>NC_135623.1:54069957-54674957 GCF_053574225.1 Canis aureus | reverse complement strand
TTTCAATTAACACATACTTTTTTTTTTTTTTTTTAATGATTTTTAAAAACAGTTTCAACAACAGTAAGCCTAAATTCTGGACAAGCAGGCTCCGGAAGGAGCAGGAGGGGACGCCTCTCAAAATGGAGACTCCTCACAGCACCAGACTAGTTTAAGCTTCAGAGTTTTTTTTGTAGGTCACTTTTTCTTTCCCCTGAAAGCAGGGGATGAGATGATGAGGAATTGAAGCACCTTCCCAAGCCTTGTTAGCTCATTCTGTTCCCTGTAAGCAGAAGATAGTATTGCTTGGTCGTTCACAAGCTGCCTGGCCTGAGCCTACTTCCTCTCTATCACTTTGCTTCTGTGTGTCATTGGGCAAGTTACTTAGCCTAAACATCGGTGGTTTCTCCTATGCAAACCGAGACAACGGTAGTATATGTGTCATACACTACATGGACCTCATGAGATAACATATGTAAAGCACCGAACAGCAAGTATGAAAAATGCCTGCTCTTGCTATTGTGCTGTTGCCACCCGCTTCTTCCCCACACATGTGCAAGTAGGCCTCATGACTTAGCACGCTTTGGACAGGCTTTCCACTTGTACTGTCCACTGGACTTCCAGATATGGCCTCAACCCTTTATTATCACTTTTTGTTACTGTTTTTAGATTTTCCTAACCTCCATGTTCTGGAGTCTCAAGACCAGGCTGTGCCCAGTCCCAGAGGGTTTAGGGAAAATAGAAAGAACACACCAACCAAACAACTGAATAACATGTAGTCATTTTATGGTAAGCAGCACAGAATGGCTTAATGGATATAAGGAATGGGAAGATTGTTGTAGAAATAGTATTGTGATGGACTGGACTGGGAGAAATTGTAAGACAAGCAGTGAGAGGCTGTTTGAGCAATTTAGATTCTGGAGCAGGGTTTCCCAGCCTGCCAAATCATAAGCATCACCTGGAGTGCTCTTGAATGTACAGACTCCTGGGCTATAGTATGGAAATACCGAATTGGGGTATAGAAGGGGAGAATCTAGAATTGCTAGTTTTAACAAGTCTCTCTGGTGATTCTTAAGATTGTACATTTTGGAAACACTGTCCTAAAGCAAATGGTAATGTAATCAGATAGAGGCGGGATGAAAACTGCTCTCATTAACTCCCAGGAGTAACAGCTGTCATGTGGGTTGTCTTCAAGTGAAGTGTGAGCTCAGAGGCCCGTGGGTGTCTGGAAGCTATAGGATCCTGAAGGAGGTGTCTTTGCTCTTCTGCTCCCTGGGTGTATATAATCTCTTTCCCTGGGTAGCTGTAATATTGTGGCGATCAAGTCCCACTGCACATCAAAATCAACTGGGGAACTTAAAAAATACTAAGGCTTGGACTCTATTCTAGACCAATTATTATTATTTTTTAAAGATTTTATTTATTTATTAATGAGAAACAGAGACAGAAAGAGGCAGAGACACAGGCAGAGGGAGAAGCAGGCTCCATGCAGGGAGCCCGACATGAGACTCGAGCCTAGGTCTCCAGGATCACGCCCTGGACTGAAGGCGGCGCTAAACCACTGAGCCACCCGGGCTGCCCTATTCTAGACCAATTAAATCAGAACCCACTCAGGTGGGTCCTCCCCACTTAAAAAAAACTATTTTTTTTTTAAAGTTTCGCAGTGATTCAGGTGTGTGAGCCGGATAAAGAGTTACTGCACCAAACCCCTGTGTGTACAAGGTACTCTAGTTACCAATTTTGTCTTCAAAATAAACTTTATTAAGATATTTTACATGCAATTTGTTCCAGTTGTTGTTATACCCTAGTTATCTTCCAGGGGTTCAAACATATACTGGCTTCGGACATGAGTATAACCATGAGAATAGGTGCTTATCTTTCCCTCTCTGTACTGTGATTATACAACAAGCCTTAAGGCAGTAGCTTTAGAACTGTTTTTAAAAACAGAAAAGCCCTTTCCACAGAATAAATGGAAACCCACTATTTAAGCCTGGTTCTTCTGGGTCCTCCCAGCGTCTACTGAGGCGCTGCAGAACCACTGGGCCACGTGGAGCATGCCTTAAAAACCACCTTAAATAGTCAGAGGTGCAGGAAGCATTGAGACCCCACCAGGATCTCATTTTGTGAAGTCAGAGGGCCTAGGGAACAGCACCCCTTATATGTTTTGCCTTTCGAGGGGGGAGCTCCACACATGATGAATTGCCATTCCTCTCTCTCCTGTTTCCTGCTTTGTGGCTGCAAGAAGCTCTGAGAGGCATTTCAGTTTGGTCAAGTGATGACTCAAGGTGTCATAACAATTAAACCATGAGGGCCTTTATGAAATCCAAACCTTGAAAAAGTAGGTCCCCAAATGGTTATGTCATTTTTAAATGAAATATTTAAAGGTCTGGATTCTATGCTTTTTACTCCTAATATATTGATTTTTTACTTTAATCTTACACATTCAGATTGTCTTATTGATTTTCTAGGATACTAGGTACTTTGTTGCCAAGAGTGTAATTATTTTCAAAGGTTAGGCAGCATAAGCATGTCCTTTGGAAGGCTGGAAATATTAGTACCAAATTCACATTAACTGAAGAAACAAGAGCCCCTGGGTTAGTAAAACCAATGTCAAAGAGGTTAATACTGCTTCGCCCAGCAGATTCACACACAGGCCTGTCAGCTTAATGGACTAGCTCACAACTGTCACATTGAGAGAAAACAGAAACAACACGCACGTTTCAACTTGAATGCTTTGACCATAGAACTCACAGGTGAAGCAACTTTGTATTAATTGTCATTAACGGTGTGGCTTCTCTTTGTCCTTTCCACCAAAATGGGCTACCCCCAGGAATCAATGATTTCCTGTCAATAATTTTCTTTTACAATTATTTTGTTTTAGCTGCTCGGGTGCAGTTACTTCAGCGCCCTTTATGTAACCACGTTGCCCTTTATTTTTCTGAGGTGATGAGGCAACCGACTTTGCTTATGTTGATTGGTATAATTACAACATCCATCGACCATCCAATCAAAATCAAAATCGGAAAAATAGGTTACTGTTTTCAGATGTTGACTCGGACAATCAACTTTCACAAACACAATGTATATTCTGATTTCATGCTTAACTTTTTTCCCCTCACTTCCTCTATCATATTTTTAAAAATGGAAATTCAAGAGGTGTTTTATGTCACAATTATAAGTTTTTATAATAGTCCCAACATGACAATTTACTTTGTTTTCTTATCTCTGGTGTACAGGCTTGCTTTCACTTTACATGCGGTAATACTATTGATAATGGTGATCACGATGCTTACGTGCCAAGTCTAATTTAAACACTTTATACACGGAGCTCCTATAATAGTGATAATATTTATAATATTTGAAAATGATTTATATTTATTTGTCCCTTAAGTCTTATTTCCTTTTAACTTCATCCCAAAAGGAAGGTTAAACTATGAGGTTTATTGCCCCAAGAAAAGAAAATAGATAATACCAAATAGACGAAAGGATAACAGTAACTTTCTTGTCTGTTTTAGGCTGGGGGCAAAGATATTGAAAATAAGATATTTAGACAGAGATATGAAATTTCTAGATTTCAAAGACTTTTACACATCAAAGTTCAGGTCTAGTAGGAGTAGTTTTCTTTCTTTCTTTCTTTCTTTCTTTCTTTCTTTCTTTCTTTCTTTCTTTCTTTTTCTTTCTTCTCTTTTCTCTTCTTTTCTTTCCACAGAGAGAGGGAGGCAGAGACATAGGCAGAGGGAGAAACAGGCTCCCCATGGGGAGCCCTGATGCAGGACTCGATCCTGGGACTCCAGGATCACACCCTGAGCCAAAGGCGGACACTCAACTACTGAGCCACCCATGTGCCCCTGGTAGAAGCAATTCTTAAAGTCATGATTAGACATCGTGGCTGAGCATGGAGGCTTAGTGGCCCCCAAACTGAGTGACCCTGGAAGTCTAAGGTAGGGGAAAAGAGGAAGTGTGAGCCTGTCCCTTCATATGTGGTGGCTGGACAATAAGAAGAGACAAGGAAGGGGGTACCTGGGTGGCTCAGTTGGTTGAGTGCCTGACTCTTGGTTGTGATCTCACTGGTTGTGTGTGTTGGGGGGATTCCTGGGGTCCAGCTTGACTTGGCCTGCTTAAAGATTCTCTTCCTCTGCCTTTTCCCTGACTCACACACATGTGCAAGCACCCAGCCGCGTGTGTGTTCTCTCACTGAAATAAATCAATCTTAAAAAAAAAAAAAAAACACTGAAAGAAGAGACAAAGAGGGAGGGAGGTGATCAAACATCCAGAATGTCTAACCAGCTTCCCTGCTTTCCCTTAAAATACTAAAAGTGCATGTGTGTGTATGCAGATACTACAGAGGTTAAAGCCAAATGCAGAGGGTCCCCGGGGTCTTTCCCACTCAGTACCCCAAGAGCAGCCATGACCTGGTAAACTTGGTTAGGTAGAGGAAGAGCCTGACTGGCTTGTCAGAGGCTCCCTTATCTTCAATGCGGGATGGAAGGCATGGAGAAGTCCTTGTGCTGGGGAGGTCAAGGAGGGCTGGTAACCTTACCAAGAATGTAGGTGAAATGGGGATGAGGTGATTTTGGAACTAAAGGTTGCAGAGTAGATTATTTGGCCTCAGAATCAAAGCCCCATCTCGAGAGGAATGTTCAGCTGAGAAAAGAGCTGAGGCTGGTGTTACTAAAGTCATCAGAGAGGAATGCAAAGCCCACAGAGAGAGTGGATGTCAGCTGCGGATATCAGGGTGTGATCTTATGATGTATAAGATACACTCTTACTGCCCCGGCTCTGAAGGATTTGGGGAATACCCCCAGGTCTCCAGGGTGAATGAGGTTTTATTTATCCTACCCCCGATGCTACCTTGGAGAGGGAAGTGGTGGTAGTGGGGGGAGTCTGAAAGCCTGAGCTTTTCCTCGAAAAGAGCAATTATATGCTGAAAGCAAACTATTTATCTTTAAAAATATTTTATTTATTTATTCATGAGATACACACACACACAGAGGCAGAGACACAGGCAGAGGGAGAAGCAGGGAACCCGATGTGGGATTCGATCCCAGGTCTCCAGGATCACACCCCGGGCTGAAGGCAGTGCTAAACCGCTGGGCCACTGGGGCTGCCCGAAAGCAAACTATTTAATGTGAAGTGACTGGGTATTATTTCTCAGCAAGTTTAGTTTTTTTCTTTTACCCAGAAAAAGAGTGGGAGGTTGGTAGTCTAGATTAGCAAGACAATAGAAAAATAAAGAAGCTGTATTTTCTTTGCATATCTTAGGGTAGTATGAATAAACTGTGTGTCACTACAGCTACACATGATAACAAATGGAAAGAAGCAACCTTATCCATTTGTTCCAAGAACAGATAAAGATCAGTATGACTCAAAGCTGATGACTTAGAAAGTCAAGAGAGATGGGAAGTTCTTAAGATGCTGTATTTTTGTATCTTTCAATTTATATACTCATTTTAGAGATTGTAACAGATGTTAAGACATGGAATGTATTATCCAGCCCCTTCCTTTTGCTCCTTCTCATATCTTTCCAAGTGTTCTTCATCTTTGTCCTTTACCCAGAGAGTGGTATGTCATTAAGCATGGGAAACAGGCTTTCCACTGCAGTGACCACATTGTAGGGCCTCAAAGGAAAAATTTCCTTTTGAACACACTTAATAAATGACTCTCTGAGGCAGGACATCAGGAAAGATCCCACATATGTAACAGCAGATGATAAATTCTGGTAATTTACATCCATAGGTCACTCTAAGGACATTTCTGATTTATGACTTTGAACTGAAAAAATCTAACTCAATTCGCAATCTTACCAAGGCAAGGAAGTTGAGCTCATGTCTGCCATCTGGTGTAAATAAAAGGTAAATGCAGTCATACCTTAAGCCTTGAATGCAATGACATTGTCACCTTGTAAATACTTTCTGATGCCTTTTGTTAAAATTCTTAAATCCCCATAAAAAAGTTTCTTTGAATTCTAATTTTTATTATATAAGAATTGCCCTTATAAGTTTCTTTTTTGCAGTTTGGATTTTTTAAAATCACACTTAGTACTCGAAAACGAGGGTGGACAGGGCTAGAGTTTATAAAATGAGGGTGAGAATGATACCCTCATGCTGTATTTTCTTCTTTATAATTAAATTCTCTTCTGATTGAGTCTCTATGTGTAAGGAAAACAGCAAAATGAAAGAGGCAGAAATTTCCTTGAGAGTTTAGAATAAGGTTTTGGTTTACAGGGCAATGAAATTCAGGTTTAGGTAGGGCTGTGTTTTTGGTTTTCCTGGGCCTGTAGGGTTTCAGTGCTAACAATGGGGAACGTCCAGGGTGAACTGGGATGGTTGGTCACGCAAGGTCGGAATCTCAAATAAGGCACCCTTAAAAACCATTTTCCGAAACATACACCAAAAAAGCTGTTTGGAAGTGATGGTTTGAAAACCGGGTAAGTTAAAGTGGGCAGATGTTATTTGCAAATATTTTCTACTTTTTCTTTTTACTTAATCTATGTTTACCCTCAGCAGATCTGTGCTTTTGTAAGAGTTTGAGAGAGCCACTTTCTGAAACATTGGGAAGCTGGAGGCAGACTCTATTTAGGGACATCTGGTGCTGACTCTGCATTCCTCTATTTTCTGGAAGAGTTTGTATAGTATTGATATGATTTCGCCTTAACTGTTTGATAGACTTAATCAGTGAAGCAATCTGCACCACTGAGCTTTGATACATCAGTGAGCTTTGGTAGTTTATATCTTCCAAGGAATATGTCCGTCTCATCTAAGTTGTTGAATTTATTGGCATAATTTATTACAAATATTCCTTATTATTTGTTTAATGTCTGTAGAGCATTTAATTCCTGATACTGAGAATTTGTGTTTTCTTTCTTTTCTTTTTTTTTCTTGACCAGTTTAGCTAGAAGTTTCTTAATTTATTAGCTAGAAGTTTATTTATTTTCCTGAAGAGCTAAGTTTTGGTTTTATTGATTTACCCTGATTGTTTTTCTTTTTTCTAGATCTATGATTTCTACTTCTATTTCCTTCCTTCTATCTACTTTGGGCTTAATATGTTCTTTTTTTCTGGTGTCCTAAGATGAACTCTTAATTAATTTTAGGCTTTCCTACTTTCCTTCTGTTTCTAATATAAATATTCAAACCTATAACTTTTCCTCTAAGCGGTATTTTAGCTACCTACCACAAAATTTGATTATTATGTTTTCATTTTTATTCAGTTAAAAATGTTTTCTAATTCCCCTTGTGATTTCTTCTTTCGCCTTTTGTTGATTTACAAGTGTGTTGTTTAATTCCCAAGTATGGGGGATTTTTCCAAACACTGTTTTGATTTTGATTTTTAATCTAATACAGTTTTGCTCAGAGAATGTCCTCCTTATGATTTCCACTGAGAGTTGTCTTATGGCCCAACTTTGGTGTATTTTGGTGAATGATCCACATGCACTTGAAAAGAGTGTCTATTCTGCTAGTGTGGGATCTGGTGGTTTATAAATACCAGTTAGGTCAAGTTGGTACAGAGTATTGTTTAAGTCTTCCAAATCTTTGGCAATTTTCTTTGTACTGTGTCAGCAATTACTGGGAAAGATGTGTTTACATCTCTAATGATAAATTATGGATTTGTCAAAATTTCCTTTTAATTCTGTCAGTATTGGCTTCATGTATTTTGAAGCTCTCTAATGTATTTTTAGTTTTAATATCTTCTTATAGTATAATGTGTTAACCTTGCATTTAAGAAATGTATTTAAAAACTATTTGAAAAAAAAATAAATAAAAATAAAAACTATTTGTATTTCCTTCCTTTTAATTCTTTTTTTTTGTATGCCCATTTCCCCCCCTTTTTCCTCATCTTTTAAATAAGAATATTAGCCTTTTGCCTGTGATATTTGTTGCAAGCCTTTTACTTTTGACTTGTTTATGGTGGCTTTTTTTTTTTAAGAAGTTTTTTATTTTTTATGCACTTAAATTTTTCAGTTTTTTAAAAAAATTACTTCTGGGTAATAGGTCATACTTAACAAGGCCTTCCCAACTCTGATATTTCAAAAATAATTTTTATATTTAAAAAAATCTTTAGTTTCAGTATTTTATATTTATATTTTGATCCATATAGAACTTATGATATAGAGTTCCAAAGTTACATTTTTTTCCATTTTCTCCAGATCCCCCACCCTCAGCTTTATTGAGATATAATTGACCTGTAACATTGTGAAAGTTTAAGGTTTAAAACATATTGATTTGATACACTTATATATTTTGAAATGATTATCATCTTAGTAACATTTCTGTTATATCACATAATATCCATTTCTTTTTCTGTGGTGAGTATACCTAAGAACTACTCTCAGAAAATTTTAAGAATGTAATACAATATTATTAACTACAGTTACCATACAGAAAAAGAATCCTTGAGACTTATTTATTTTATAGTTGGAAGTTTGTACATTTCGACCACTTTCACTCAATTATGCCCCCCCTTCCCTGTCACGTCTGGCAACAACCAGTCTGATCTCTGTTTTTATGGGTTTGGTTTCTTTGAATTCCACATATAAGTAAGATTGTACAGTATTTGTCTTTCTTTGTCTGACTTAATTAATTGAACATGATACCTTCAAGGTCCATCCATATTGTCACAAATGGCTAAATTTTCTCCTTTTTTTAAGGGCTGAAAAAATACCTACATTTTCTTTACTCATTCATCCCTCAGTGGACACTTTGGTTGTTTTCATATCTTGGCTATTGTAAATAATTTTGCAATAACGAACATAGAATGCAGATATCTTTTCCAGATCCTGTTTCTATTTTTTTTTTTTGGATGTACACCCAGAAGTGGGATTGGCGGACCATATGATAGTTCTATTTTAAATATTTTGAGAAATCTCTATACTGTATTCTATAGTAGCTGAACCAGTTTATACTCCCACCAACAGGGTATAAGGATTCCCTTTTCTCCACATTCTTACCAACATTTTTCTTTTGTCTTCTTGATGATAGCCATTCTAACAGTTGTGAGGTGATATCTCATTGTAATTTTTATTCCCTATTCCATTCCTGGAAAATGGTTGGTCATCTTTGGAAAAATGTCTATTTAGGTCTTTTGCTCATTTAAATATTGAGTTGTTTATGTTTTTTTTTTTTTTTTTTGTTTTTTTGCTATTGAGTTGTGAGTTTCAAATATATATATATATACATATATATATATAATATTTGGATATTAACCCCTTACCAGATATGTCATTTATAAATATTTTCTCCCATTCCATAGGTTGCCTTTTTTGTTGTTGATTATTTCTTTTTTGTGCAGGATATTTTTAGTATGATTCAATTCCACATGTTTATTTTTGCTTTTGTTGCTTGTGCTCTAGGTATTATATCCAAAAAATCATTGATGAACTAATGTCAAGGAGATTTCCCCCTAAGTTTTCTCTTAGGAGTTTTATGGTTCAGGTCTTACATTTAAGTTTTCAACTAATTTAGAGTTAATTTTGTGAGTGGTGTAAGACAGGGGTCTATTTTCTTTCTTTTGCTTATAAATATCCAGTTTTCCTAGCACTGCTTAATGAATGGGCTGTGCTCTCCCCTTTGAGTATTCATGGTTTCTTGTCAATGTCACTTGATAATTCAAATCTTGTCTTATGTTTAAGTCTTTAATCAATTTTAGTTAATTTTTATGAAGAGTATAAGATAAGATCCAGTTTTATTCTACCACATGTAATTATCCAGTTTTCCAAGCACCATTCATTGAAGAGAATATTTCCCCTTTGAGTATTCTTGGCTACTTCGTCAAATATTATTTGACTGTGTATGTGGAGGTTTATTTCTGGGATCTCAATTCTTTTGCATTAGTCTATGTGTGTTATTTTTATGCTAGTACCATACTGTTCTGATTTAAACAGCTTTGTAGCACAATTTGAAATAAGCAAGTATGATTCCTCCAGCTTTGTTCCCTTTCTCAGGATTGCTTTGGCTATTAGGGGACTTTTGTGGCTCCACACACATTTACACAATATTAAATCTTCCACTCCTTAAGTGCAGGACATCTTTTCATTTGTTTGTATCTTCAAGCAGTTCTAAGAGGGAAGTTCATAGTGACAAATGCCTACGTTAAGGGGGGAAAAAGAACAATCTCATTGAAACAACTAAGACCCCTCAAGGAACCAGAAAAAAGAAGAATAAGCTAAGCCCAAAGTTAGCAAAAGGAAGGAAAGAACAAATATGGGAGCATAAATAAATAAAATAGAGAGCAGATAAATAATAGAAAAGATCAACAAAACTAAAAGCTGGTTTTTTGAAAAGATAAACAAAATTGACAAATCTTTAGCTAGACTCATTAAGGAAAAAGAAAAGGATTCAAATAAAATCAGAAATGAAAGAAGATCCATTGCAATATATAGTACAAAATACAAAGATCGTACATAGAAGTTCTGGGATTAGTAGAAACAATTATACACCAACAAATTGGATAACCCAGAAGAAATAGATACATTCCTAAAAACATATGATCTAAATCATGAAGGATGAGAAAATCTGAAGAGACTCAGTAACAATTAAGGACATTGAATTAGTATTCAAAAATCTCCCAACAAAGAAAAACCAGAACCAGATGGTTTGATGACTTCTACCAAACATTTAAAATAGAATTAATGCCAGTCTTTCTCAAACTCTTAAAAAACTGAAGAGGAGGGAACATTCCCAAACTCATTTTACAAGACAGCGTTACCCTAATACCAAAGCCAGATAAGGATACTGCAAGAAAATAAAGCTACAAACCAATATCCTTTATGAATATTGGTGTAAAAATTCTCGGCAGAATATCAGCAAAACAAATTCAACAATACATTAAAAATATCATAAAACATGATTAAGTGGGATTTATCCCTGGGATGCAAGGATAGTTCAACAAATGTAAATCAATAAATGTGATATAACACATTAATAGAATGGAAGATAAATGTCATATGATATCTCAGTAGATGCAGAAAAAGCATTTAACAAAATACATCATTTCATGCATATACTCAACAAATTAGGCGAGGAAACATACCTTCATATGATAAAGGCCATATATGATAAGCCCACAATTAATGTCATGCTCAGTGGTGAAAAGTGGAAAGATTTTTCTGCTTCGATTAGGAACAAAACAAGGTTACCCACTCTCACCACTCCTATAGCACTGGAAGTCTTAGCTGGAGCAATCAGGCAAGACGAGGAAATAAAAGGTATCTGAATCAGAAAGGAAGCAGCAATATTGCCTTTATTTGCAGATGACATCATCTTATATACCAAAAATCCTAATGACTTGGGATGCCTGGATGGCTCAGTTAGTTAAGTGGCTGACTCTTGGTTTCGGCTCAGATCATGATCTCAGGATCATGGGTAGAGCCCCTTTTGGAGCTCTGAGCTCAGCATGGGGTTTGCTTGTTCTTCTCCCTCCCCGTCTGACCCTCTGTACTCTCTCTCTCTCTAAAATAAATAAATAAATAAATAAATAAATAAATAAATAAATAAATAAAAATATTTAAAAAAATTCCTAAAGATTCCACTAAAATCAACAAAAAAATTCTTTTTGACCCACTGATTGTTCAGGACTGTGTTAATTTCCAAATAATTTTTGGACTTTCCAGTTTCCTTTTCTTATCCATTTGTGGTTTCATACCTTTGTGATTAGAAGAGATAGTATGATTTCAGCTTCCTAACTTTGCTAAGCTTTGTTTTGAGACCTATCATATGATCTATCCTGGAGAATATTCTGTGTGCAATTAAGAGGAATGTGTATTCTGTTGCTTGTGAATGGAACTTTCTGTATAAATCTGTTAGGTCCATTTGGTCTAAAGTATAATATAAGTCCAATGTTTACTTATTTATTTTCTGTGTAGATGGTCTATCCATTTTTGAAAGTGAGGATATTGCAGTGCTTTACTATTATTTTTTATGTTTCTCTCTTCAGATCGATTAGTATTTGCTTAATATATTTAGGTGCATTGATGTTGGTGCATATGTATTTATGATTGTTTATTTTTTGATAAGTTGACTCCCTTCCATTATTTAATGAGCTTCTTTGTCCCTTGTTACCATTTTTGGCTTAGTCTGTTTTATCTGATATTTTGTCACCATTTTATTTGTCTATAGATTTTCACTTGCATGGAATATCTTTTCATCCCTTCACTTTGAGCCCGTGTCCTTAAAGCTGAAGTGAATCTCTTGTAGGTAGCATATGGTTGTGTCATTTTTATTCATCAAGCCACTCTATGTCTTTTGATTGGAGAATTCAATTATTTTACATTTAGAGAAAGCATTGATAGGTAGGAGCTTACTAATGCCATTGTGTAGTTTTCTAGCTGTTTTACAGTTCCCTTGTTCCTTTCTTCCTTTTTTGCTGCCTTCCTTGCGGAATTGATAATTTTCCACAGTGGAATGGTTTGATTCCCTTCTCTTTATATTTTGTGAATCTACCACAGATTTTGCTCTGTGGTACCGTAAGGCTTACATAAACATCTTATAGATATAAATGCCTATTTCATGTGGATAACAATTTATCTTTGGGATCCCTGGGTGGCGCAGCGGTTTGGCACCTGCCTTTGGCCCAGGGCGCGATCCTGGAGACCTGGGATCGAATCCCACATCGGGCTCCCGGTGCATGGAGCCTGCTTCTCCCTCTGCCTGTGTCTCTGCCTCTCTCTCTCTCTCTGTGACTATCATAAATAAATAAAAAATAAAAATAAAAAAAATTTATCTTCAATTGCATACAAAATTACACTTTTACCTCTCCCTTTTTGTTTTTGATATTACAACTCACATATATTTTCATATTGTGTATCCATTAACAAATTATTTTACCTATAACTTTTTAAAAAATATTTTGGTCCTCTAACCTTTATATCAGAGTTACATGTTACAGTATTAAGAGTATTCTGAATTTGACTATATACTTAACTTTTACTAGTGTTATATATTTTCACATGTTTTCATGTTGCTAATTAGTGTCCTTTCATTTCAGCTTGAAGAACTCTTTCCAGCATTTAGTTAATTTACATTCAAAGCAATTATTGATGGTTATGCATTTATTGCCATTTTGTTACTTGTTTTGTGGTTTTTGTAATTCTTCTCTGATCCTTCTCCCTCTCTCTTTTTAAGATTTTATTTATTTGGCACAGAAAGAGAGAGCACAAGCCGGGGGGGGGGGGGGGGCGGGGGAGCAGCAGCCAGAGGGGAGGGAGGAGCAGGCTCCCCGCTGAGCAGAGAGCCCAATGTGGGGCTCGATCCCGGGACTCTGGGATCATGACCTGAGCTGAAGGCAGACACCTAACTGACTGAGCCACCCAGGCGCCTGTCTTTCTCTCTTTCATGGTTTGCCGGTTTTCTTTAGCGATGTACTTGGATTCCTTGCTCTTTATTTTTTGCATATCTATTACTGTTTTTTGATTTGTGGTTACCATTCAGTTTATATATAATATCTTCTGCATATAGGAGTCTATATTAAGCCAAGGGTCACTTAATTTTTGACTCATTCTTTACCACTCTCCCCTTCATGTTTCAGATTTTTGATGTCATATTTTTACATCATTTTATTTTGTTCTTCTCTTGAGTGATTTTTATAGATATACTTCATTTTTTTCTTTTGTGCTTTTTTATTCTTCTTACTCTTACTTATAGTTTTTGTTTTCCACTCACAGAGTCCCCCTTAATTTTTCTTGTAGGGCTGGTTTAGTGGTCATGAATTCTTTTAACTTCTGTTGGTCAGGGAAACTCTTTATCACTCTTTCTATTCTGAAAGTTAGCCTTATTGGATAGAGTATTCTTGGCTGCAGATTTTTCCCTGTTAGCACTTTAAATATGTCATGTCACTCCTTTTTAGCCTGTAAAGTTTCTTTTTAGAAAATTTTTTTAAAATATTAAATTGTATTTTTTTATTATGAGAGAGAGAGAGAGAGAGGCAGAGACACAGGTAGAGGGAGAAGCAGGCTCCATGTGGGAGCCTGACATGGGACCTGATCCCGAGACTCCAGGGCCACACCTTGGGCCAAAGGCAGGAACTAAACTACTGAGCCATTCAGGGATCCCTGCCTGTAAAGTTTCTCCTGAAAAATCAGCTGATAACCTTTTGAGGTTTCCTTTGTACATAACTGTCTTCTCTTACAACCTTTAAAATTCTCTTTTTATTACTGTTTTTTGCCATTTTAAATACTATATCAACTTGGTGTGGACTTCCTTGGGTTGAATTTGTTGGGGGATATCTGCACCTCTTAAATCTGGATCTCTGTTTCCCTCCCCAGATTGATGAAGTTTTCAGCTATTATTTCTTCAAATACATTTTCTGCTCCCTTTTCTCTCTTTTCTCTTTCTGGGATTTCTATAATGTGAATGTTACTATACTCAGTGGAGCCACTGAGTTCTTTAACTCTGTTCTCATTATATAGTATTTGTTTGTCTCTTACCTGTTCAGCTTGATTGCTTTCCATTACTCTATCCTCCAGGTCACTGACACATTCCTCTGCTTCCTGTAGCCTACTATTTATTCCATCTATTATATTTTTAATCTCATTTATTGAGTTCTTCATTTCTGATATGTTATTTTTTTATAAAGATGCTATTTTGGGAGTGCCTAGGTGACTCAGTTGGTTAAGTGTCTGCCTTTGGCTCAGATCATGGGTTGGTGCCCCATTGGGCTTCCTGCTCAGGGGGTGTCTGCTTCTCCCTCTCCTTCTGCCCCTTTTTCCTCCACTTGTGCTCTTTCTCTCAAATAAATAAAATCTTTAAAAAAAGAGGCTTTATTTTTAAGTAATCTCTACACCCAAAATGGGGCTCAAACTTACAACCTTAAGATCAAGAATTGCATGCTCCACTAACTGAGCTGGTGAGGCACACTTGATATATTACTTTTTATTTCTTTGTCAAGGGTCTTACTGATGTCTTCCACCCTTTTCTGAAGTTCAGTGAGTATCTTTATGATCATTACTTTAATTCTCTATCAGGCATATTACTTATTTCTATTTCACTTGGATCTCTTGCTGTGATTTTGTCCTGTTTTTTTCATCTGGAACTTATTCCTCTGTCTCTTTATCTTTTCTATCTCTCTGTGTCTGTTCCTCTGTGTTAGGAATGTCAGATACTTTTCTGCTCTTGAAAATAGTGACTTTATGAAGAAGAGCTCCTGTAGTGCCCTGCAGTGCAGTGTCCCCTCTTCACCAGAACCTGGCACTTCAAGGGAGTCTCCTATATGTGTTGCTTGCATCCTGCTATTGTTATTGTGCTGAGTCACTTTTCCTTTCAGTCCAGACATCTACACTGACACCTTGTTGTGGGCTGTGCTTCCTCTCTGTGATGTTAGTGAGACTCAGGCAGGCTGACTCTGAGGGGGTGTAATTGTGGAAGGGCCCAGGGGCGCGGTGGGGGTTTTAGCAAAATTTGCACTGAGCCACTAGTCCTAGGCTGGATCCCCTAGTGTGGTGGTCACTGGGGGGATGGCATGCAGAGGCAGCAGCTGGATGAGGTGTTAAAATTTGTGCTGAGCCCAGGGAGGAGGCCAGATGGCTTGCGTGAGTCCTCAGGAGAACTTGTGGATAGGGCACACTGCTAGCAGGTGTCTGTGCAGCACCCCTTCCCACAGGTGGCTCTGTGTTTATGCTGGGGGATGGGGAAGAAAATGGCACCTGCCAGCTCCTTTGTTCCCAGAAAATTTCCCCAACAGGATTTGAAGTCTGTATAAACAAATCTCTCTTTCATTTGCCCCAGGTATTATGCAAACTGTGTTTCTATGTTTCCTGTCTGTAGGCTGTTGTCTCTTTAAGTGTGGGGGCCCAGCTGTTACACGCTCTCCCAGCTTGCCCAGTGCTGACTTACTGACTTTTAAAGCTCCAACCTCTAAGTCTCACTGGTTATATAAACTCACAGGGTTCAGCCCCTCTGATTTTCAAGGCAAGATGTTATGGGGGTTTGGGTGGGCTTCCTGGTGCTTTTCCTACTCTGTGCCTGTAGCTCCCTCCCTCCTGTTGGCAGCTCCCTACCACTGTTTCTGCCCCTCCTAACCTCTCCGATGTGGCTTCCTTTCTACATTTAACTGTGGAGTTTATTCTGACAGTCTTTGGGTCACTTTCTGATTTATTTACTTGGATGTGGGTAATATCTAATTGTGGATGTAGGTCAGGGTAAGTTTAGGGTCCTCCTATTCCACCATCTTCCCAAGCTCTATTTTTCAAAAAAATATCAATTATTTATTCTTAAAAATTGAGGCATAGTTGGCATACAATGTTACATTAGTTTCAGGTGTATAACATAGTTAATTGACAACTCTATACAGTATGCTATGCTCACCACAAGTGTGACTTCAATTTCTTGGCTATTGTAAATAATGCCACAGTAAACTTAGGGGTGTATACATCTTTTTGAATTAGTGTTTTCATTTTCTTTGGTTAAATACTCAGTAGTAGAATTACTGGATCATATAGTATTTCTATTTTTAAGTTTTTGAGGAACTTTCATATTGTTTTCTATGGTAGCTGCACTAATTTACATTTTTGCCAGTAGTACATGAAGGTTCCTTATATTACCTGACTCTTTATGATGTTTGTAGCCATGTATAGGTGACTGTGATTTGAAGAAGCAGTCACCTCTTCTAGACTTTATTGGCTGACTTTGGTAAGGGAAGACTTTCACCTGTAAGTGGGGATACATCAGAATGTTCTGTGGTGTTCTAAGTCTTGTGGTACAGGATGCCAAGTGCAGGGCTGTGTGGTGGCACCGTATCTGAGGAGGCATGATGTCTCTTCAGCTCAGGCTGTCAGAGTCCACAACATCTACAACTGTGTGGTCCTTGACAAGCACTGTGGGGAGTCTGCAGTGGTGGCGAGTGCTATTGGGGTCCTCAGTGTTGCACTCAGGTCCAGCACTTAGGGACCCGGCAGCAATGGTGGCTGGATCCATTGGTGTGCACACATTTGGCTGTGGGGGTCAGCTGTAGGTGACTGTGTAGTGGCAGGAGCTGGTTGCAGACACACACATAGTGGTGGGGCCAGGGCAGGCAGCAAGTTCAACTGTGGACACACTGACAGCTGTGGGGGTCCTGGTTGTTGGCATGCACTGCTGTGGTTGGTGGATCTCGCAATGGGCATGTGGCCGTGGAAGTTGGTGAAAGGCTGAGCCAGGCAGAGCAAGTAGGTACACAGGTGGCGGGACTAGCTGCAGATGAGTGCAATGGTTCAGTCCAGTGACAGAACATGGGGCCTGATCAAGGCTCACAAGCACCTGTGAGGACCCATGGCTGCATAGTCTCCCTCATATATGTGCATTGAGTGGAGGCTGGTGACAATGATCAGGCTCATGACCTTTAAGTTCATAGCTTCAGTAGTTAAAGCTGCTGAATTTGTCTCCAGAGCACATCACCCGGAACCATAATCACTTCAGCTGTGTGACTGCTATTGGTAGCAGGGGTGCTTTTCTTGCTTGCTCCTAACGGGTTCTATGTGTCTCAGCTTTGCTGGTTTGGATGGAATGAAACCAAAGTGGGATCTTTGTGTAGTGCCCTGAAAGGCTAAGAAAGGGGCTGACTCATCCTGTTCTTCTTAGAGAGAGGGAGACTTTCTAGCTGGGTTGTTTCTTCTTGGTGCTGAGCAATGCCAGCTTGGGTGATGGGATGATGCAGGCAAAATGAAGTTGTCTTCCTTCTTTTCTGTGTAGCTGCTCTCAGGTGTATTGTTACACTGTATTGCTAAAGTTTCTTAGGTGGGCTCCAGAGCACCCCAGAGCTGTATTTATTTGTGGATAGCTGTCTAATTGTTGATTCTTATTGGAGGATGGAGATTAGGTCTCCTATCTGCCATTTTGGTGACATCATCTCATGCTGGCCATTTCCCCCAGCTTTTTCAGTGCCATCTTTTCCCTGCCAGTTTGAAATAATACATTTATTATATAACAGATTCTTACGTGTTTGGATCTCTTTTTTTGCATTTCTTTTCTGTTCAGTTGCTAAATCCAGTTATTCAATATCTCACTTTTGTTTTTATTTTTTAAAAGATTTTATTTATTAATTTGACACAGAGAGAGCATGAGTGGAGAGGAGAGTCAGAGGAAGAGGGAGAAGCAGAAGCAGGTTCTCCGCTAAGCAGGGAGCTCCACAGACACGGGGCTTGATCGCAGGACCTTGGGATCATGACCTGAGCCAAAGGCAGACACTTAACTGACTGAGCCACCCAGGTGCCCCAATATCTAATGTATAATCATTATTACATTATTATATGAGTACATCTTCATATCTTTAGGCCTAGCCTTTGCTTTTTCTTCTTTTTCAGAATTATCCTATTTTTAAGTATAATAATTCCCATCTGAACTTTAGAATCACCTTGTCTAGTTAAAGGAAACTGTTTTGATATTTTTAATGGGGTTATGTTAAGTTTGTAGATATGTTATCTTTGTGAAATCAAATCCTGCTGTCAAAGAATATGATACAATTTTCCAGTTGATCAAGTCCTCTTTTAGGCCTTTAAAACATTTAATCACGTGGATCTTGCATCTCTGAAAATGTCTATTTCTTTTGTAAATAGCTAAACTTTCTGATTGGTTGTTGGTCTTATAAATGAGCTATTGAGGGGATCCCTGAGTGGCTCAGTGGTTTAGCGCCTGCCTTTGGTCCAGGGCATGATCCTAAGTCCTGGGATCGAGTCCCACATCAGGCTCCTGCATGGAGCCTGCTTCTCCCTCTGCCTGTATCTCTGCCTCTCTCTCTCTCTCTCTCTCTCTCTCTCTCTTATG
The DNA here is from genome assembly GCF_053574225.1 of Canis aureus. Lineage (NCBI taxonomy): Eukaryota > Metazoa > Chordata > Mammalia > Carnivora > Canidae > Canis > Canis aureus. The sequence continues at coordinate 54,656,253 of NC_135623.1, read as the reverse complement.
AATAAACAAATAAAATCTTAAAAAAAAAATAAATGAGCTATTGATGGGGCACCTGGCTGGCTCTGTTGGTAGAGCATATGACTCTTGATCTCGGGGTTGTGAGTTCAAGCTCGATGTTGGGCACAGAGATTACTTTAAAGAAAATGAATTATTGATTTCTTTATACTAATATTGCATCTAGTCATTTTGCTGAATTTTCTTGTTGTTTGTAATAGCGTTTTAGTGAATTCTCCTAGGTTCTCCAGGTATATGATCAAACCATATACAAATAATTTAAACTTTTCCTTTCCAATTTATATACTTTATGTATCTTTATCCTCTCAAATTGCTTTGGCTAATATATGCACAAAAATGTTGAATAGTGGTGGTGATGATGGACATTCCTGTCTAGTTTTTGCCTCTAATGAGATACCTTCTTGTGTTTCCTCATTAAATGTGACACTAGCTTTCGAACTGGGTGCATATATTTTATTATGCTAAGGAAGTATCTATACATTCCCATTTTATTAAAAGCTTAATTTTATTAAGAGCAGATGTTGAAACATAAAAACTTTTTCAGAATTCTTAGAGAATGATGCTTAGATTAAATAATAAGAAAATGGAACATATCAATATATTTAATTAGGATAAATTAAAAAAAAAAACCTTTCTCCTTCAAAAGAAACCACAAGGAAAATGAAAAAGACAAACCACAAACTGAAGGAAAACATTAACCACAGAAGAATTGCCTGTGGAATATATAAAGCACTCCTACAAATTAATATTTTTCCCATATGAACTCTACAAATCAATAAAAAAGACTTATAACCCAACAGAAAAATCAGCAAAAGACATAAACAGATGGCTCTCAAGTTTCATCAAATGCCTTTGCAGCATATTTGGAGATGATCCTTGACAATTTCCTAACACAAATTATATATAAAATAGATATATAAAATTAAATATATGTTTTATTTCCAGAATAAATTGCACTTATTTATTCGGTTTGTTGATATTTTAATTAGTAATTTGCACTGGACATTCTTGAAATGTTCATCTATAGTTTCATATATATATATATATATTTTATAGTTTTATATTTTTTTGTGTGCTATCTCTGTCGGATTTAGGAAGTTTTGCAATGTTGTATTTATGTATGCCTTCTGTCTATAGTCTGGACTAGTTTAAGTAGCATTGAAATTTTTTCTATTTAAAAATTTGGTAGACTTTCCCCTATAAAACAATCTGGGTAAAGTACTTTTGTAGGTGGTGTGTGTGTGTGTGTGTGTGTGTGTGGTGGTGATGAGGAGGTGGTAGTGAGTAAATGTTTTCTATTTTTCTATCTTAATTTTTCTGTTTGCTATTTCTCTCACTCTTTTGTAAGTTATATTTCTTAAAAATTACCCGATTTCCATCTCTGCTTCCCTCTTATATTATGTCTTTACTGTAAAAATAGCCTCTTAACTTCTCCCTCTGATTTCTACTTACCTCTCCAGACAAATCCTTTTCCCACGTTGCTGCCAGGGTTGTGTCTTTAAAATATGGATGGGTGCTCTCATTCTTCTTCCTAACCCAAAATCATAAAAGCCTTTCAATGACTCCTCTAATTGTTCATTGATAAATCCAGACCAATTTGACTACACTATGCTTTATTATTTTCACCTCTCATTCATGTGGTGTGCTCCACCTGAAGAGTCTTCCTCATTTCCTTCACTACTCCTTAGCTGGTAAAACATTTTAAGGCCTAAATTCATTGTGGGTTTCTGAAGTTACAGCTTGTGATCTATTTAACCTCGTATCTTCAGTGCTGATGTCTAGGACATGCTGGCTCATTCTATAAGTGATCAATACATATCTGCTGAATCACATTGGCTTTATGGTTTGTTTTCATGGTGACTAAATATGTGTTTGGTTATCAAAGTGATTCCTTAAAAGATAAATACAGCTGAGAGGTGTTGGTGAGGGGAGGTGGGTACAGACATCATGTATAGATATCAGGATTTGACTTTGAGCATGTCTGTTCTTTGACCCAGGGTTACAAGATCCCTCCTCTCCCTAAGTATCAATACAAACACACATGCAGACACACACATAGAAACATGCACACTTTAGGAAGCTGGGGTAGTAACTGAGTCAACTAATCACTTTAGGTCCACTTGAATATCTGCTTAAGTAATCTCAGAGAAAGGTCAAATCTTAGAGTTTTTTTAAAAGGGCACTTAATGGCCTCTCCCCTATGGTTTTCCTAATTCAGAGATTTAGTGTATTCCCTAGTCTGTCCATCAGCACTGAATGAGCATTTGAATTTAGGCTGATAGGAGTCAGGCTAATATTTCTCTTGGTAGCTTTTTTTCTCCAAGGATGCAAATATATGTTCTAAGTATAATATAGAGATCCAAAACTAAATGCCACATAGGAAGCCAAACACTTCACTTTCTCAACAATATCAGGCTCTGCCAGTATTGCCAGGTGGTTACTAGGGTAAGTGGAACTGACTTTCTATTCTTTTTACTCAGACTCTATGTGCCTGGGCAATGATGCCAACTTAGGGCTATTTGTAGAATATTTGTTCATCTGAAGAATAAAAAAACACCTTTGTTTGAAATAGCATTCAAAATCAGTCATTTTACGCTTAACGTTTACTGGGGCTTTGTTCTAGAGTTGAAGGGAAAACATGGGGTTCATAGATTTTCAGTTTTTAAACTAAGCCACTCATCTTGAAAACAGTATTCATACGTGTTTACACTCATTCTACTTGATAGTTCATACTACAACCTACATGAATTATGGTGTGTGTTTTTTTTTTTTTACAGTTGGTTAGAATTTAAAGCCACTACTAATGTGTACATTAGATCTTGGAAAATACGGTTTTCTGGAGCACATAATTTATTTGCCTAAAATAGAAAAAACCCACTACTCACAATTTTATTCCCAACTGAAATTATATTTTCACTTTTCAATTTTTATCTGTATACTTTAGGAAATTGTTCCTGTATGAGTACCATACCAGATAGCAGAAAGAGAAAATCCACAGTAATTCCCAGCTCCTTTTGGTGTTTTGTTCTCTTTTTTGTTCCCTTCACAGCCATCTCAATTCTTTTATTGCAGCTGCATAAATATATTTTACAGATCTCACATTCCCCCAAAGTCATGTTAGAATCCAAATAAAATCCTACCGATACAATAGCAATAACATCCTGAAACACAGTGATATATCATTAGAAGGGCTAAAAATGTTTCCTTTAAACTTGGAGTCCTAAGTTTCCATCTACATCATTGTTGATAAAAGAAGGAGGGTAAAATAATAGATTTGGACTTTCTTAGGGTGATGTGGCTGGGATTATGAATTTTTAATGCAGCACTTATAAAGTAGACTTTCAGGCATCAGGGGAAGAAAATCTAACTTTGATTATTGAGTGTTTCAGAAAAAGTTTTGGTGGATGTAAGAAGGAGAGTTAGAGAGAGGCAGGTACCAGGGGAGGGTTAGAGTTAACCCAGAAGCTGACCAGGAAGACAGAAGAAAAAGAAAAAAAAAAATAAGAGTGGAATAAAAAAATGAACAACTGACCTTGGGATGGAACTCAGTTTCCTTAGGGAGTAGCCCCAACTATAAATTGGGCCCACTTGTTTTCTTTTCTTTCTTTCTTTTTTTTTTTTTTGGCCCACTTGTTTTCACACAAGACTCTGGATTCAGCTCTTGACTTGGGTATTTGCTAGCTTTTGCCATGAGAAAGTTACTTCACTTTTCCAAGTTTTGCTTTCCATGTCTTAAAATGACAAAATAATGCCTATTTTTTGTGAAGATTAGAAGAGATACGTGTAGAAAACACACTCAAAACTCTGTCTAGAATCCGGCGTCCAGTAAGCACTTGACAAATGTTAATTTTTTTCTTATCTCAGACTTACTTTCTAATCTTTCCCAGTACCCAGGGGTTAATGTAGGAAAGTGTCCAGATACAGAATTTGATTGTTTTCTTATTCACTTTTTAAATAGGGGCCCCTCCATAGCCTTCATTCTAGTAGAAACCAAAATGTGATGATATAGATCAAGAAATCATAGGAGTGAATGGATGTTCAGAAGTTTTCTGCTACTGTTCCCATAACATAGTAGGTGTTTTCTTGTGTGGTTTTTTTTTTTTTTTTTTTTTTTTTTTTACATGGAACCTATTTTGATTTCACAGGTTTCCAGTCTTACTGGCTTGGTGAGAAGTACTTGGGTTGGCTAGAAGCTGTGATACCCATATGGACCACTTTAAGTAGATGGTTATTTCCTCTAGTCCCCAACACCATCCTGGATTTTCTTGCTAGTGTATCTTTACTTCCATTCCCATTATAAGGCCAAGATATTTCTTTTAGCTCTTGATAATGGAGTTTCCTTGATTTTTAACCTCATTTCCTTCTTCTTCATTAAGCCAAGCCTAACTCATCCTTTAAATCTCAGATTTCCTATCAAGTAATCAGGAAAACTTCCCTGCTCCCCCTGGACTAGTTTAGGCCTGCTGTTAAATACCTTCTTAGTACTCTGCCCTTCTTTTTAATTACAATTAAATTAGTTTTAATTTAAATTAAATGAAAATAAATTAAATCTGGTATTAATTATAATTAAAATATTTGTGTATATATATTGGGAACTCTACACTCTATGTTCTCTGCTTTATTTTTATTTTATTTTTTATTTTTTTCTGCTTTATTTTTAGAACCTGTACAGTTCTTGCATCATGAGAGATCAATAAGTACTCACTGATTGAATGCATATATAAATAAACTGCCCAGTATCAGAAATGATGAGTTAAAGGATTAGCTGGGTCTTAGGTAAAATTTGGCTTTAAATATAAAACTTGGCTCTTGTTAGAACTCCAAAGCTTTCTGGGTGCTCTCATGTGTAGAGCTGTTGTGGTAAACCCATCCCCATGGGGGTAGTTGTGCAACTGATTGCTTATTTTAATTATACATAAGAAAACAATTAAGATGACGGCTTCCACTATATTCCCACCTTCCTAACTGAATAACTTTTTTGTATTTACTGAAAATAGTATCAAGTTCATACAAAAAATTTTAATTTACACTGTATAAAATAATAAGTTTTATCCAATTCAATCAATTTTATTGAGTTGCTCTGCTCTGGGCCAGTGGTTCTCAAATATTAGTGTACATCAGAATCACCTGGAGGACTTGTAAAATGCTGATTGCTTACAACATCACAAGACAACATCACACTCTTAACAACTGATAAAACTACTAGACAGGACATTATCAAGGGTATAGAACTGAACAACACCATCGAACAATAGGATCTAATTGGCATTTATAAAACACTCCATTCCACAAAAACACAATACACATTTGTTTCAAGCACCATGGAGCATTCACCAAGATAGACCATATCCTGGGTCATAAAACAAACATTAAGCAATTTAAAGAATTGGAATCACACAGTATGCTCTCTGACCATAAAGGAATGTAGCTAGAAATCTCTAACAGAAAGACAATGGGAGAATCTCCAAGTAATTAGAAATGAAACAACACACTTCTGAATAATCCATGGGTCCAAGAAGAAATCTCAAAGGAAATTTAAAAATACACAAAACTGAATGAAAGTGAAAGCATAGTATATCAAAATTTGTGGGATGTAACTAAAGCAGTACTGAGAGAACACAATGCTTACCTTAGAGAAGAGGAAAGATTTCAAATCTAAGTTCCTTCCTCAAGAAATTAGAAAGATGAGATTAAAATAAACCCAAAGCAAACAGAACGATGGGTAGTAGATATCATGGTAGCAGAAGTCAGTGGAATTCAAAATAGGAAAATATTAGAGAAAATTAATGAAATATAAAGCTGATTCTTTGAAAAAAGTTCACTAAATTGATAAATCTTTTTTTTATTTTTTTTTTATTTTTTATTTTTTATTATTTTTTTTTTATTTTATTTTTTTTTATTGGTGTTCAATTTACTAACATACAGAATAACACCCAGTGCCCGTCACCCATTCACTCCCACCCCCCGCCCTCCTCCCCTTCTACCACCCCTAGTTCGTTTCCCAGAGTTAGCAGTCTTTATGTTCTGTCTCCCTTTCTGATATAGCAATTGCACTGTTGGGGATTTACCCCAAAGATACAAATGCAATGAAACGCTGGGACACCTGCACCCCGATGTTTCTAGCAGCAATGGCCACGATAGCCAAACTGTGGAAGGAGCCTCGGTGTCCAACGAAAGATGAATGGATAAAGAAGATGTGGTTTATGTATACAATGGAATATTACTCAGCTATTAGAAATGACAAATACCCACCATTTGCTTCAACGTGGATGGAACTGGAGGGTATTATGCTGAGTGAAGTAAGTCAGTCGGAGAAGGACAAACATTATATGTTCTCATAAATTGATAAATCTTTAATAGAATTGACAAAGATAAAAACAGAGAAGAAGCAAATCACCAATATCTTTAATGATAAGGAATGTGATTATGGATTCTGCAGCCATTAAAATGATAGTAAGGAACAACTATGAATAAATTTACACTCATAAATTAATAACTTTGAAGAAATGCACCAATTCATCAAACCCCACCATCTACCAAAACTAAGCTAAGATGAACTACATAACCTAAATAGACCTACAAAAATTAAATAAATTGAATTTATTATTAAAGACTATAAAAATATAAGTATCCAGTTCTAGGTGGCTTCATTGGAGAATTTTATCAAATATTCAAAGAAGTAACACAAATCTTACAGTATTTCCTAGAAAATAGAAGAGGAGGGAACATGTCCCAAGTCACAAATTTTATGAGTCCAATATTGCCCTAACATCACAAACTAACCAAATGCCTCCAAAAGAAAACTACAAATCACTAACTCTCATAAACTTAGGTGTAAAAATCCTCAACAGAATTTTAGCAAATCAAATACAATAATGTACAAAAGGAATTATAATCCAAGTGGGATTTATTCCACATATATGAGGCTAGTTTACATCTGAAAATATAAGACACATATCAGCAGTCTAAAAAAGAAAAATAACATGATTGTACCAAGGTAAAGAAAAGGCATTTGGTAAAATTCAACACTCATTCATAATAAAACTCTCAGTACACTAGGAATATAGGAGAACTTCCTCAAATTCAGAAAGAGCATCAACAAAAACCCTACAGCTAACATTATACTTAATGGTGAAAGACTAAATGTTTTCCCTCTAAAATCAGGAACAAGTTAAGAATTTCTGCTCTCCCTTCTTATTATTGTAGTGCCGAAAGTCCTAGTCAGTGAAATAAGGCAAGAAAAAGAAATAAAAAGCATACCAATTGGAAAAGAAGAAATTAAACTTTTTATTTGCAGATGACATGATTGCCTTTGTAGAAATCTCAGGCAATCTTTTTTTTTTTTTTAAGATCTTATTTATTTATTCATCAGAGAGAGAGAGAGGCAGAGACATAGGCAGAGGGAGAAGTAGGCTCTCTGTAGGAGCCCGATGTGGGACTAGATCCTGGACCTGGGGATCACGCCCTGAGTCAAAGGCAGATCCTCAACTGCTGAGCCTCCCAGGCAATCTTAAACACACACACACCCACACTCAAAATTGTAAGAACTAATAGCAAATTCAGTAAGGTCACAGAATAGAAGATTAGCACACAAAAATCAACTGCTTTTCTATATACTTATAGCAAAAAAAACACAATACTATTTACAGTTGTTCTGAAGAAAATGAAGTATTTGGATATAAATCTAACACCTGTACAGGATTGGTTTGATTGATATGATATAATGCTGATGAAAGAAATCAAAGAAGACCTAAATACTTGGAAAGACATACTGTGTTCATGAATTAGAAAACTCAATGTAGTAAAATGTCAATTCTCCCTAAATTGATTGTTAGAATTTAACAATTCCTTTTAAAATCCAAGGAAGTTTTTTTTGAAGACACAAACAAGCTTATTCTAAATTTGTATGAAAGGGAAATAGCCAAAACAATTTTGAGAAATAAAAATTAAGTGGGAGGAAACAGTAGTCTAAATGTTGAAGCTTACAACATAGCTTTGATAAGCAAGACAGCGTGGTTACTAGCAGGAGCATATGATGCATATAAGTCAGTGAAATAGAATAAAGAGTCCAGAGACAGAAGCACACAAGTATGACCAGTTAATTTTTGACAAAGGAGCAAAAAGCAATCCAAGGGAAGAGTGACAATCTTCAATAAATAGTGCTAGAGTACTTGCAACACCACCACCCTCAAATCAATTTAAACCTCATACTTTATACAAAAAATAACTAAAAATGAATCATGAGCTTAAATATAAAACATAAAACTATAAACCTTCTAGAAAAAAATAGGAGAGAATCTTGGGACCTAGGACAAGCTGAAGAGTTGACAACAAAATAATGACCCATGAAAGGAAAAATTGGTAAGTTGAATTTCTTCAAAATTAAAATTTTTGCTCTGTTTTAATAAAGCAAAAGTTTGTTAAATGCACAGACATTTCACTGAAGAGGTACACAGATGGCAAATATATACATGAAAGATTCCTAACCTCGTTAGCCATTAGAAGAATCCGACTTAAAGCCATGATGAGATATTACTATAAACTGTCAGAATGACTAAAAGCTAAAAGAAAAATATAATAATAACACCAAATTCTTGAGAGAATATGAAGAAAGTAGACCACTCATATATTACTGGTGGGAATATAGAATAGTACAGCTCTTCTGGAAAACAGTTGGAAGTTTTGTTTAAAAATAAAAATGGACATATTCAATGTAGCAGTTGTACTCTTAGGCACATCCTATAGAGAAATGATAACTTATTTGTCTACAGAAATTTGTACAAGCCTCAAATTAGAAACTACCTAAATTATCCTTCAATAGATGAATTGTTAAACAACTTGTGGTACATCCAGACCGTGGAGTGCTACTGAGCAATAGAAAGAAATGGACAATTGACACACATAAGAAATTGGATGAACTACAAGGAAATTATGCTGAGTGAAAAACAAAATCCCCAAAAGGATGTCTATTGCATAATTCCATTTGAATAACATTCATGAGATAATTATTACAGAAATTGTGAACAGATCAGTGGTTTCCAGGAGTCAGGATAAGGGTATGGCTATAGAAGAGTAGTACAAGAGGGTCTTGTGGTGATGGTGGAGTTAAATATCTTGATTGTGGTGGTAGTTACATGAAGCTACATATGTGATAAAATTACATAGAGCTACACACACATACAAACACACAGATGAGTACATGTATAACTAGTAAAATCTGAATAATCTCTATGACTTATATCAATGTCAGTTTCCTGGTTTTGAAATTGTTCTAGTTATATAAGATGTTAACATGGCAGTAGGCTGTGTAAAGAGTGCATGGGACCTCCTTATACATTTCTTTATACCTCCTGTGAATCTATAATTATTTCAAAATAAAAAGTAAAAAAAAAAACAAAAACCCTGATTGTTGAGCCCTTCCCCTAAAGTTTTGATTCAATATATCTGGAATGAAGCCTGAAAATCTTTATTTTTAATGTGTTCTAAGGTGATGCTGCTGTTACTGCTGCTGCTGGTCTGAAGACCATGTGTTGAGAACCACTTGGCACTCTTGGCACACTGTAGGAAATATGAAGACAAAAAGTAAGAGCTTCTATGGTAAATATATGTATAATTTACTGAGAATAAAACAGGTGAAAAATATAACAAGTATAATACAGATGCTGAAAAAGTGATAGTCCTAGACATTTCTAAGGAGTAATAGATTAAAACTAAGGGATCAAGGGTGACCTATGGAAGGAATGGTGTTTGAGATGTGTCAATGCAAGGATGAGGAGAAACATAAATTGCACAGGGCTGGGAAGGCATTTTAAGGAGAGCAATAGCATGAGCAAAGGCAATGGGGAGAGAAAAATATCACTTGATTATTCAGGGAAGTTGGATAGAACTTGAAAGGAGTACAGAAAAAGTATGGGGGGGCGGTAATGAGCAACAAGATGAAAAGCTGGATTATAGTCCATGTTACAGAGGACCTTGCATGCCAGGCTAAGAATTTTGTACCTGATAGGGAAAGCAATGTTGGCCAGCCGAAACCTTCTTAAAAGGTAAATATAATTACACTTTAAGGTTTGAGGTAGTTTTATTAATGCTAAAAATAATAGCTTCTAATCTATCTTGTTATATTAGAATTAAGTGTAGTGTGGCAGTCAACCACTTAACATCTTAGAATCCCATGAACATGGGTTCACATTCACCATCTACAAGCTGTAGAATCTTCAACATACAACTTAACTTTTTTGATCTCCTTAGCCTCATCATATTTATTCCCTCATAATATGAGTAACAATCCCTATATCTAGTGTTGTTGTTAAGGCTTATATAAAATAGTGATCATAAAGTACTTATTACTATGCCTCCATAAATGATATCTATTATTACTACAATTATTATTACTATTATGGTTATCAGAGGCCTAACAACAATTTGAAGCATAGTACACAAATATTTTGCCCTAGTTGATAAGATAATATGCATATTTCTTAAAATAGTTGAGATAGAGTTCATGCTTTGAAATTTCTGTATAGACTTTAATAAACTGACCTTAGCTGTTAACACAACATATTATATTCAAATATTTTTCTTATAATAATAGATATAACACATATGTTTCATTTATTTCAAAAGTTAAAAGTTGGTTGTCTTTAATATCAGGTAATAATAATGACTTAAATATACATAATGTTTTTTTCTTATTTTTCCGAAGACATTTTTATTGATATGGTTGCTTAATAAGTGTCAGTTTAACACAACTTATAACATTGTGATAAATGACTTCAAAGAAGGTAAGGTAACTTTCCAGACTCTCTTTTTCCCTGTTAGCCTTTCTGTTTTTCATTGTCCTATGTTTCTTTCTAAAGTAGTAGTCTTCAACTTCGGATACACATTGGTACTTTTGGAGCTTTTAGAAATCCTGATGCCCAGCTCATGTTCTGATTGATTATCAGAATCTCTCATGGTAGAAACCAAGTCCAGGATCTCAGATGATTCCAAAGCAACCAAGTCTGTGATCTGATGATTTAAAGTGTAGTAGTACGTGTTCAGAACAGCAGTCAGGTAAGGAATGTAGAACGGATGGGGTGATGCTAACAGGGATAAGGGTAAACAGTTGATGATCCATCTCCCAATGATTGGGCATCAATTAAACATCAATCCAACTGTATTTACTCAGTGCCTATTTTTCACAAGCCACTGTACTGGGAGAAGTATACACAAAAAGTATGACAAACCCTTACACGCCATTAAATTAATATAGGCTAGATTCTACATATAAAAAACAATAAAAGTAGCATTAAATGGCAGCAACATATACCAGAGATCAAAAATATCAAGATTTTGAGGTGGACTTGTGGAGTGAATTTGTTCCTAGGCATTTTTTCCTTGGACCTGTGTCTCTAAAGGTCTATGCTCATGTCTGGCTAGCGGCATTTACCTATGCTGCCCCCTACATCTTGAATGCCATCCCTCTTCTGCTTTGTGACAGAGGTCCTCGTGGTCAATAAGCCCTGGGCTTTCCCTCTGCATTTGCTATCACACAGCTCACTGGGAATGTGTTCTTGAAGTCTCTTTGCAGTTCATGCCTATTGTAAGTCCTCCATGCCCTTATGGTTTCCCTATCTTCCAGAGCCCTTCAGTCTGCTGGGCTAGGGTTCTCATGTGCTGATTTTTCTTTTGAAGAGCATGATAGGCTTTAGAACACCATGGCCTCATCAGTCGTCTACTGTTAAAGAAATCGGTTATCTGGAGAATGCTCTTGGCCTTGGGCTGTGTAAGAGAATAAAGAATACGCAAAACCCCTCCAAAAATAACTCTCACTGTGTTAATCATTAGAGCTTATTTCTCCTTTCATCAATATGACAGCCTGAAGCCAACTGTAAGTGGAACAGAAATAGCGAATTCTGTGTAAATATCATTAAAGTTATGTGAATAGCACATTACTCCTGAACCTTGTTCGGTCTTTTAGAGTGGGCCTTTCAGAGTTGACTTTTAGTGGACAAAAGATTGATTCCCTGTCACTGCAAGGGCTTGCAGCGTGAGGGCACATAATAGGGGCATGATAGATGCTAGTTGAATTGAATTGAATTCTCTAGTCTTAGAGAAATGCTGTCAATGAAAGAGAATATAGTTAATTCTCATAAGACAAGAAGCACTGCTTGTAAGTACTTATTGACATATTTGAGCAGAGTGGATTAAAATGCCTCCTTGCTTACACAATTAATGATCTGTGTTATTTTATTTCCTTTTCCCATGTGGGTTACCAGGGCTGATTCTAGGCAAAATTCTGAGTTCAGAAAACTGTCTTCATTTTCTTTCCCTTGTGACCTGATACTTGTCCCTTGGGTAGAGGCCACTGAACTCCCCCCTGCCCCCTTTCCTTCACTTCGGTCTACATAAACCAATGTTTTAGTCTGAAGCCCCATTCTTCCCAGGCAATTCTTGTTACTTCCTCAAAATTGACTACTAAGATAAATAGTAGACAAATAATTTGTTTATTTTTATTTTTTAAAAAAATAATTTGTTTAATAAAATCAAATCCAGGCTAATTAGTTCTTGGGAAAAGGGTAAAACCCCAGCACCCCCCTCCCCAACCTTTTTGCTTTCCTTAATAACTTAATTATATTGAATTATTGTTTTCTCCAGACCACACCTTGCCTAAGCTCAAAGGAGTGGTTTTTATAATGACACTTTCGAGTCAGAAAGAAAGGTGAGGGTCTCTACAGAAAAGGAAAAGCGAAGGAAGGAAACTAGTATTTGTTGAACGATTGCTCTCCGCCAGGCACTTTGCTGCAAGCTATATCCATGTGATTTCATTAAATCTGCACACCATATCCATGAGACAGATTCTGTTGTCCTGATTTTTATACATGAGGAAACTGAGACTCAGGGAAGGCTAGGTAACCTCACCAAGGTAAATGAGAGAGCAAATAGTGATGCTGAATCCACACCATCTGCACTACCTCTTAATGTGTCCTAAAGCTAGCCTACTTTCCAGGGTTCAGAGTGAGGCCCAATGGGTGCTGTAAGAAATACAGACAAGGCTAAATCCCCTATCTTCCAGTAAACAGTATCTCTTGTCATGTGTGGGGCTCACATCTGTGTCTTTGCCTGCCTTTATAGTGGGACTGGGCATAAAGTGAACCCCCTCTGCTAAATATAGAGCAATGTGCTGTGGTGTAGTGTGCCTGCATATGGTGAGGGTGTAAGAGGCAGAGTTTACTGAGCATCCACCTTCAGCAGCTCTGTATGGGTATGAAAGGGACAAGAAAGGTTCCTGTGATCCTTATTTTGGAGACTTTGAAAGTCCGTTAAAAGAAAGACATTGCCCGGCTTTGTAGGAAGTCACCTTAGGTGAGCAAGAGGTTGCTTTCCATCCAGAAAGAGGTGATGCGGTGCACAGAGGGGCATATGACAGGGAGAACTTTACCAAGAACATCAAGGGATAGAAAACCACATCATATAGGCTCCGTTTAGAACAAAAGACCAGTTCTGTCCATCCCAACTAATGCATAGGCTCTTGGAGAAGAGGACTATCACCCTTTCACCACCAACCCCTCATACCTTCTATAGGTCATCGGTAGTAAAGGCACCTGGGGCAGGGAGCAGAGAGATGAGAAGGAAGTGAGAAAGGGTGGCCCCCTTCCTCTAACCTGTCTCTTTCTCTAGCTGCCTGGAATACTGTCTAGCCCCAGAGAAGTACTGAGAACAGTGGTCCCCAAGTTATAGAAAGCTATGAAAAAGACCAGTGATTCTGTTCCCTCATAACTATGTTATCTTTTTTTTCTCTCTCTGTTCTCCTTTTCCTATCTTCCAAATGTGGGGAAGCTGTGGCCTGGAAAGCAACATTGATAAGTCGTACAATTAGGAAAAATACTAGAGATAATTATATGGAAAAGTGAGAGAATATTTCTGGATTTGAATGTCAAAAAAAAAAAAAAAACCAACAACAATGTGCTACTGGAACAAGAGTGTCAAGGTTCTAGGGCAGATTTATATAGTTTCTAAGCATTATTTTGGATTTGTGCTATGGCTCATTCTGCTACCTATCTCTAGTGACCTCCCTCCTGGACTCTGCTCCCCAAATGCTTCATAGATGACTGTCCTCTCTGACTCCCCACCTGGATCTCCAGTACTTTCTCTTCCTGTCCCCCAGCTGATCCCCAATCTTAGCTCATCGTCATTAGAGCTCTTCTGACTCTACTAGACATTCCTGTCCCCTCTTCACGTGCTTGCCTCATTGCTATCTACACTACAGTTGTTTTGGGATTTGTTTTGAAAGTGGGCGAATCTTCAAACTCTGATGGCCCCCAAATTCCAGCGAAGGTTGCAAACCACACTGCTCAGTCACATAGGGCTTCCCAAACTCCTGTACTTATTACTCCTTCTTCACAGTCCTTTTGCCCTTCTGCATGGCTAGAACACCAGGACCTATCCTGCTGACCCCCACCAAATGGGAATCGGTCTTGACCAGTTGGCTGTTACTGAGGACAGACAGGTTTCCACTTGTGAAACTCCCGTTAGCTGCACATTATATGCCGTCTTTTGGAGTGTGTGTCATCTAAATAAGCAGGACAGAATCAGCGTGGTGGGAAAATAAAAATTTGTGTTATTCTCTTAGTATTATCTTATTTCCCTCCGGACCCCTCTGCAATCCACTAGGCACCCTTTTCTCAAGCAGCAAAAATTGCTTGAAGCTTCTGCTAGTTTCTGACCCTTAAACTAAAGCCATGAAGACATTTTGCTGTGTGTTCTGAGAGGGAGAAAAGGCTTTTGAGGGTCCTATGAAGGACGATTCCAGCAGAGAGATTTGGGGGGAATAGTCAGAATGTTGGTGGAGGCTTATGTCTCACATTCCAAGGTGTTGTTCTAGAGTGGAGACAACATTTCAAAGTCTTAGGGGCTTCTAGCCAGAGGCAGATACCCCCATACCTTCCTCAGGGTATGAGGAAGTCCTTTGGCTTGGGAAACTGGGCATCTCTGATATCAGAGTGGCCAGTTACTAGAGGAAACTCTCAGATACTTTTGCATCATGTAAAAATGGCAATGATGATGATGATGATGATAAATACTTACTGCACATTTAAGTGCAAGACATTATCCTAAGAACCCTGGATACATTAACTTATCTAACTGTTCAATAACCCTGTGAGGTATTTACTGCCATTAACTTTCCATTAATCATCAAGAGGTTAAATAAGTTACTCAGTGTTACACACTAGTAAGTGGCACAACCAAGATACAAATCTAGGTAATATGGTTTCAGAGCCTTCAAGGAATGTCATTTTGGACCTCTCTAAATGAGATCGGGAGACCTTTGTGTGACCTTAAGTTGGAGGTGGCTGTGAGTAGGAGAAAAATGACTAGAATTAAATTCCCTACCACCTACAGACAGAGATTGAGTTTTATTTGGGTTCATAGAAAGGAAATAAAGAAATGTGACATTTCTTGTATTCCTGGTTGTGAATCAAGATTCAAGCATTTTTCATATCTAAAATAACTTATTAAAAAATAAAATAACTTATTTTCTTAATATTAGCATTACCACAAACCAGTGCAACGGAGGAGTGAACTCGAGACCACACGATTAACTTAATCTTGCATATTTTGTTCTCTCATCAGGTCTAGACTACCTGCTGACTCTCCCTAGCTGTGCGGCTCTCTAAAGAGACTTTTTCCCACTGATACTTATGGGGGAAACACAGCTAGATGGTAAGCGAGCTGTGTACTCTATGAAGATGGATGTCATGGTAACCTCATGAAGGAGGGCCGGGATTCTGAGTTAGGTGGGTGGGCCTTTGTAGAGACACATACAAATGCATATGCGTTGATTAGAAAACTTCCTGGTGTTTTTCAGTATTTGAAGTATATCATTATACTAAAACAAAACAAAAAACAACTTTTGAAGAACATTTCCTTCCTTTTTTTTTTTTTTTTTTTTTTTTTTTTTCTTTTTTTTTCCTTCCTATTTATTAGCAGCTTGAGGTCATGATTTAGGCAGACTTTCTCAAGGAGCAATGAAAGAGGAGGAATAATTTAGATATTCCAGGGAGCAATTTCAAGACGGCTGTGAGCTGTGGGATAAATGGTGATGGAGAGCAGCAGTTTGCAGCCACATGGATTTTCTTGCAGTTTTTTGAATAGGCTGAGCTTTTCTTAGCTCTGGATCTTTGTACTTGCTGGGCCTTTTGTCCAGAAATCTCTTTTTCAATTTTCCTCATAGCTGGCTCCTTCGCCTCCTTCACCCCTTAGTGCAGTGTCCCATTAGGCAGTCTTTCCTGGCTACTTTTTCTAAAATAGGTCCCCTCCCTCCCTGTTCTACCTTTCAGCATCCTGCTTGTTTCCTCCATTGTAGTATTATAATCTTCAATATTTTATTTGCTTACTTTTTCTTCAGGTCACTTGTTTATTTGATTTGCCTTCCTCCTGCCTCCCTGTCATAATGTGAGCTCTGTGAGGTTAGAGACCATGTTTGTTTTTTTTTCACTCTAGTCCTCAGCACAACGTGTGTGTGTGTGTGTGTGTGTGTGTGTATGGTTTTTTTTTTTTTTTTTTTTTTTTTTCTAGTTTTTCTGATGTAAGTATTGCTACTCCGGCTTTCTTTTGTGTATGTTTTTTGAGTTAAGTAATCTTTATGCCTAACATGGAGCTTGAACTTACAACCCTGAGAGCAAGAGTAGCATGCTTCACTGACTAAGCTAGCCAGTCACCCGCCCCACTCAGCATCGTGTTTTGCACAGAGAATGTCATGAATTAGTATCTGTTGGGTAACGTATGAATGAAACTCCTCGGAGCCAGGAGTGGATATACAATTGCAGTTCCTTTTTCCTCCCTTTGATAGTGATGCATTTGAAAAAAATACCTCTGTGCTTATATTCACGGTGCTTTTAATAGGATTCTTTTCATGTTATTATATTTATTTGACTAGGCCTTAGGCTTCAGCTCTGTAGAAGATGATTTTATTAGTTCTGTGGCAACCTGATTCTCTGCCATAACTTTTGCCTCTGATTTTAGCTGCTTAACTTGGTTTCTCCTGAATTCTGCTGCTTTAATTCTTAGCAATGGCTTCTGTCATTGTCACTGACTTGACTGGATTTTCCTTCTAATCTCTTCTGCTTTAAATTCTCATAGCAGATGAGTTCCAATTAAGATAGAAATAATTTAATTGAACAAAAAAAGCTATATTCCTACAAAAGAAAAACAAGAAGCAGCAGATCCTAGCATAATTTTGTATCAGTAACTTCACCTTAATTAAACACAATTTAAAAAATACACATATTACTTTTTCACTTCCAGGCTCCAGTTTGACGCTTGACAAATCTACTTTACTTGTGGGCAACTTTTGGAAGTTTCTCTAGAAAAAATATCTACAGTGACATCATATTCTCTAAGGACCTTAGAGTGCCCAAATTCTCTGAGTCAATTTATGTGATGAGACATATGCCTAAAATGTCCTTATTAAATCTCCTCACTAGCTGGAATCACTGAAGTTAAGGGAAGAATTCTTATCAGCAATCTTGTGGCTTTTTCAGAAAAGGCTCAAGTCCTCATCACTACATGCCTTCATTCTAAGGAAGGGACTTGGGATTTTGAAGTTCAGCCAAAAAGGAAAAATCCTCCTCAAAGATTACAGTTTCCTTTACTTTCTGATTGATGCCAGAGTGTTTCTATTTTTGTGTCTGAACTGAAATCGTATTATCTGCCTGCTACCTAACTTCTGAGGTCTTTTAACACCCTCTGCCTCAATCGAGAATAGAACCATACTCAGAAATTTACTCTTATCTTAGTTGGTGTCCCTTCTGTGCATCAGATGGAGGCTTTACATTATGTTTTGGGGGAGCAGGTGGGAGGAGCAGCTGGTATGAGAAGTGAGCAGCCTGACAACAGTAAAATTGAGAAGTGTGTGTGTGTGTGTGTGTGTGTGAAAAGAGAGCTAGTGCCACAACATGAAAATTTGCCCAAGAAATCGTAAACCTTACAGTCTGTTCTCCAGAGCTAGCAGTACAGCGAACGTGCCAGGTAGAAAGTCCTGGAGACCCTAGACATCATGAAACGCAATAGCAGGAACTTGGATTAATACTAAGGCCTGAAGTGATGTACAATGAATTTCAATGGTACATTATAATATTACTTTTTTGGTATTTTTTAAGTTATAATTCCATTTAAATCTTTAATTTATTCTGTAAATACATGTTATGCCCCTGTGCTGGGTCAGCTCCTGTCGCAGGCTCTGGGGCATGGCCAGAAACAGAATGTAGAAGGTGCTTTCATGAAATTTACTGATTTTCTTTAAAGGAAAGCACAATGAGACTGTTTGGAATTGCTTTTATATAATGAAATGAACATCATGCCTTCATTTTATTTTTATTGCTGAATTGTTTTATTTTTATCACTCCTTTATTTTAAATTTCAATTATTAATACATTATCTTAACATTTGGTTTGTTGAAACGATTCATCTTATAGAGTTATCTAATTTAAATCTTTCAACTCTTTATCTGGGATATTGCCTGAGATTGAAAGTCTAAATATCCTTTCAAATATCCTTTATGTTAGCCCAGATGATACACGTAAATAGAGATTATAAAGTATATTTTTGAATCTTTTTTCATTGTGTGAGAATTCCCTTTTTTCTCTATTCCATTCAAACCTAATTAAAAATTTAATTTGACTAGGCAATATAGGAACAGTTGAAATGTTAAAAACATGCACAGAGATGTGAATTATAAGAGTAATTCTCCCCTACTTCTTTCTAGCCAGATTCTTCACCCTGGAGGCAAACTGTGTTAACGCATTTTTTTGTGTATACTTCAAAAAATATTTGTTATAGAAACAAATGTATACATTTACATATACATACATATCCTTTGCTTTTTCAAACACAAAAAGAATTATAATATACATATTTTTCTGCACTCCTTGACCCAACAGTGTATTTCTTTGCACTCGCTAACAGTACATAGGGAGCTCTTTTTAACAGCTGTGTATGATTCCAGTGTGTAAATATACTGTATTGACTTAACCAGTTCTAAGTGATGATCATTTAGTTTCTTTCCAATCTTTCTAAATAATACAACAATGAATATCCTTCTTTCCTGCATCATGTAGCAAATGTTCACATGTAAAAGAAATTTCTGGAAGGGGAATTTCTGAGTCAAAGGTGTGTACATTTGTACTTTTGATATAAATTGTTGGACTGCTCTCAGTATGAGTTGTATTAATTTATACTTAGCAATATGTAACTACCTACTCTTCAAAATCCTACATAAAGAATATATTATCACAGTTTTTAATTTTGGTCAATCTAAATGATACTTTAATTTGTATTTCTCTTATTAGAAGACTGAGCAGCTTTTCATAGGTTATCATATTTTAAGTTATCAACATTTCTTTTTGTATAAACTGTCTGTTCATAATGAGAAAGAAGAATAGATATTGAGGGATAACTGGTAGTCTATGCCACAGGCTCTATTTTATTTATTTTCTAGATGGCTATCCTTTTGTTCCAATAGTACTTATTAAGTAATTCATTTTAATTCACTCTTTTAAAATGCCACTTTGTTAATTTTTGTATATATTGGGTTTAATTTTGGACATTGTATTCTATTTCATTTTCTGTTCTTCTCTTCATATGCCAGGAATACACTATTGTATTTTCATTTCTAGTTTTGTATCACATGATCAGAGAACACTATTTATACTTTTTTTTCCCTTGGGATATATTCACTTTTTTTCTGTGGCCTATTGTAGGGATTTTTGGTTTTATTTTGTTTTTAATGCGATTGTTCCATGGATATTTGAAAATATCTGGCATATTTTGTCCATTATTTTACTCCCAGCCATTTTGAATCGCCTTTTAAAAAGGATTTATTTATTTATTTATTCATGAGAGACAAAGAGAGAGAGAAAGAGAGGCAGAGACACAGGCAGAGGGAGAAGCAGGTTCCATGCAAGGAGCCTGATGTGGGACTCAATCCCGGAACTTCAGGATCCCACTCTGGGCTGAAGGCGTCCCTCAACCACTGAGCCACCCAGGCATTCCTTGAATCACTTTTAAATTGTGTCTCTTATCTCTCAGCATACTGTTGAGTCCAATCAGATTTTTTCGTCTGTTTTTTTTTTTTTTGTTTGTTTGTTTTTGTTTTTGTTTTTTTTTTTTTAATTTTTATTTATTTATGATAGGCACACAGTGAGAGAGAGAGAGGCAGAGACACAGGCAGAGGGAGAAGCAGGCTCCATGCACTGGGAGCCCGACGTGGGATTCGATCCCGGGTCTCCAGGATCGCGCCCTGGGCCAAAGGCAGGCACCAAACCGCTGCGCCACCCAGGGATCCCTGTTTTGTTTTTTTTTAAATGAGTTTCCTTATTGGATGTATTAGTTCTGTTCTTTGTTTTATTTTTCACTCTCTGTTTCTATAGCCTAAATATTCAGAAATGGTCTGTCCTCATTTTCTAAGTGTTTCTTTTGATAATTTGAAAGGTTTTCATGTTGTTTAGCTTGCTACTTTTTAAACTAACCAACTGAACCACCCAGGGGACCCTGGATATTCTTTATTCATCTCTCACTTGGTTGCAGTTTGTTCTCTAATTGCATCTTTCAGAAGGGCTCAGGGAGAAATGTATTCTTTGAGTTTTCTGTTATCTTTCTATTTGAGGCTTATTTGGCTGGGATTAAATCCTGGGGTTATGTTTTCTTTCTTGAGGATTTTGCAGGTAGTTCCCAATCATGTATTTGTGTTGAACGTTGCTGAGGAGAAGTCTAAATTGAACCTGGATTTTTCCCTATACACGGCTTGTTCTTTTCTGCCTGAAGAATTCTTTATTTGAAGTCCTTTCATTTTACTTGGACATTTTGAGTGTTAAGATTTATATGTTAATTTTTCCTAGGTAGAGTATATCTTTCAGTTTTTAGATTTAAATCTTCTTTGATTAATTCATTGTTTTTGACTTAAAACTTTGAAAAAATTAATTCAGGCCAACAAGCACATAAGAAAATGCTCCACATCCCTTGCCATCAGGGAAATACAAATCAAAACCACAATGAGATCCACCTCACACCAGTGAGAATGGGGAAAATTAACAAGACAGAAAATAACAAATGTTGGAGAGGATATGGAGAAAGGGGAACCCTCTTGCACTGTTGGTAGGAATGTGAACTGGTGCAGCCACTCTGGAAAACTGTGTGGAGGTTCCTCAAAGAGTTAAAAATAGACCTGCACTACGACCCAGCAATTGCACTGTTGGGGATTTACCCCAAAGATTCAGATGCAATGAAACGCCGGGACACCTGCACCCCGATGTTTCTAGCAGCAATGTCCACAATAGCCAAACTGTGGAAGGAGCCTCAGTGTCCATAGAAAGATGAATGGATAAAGAAGATGTGGTTTATGTATACAATGGAATATTACTCAGCCATTAGAAACGACAAATACCCACCATTTGCTTCAACATGGATGGAACTGGAGGGTATTATGCTGAGTGAAGTAAGTCAATTGAAGAAGGACAATCATATGGTCTCACTCATATAGGTAATATAAGAAATAGTGGAAGGGATTATAGGGGAAAGGAGAGAAAATGAGTAGGAAAAATCAGAGAAGGTGACAAACCATGAGAGACTCCTAACTCCTGGAAATGAACAAAGGGTTGCAGAAGGGGAGGTGAGCAGGGGGATGGAATAGCTGAGTGAGGGACACTGAGGAGAGCACTTGATGGGATGAGCACTGGGTGTTTTATTATATGTTGGCAAATCGAACCTCAATAAAAAAAAATAATTCATTTCTCTTATTTAGAGGCAGGCATCAAAAACTGATGGTAGATCTCTTTTGTCTTTAATATCAGCCATTTTCTCTCAATTCTATTTTTTTTTTCCTTTGGCAGCTCCCCCCCACACCCGCCTTGTTTTTCTTATTCCTGTCTTCTAAGTTCCTTACTATATTTCCAGCAGTGTCTTATTGTCTCAAAGCAAGTCTTCATTTCCATGGTGGTTTACTTTCTTCTTTTATTTCTTTGTTAAGATTTGCCAGGACATTTTCATCTTTTTTTCTGGTATCTTGACAACTTTTCTAAACTCTAGTATCTCTGTTTGGAATACTTATTTAGGACAAGTTACCTAATCTCTGAGTTTAAGTTTCTTCATCTTTAAAACATGGAAGTAATGTTTATTGCACAGGATTGTTGAGACAGAATGTCTATGAAACACTTAATAAAATGCCCACCATATATAATAAGTACTTAATGAATTAAACGTAATTTCAAACCAAAAGTCTAAAACCAAAGTAATCAAGGAGTAAGTTTCATAAATAGGAGAAAGCTAACTGAAAGAAGTTAATACAATGGCCTTTTCCTGTCCATATACCAGAAACACTTGCACTTAATACATACTTATACAAAAATAATTTCTGTTCCTACCCCCCTTTTTAAGATTATGAGATTTTCAAGGACAGGGAGGATACATTTATTTTTATTTAGATTTTAGTTAGTTAACATACAGTGCAATATTGGTTTCAGGAGTAGAATTCAGTGATTCATCACTTATATACAACACCCAGTGCTCACCACAAGTGCCCTCTTTAATGCCCATCATCCACTTAACCCATCACACACCCACCTCCCTCCATCAATCCTCAATTTGTTCTCTATTGTTGAGTCTCTTATGGTTTGTTTCTCTCTCTTCTCTTTTTCTTTTCCCTTTTCCTGTATGTTCATCTGTTTTCTTTCCTAAACTCCATATGAGTGAAATCATAAGTTTCTTTGACTAACTTATTTCAGTTGACGTAGTACACTCTAGCTCCATACATGGTTTGCAAAAGGAAAAATTTCATTCTTTTTGATGGCTAATATTCCATTGTATACATATACCACATCTTTTTAATCCATTCATCAGCTAATGGATATTTGGGAGAATGCAAATAGTTTGGGAGAATGCATTTATTTTTATATACTCATACTAGGACAGTTGCTGGCACATGGTACATAATCAATATTTGTTGCACTGAACTGAACTCAACCACCATTATCTATTTCTCTCTCTTTGCTATGATACTGTGAGAAATGGCTGGACAAGTATTTCCCAACTTTGGAGTACGTTTATGATTTTCTGACTTAAAATAGGGAGTATGTGATGTATGCAACATTCAACTGTGGGGAGAGCTCTGAGAATACCTCAGAGAGAGATGTCATCTGCAAATGAGGGCCGGATGGCAGTGAGACTACTCTAAGGACAGACATGCTATGTATTAAGATGCTCCGGACCAAGAAAGCAAAAATGATGTAGAATATGAATCTTAACTGGAAAATCCCAGAGGCAGGATTTTCTGTTTCAGGCAAGTCCTCCCTCCAACATGAGGAAGAGCAAGAATTTCCTTTCCTCCTTCTTTGCAGGTGTGCTGGGGGCTAAGGATACAAGTGGGAATGTTTCAGTCTCTGTCCCATGAGCTGGCTGAGTCAGGGTGTGAAAATCTCTTGCAGTGTTCTATTTAGTTTTTGTCAAATAATCTTAAAGTTTTGTTTTCTTAAAAAAACTTTTTTAACCCCCTTTTTTCTTTTTTCGTTTTTAAAGATTTTATTTATTCATGAGAGACACAGAGAGAGAGGCAGAGACATAGGCAGAGAGAGAAGCAGTTCCCTGCAGGGAGCCCCATGCGGGGACTTGATCCTGGGACTCGGTGATAATGCCCTGAGCCAAAGGCAGATGCTCAACTGCTGAGCCACCCAGGCATCTCTAAACCCCTGTTTTTCTTGTTCTGAACATCATTGCAAATCAGGCTCAGCTAAAGTTACCCCTTTCCCACCATAGTCCTAATTCATCCAAATTGCAAAATTGACAAATAATTGTTACAGTGGTCATTTCAGGATGGACGGGATTATTACTGGATTTAATTTCTTTTCTTTGTGACTTCCTATCACCTCCAAGTTCTATGCAATAAATAATCATTACTTTTGCAATTAAAGAAGTTATTTTAGAAAGATAATTTAAAAAAGATAATTAACGTGCTCTGAAAGTCCTGATTATCTTTCTTTAAACATTTAAATTCATATTAACATCTCAACGCAGAAAACCCGAGTGTGCCCCCACCCCCACCTCCTGAGACATTAATATGTTATATCTTGCAGTTTTTTGGGGAAGCAGTATCTCTCTAGGGAGTACAAGATGAGGAGTTACCCAAGGCCTGGCACAATTTATGCTCAGTGAGATCACTGCTCCATCTGAAGGCTCTTCACAGTCCAGAATGTTGAGAGCTGCAGGACCTACTCCAAATGCCACATGAATCTGTGGACTATGACCTAGTAATCACATTTCCTGAGAGGGGCTGCTAGATATTTTTTGAGAAGCCAGTTGGTATTAATTAATATTACTATTTTCTTGTCAGTTGTTTTTGACACTTTATAAAATTATTCATTAGCTAAATAACTCTCCAATTCTCTTTACTGTGTTTGTATTAATTTAATTTGGAATTGTTACAACCATTGCCACATTTTTCAGAGTGGCTAAATCTTAATCAATAAACCCAGGGACCTATAAAGTTCAAGACGGCAGAATGTTAGAAGTGTGTTAAACTATGTTTAATATACCTTCTGTGTGAGGAAGATACTAACTGGTTATTTCCAAACCCAACTTTCTCTTAACATCTGGCTCCCCTTAAATCTGTAGGCACCCATGTACCTTAAGATGGAATGCTAGAGTTTTAAAATGGGTGGTGGTGATAGGGTGAGATTTATTGTGAGTACAGGCAGGTTGAGATAAAAGTTACTTCCCTAGCAATTACCACTTTTTCCCCTTCTCATGGCTTCTCAGATATTTATAATGAAGTATTTTCAGACTTCAGTCTGTATTACATAGAGAAGTTATAGACTCTCCTTCTCATATGCATGGTCCTAGGATAGACTTGAACAATCTGCAATAACTGAGGCTTTCCAAGGGCCTATAATGATTTGAGTACCCTGGCAAATATCTAGGTTGTGAACAGATGAGAGACATTAATGAATGTATTGACTTATTCTGCTCTTCTTACGTGGAGATCATGATCAATGAAAGCAGTGTTGCAATGGATCATTATTTTTCCAAACTGATATATGGGCACAGTGGACCTGTATAATGGTGGATTAGAGAGTAGTAAGTAGTGAGAAGACAATGTGAAATTCCAGAATTGTCTCTTTGTGTGAGGAGTGAGAGACTTGGTAGACTTTTAGAACTCTCTTTGTAGAGTTGAGTCAGACACTTTCTTAATGTCCATTTCAATCTTGTGGTTCCATTAAAACCACTGTAAGAAATTTAAATGCCTACATATGAGACACCCCCAAAAATGAAATTAAATTAAAATTCTGGGAGTGAAATGTATGGCACTGTGACTAAAGTTAACAATATTGTATCATATATTAGAGAGTTGCTAAGAGAGCAGACCTTGAAAATTCTCATGAGAAAAAAAGTCCTAACTATGTGAAGTGATAGAGGTTAACTAAATTTATTGTGGTAATCATTTTGCAATATACACATTTATCGAGTCCTGTTGTATACCTAAACAATGTTATATGTCAATTATATCTCAATAAAGTTGGAAAAAAAACCCCAAAAAGATATCAAAAATATATCATTAAAATCTCACAGACCCCCAAGGGTTGGGTATAATGAACCCATTCTAGAGAGCAGGAGCTGGAGGCAAAGGCTAACAAATGCTCAAGGGTAGCAGGACTGAGACTTGAGTCCCCAGTGTCTTGACTCCGAAGTGTTCTTTCCACTGCTCTGTCAAGTCCCGGAGATGCAAGATAGAGTAGCATGGTGACTAGAGTTAATACTGTCTTGTATATTTGAAAACTGCTAAGAGAATAAATCTTAGAAGTTCTCATTGTAAGAAAAAAAAAATTGTAACTATGTGAGGTTATGAAGGCTGATTAAACTTATCATGGAAATCATTTCACAATATATACAAATGTCGAATCATTATGTTAGATACTTGAAATTAATAAAATATGTCAATTATACCTCAATAAAAAGAGTTTAGGATACTGAGTGACCGGAGACAGGGCCATGGGGTTGGTGAAAAGAGGCTTTGAGGGTACCTAGCCATCCTTGCCCTATTTGGAAATGTACTCCTTCTTAGCAGGAAGGTCTACTCTCTCAAGCCACGTGGTCACTCAGAGGCTGCTCCTTGGATTGGGATAAGCAAAGTCACTACTCACGGAGGATCCTTGGAGTGATGTGCTACTAAGGGCCCTGGCGGGAGGTGGCTGCACTCCAGTTCTCTCCCGGCTCAACAAGATCAGCTCGTGGGGCCTCAGGCGAGCCTCTGACATTCTGGGCCTCAGTTTCCTTATCTGTCAAAGGAAGGCAGTGGACCAAACCATCTCTAAAAACCTTTCCTTCTGTGAATATTCCCTAGTGCTGAGGCATCCTCGTTCTAAAGAGCAAGAGACTCACCAATCCATTACAAATGGAATTGGTTGTTAAAAGCTCTTCAATCTTATTTTGGTTTCAGAATATGTAACACTGTATTGTTTTGGTAATATTTTCTTCCTCTCAGGGCAGATATAGTATACGACGAAAATGAAAAGAAGCCTGTGAATAGAAGTGAGAAGAGTTGGGACAGTGAATCAGGTGGCGGAATATCTGGAAGCTTCTTGCACACAGATGGTTGATGTAAACTGTTCTGGCGGGGAATTTCTGCCAGACATCCCATGGAGTTTATTACTAAATGTGGGATCAGTAAACTTTTAAAAACATACTGTGCATGTAAAATCATTTAAAATAACTGCAAGTGCAAAATCCTTTTGTTTCAGCAATATCTAATCCTTTCTTTCTGCTTTATAAATAACGTAGATTAAAACCCCAGCTTTGGCACTGAGCAATCTTATTAGCTTTTATAAAATTTATCCTTTCTAAAAATCGTTGAGTGACTCATTAGGAAAAGTTGAGGTTCTGACTGTGTCGTGGCCCCTGGTCCCGAGATACGTTTCTTCTGACTCCATATATATTTTTTAAGACAAAAATACTGTAAAGGACAATTAAGAAGTATAAAATTCATGTGAGACAGTAGAATAAAATGAAAGGATATTATACCACAGTGTGTGGTCTGAGTCAAAAAGCATTAAAGTTGAACCAGCTGCTAAACTCAGCACTCAAGTGTAACAGTTAATCTTGTGATATAGGAAACAACTGTAATTAGGAAAATGTTATATCTTAAAAATGTAGCTCAGTATAGTAAAACCAGGCAACCTTGCAAATAGTAGCAGGGATTTTTATGGAACATTAAAAATGTTTCAGTGCAAGAAATCCCAGCTGCAGAAGATTTTAACTGAATATATGCTGCTTTTCCTCTGTATATGATAGCTAATATTTATAATTTATAAACATATTCACATATACTATCTAGTTTGATTTGTATGCATTCTCCAAAAGGTATGTAGGAGGCATTACTGCATTGATAGCTTTATTTTAAAGATGAAAAGTTGGACTTTAAATAGGCTAATGACTTGCCTAAGTTAACACAACTTGTGTAAGTAACATAGCTAGTACTTAAGTCTGGTTTCTACTGGAAGAGTCTCTTGCCAGCAGCATATGGAAGTTTCATAGAAAAGTATGTAGGAGTGCTCATTTTGTCTTGAATTGAGTTGTAGGGCAGCCCGGGTGGCTCAGTGGTTTAGCGCCGCCTTCAGCCCAGGGCCTGATCCTGGAGACCCGGGGTCGAGTCCCGCGTTGGGCTCCCTGCATGGAGCCTGCTTCTCCCTCTGCCTGTGTCTCTGCCTCTCTCTCTGTGTGTGTCTCACATGAATAAATTATAAAGTCTTTAAGAAAAAAAAAAAGAAATGAGTTGTAGACACTGGTACAATTTTGATATTCAGGAAGAAAATGTTACATTTGGCTCCCCTAAGTTCACTCGTACCCAAGTAGTCCATTAACTGATATTACATTTATTACATCTATTTTCTGGATAAATTTGAGTTTTTTCTAATAAAACAAATTTGCCTAACATCTTGTCCAAGCTATTAGTTTTTAAATTCTAAATGTGATGAAAGTTAAGGACATAGGCTGATTCCTTTATTCAGCATGGCCAAAAGAGCTCCCACCACCAACTTTATATATAAATTTGTAAAGAAAAATAGGCTAATAGAATATAGAATGTTAGAAGAGATTGTTAGGTCATTGAGCCCAAGCTCCTTCCCTCTGCAAGAATATGGTCCACAAGTCTTGGCAAATATTTGTCCAGATCACTATGTTCGAAAGCAATCCATCTTCTGTGGGAAAGAAGTAATTGTTATTGACTTCTTTCTCAAAGTAAACCCAACATTGCCTCTTGGTGACTTCCTTCCATTAGTAATAGTTCTACCTGCTAGAGAGCCTCAAGATTAGTCTATATTCTTATTTTCATGAAACTCTTTCTTTATTTGTTCCCCTTTACCCCCAGACCCCTTCAGTTATTCTTTATAACATTGTTTTTAGACATTCTACTTTCTGGTCCTCTTCCTTACAAGTGTCTGTCAATGTGTCCCTTAAATGCAGAATCCAGAGTTGAACACAATGATCTATATGTAATCAGGTCCAATAGTGGCATTACTGACGCTCTTGTCTAGGCACAATAAGTCTATTACTTCTGCAAAAGATTGCATCTGATAAGTTAGTGCCTTGTCAGAAGGTTTACAGCAATGTTGCAATTAACAAAAGGTCATCAATTTTTTTTTGTTTTCCCACACAATTGCTATTTTGCCAGGTTTGCCACATTCTGAGCCTCAAGCCAGTCTTCATTTTGATCCTTGGTGTAGTATTTCATACTGATTCCTATTAAATTTTATTATGCTTGTGCGAGCTATTATTTTAGCTTTTTAAGATATTCTTGATTTATTAAATTTTCTCAAATTATATATTCTTGGCATTTTGTAACCATCTTTAAATGCCTTCTTTCAAGTTGATAAAGTGTTTAAGAGTCATGGTTGAGTGTATTATTCTATAAAGTGCAACTAGGGACTTCCTTTAATATTGACAAAAATTTATCAATATTCTTCAAGCACGTTTTTCAAACAAGTACAATGCAGTCAGAATGATTACACGACTCCTTAACCCTTTGTGATCATCGTTGGTCCTTGGTTCCACAGGTCTCTGATAAAGTTCAGTTGAACTGATTTGAATGTATTAGGTCTTTATGACTGTTCATCATTTTGAGTCTTTGGCCCTCTGCAAACAAAACTTCAGAGAACAGCTCATATCACTCCTCCCTCAGAAAGTTTTCCTCTACTAACTCCAAGCTACATTAAATCTTTTTTTTAAGTCTGGTAGCATAAGCTGCTTGTATCACACATCTGAGCATTTAATTATGGGCTCCTTTGTACTGTTATCTAAAGGTTTATGAATGTAGGAGTGTGTTTGCGATATATGTTTGCATAGAGACAACTATTTTCTTTTTTTTTTTCTGTGCAATGTTCTCTACCATTTCTGCCTCTTCTCATAATATATCACCAATAATGAGACCCCACTTTGGTCATATTTGATTGGTTCAAGGTTGCTAACCTGACCCAAGCTGGACAAATGTCATTACCTGGAAATTTTGGAAATTGAGAGAGAGAAGGGGATAACTCTTTTTAGGAGAGTTAAAATGAAAAGCTGGGGAGTTGTCCATGGCTCTGGCTATGTAGGCAGAAGACATGAATAAAATCAATTGAAGAGTGGGAGAGAGACAGAGAGAGAGGCAGAGGCAGAGACAGAGGGATAGGCAGAGAGACCGAGAGATGGAACATCTTTACAGAGAGAAGTGGCCACTACAACCACGAGTTCTGGTGGAGTTTAAGTTCCTGGACCCAATGATCCTAAGACCTGGTCACATTCCTCAGCTTGGGACCCATAAGATATATTAAGTAAATTTTCCTTTCCTAAACTAGTTCGAATGGTATCACTTCAGTATTTTAAAATAGTAATTTTAGAGTTGCCCATTGGCAACTCAGATGGTGGAGAAAAACTCTAGAATGTGAGATGAGTGACAGAGTCTTCCTGTGGCTGAATTTGGCACTGCATATGGATTTTGTATGACTCACATAGTATTTACAAAAAATTAAATTAGTATTCAGAATTTTTAAAATTAGGAAAATTTCTACATTCTGGATTTCTGGTTTTTCTTGAAAAGTCTGAAAATCTAGAAGCACTGGGCTGGCATTCGACTTGGCAAAAAGGTTGGAGCTAGAGAGAGGTCTCCTTTAGAAGGGGAAGCACTCCCTCATTTGTTCTCATGCTCACCGTCCCATATTTACCGGGAGATAAGGTCAAAACCAGTTACTATTTCGTATCACCAACATATACGTACAAATGCATAAATAAGTTTTCTTAACAGTAGCTTTAAGAACGAGATAAAATGGGGCAGCCCGGGTGGCTCAGCGGTTTAGCGCCGCCTTCAGCCCAGGGCCTGATCCTGGAGACCTGGGATGGAGTCCCCTGTCGGGCTCCCTGCATGGAGACTGTTTCTCCCTCTGCCTGTGTCTCCGCCTCTCTCTCTCTCTCTGTGTCTCTCATGAATAAATAAATAAAATATTAAAAAAAAAAGAATGAGATAAAAATTTGGGGACTCCACACTGAGCATAGAGCCTACTTTTTAAAAAAAGAATGAGATAAAAATTTGGGAAATAAAAGATTGACAAAGCCCTATGTTTAAATTTTTTTTCATTGTGGAAATAAAAACTATTACTATATTTGCTTTCCTTTTGTTCCTTATTTTACCTGCCTTGTACCCTTCTGTATGTGAACCTGGAGAGAAAGCTTCCTTGGTGGGCCAAAGAAAGGACAGGGCTTACCTAGGGAAATGGCCAGTGGAATTCCAGTGGAATTACCTATGGACAACGAAAGTCCAATGAATTGCTAGAGAAATTGGTAATTAACATATAGTTTAAACTTATTTAAAAATTTTAGCCTCCATAATCCTTAGCATTTACCAAATATATGGCATACACAATGACCTTAGTTTAGGGTATTTGGTAAAGGTAGGGGTTCCAGTCTGGAACAACAGCATGCTTAAGCAGAGATCTCCAGTGATTTGAGAGCAATGGTTAAGAAGCCAGGGGGTAGTGAGGAAGGCTGAATCAGCTCTAGGCAGGAGAGAAAACTCAATTTCCCAAAGTATGCTAGAAAAAGGTGATAAGATTTTCTATCATGTAGGGTGGGTGATGCAACTAAATAGAGTCATTTTTATTTGACCTTAAATGTAATCACTTGAATTACTAGCATTAATACTTTTTACTGACCTCTGGTCTTGGTTTAATGTTGTCTCTTGGGTTTTGCCCTCACTCACAGTCACCAACACTTTATATATGTCATGGATTCAGATTCCTGAGAGAGGTCTGATTAGGTGAGTCAGTCTCTAGGACAAAACATCTCTGGTGATGAGAGGTCTTCTGGCAGATTCTCAGAGAAGGTGGAGGAAAGCTTGCAGGTGGCAGTTACTGGGTTAGATGTGGCCCATGGGGTAGGTCCTCATCCTCAAGTTTCCCAAGAGGCTAGTAAACTTAACTCTAAATATGGCATAGCAGTATACCTCCTCTCATTTTACTTGATTTTGTAAAATTTTCTATTCAGGCTTTTGTCTACATGAATTATTTTTTGGAAGTAAATAGAAGAGTACAATGAATACATTAAAAAAATCTAAGATAAAAATCTCAATGACTATTTTTGGCTTTCACAAACTCAAGCATGATAATCATAATTCCAAGATTGTTGTTACTTTCACTTCATACAACATTTCTTCAGCTTTGGTCAGATTGGAGACAAATATATTCACGATATAGTTTGCTTAAAAGAGAAAAAACGGAAATCCTTTATGTCCAAGCATTTCCATCTTTTATTTGATATACTCAAACTTCATTTTATTTTAGCATTTAACAGTGTTATCAGAAGAGACCACTTAAGTACTGCAATATTTAATTTGTGAAGTATCTGGAAAGAAACTTTCAGGAATATTTTGTTTGAAGAAGAACTAATTGGCATGTCAGCCATAGTGAATACAAAAAATAAAAAACTTGTTTTTTATGTTAGTTTTATATAATGCTTTTAGTCCCCTTAAAGTATGCTTGAACTGACCTCACAATTTCTGTTTACTAGAGTACAGTTTAGAGAATGTTGACTCTAGGAAACAATCACTGAGCCATCTTTTAACATTTTTGCTTTAAGTGAGTAATGAAATGTGAAGCAATTTTGCATTAACTCAACACTTCATTGTTTGGTAGCACTGTTCTGCGTGTAACGATAGTACATTTAGTTCCACCTCACCACTCGCCTAGTGTTTATCAATAATATTGATTAGAAATGCCTGCCCACCAAGTACAAAATCAAATATTTGAAAGTCAGGTTGAATGATAAACTCTATTTCCAAGCTTAATGTGACATTTTGAGGCTGGCATGTGATATTTTCTCCTTGTTCCCTGAAATGCCAATTTAGCAAACAATGGTCCTGCTATGTAGCATCTGCATGGTATTGTCATTTTTCTAGTAAGAAATGTAGAAACTGACCATGGATAAGCTTTAATAATGTTATACTGACACTTGAAGAAGCACAGGTAAAATTACTATCAAGGGAAATACTGGGTTGGAGCCAGGGTAGCAGCTAGGACAAATGTGCTGCGTAAAATTGTAAAACAAAATATCCGAAGACATGATAATTGCTTTGTATTCATTAGCTAAATTATGGATAGAAATATAGACTTTTTGGAAAATTTGAAAATGTAATGAAACCATGGAGTGGGAAGAGAAAGCCCTGGCAATTTTTGGTGGGAATGGGCGGGGGTGATTTGGGATGGAGAGGTGGATTTCAACATATACATCGTTTGTTGGCTTAGACTTCTTCACAGATCTCGTCATTTTATTTGTTTATATATACTATTTGAGATAGCTTCAATAATTATTATCATCATATTAAATCTAGAAGGATAATTTGAGGCAATAAAATAAAAAGTGCTATTTACTTTTAAATATTTTAAAGATAAAGAATGGATCAGACACTTCCATGGTCAAAAAATGTAGAATCCTCCAGCTTTTGATAGTTTTCAGAAAATAAGAAACCATTTGAATGGGGAAAAAAATCACCAGTATTATAGGACAGAAGAAAAGCCAATTAAAATTCCTGGATTTAGAGTATTCATTTTCAGAAAGAACCCCAGAAAGATAAGAACAATGCCCACTCCCCATCCCCCAATCCATAAACTGTGTTTGATATATTTTTCATCATATGGGATTGGGTCTACTCAGCTCCCCACTCCCCATGCTTCCCAAATTGTTTATTGTACTGAAATGCAGTGATACACATTTTCTAGCTAATGGTTGGTGTTTGCTTTTTATTTGACATTGATATATGTAAACATATTTTATATATCACATTAGAGAATAATGAGAAACTGCTTAGAAGAGAAAGAAGTCTGAAGCTGTGATTCCTTTGGTACAATGGATATTCTTGTTAGAAAATCCATCTGCATTCTTGGGCCAAACCTTGAAGATAATCAGGTTACTGAAATATCTGAGAAAGATTTCTTTTTTTTTTTTAAGATTTTATTTATTTATTCATGAGAGAAACACAGAGAGAGGCAGAGACACAGGCAGAGGGAAAAGCAGGCTCCATGCAGGGACCCAGACGTGGGACTCGATCCCAGGTCTTCAGGATCACGCCCGGTTTAGCGCTGAACCACCTGGGCTACCCCTGAGAAAGATTTCTAACATCACATTTTGTAACTCACTTAAATGCTGGCTCTTTAAGAAAAATTTATTGCACCAAACATACCTACTGCTCATTTTGCTCAATCTCCCCATTTGTTTCTGCCCATTTTCTTTTCTCTATAAGCTCTTTTAGTTATTGAATGATTATCTGAATTGTTACCTCCTATGTCAAGAAAAGTCAATTCAGTCCTTCAAGTTTGCAGCACAGTATCCTAGACAAAAAGTCATCCCCGATAAATATCTGAAGTCATTAATGATGGTGATTGTGCAATAAACTCTCAGAAAGAAATTGAGTAGTTTCATGTCTCAGTGACTTCTGATTTTTTTTCATGTTCTGCTACAAATGACAGAAACAGAGAAAAGATTAAGCTCTGTCAATTGTGTAGGTGAGTAGACCTGGGTCTAGTCCTTGCTCTGCCTCTAGTCCAACTCAATGGACAAGCTATTCCTAACCTCTTTGGGCTTGTTACTTTATTTGTAAAACAAAAAGAATTCATTTGGTGGATCCCTGTGATCTCATTCTAATTGTATGATTCTATTTAAGATGAATTTCTCTCTCAAGAATCTTTGGCTTTTTTTTTTTGGCTTTTGTTGATATCAAACTTTCTTTTTCTTTGGGGTAGATTCTTTTAGCTTTGGGGCTACATAAAAGCTACAAGAGGTGATGTGTGTGGCCTTTTGTGGGACAGTAGGTCTAGCTAAGATGCTCAAGTGGGAGGCCCTCAGAAGTTGGGGGACACCATGAGATCACTGGGAATCTGTGGGTGGGTATGGAGGAAAAAGAAGATGGAAGCCACTGAGGATAGCTTTTACTTGGTTCACAGTTTTGCCCACAGCTCTGGGCGAGTGATTTCTATGAGACAGAAATGTAAGGAAGTGGAATAATGGAACCACAGGAATATTATAGTGATTCTGCTTTCTTTTATCATAGTCATAATAAAAACCTTTTTAGCCACCAGTGTTGTATGGAACCACATGGAGCCAGAGGCAAAAGGAAAAATCAGTAATACTAATCCTATCTTTATTTAAAATTTTAATGTATTGTTCATCGTGAATATTTTTGTATGAAATTTTTTTTGGAAAATATTGCATTAAAATATTATTTATCTTGATTACCGAGATTTCTGGCACCCATTAAGTTTTGTACCCAAGGAGAGTGCCTCACTGTTAGCCACTCTATAACACTTTGTGATTCCTACCTGCTGCCTAACCAGTAATAGGAGAAGATCTACCTTTAGTTGCACATTGAGAATGCACCCTCTGGTAGGATTCTTGCCTTCTGAGAACTTAATATATCAGTCGGTTGAAACCCCTCTGCTTGGGGCACATAATGGACCAAAAAGATGTATGGAGTGCAGTTTTCAAAAATGCCATCTGTGGTTCTTTTGGTTGCAATCATGTGCATTTCACATTTCTGGTAACCATTAAATTGTATACTTAGTGGGGTTATTCCTAAAATGTTAAGACAAAATATTAATGCAGAAGAAATTCTTTCTATTTGCAAAGCAAAACCACACCACTCAATGAGACAATCAATCTGCCAGAAGCAGGAAGAGCAGCCTGCAATTGCTCTGGGAAATGACACGGGGAAAGTTGGTAACGGGAGGAAAAAGACTGGAAAGTGTAACTGCAGTCTGGTGAGGTGGAAGGATCTGGGTGTTTAGGGGACCAGAGAAAACTCTTTGCATATATACAGGGTAATGTAATAATAGGTCTTGGACATGCTTCCTTCCATTCAACCAAAATAATGCTTTCCTACAGCCTTAGCATGGAAAATGGAAATAATATGGGCCAGTGAATGAAAGGGAGAAATATGTACTTAATTACTCATTATTGTGTAATAGGAAAAAAATAAAAATAAAACCAAGTGTTAAAATGAGTGCCATTTTACAGTCCATTTATAAAAATCTGCAGGACAGCATGACAAGATGAAAGGTTCTGCAGGTTGGCTCCTTGAAATACAGGCCAGTTCTTTATTTCTTCCTTTTCTTTTTTTTCTATTCTGAGGCTTAAGAAAAAGTTCCTTGAAAAAAGGAAAAGAATTCTTGTAGGAATGCAAAATGATACAGCCTCTATGGAAAATACTTTGGTGGGTTCCTCTGAAAGTTAAACAGAATAACACATGACCCAACAATTCTAGTTCTAGGTATAA
Organism: Canis aureus; assembly: GCF_053574225.1. Classification (NCBI taxonomy): domain Eukaryota; kingdom Metazoa; phylum Chordata; class Mammalia; order Carnivora; family Canidae; genus Canis; species Canis aureus. The sequence continues at coordinate 54,620,426 of NC_135623.1, read as the reverse complement.
ACCCAAAGGGATTGAAAACAGGTACAGAGAGTTGAGGGCCAATGTTTACTGTAGCATTAAAAAAAATGTTTTATTTAAATTCAATTTGCCACATATAGTATAACACCCAGTGCTCATCCCATCAAATGCCCTCCTTGGTGCCCATCATCCAGTCAGCCCATCCCCACTGTAGCATTATTTACAATAACCAAAAGTGGAAACAACTGAAATATCCATCAACAGATGAAAGGATAAACAAAATGTGGTATATTCATATGATGAAATATTCAACTGTAAAAAGGTATGAAATTTTAATGCATGGTACAACACAGATGAACCTTAACAACACTATGCTAAGTGAAATAAGCCAGGCACAAATGGACAAATATTGTATAATTCCACTGATATAAAATGTCTAAAGTAGGCAAATTCATAGACAGAAACTGTATTAGAGGGAACTAGGGATGAGGGTAAAGGGGAAATGGGAGGCTTCTTGCTTAATGGGTATAGATTTTTTGAGGATGATGAAAAAGTTTTGGGGGCACCTGGGTGGCTCAGTCATTTGAACATTTGACTCTGGGTTTTGGGTCAGGCCATGATCTTGCAGTCATGAGATCAAGCCCTATTGAGGGCTCTGTGCTCAGCACCGAGTCTCTGGGATTTTCATTCTCCCTCTCCCTTTGCCCCTCCCTGTGCTTTCATTCTCTCTCTCTCAAATAAATAAATAAATCTTTAAAAAAGGTTTGGAAATAGATACAGTGATGATTGTAAAACATGGTGTATTATAAATAATACCACTGAATTATACACTTAAAAATGATTAAAATGAATTTTATCTTATATATATATATATATTATTACAACAAAAAGAAAAAAAAAACCCAAAAAGTAAAACAGGAAATCATAGATTTGTGTGAAAAATAAATATAATATTTCTGCATATTAGTCAATTAAAGCCAATTTCTGCACTTGGAAGCCATTTTTAATTGGATTTGACCAACACAACTTAGTGTTAAAAAGCAGAAGACCAATTTCGCCCAGAAAAAATGTTCAGGAGTAAAAGTGGTTCTATAGAAATAAAAGGTTATTTGAACCATTAAACCGGTACTTAATATGAATTAAAGCACACACCTTACCCATTTCAGCTTCACAGAGCTCTCTCCTCAATTAGGGCTAAATTATACCTTGACTGTAGCAACCACTATGCCTCCTGTTCTTCTGACAGCTAATCAACAACATCAGCTCTGAGGAAGGGAGGAACAAGCCCTGACATCCCTCTCACAATTGCCCTGATATTTTGGGGAAATTTTTATTCGTGATGGTAGTGGACCAAGGGCTGCGGGTGGGGAAATATGGTGCTTCATAAGCTCTTGCAAATTGAAAATAGCTGGTATCTTTTTGGCACAATTTTGAAACATTTGTGATTCTGAATGTCTGAATACATTAGAATGTGGATTTAGAGCATGTATGCTATAGATTTTCTGTGATTAAGCTTAAAAAAATAGTGTGGCAGGTTATACTTAAAAAAATCTAACTTGTATTTGCTATGCTTTATATGCAATGAGAGTATTTGAGGGCTAGATAAGAAATCCTGTTTATCTTTTCATTAAATCCACGTTCTCCATATTAACCATTTGTTGGCCTTCTGGGATTATTAGAGATATTTGAGAGTACTGAAGTTTCATTAGGAATATCTCTTTCTCTATTCCAGAGTAGACTTTCTAGCTGGCAGCCTGTCCAGGGTTCACTCCATTCTTAGCTGCTATAAGTTGAGGCACTGTTCTTCACGTTTGCCTGCCTACTTAATTTACATTTGGAAACCGAAGGAAGAAATGCATCTTTCCTCTGCTGTTGGGAAAATTTTATTTCCTTTGAACCACACTTTTATAATTTTCTCTTCAAAGATCTTCTTATTTTTAGCCCTTGTTATTTTTAGCTTTTTGCCAAGTCCCTGTGTGTTTTTCTTCCTTTTTTTTTTTCCTTTGACTGCTTAATGCTCTCTAAGCTCAGAAAAGGTAAAGGAGATTTTATTACTCAGGAAATCATTTATTTATAATTATTTATAAATATGCTAAATGCATAGAGTCTCCACCTCAAGTGTAAGAATATGTAGGATGTTATGTAGGTGAATGTGTAAGTACCTGTATATGTGTGTATGGACATGCATCTCTTCCTACGTAGAAACAGGAGCCAGAAAAGATAGAACTGGGGTGTTCTGTTAGAGGTAGGTGCTGCTTATAACCAAGAGACTGTATGTATAGTGCTGACATCCATATTTACATATAAGCAATGACTTAATAATGCACCTTTTATGATGACATTCAATTTGGGGTACATTTGAAAATGTCATAAACACATATATTCATTTCTAGAGTTGTCATTTTCAAAAATTTTAAGTGTTTTCTTGTTTTGAATGCCTTAGAACTCTTGCTTTTATCTTATTTTTTTATAAATTTATTTTTTATTGGTGTTCAATTTGTCAACATATAGAATAACACCCAGTGCTTAACCCGTCAAGTGCCCACCTCAGTGCCTGTCACCCAGTCACCCACACCCCCCGCCCTCCTCCCCTTAGAACTCTTGCTTTTAATGTGATGTTTGGCTGGGTCTGGAATTGATGAAGGGCGTCAAAGACTAACATGTTCTTCATAACCATGTTTACTTTTGAGGAGTCTTTAGAAAGGGCTTTGTGTGCACATTTGTATCAATAGCTTGTATCAGCTCCTAGAGTTATGCCTCAAGGACATGGTTGCTGATGCTGGAGGCCCAGTACTGCACTCTAAGCGGCACTTTCTGGGTAAAACAGCTGTTGTTGAATGAATGAATGAGTGAATTAATGATAATACTTAAAATGTCTGTACGTTTTCATTGGAAGGAGGGTGTGAGATGAAGAAGTCCTTATCAATCTATCACTGAAATGAGGTTTTGGGCCTGAGGATCAGAAACAGCTGAAATAGAAATGACTAAAAACAGAATGATAGACAAGTAAAATTCTTGCATGCTAATTAATGTTCTAGATTGCTAAGAGCCACACAAGAGGGGTCCAGGAAACCTCTTGTCTCTGGAACCTGTGGACTTTTTGGCATTGTCATCTACTGTGTGCCTATGCACACACTTTTTGTCCTCCTTCTCTTGTCCACCACCCACCTGCTCTGGCTGGTTGGTGCCTCTACTTCCAATGATTTTGTCCACCCATCATCCATTCCTGCTTGTTCTAATGGCAGCTTAGTTTTTCTTCGGGGAATGGCCCTTTCCTGTTGAATGCAGTTTCAAAAGACTCTCAGGCAAGGTACCCATCTCAACTCCTGACAGAGGGGTGAGCATGAACTCAAGATCAGGTCCTTTCTTCTGGATGTGAATTTTGTCCTGAGTGGCACAGGGGCAAACAATGCATTCCTCACCATAGTGGTGTGGTTGTGGTGGTCGAGAAGGAATTGTGTTTAGCTAAATTCCTAGACCTGATGGGATTCTAGCCTTTTCTAAAGAAATCTTTTTTTTTTTTTTTTTTTGCTCCTTGCTTTTACTTCAAATCTATGAGCAACCTCCTATTATGATAAAACATTCTTGTCCCCTTCAGCTAGCTAGAATCAGTTTCTGTTGTTTGCAACTAACAGAATCTACGTGATACAGGCTCTTTTCTCCTGAGTCCTGTGCCCAGCATGGGCAGTTCTTCCTCTGCCCAGGCTCGGCTTTGGGGAAAGGGGAAGAGGCTTGTTGTGGCTTCCTTGGTGGTGTCACTATTTTCTGTTCTGCTTAAAGATGAAATTTAGTCTTCTTGGGGTTTTTTTTGATTCTTCAGGTTACAGAAGATAGATGACATCCTAAACTCAGAGCACTTTCCTGCTTTTGTGTATTCTTGGTCTATGGCATCAGGATGCTCGGTGCCCACCCCAATCTCAGTCCCTCCATAGCAATTCGACTGTGTGTGTGCAGCGGTGACCAGGCCTGGTTCTTTTAAGAGAGAAAGGGTAGGATCACACAGAGAGAGGTACTCTCCCCTCCCCCTGTGCACACACATATTCTCCTCTCCCCTTTCTCCTCTTGGCCACTCCACACTAGGAGGGAAAGGGTCGAGTCCATTTGTCAAATGAAATACAAACACTAGAGAATACAGAAACACCAGCAGTTATGGTGTTGAATACAGATATATTATTTATTCTGGGAATGCTCACACTTCCAGCATGTGAACTCCTCAGAACTACATATGCGTTTTTTTTCAGTGTAATTTCAACAATTGTGTAATATTATAAACATCAATTAAATATCTGTGCTTTCATGAGAGAGAGGTCCTGCTTCTATGCAAATATTAACAAAGTGGTTAAGAAAACACAAGGAAATAACAAAGAAAATATGACTCGTGGGCAGATGGTTTCTGAAATTATATATTTTTTCTGTAAAGCATTAGTTGTTTTAAAAACATTAATGCTGATCTTTCTTGTAGAATGTGGGTGTATAATTTAAGGTAAAACACCTTCACTGCACAATGCACAGTTTACTTTGCCAAGTACTTATTTTATAATGACTTTTTTTTTCCTTTGAAATATTTCCTCAAATGGTTTTTAGTGATTTTTTACAGGGTGGGGAGGCGCTATTTCTAGGAAGATTCTTATTTGAGGACTGAGAGAAATTTGATGGTATTTTCCAAGGCAGAATAGAATACACGTTATCAAAGAATAGCTCCTTAAAAGGAAATTCTACAGCTTCTCATACAGACCCCTTCTAAAGTTTATCAGCTGGTCTCTGTCAGAAAGTTGTTTTTAACCTCGACCTAAGTATCTCATGTTGTAATCTAAACCCTTATTTTCTTTTTTTCTAAGATGAAGAACAGCTGGGAATAACATTCTGAGTAAGGAAGAAACCACAGTTGTGAAATGACTAAAAGTCCCTGAAAATATGAATTTTAAAATAGTTTTTCTCATTGGCGTACTTGCTGATTTTGAAGAGTCTCCTCACCTATTTTATACCTTTACATTTCTTTTAAGTGGTGGAGACCAAAGTGGACACCCTTGGAGCAAAAGTGGAGGATAATTTGACTCACCCTCGGGACAGGGCTCCTATTTCTGTATCCCATCGTTAGAATTGATTTTTAGGTCTCAGGGACATGTTGATGTTTATAAGTCAATTTGATGTCCAAGCTGACCTCTAAATTGATTTCTGCTCTCAACTGATCAGTCTCAGCATGTGAGACCATCTGGTTGGTCGCCCACACGATTGGTCACTAGGGTGGATTTGCCTCATCAGACAGCATGGAGACACAGCTGTGGAGAAGCCAGTCCCTCCCTTGCTATCTTGTGTCTCTCATCAAATTAATTGCTCGATGGAAAATCACCACTTTCCTTGCCAAAGTTGTTTTTCATGTGGAGGACTGTGAACTGTGCTTCCCAGTTAGAGCTTCAGTTATTTTTCATATTTTATATACAGAATATCAATTTCTCTTCCTGAGATGTACGTTTTTGGTATCCTCTCTTAAAATGTTAGATTGGTCTTGACCACTTTCTTAATTTAATAAATACATCTCCATATGAAAGACTTCTTGTCCCTCTTAGACAGAGGTTAATGACACATTAAGGTCTTTATAGTCTTTATTTTACCCTTGAAGCCGAGAGATATGTGAACTTAGGACTGCCTCTAGCTTTGCTCCCAGAGGTTGACAATGGTCTTTAAGGAAGAAAAATTATCCATCTTCTTGTGTGCTGTATAATTTTATTCTATGGACTGGAATCTAGCTCTAGACTATGCTATTCCCACTTTCTATATAAATTTTCTCCCCTCCCCTCTTTTTAATGAGAATTCCATATGGCACAAGATAAGAATTCTTGCTAAAGTCGGGACATTGCATTTATCGTTTCCTCTTGACCTGCCAGATCCATTATTCAGCCTTATTACAAAATTAGGTGAGTCTGATGAGACCTGTTCCTTATAGATCATATATTCTGATGCCTTCAAGGTGTTTGTAAATTTATTGTGTAATTATTTCTTCTGGCAGTTTTTTTTTAGCATGGTTCATAGATTTGGAATATCAGAAGTATTTCCTATTTCCTTTTTAAAATATAACTATTTACCTTCTTCTTGCTTGTTTTAAAAATTGGAAATAATGCAAATATACAAAAAAACTCCATAGACAATGTGACAAAAATATTATTCTAGTTAACCACATAACACTTTTTATAGTCCATTTTTCTATTGATAGGTATTTAGGTTATTTTCACTATTTTGCTATCATAGGTAGCAGTACAAAAATATTGCATGCAAGTATCTTTGGTTATCTTATAAGAGTTTCTTTAGGATATGAACCTAGAAGTGGAACTGCAGAGACAGAAATGTATGCTTATCTTCAATCCTTTTAGATATGGCCACATTCTTCTCAAAGGATATACCAATTTGTAACTACCTCCATCGGCAGTTTATGAGAGTTCATTGTTCCATATTCTTGCCAACAGCTAGTACTTTAAATTTACTGTTAACCTGATGGTCATGAAATGGTCCCACACTGTGGTTTTATTCATTTGTTTATTTTAAAAAATATTTATTTATCTGTTTGAGAAATGGAGGGGAGGGGCAGTGGGAAAGGGAGAGAGAAACCCAAGCGGACTCCACACTGAGCTTCGAGCCCCACATGGGGCTCCATCTCATGACCCTGAGATCACAACCTGAGTCCCCCAGGTGCCTCCTACACTGGTGGTTTTAATTTGCATTTTCTAGATTACTGGTTAGGTTGAACATCTTTTCATTTCTTCCTTAGTCATTCATGTTTCTTCCTCTTTGACTTGCCTCTGTATATCCTTTGGCCTTTTTTCTATTGAATTTTTTTTTTTTTTAACTTCTTATTTTTCAGACTTCTTGGTAAATTCTGGATGCCATCCATTGGTAGTTACTTTTGTGGTAAGAATCTTCTCCTGGTCTGTAATCTGTCTTTTCTTTTTAAGTTGTCTTTTGCTGTGTGCAAGTTTTATTTTTAAAATGTAGTTGGGTGGATCCCTGGGTGGCTCAGTGGTTTAGCACCTGCCTTCGGCCCAGGGAGTGATCCTGGAGACCCAGGATCAAGTCCCACGTTGAGCTCCCTGCATGGAGCCTGCTTCTTCCTCTGCCTGTGTCTCTGCCTCTCTCTCTCTGTGTGTCTCTCATGAATAAATAAATAAAATCTTCAAAAAAAAATGTAGTTGGTAGTATAAATATTTTCTTTGTTTTTACTTTGGCATCTTGTTTCAGAAATAATTTTCTACCCTGCAGACATAAAGATTGTTGCCCCTTCTTATAAATGTTTTACATTTTTGTTTTTTAATTGTTTTGATCTTTTAAACTACAAACCACCTTTGTAAATGGTAGCCCAATTTATTTGTTTTCCATTGGGCTAATGTGCCAAGAACCCATTGTCTTAACTATTAGAGTTTTGTAATGAGGGTTGATTACTTATGACTCTGTCAAGTTACTCCCAGCTTGTTCTTTGTTTTCAAAATTGCCTCAGCTTTATTGTTCCATTGCTTTTCTAAATTTTAGGATCGGTTTTTCAAGTTCTACAGAAATCTCTGTTGGTATTTCTATTGAAATTACAGTAGTTAATATATGACTTTGACCAAAATGAAATTTTTACAGTTTGATTCTTTCTCTCCTTGAACATCACATATTTCCTCTTTTATTTTTGCCAACCTTTTCTACCTTCCAATAAAATTTTGGAAATTTTCTCCATATTAACGCTAACCAATTAAAAAATATTTCTGTGTATTTTGCAGTTTTTGTTTGTTGTTGTAAATGGGGTCTTTAAAAAATTACACTTTCTAATTGTTTCTGGTATGTGGGATGCTACAGATTATATATTGTTCTTTTTTCACCTCACAATTCTGCTGGACTCTCTTATTATAATTTGTCTAGAGATTCTTCTAGAGTTTTCTAGGCTAAAAATCCTATTATCTATAAAGTAATGAAACCTATGCTTACTCCTTTCCAAATTCTTAAATTTTTATTTTCTTTTACTGATTGGTTAGGACTTTTCAAAATATAACTAAGTGAACCACTCTCCTATGTTTGACTTTAAAGGAAAAGCTTCAGCTTCCCATTAGGGAGTGTAATGGCTATTCTAACCTTTTAGGTATGCATACTTTTTGAGATAGCTAAGCTTTTTTCTTTTCTTTTTTTTTTTTAATAGCACTATTTGGCTGAGGTTGTTTTTTTATGTTTTTATTTATTCATTTTTTGTCATTGGTAGGATGAATGTTATCTAATGCTTTTCCCTCTTCTACCTATTGAGATGATCACATAACTTTTCTTTTTTGAAAAATTTTTTATTTGTTTATGTACTCTTTTTAAGTAGGCTTCATGACTGATATGGGGTTCAAACTCATGACCCTGAGATCAAGAGTTGCATGCTGCACTGACTGAGCCAGCCAGGTACACCACATAATTTCATTTTATTTTATTTTATTTTATTCTATTTTATTATTTTATTTTATTTTATTTTATTTTATTTTATTTTATTTTATTTTATTTTATTTTTTAAGATTTTATTTATTTATTCCTGAGAGACACAAAGAGAAAGAGAGGCAGAGACAGAGGCAGAAGGAGAAGCAGGCTCCTTGAAGGGAGCCTGATGTGGGACTCGATCCTGGCTCCCCAGGGTCACACCCTGGGCTGAAGGCGGCTAAACCGCTGAGCCACCTGGGCTGCCCCATAATTTCTCTTTAATCTTGTAGTCAATTAAATAAATGCATTTTATCATTTAATCATACTTATATTGCTATTATAAATAAAATACAATTTAAAAAATACATTGCTAGATTTGTTTTTTTTTTTTTTAATTCTTCTTTGTTTTTTTTTTTTTTTTTTTTTTTATTGGTGTTCAATTTACTAACATACAGAATAACCCCCAGTGCCCGTCACCCATTCACTCCCACCCCCCGCCCTCCTCCCCTTCTACCACCCCTAGTTCGTTTCCCAGAGTTAGCAGTCTTTACGTTCTGTCTCCCTTTCTGATATTTCCCACACATTTCTTCTCCCTTCCCTTATTTTCCCTTTCACTATTATTTATATTCCCCAAATGAATGAGAACATATAATGTTTGTCCTTCTCCGACTGACTTACTTCACTCAGCATAATACCCTCCAGTTCCATCCACGTTGAAGCAAATGGTGGGTATTTGTCATTTCTAATAGCTGAGTAATATTCCATTGTATACATAAACCACATCTTCTTTATCCATTCATCTTTCGTTGGACACCGAGGCTCCTTCCACAGTTTGGCTATAGTGGCCATTGCTGCTAGAAACATCGGGGTGCAGGTGTCCCGGCGTTTCATTGCATTTGTATCTTTGGGGTAAATCCCCAACAGTGCAATTGCTGGGTCGTAGGGCAGGTATATTTTTAACTGTTTGAGGAACCTCCACACAGTTTTCCAGAGTGCTAGATTTGGATTGATATTTTGTTTAGGATTTGTGTCCATGCTTATAAATAAAATTAATCTGTAATTTTAGTTTTTCAAAATATCTTGATTTTTGTATAAAAGTCACTGTTAGATTCATTAAATGAATTAAGTACCAGCACTACCACTCTCCTCTTCAATTAGTGAAACAATTTGTATAAAATTAGAATATCTGTTCTGCAAATATTTGGTGTAACTTACTTCTTCCTTATAAAGGCATCTGAGCCCAGGGTTGTATTTTTTTTGTGATTAAACATATTCTTTTAATAACTATTGTTATATTTACTAATATCCTTCCATTTAAATTTATATACATTACAGAGGATTACTTATGTGAGTATGTACCAATTTCTCCATGACACAACTCTAACTTAAATAAAAAAAGTTTAATGCCATACATATAATTTATGACAAGTATCTAACCAGGGGCACGATTTTAAATTCTATGCACTTATGTAAATCCTGAATGCTTTAGCTTTTGGAATATTTTATTTTATTATTATTATTTTGATTATTTATTTATTTATTTATTTATTTATTTATTTATTTATTTATTCATGAGACACACAGAGAGATTGAGAGGCAGAGACACAGGCAGAGGGAGAAGCAGGCTCCATGCAGGGAGCCTGATGTGGGACTTGATCCCGGGTCTCCAGGATCATGCCCTGGGTCCAAGGCAGGCGCTAAACCGCTGAGCCACCCTGGGATCCCTGGAATATTTTATTATCGAAACATGTCAGATTTAGTATGTTGGTGGCATGATAACAACGACTAATATTTATTGGTAACTATTCTGTGTCAGGAAGTTGACTTATGTTTTTATATTTAATGCCTATAATAATCCTGTGAGAGTTGGCTAATCCCAACTAGGGGCTAGATAACTTGTATAAAATCTCATGTGTAGTGAGTGGCAGATTTGAGATTTAAACCACATGTGTCTGAGGGAAATTGGTGTTTTTTTGTTTTTACTTCGTACTAAGAAATCTATAACAAGGACTGAGGGTCAGTTTTGATAATAAATAGTAAATTTTATTGATGTTACTTTTTGAAATTGCGATGCATGATACAAGCTTCTAAGAGAAATGACTATGATAGATATAAATACTGCTAGAGCTTTCATGTACTGTCTAATGGCCTATAAACTACACAACTCCAAGAAGCACAATTTATATGAGCTCCACAGTGAATGGTGCTTCTCTGGATATGCACTATATAACGGTGTTTAATGCTGCAAACAGGTACCTGCATTGTAAGGTTCTGAGGAAAGAAAGGAGTCGTTCCAATGAAGATATACTTTCTTTAAAATTAGTTAAAGATTAACTGTATTATTGGGCTGAATTTTGGGATTCCTGTTAGTACAGGAATATATATATATATATATATATATATATATATATATATATATATAGTGGGGCTTGTTAAGATTGTATTTTACAAAAAACTTGTATTTGGTATTTGCTGCTCTCAGTTTACTTCACCAAAGAGGAGAAACATGTTCAGATGAGGGCAGCTAATTAACTTCCAAATTTTTCTTTGGGAATTGGCTCTAATATTATAGGAGTTTAAAAAGGAAACCCACAAGGTTTGATAATTTGTTCATGAAATTATTCTCGCAGTGCAATGGAAAAAAGAAACGAGTATATTTTCTTAAAGAGGTCCAGACTCTGTTTCCCATTTAATTACTTTCCCTTAATGAAATGCAACATGGAGATTTTTGTAATTAAGGGTAAGTAATAAATACAGCAATATGACAATTTATCTAGCATGATTCTAGATTTGGAAACACTTGGTATACTAATAAAACAGAATTTCATAATATGAACATATTTTATAGGCACTAGAAGTAATATAAGTTTTGGTAGGTTTTGGTAGGTTTTGTTTTGAAATAAAGGAGACTTTATTTCTGGCCAATGTTGTGCCCATTATATTTTACGTTTTGAATGCAAAACATTTGTAGCGTTTTTGATTTCCCCTGACCCATCCATTCTTTTGTGCTTGTTTCTCCATTTTCCACTAGATTTTGACTCCTTTACTCAAGATGTATTTTTTTCCTTCCAATTCCTTTTTTCACAGCAGTATCCATTCTCCCTGCTGGCTGTCGGTTCTTTTTCTCCTCTCAAATCATTTCAGTCATTGTTCTTTATGCCTCTCAGAGGAATAAAAAAGGGCTGGTCTCTGAATTATTATTTCTCTTTGAAGCAAGGAGAATGCAGAGTGTTCTAAAAATCACTGTAATTTAATAGGCTCCCAGAAAAGTGAGTTCAGTTTTTTTCTGTTGCCATTAAAAAGTTTATTTACTCTTTTAAACTTTATAATAGATTACAGAAACTTTTAACATTTAAAATGACACGAACACTTGATACTTTTTATTTTGGACTCATCTTAAGGCAATGTATAAAGAAGCATTTCTCTGGGGTAAAATCTTTGACTTCTCAAAACAGATGTGTTAATGCAATGTTTCTGAGTGAAGAAAAGCTAAACACATTAATGTTTTTCCCCTTTAAGTTTTTTAAAAGCTCTCATATATCCTCTGGGAAAATCTTTGTCTTTCTTACATTTTATACACAGATGGCCATATGCATGCAGTCCCCAACTTGCACCTTCCAGAAGTTGAAATGTTGGCTCATTGACTAGGGTATAGAATGCATTTCCCTATAATAACAAAGTGGGTGGTGGTTATGTTTCATTAAAGCCTATTCAGTCCTAATGTCAGTCTATATCATTGTGTCTAACAGCCATCGATTACATCGCTTACATTAGCACTACATTTTGAGATCTGGTAGTAATGATGGTTATGAGGTAGGGTGGGCAAGGCCTATCAGTGACATCTCCCTATTGAATGACCTTGGACTCCAATGTGAAGGGATAGTGGTGAAGGCCACCTAGAGTCAGAATCTGAGTTAGTCACAACTAGCTACATATAATCTTGAGGTGATCTTATTTGTTATTTATATGGATTGCAACATCACATATCTGGTGAAATAGATATCTTTGGAAAAAACCGAAGCCACATTGGAACCTCCAGTTGTGAAAATTAGAAAAGAGTGTAATATAGGTCAAGGATTTTTTAGATATACTGTAAATATATAAATGCCTTAACATAATTTAACAAAAATGTAGTTAGGGTTCCATGAGTAACAGGTTTCTATTTTCAATATTGACCAGAAAAGCCTTTTTAATTTCTCTTTATAGCCAAATCTGTTATATCATTGGGCTACAGAACACAAACTTTTACTGCCTTATTCGTAAAGAAGTCTAGGAGGCTAAAGGATGAATGAAGCATTAATCTTCTCCTTTCTTCAGCCTGCCTTTTCTCTAGGTATAACTATGCAATTTTACTTGTGGACCCTAAAATGTATTTGTATATAGATTTTGGATCAGAATTTTAACCTCTAGAATTTTTTCTCTCCATTGCTCTTTATCCCCCTTCTCTCTCCTCTCTTGGTATTTGTGCCATATTTATCTTACCTTATTTATTTCTCAAATTTGGTAATTCATATATTGCACCTGTTTCCAATTTCATTAGATTTCTCCATTTTCATTTTGTTTACTGGATTTCGGGATTCGAGAGCTTAACATACAACTATGTATAAAAATTGACACAAATTTTATTTCTTTTTTTTTTCTGAAAATCTAAGACCAATGGTACCTGAATTTTTCAAAAATAGTTTTAATAATAGTACTTGAAATTCCTCCCTTTATGGAACTGGCTGTGGTCTACGTGGAGAGTTTACCTTGATTCTCATTCTACATTTTGTATTTCTGGATTCAATCTGCCCTTCACAGAGAGTCTACACACTACTTAAAATGAAATCCCCCCAAACAGTAATAAAAACAAATGTTATTCCTATTACTATACTAATCTTCTACGAAGGGAAGATCAATAGATACCCTCAATAGATAAACTGCCATCAGAGGATTATCCAAGGCAATTAAGAATGCCAGGGAAGCCGTAGACAGTTTAATCTTTTTATTTTTGCATATTGATTTGATTGAAAAGATGTGAAGATTAATTTATATCAGCAATTTGGGATGAGATTGACACAAGTGAGATATGAGAATCAAAACTTTGGTCGGGTGCACCTGCCTTACCTTGCAGTAAGGAGATAATACAGAAAGAGCCTTGTCATGGGGTATCATTGTCTCTGATGGCATTGTGTGCCGGTGGCGGCTCATCTTTCTTCTAGGCTTACCTGGGTCTGGCTACTGAGACCAGAGCCCATAGCAGAGCATAGGTGGGCTTGTGGCCCTCCAGACCAGGGCACATGATTTCAGCACAGTGTTTCTTTTTGTCTCCTAATAATAGAGATCTGCTTTTAAAGAAAATTATTCCCCCAGAGAAATTTGTTTTACCTTGACCCCTTAAAAAAAAAAAAAAGAATCAAAAGGAAACCAAAACTAGTTGTCAGCTCAGAATCCCAGGCAGTTCCAAGGATTTGGACAACAGGAGTCTGTGGATTTTGAGACAGGGACTGTACTATCAATGAGATTGTTATTTTTCATCTCTCTCTCTCTTTTAAAAAGGCATAAAATGTATTTTAATAAGTTGATGCTGCATTACTGCTCCATTTCTCAGAAAAACTCCAAGGTATCAGGGACAAATCAAACATGGTACACCAATAAAAAAAAAAAATGCACAGCATAACTGCCTAAGATAGGGTAAGGCTAAGAGCTACTGTCTGACCTTCAGCATACAGCAACGCTGTTCCCAAGATTGTACTAGGCCTATCAAGAAAGGCTGTGAACAGCATCATAGACATAAAAGGGCCATTCCTGGGTTGTCCTTACCAAGAAAAAAGATGGAGGCAACTTAACATAAGATTTTTAAAAGATACACTAAAATGAAAATCTCTAAGAGAAAGATCTTCCTTAGGACATGAAGGGGTAATATATGGTATATAACAGAATCGTATGTGTTGTCTGTGACCTCTGTGGACATTTGTCTGAATTCCCACCTGTGAGTGAATGGAATGATGCTAAGGTCATTGGGGGATGTTTGTTTATGTGTCGCATGTGGCAGTGTCTATGGGGTTGGAGGATATAAGAATGAGAAAGCAAAAAGAACAGGATGGTCAAGAATGGAATGATCAAGATTAATGGGGGCTCTAACTGGTTCCATTTTGCCATGTTTCCACCCCCCAAGGCCCTCAACAATCACAGGAGACTTCAGGAGTGCACCACGCAGAATCAATTAGTTAAACACAGACCTGATTTGTTAACTGTCGCCCCTCCCTTGCGCTCAGCCTCCAGTAAACTCCCTCAGAGTAGTACAGGCAAGGACCACCCAACTACCGGGAGGAATCCCTGACACTTCTCCAGGGCAACATTCTGGATAGCCCAAAAAGGGTCCATCTTTTAAGGGTTTCTGGGAAACTAGACACTGACATTTTTAGTAGTATCGGCGATGTTTGTTTGGAGCAAATTCAGCTCCAGGAGCTGCACGGTGGAATGCAGGCGGGGTTCCCCCAATTGCCCCAGTTCCTTCCATTGCAGCAGCCTGACCAAAGCGGTCAGTTGTCGGTGGGGTCAATCCCAGGGTTCCATCTGGCCTCGTGGTGGCAGGTCCTGGAGGAGCTGGGCTACCAGCTGGCCCTGGAGCAGGGGGCAGGGCGCCTCTGTTGTTTACGCCCACAGCCATCTGGCCCGTCCCTGGCTCCTGTTCTCCCGCATCAGGGGCTGTTCCCTTGAGTCCTTCCTGCTGTCGCCGCGTCTCTTCCCCTCGGCACCTGCGCCCTCCTCCTGCCTGGGCTCCAGTTGCTTTTGCTTTTGCGCTTCTTGGTGGTGCAGCAGTCCCTCCTCCTGTGGGACCCAGGGAATTGAACAAGAACCCCCTACCCCTGGACAAGCAGAGCGGGACTGACTCCCTTTTGTGCCGCCCCCGCCTTGTGCCGACCTGCTTCTTGCTTAGGGCGCTGCCCTGCCCTAGCCAAGCCCGGGGCACACCCTAATCGGAAATCGGAAATCGGCTCGGCGAGAGGCCAGTTCAAACGGATACTGTAGGGTAAAATGTAATTCAATGGGCCACCAGCGTGTGGACCAACATGACTGTGCAACTTTCTGCGGATCCCATTGGCCACTGGTCCCTATAAAGCTGCTCCGCCCCTGAGCCCGGGGTCCGAGTCCCTGCTCCGCCGGGTGGGGTGCACTTGGGCCCGAGCTCCAGCTCGTAATAAGCCCTCGTGCGTTTGCATCGGAGTCGGCTCCTCTCCTCGGTGGTTTCTCGGATTCGCGATCTCGGGCACCGCACTCCTAGGCTCTTCTTGACGCCTCATCAAATCCCGTCTCATCAGCATGACCTGGGGCTCCTGGGCAGCAGCCTCCACCTCCTCCAGCTCCTCCAGCTCCTCCAGCTCCTCCAGCTCCCGCGGGCTCGCTGGGCCGGCGTCTTCCCCACCGCAGGCCGAGCCCCCGCGCACCGCCTACGCCCAGGGTCTCTGAGAGCAGTGGCTCGGGGGGGGGGGGGGGGGGCCGCCCGCCCCTCGGGGGGGGGCCCCTCCGCGGGGAGGAGCCTGCGCTGCGCCTGCCCGAGCTTTCCCAGCGCCTCCTCCTGGGGCCTTCCTCCGCCATCCCCGGCGACGCAGCCTCGCGGCCTGGCCACACGCGGAGAAGGCCTCCTCCCGCAGTGCCCTGGACGCGCAGCGACGACGGGTTTGGCCGCGGGGGCTGCCCGACACGCAGCAGCTTTCCACCGAGTGGCACGTGGTCCAGTGCCCTTTGGCCGTCTCCGCTAGGCTTCCTGTTTCCCAGCGGACTGAGCCAAAGCCCTAATCCTTAGGAACCAAGCCTTCGGGGCAGCCCGGTGGCTCAGCGGTTTAGCGCCGGGGCCTGGTCCTGGGGTCCCGGGATCGAGTCCCGCGTCGGGCTCCCTGCACGGAGCCTGCTTCTCCCTCTGCCTGGGTCTCTGCCTCTCTCTCTCTCTCTGTGTCTCTCAAGAATAAATAAATAAAATCTTTTTTTTTTTTTTTAAATGAAGCCTTCGCCTGCTTTCCCATGTTTCTCAAATAGTTTTTTCATCTCTTCCTCAGTGATCTCCGGAGGGAGATTGCCCACAAAGAGCTGGCTTAGGTTGGGTGAAGCTCTTCTCTCCCGGTTTCCTGAAATTCTTCAAGTCAATAGGCAATGCTTCATTTTGGCTGCTGGCTTGTTGCCCATTTGCAGGTTTTGGTGGCGGTGGTGTTGCTGCCGGTGGTGACGCTGATGATGCTTCCTTGGAGTATGGTTTTGCTTCTCCAAGTTAAAGGTTTTATTGCTCTGCATTTTTGCACCCCGCTACCGACTGTTCTCAGAGTAACAGCTATTTTTCATATCTCTGCTCACTCTCTTGACTATATTCTTCACTTTCTATTCTCTGTATATCTTTTCTCTACTTTCTTCTTTCTGCTTACTCATGATTTTGGTTTACTCATAAATTGCGCTGTCAGTTTCCGACACCCTCTATTTATCCACGAGTCTTCACTGGCTTTCTCTGACGGCTATAATATATATATTTTTTACAAGTTTAAATTCCCTAAGATAGGCGCTGGTTTTTTTCATGTCAAAACACATTATAGATTGCTGGCTAGATTGCGGATTGGCTTCTTATGGATCAAATGATCATTTTGGTTCAATGAACAGGTGTTGCCCTAACTTTTTGTAATATAGCTACCTTAGGAAGAAGTCAGACTTTCACTATTTGCAGATGACATGATACTCTATCCAGAAAGCCTAAAGGACTCCACCAAAAAATTGCTAAAGCTCATCCATGAGTCCAGCAAAGTCACAGAAAATGAAATTAGTGTGCAGAAATCTGGTGCATTTCTATACACCAATAATGAAGCAGCAGAAAAAGAAATCAAGGAATTGGGGGAGGAGCAAGATGGCGGAGGAGTAGGGTCCCCAAATCACCTGTCTCCACCAAATTACCTAGAAAACCTTCCAATCATCCTGAAAATCTATGAATTCGGCCTGAGAATTAAAGAGAGAACACCTGGAATGCTACAGTGAGAAGAGTTCGCGCTTCCATCAAGGTAGGAAGACGGGGAAAAAGAAGTAAAGAAACAAAGGCCTCCAAGGGGGAGGGGCCCCGCGAGGAGCCGGGCTGAGGCCGGGGCGAGTGTCCCCAGGACAGGAGAGCCCCGTCCCGGAGACGCAGGAGCTGCACCGACCTTCCGGGGGGAAAGGGGCTCGCGGGGAGTTGGAGCAGGACCCAGGAGGGCGGGGATGCCCTCGGGCTCCCGGGGACAGTAACAGCAACTGCGCACCCAGGAGAGTGCGCCGAGCTCCCTAAGGGCTGCAGCGCGCACGGGGGGACCCGGCGGGACTCGGAGCAGCTCGGGGGGGCTCGGGCGGCGGCTCCGCGGAGGGGGCTGCGCGGCCCCGGGAGCAGCTCGGAGGGGCTCGGGCAGAGGAAGAGGCTCCGTGCGGAGCGGGCTTCGCGGCTCTGGGAGCAGCTCGGAGGGGCTCGGGCGGCAGCTCCGCGGAGGGGGTTGCGCGGCCCGGGAGCGCGAATCCACCAGCGCAGGCTCCGGAGCACAGGGCGCCGGGACACAGCCCAGGATCCGGCCTCCCCCGGGACAGGCAGAGGCCGGGAGGGCCCAGGACAGCAAGGACGCTCCTGCCCCAGCTGAGCAGATCAGCGGCCCCGCCCCGGAGCCTCCAGGCCCTGCAGACGGAGAGCTCCGGAGTTCCTGCGGGGGCTGAATCCAGGTTTCCAGAGCTGCCCCGCCACTGGGGCTGTTCCTCCTGCGGCCTCACGGGGTAAACAACCCCCACTGAGCCCTGCACCAGGCAGGGGCACAGCAGCTCCCCCAACTGCTAACACCTGAAAATCAGCACAACAGGCCCCTCCCCCCAGAAGACCAGCTAGACGGACAACTTCCAGGAGAAGCCAAGGGACTTAAAGTACACAGAATCAGAAGATACTACCCGGTGGTTCCTTTTTTTTTTTTTTTTTGTTTTGTTTTGTTTTGCTTTTTGATTTGTTTCCTTCCCCCACCCCCTTTTTTTTCTCCTTTCTTTTTCTTTCTCTTTTTCTTCTTTTTTTTTCGTTTTTTTTCTTCCCTTTTTTTTCTCTTTCTCTTTTCTTTCCTTCTTTCTCTCCTCTCTTTTTCTCTTTTTCCCAATACAACTTGCTTTTGGCCACTCTGCACTGAGCAAAATGACTAGAAGGAAAACCTCACCTCAAAAGAAAGAATCAGAAACAGTCCTCTCTCCCACAGAGTTACAAAATCTGGATTACAATTCAATGTCAGAAAGCCAATTCAGAAGCACTATTATACAGCTACTGGTGGCTCTAGAAAAAAGTATAAAGGACTCAAGAGACTTCATGACTGCAGAATTTAGAGCTAATCAGGCAGAAATTAAAAATCAATTGAATGAGATGCAATCCAAACTAGAAGTCCTAACAACGAGGGTTAACGAGGTGGAAGAACGAGTGAGTGACATAGAAGACAAGTTGATAGCAAAGAGGGAAACTGAGGAAAAAAGAGACAAACAACTAAAAGACCATGAGGATAGATTTAGGGAAACAAACGACAGCCTGAGAAAGAAAAACCTACGTTTAATTGGGGTTCCCGAGGGCGCCGAAAGGGCCAGAGGGCCAGAATATGTATTTGAACAAATTCTAGCTGAAAACTTTCCTAATCTGGGAAGGGAAACAGGCATTCAGATCCAGGAAATAGAGAGATCCCCCCCTAAAATCAATAAAAACCGTTCAACACCTCGACATTTAATAGTGAAGCTTGCAAATTCCAAAGATAAAGAGAAGATCCTTAAAGCAGCAAGAGACAAGAAATCCCTGACTTTTATGGGGAGGAGTATTAGGGTAACAACAGACCTCCCCACAGAGACCTGGCAGGCCAGAAAGGGCTGGCAGGATATATTCAGGGTCCTAAATGAGAAGAACATGCAACGAAGAATACTTTATCCAGCAAGGCTCTCATTCAAAATGGAAGGAGAGATAAAGAGCTTCCAAGACAGGCAGCAACTAAAAGAATATGTGACCTCCAAACCAGCTCTGCAAGAAATTTTAAGGGGGACTCTTAAAATTCCCCTTTAAGAAGAAGTTCAGTGGAACAGTCCACAAAAACAAGGACTGAATAGATATCATGATTACACTAAACTCATATCTCTCAAGAGTAACTCTGAATGTGAACGGGCTTAATGACCCCATCAAAAGGCGCAGGGTTTCAGACTGGATAAAAAAGCAGGACCCATCTATTTGCTGTCTACAAGAGACTCATTTTAGACAGAAGGACACCTACAGCCTGAAAATAAAAGGTTGGAGAACCATTTACCATTCGAATGGTCCTCAAAAGAAAGCAGGGGTAGCCATCCTTATATCAGATAAACTAAAATTTACCCCAAAGACTGTAGTGAGAGATGAAGAAGGACACTATATCATACTTAAAGGATCTATTCAACAAGAGGACTTAACAATCCTCAATATATATGCCCCGAATGTGGGAGCTGCCAAATATATAAATCAATTATTAACCAAAGTGAAGAAATACTTAGATAATAATACACTTATACTTGGTGACTTCAATCTAGCTCTTTCTATACTCGATAGGTCTTCTAAGCACAACATCTCCAAAGAAACGAGAGCTTTAAATGATACACTGGACCAGATGGATTTCACAGATATCTACAGAACTTTACATCCAAACTCAACTGAATACACATTCTTCTCAAGCGCACATGGAACTTTCTCCAGAATAGACCACATATTGGGTCACAAATCGGGTCTGAACCGATACCAAAAGATTGGGATTGTCCCCTGCATATTCTCGGACCATAATGCCTTGAAATTAGAACTAAATCACAACAAGAAGTTTGGAAGGACCTCAAACACATGGAGGTTAAGGACCATCCTGCTAAAAGATAAAAGGGTCAACCAGGAAATTAAGGAAGA
The DNA here is from genome assembly GCF_053574225.1 of Canis aureus. Lineage (NCBI taxonomy): Eukaryota > Metazoa > Chordata > Mammalia > Carnivora > Canidae > Canis > Canis aureus. The sequence goes on along the minus strand of NC_135623.1, from coordinate 54,600,145 downwards.
ATTAAAAAGATTCATGGAAACTAATGAGAATGAAGATACAACCGTTCAAAATCTTTGGGATGCAGCAAAAGCAGTCCTAAGGGGGAAATACATCGCAATACAAGCATCCATTCAAAAACTGGAAAGAACTCAAATACAAAAGCTAACCTTACACATAAAGGAGCTAGAGAAAAAACAGCAAATAGATCCTACACCCAAGAGAAGAAGGGAGTTAATAAAGATTCGAGCAGAACTCAACGAAATCGAGACCAGAAGAACTGTGGAACAGATCAACAGAACCAGGAGTTGGTTCTTTGAAAGAATTAATAAGATAGATAAACCATTAGCCAGCCTTATTAAAAAGAAGAGAGAGAAGACTCAAATTAATAAAATCATGAATGAGAAAGGAGAGATCACTACCAACACCAAGGAAATACAAACAATTTTAAAAACATATTATGAACAGCTATACGCCAATAAATTAGGCAATCTAGAAGAAATGGACGCATTCCTGGAAAGCCACAAACTACCAAAACTGGAACAGGAAGAAATAGAAAACCTGAACAGGCCAATAACCAGGGAGGAAATTGAAGCAGTCATCAAAAACCTCCCAAGACACAAGAGTCCAGGGCCAGATGGCTTCCCAGGAGAATTTTATCAAACGTTTAAAGAAGAAATCATACCTATTCTCCTAAAGCTGTTTGGAAAGATAGAAAGAGATGGAGTACTTCCAAATTCGTTCTATGAAGCCAGCATCACCTTAATTCCAAAGCCAGACAAAGACCCCGCCAAAAAGGAGAATTACAGACCAATATCCCTGATGAACATGGATGCAAAAATTCTCAACAAGATACTGGCCAATAGGATCCAACAGTACATTAAGAAAATTATTCACCATGACCAAGTAGGATTTATCCCTGGGACACAAGGCTGGTTCAACACCCGTAAAACAATCAATGTGATTCATCATATCAGCAAGAGAAAAACCAAGAACCATATGATCCTCTCATTGGATGCAGAGAAAGCATTTGACAAAATACAGCATCCATTCCTGATCAAAACTCTTCAGAGTGTAGGGATAGAGGGAACATTCCTCGACATCTTAAAAGCCATCTATGAAAAGCCCACAGCAAATATCATTCTCAATGGGGAAGCACTGGGAGCCTTTCCCCTAAGATCAGGAACAAGACAGGGATGTCCACTCTCACCACTGCTATTCAACATAGTACTGGAAGTCCTAGCCTCAGCAATCAGACAACAAAAAGACATTAAAGGCATTCAAATTGGCAAAGAAGAAGTCAAACTCTCTCTCTTCGCCGATGACATGATACTCTACATAGAAAACCCAAAAGTCTCCACCCCAAGATTGCTAGAACTCATACAGCAATTCGGTAGCGTGGCAGGATACAAAATCAATGCCCAGAAGTCAGTGGCATTTCTAGACACTAACAATGAGACTGAAGAAAGAGAAATTAAGGAGTCAATCCCATTTACAATTGCACCCAAAAGCATAAGATACCTAGGAATAAACCTCACCAAAGATGTAAAGGATCTATACCCTCAAAACTATAGAACACTTCTGAAAGAAATTGAGGAAGACACAAAGAGATGGAAAAATATTCCATGCTCATGGATTGGCAGAATTAATATTGTGAAAATGTCAATGTTACCCAGGGCAATATACACGTTTAATGCAATCCCTATCAAAATACCATGGACTTTCTTCAGAGAGTTAGAACAAATTATTTTAAGATTTGTGTGGAATCAGAAAAGACCCCGAATAGCCAGGGGAATTTTAAAAAAGAAAACCATATCTGGGGGCATCACAATGCCAGATTTCAGGTTGTACTACAAAGCTGTGGTCATCAAGACAGTGTGGTACTGGCACAAAAACAGACACATAGATCAGTGGAACAGAATAGAGAATCCAGAAGTGGACCCTGAACTTTATGGGCAACTAATATTCGATAAAGGAGGAAAGACTATCCATTGGAAGAAAGACAGTCTCTTCAATAAATGGTGCTGGGAAAATTGGACATCCACATGCAGAAGAATGAAACTAGACCACTCTCTTTCACCATACACAAAGAGAAACTCAAAATGGATGAAAGATCTAAATGTGAGACAAGATTCCATCAAAATCCTAGAGAAGAACACAGGCAACACCCTTTTTGAACTCGGCCATAGTAACTTCTTGCAAGATACATCCACAAAGGCAAAAGAAACAAAAGCAAAAATGAACTATTGGGACTTCATCAAGATAAGAAGCTTTTGCACAGCAAAGGATACAGTCAACAAAACTCAAAGACAACCTACAGAATGGGAGAATATATTTGCAAATGACATATCAGATAAAGGGCTAGTTTCCAAGATCTATAAAGAACTTATTAAACTCAACACCAAAGAAACAAACAATCCAATCATGAAATGGGCAAAAGACATGAACAGAAATCTCCCAGAGGAAGACATAGACATGGCCAACATGCATATGAGAAAATGCTCTGCATCACTTGCCATCAGGGAAATACAAATCAAAACCACAATGAGATACCACCTCACACCAGTGAGAATGGGGAAAATTAACAAGGCAGGAAACCACAAATGTTGGAGAGGATGCGGAGAAAAGGGAACCCTCATACACTGTTGGTGGGAATGTGAACTGGTGCAGCCACTCTGGAAAACTGTGTGGAGGTTCCTCAAACAGTTAAAAATATACCTGCCCTACGACCCAGCAATTGCACTGTTGGGGATTTACCCCAAAGATACAAATGCAATGAAACGCCAGGACACCTGCACCCCGATGTTTATAGCAGCAATGGCCACGATAGCCAAACTGTGGAAGGAGCCTCGGTGTCCAACGAAAGATGAATGGATAAAGAAGATGTGGTTTATGTATACAATGGAATATTACTCAGCTATTAGAAATGACAAATACCCACCATTTGCTTCAACGTGGATGGAACTGGAGGGTATTATGCTGAGTGAAGTAATCCAGTCGGAGAAGGACAAACATTATATGTTCTCATTCATTTGGGGAATATAAATAATAGTGAAAGGGAATATAAGGGAAGGGGGAAGAAATGTGTGGGAAATATCAGAAAGGGAGACAGAACGTAAAGACTGCTAACTCTGGGAAACGAACTAGGGGTGGTGGAAGGGTAGGAGGGTGGGGAGTGGGAGTGAATGGGTGACGGGCACTGGGGGTTATTCTGTATGTTAGTAAGTTGAACACCAATAAAAAATAAATTAAAAAAAAAAAGAAATCAAGGAATTGATTCCATTTGCAATTGCACCAAAAAACAATAAGATACATAAGAATAAATCTAACTAAAGAAGTAAAAGATCTGTATTCTGAAAACTATAGAACACTTATGAAAGAAATTGAAGAGGACACAAAGAAATGGAAAAGCATTTTATTTATGCTCATGAATCTGAAGAACAAACATTTAAAAAATATCTATACTACTCAAAGCAATCTACACATTTAATGCAATCCCTATCAAAATACCACCAGTGTTTTTCATGGAACTAGAACAAACAATCCTAAAATTTTTATGAAACCACAAAACACCCTGAATAATGAAAGCAATTCTGAAAAAGGAAAGCAAAACTGGAGACATCACAATTCTGGATTCCAAGCTCTATTACAGAGTTGTTGCAAGACAGTGTGGTACTGGCACAACACAGACACATAGATCAATGGAACAGATTAGGAAATCCAGAAATGGACCCTCAACTCTATGGTCAACTAATCTTCGACAAAGCAGGAAAGAATAGCCAATGGAAAAAAGTCTCTTCAACAAATGGTGCTGAGAAAACTGGACAGCAACATGCAGAAGAATGAAACTGGGCCACTTTCTTTCACCACACATAAAAATAAATTCAAAATGGATGAAAGACCTAAATGTGAGACAGGGATCCATCAAAATGCTAGAGGAGAACACAGGCAGAAACCTCTTTGACTGCAGCCATAGCAACTTATTAGACATGTTGCTGGAGGCAAGGGAAACAAAAGCAAAAATGAACTACTGGGACTTCATCAAGATAAAAAGCTTCTGGCAGGGAAGGAAACAATCAACAAAACTAAATGGCATCCTGTGGAATGGGGGAAGATATTTGAAATGACATATCTGATAAAGGGTTAGTATCCAAAATCTATAAAGAACTTGCCAAACTCAATACCACAAAACAAATAATCCAGTGAAGAAATGGCAGAAGACATGAAGAGACATTCTTTTGAAAGAAGACATCCAGATGGCCAACAGACACATGAAAAGATGCTCAACATCACTCATCATCAGGGAAATACAAATCAAAATTGGGATGAGATACCACCTCACACCTGTCAAAATGGCTAAAATTAACAACACAAGAAACAATAGGTGAGGATCTGGAGAAAGGGGATCCCTCTTGCACTGTTGGTGAGAATGCAAACTCGTGCAGCCACTCTGGAGTACAGTTTGGAGGTTCCTCAAAAAGTTAAAAATATAACTTACCTATGAAGTGCAATTGCACTATTCGGTATTTACCCAAAGAATACAAAAATACAGATTCAAAGGGGTAAATGCACCCAGATATATATAGCAGCATTATCAACAATAGCCAAACTATGGAGAGAGCCCGAATGTCTATTGACTGATGAATGGATAAAGAAGACGTGGTGTATATATATATATATATATATATAAAGAAGACGTGGTATATATATATATATATATATATATATATATAGAAGACGTGGTATATATATATATATATATAGAAGACGTGGTATATATATATATATATATATATATATATATATATATATACACACACACACACACACAATGGAATATCACTCAGCCACCAGAAAGAATGAAATCTTGCAATTTGTAACAACATGGATGGAGCTAGCGTGTATTATGTTAAGTGACATAAATCAGTCAGAGGAAAGACAAGTACCATATGATCTCATTCATATGTGGAATTTAAGAAAGAAAACAGATGAACATATAGGAAGGGGGAAAGAAAAAAGGAGCGGGAAACAAGTCATAAGTGACTCTTAGTGATAGAGAACAAATTGAGGGTTGATGGAAGGAAGTGGATGGGGGATGGCAGGATAGGTGATGGGTATTAAGGAGGGCACTTCTTGTAGTGAGCACTGGGTGTTGTATATGAGTGATAAGTCACTGAATTCTACTCCAGAAACCAATTTTGCACTATATGTTATCTAACAAAATTTAAATAAAAAAAAATAGCAGCTGTAGGCTGCCACTGTACAGAGGCTGTTGGCCCAGGCACTTTCCATTTGAAGGGGCTGCTAGCATGGCAGGCACCATGATTAACAAATTGAGTTACTATAGAATCTCTAATCTCTTCTTTATGTATAATTTAATGATTATTGCTTTCATAAGATGACATAGAAGCACAAGATATGAAGCTCCTTAAGCATCCAGAGAAAAATTAAATTTGTTTAGTAGTTTTGGTGTTAAGTGTTTTTTACTGTATTCGACTTGTTTAAAAGTTGGTAATTTCTCTATGTCATTATGTGGTAAAGCTTAATTACCCCAAACTATTTCTATTAATTAGGATACACCAATTCCCAGCAAAAAGTGATTATTGCTGTACCAAGAAATCTTGGAGGTTTGGAGACAAGTTCTCCCCTCAGCTGTGAAATAAAAAATGGCAAAAGCTGCTGCATACTGTCATATGGATCTTTACTGTGCATGTGTGTGTGTTTTCCCTTTGAATTGCTGCTAAGAGCCAGCAACAATTTCTGTTGATCTGCAATCAATTGTCAAAATGTGTTCATCATTATATATTAGGAGGTAAAAAGCTTCTCAGCAAAATGTTTGATCTATTAAGCAATGAGGAACTTCCCTTTAGAAATAAAGTCTTACAAATAAGATTGCCTTCATAGGAAGAATATTTGGAATATTCATATACTTTGATTCTGTAGTAATTCATTAGTGTGCAACTAATTTGATCAAAATGCATTTTTTTTTACCTCATTTGTTTGATCAAAATGCATTTAAAGTCTAGAAGTAAATACTTCCCACTTCTTACTACTAAAAGACACACTTAACTAATATCTACTGATTACTATCACCTGTATCATCACCATAAGTCTAAATGCAAGTGACTGGTTGCTGAAAGAGCAATGGAAACTGTAGGACTTAGGACCATGCATTGTAGAATTCAGGTAATAATACAAACTTTTTTTTTTTTTTTTTTGAATAGTTTTAGGTAGCTTGAGATGGTTAAAATAAATTGCTAAAGTCTGTTTGGGAAATATAGCTACACTTTCTGATCTTTATTTTCATAATTTGGAAGATAAGCTATATTACAGAGATGTCTTAAACACCAACACATTATATCCAGTTGGAGGATTGGACTGGTGGGCTAGAGGTTAGAAGAGAAGTACCCTTTTGCTATGTCAGGCCTTCCTTCCATGATTGGTGACTGTAGAAAAGGAAGTAAATTAGAATAGCTAAGTAAAGCTGTGACCTTGAAATGAAGACATTTTTCCAGTGGGGTACCCAATTCAGTTTCCATATTATCTCAGAGAGGTCCACTAACTTCTAATTGTATTTACAGTCTAGATTTTATGACATACTCTATGCAAGAAACTATAGCATAAATAAAGAAATTAAAGATGAGTAGGCTTTAGAAAAATGAAGCAAAGCAACATAATCCATTGTTTGGGGGCAAAGCCTCTTTAATTTTGTTTCATGTAACTTAGGTTAATTAAAATGAAGCCCATAGGCTAAATGCATTGACCACTGTATAAGTTCACTTTTATTCTACTTTAATTATAGTTATATCTAAAATTATAAGTACTTCTTATAAAATTATAAATAATTTAAATTATAAATAATAAAATTATAAATAATTCTTAGTTTTACCTTTTAGTTTTATTAATCTTTTATTTTAGAACAAATTTCCAGTGACCATTCAATAAAGATTTCTATTCTACATTGTCTAATGTTAAACTTAATCATAAAATTTCAGAATAATAAGGGACATTAAGAAATCATGTGGTCTCTAGCTTTCAAACTGATTTATTACCTTAGGTAATGATATTCAGCTCTGATAGGGTAACATTCCAGGGTGAGTTCAGTGATCTAAAATTTATGAAAACAAAATTTAAAAAGTAAATATATCCTCGAGTATTGGCTTGGTTGATATAAAAAAACAAGTAAACCAATTTGATCTAAATGTCATTAACAGAATACTTTAAACAATGGGAGAACAAGCACTCTTTTCAAGTGCACATGGAACATTCTCTAAGAGACCTTCTGCTGGGCTATAAGAAAATGCTCAACTGCTTTTAAAGGATTAAAATTATGCAATTTGTTCTATGATCACAACTGAATTAAATAGGTTATCAGTAACAAAAACATTTTAAGAATCTTCAAATATTTGGAAATTAAGCCATAGACCCTCAAAAATCACATGGGTCTGGGCAGCCCCGGTGGCTCAGCGGTTTAGTACCACCTTCAGCCCAGGGTATAATCCTGGAGACTGGGGATCGAGTCCCTCGTCGGGCTCCCTGCATGGAGCCTACTTCTCCCTCTGCCTGTGTCTCTGCCTCTCTCTCTCTCTCTCTCTCTCTCTGTGTGTCTCTCATGAATAAATAAATAAAATCTTAATAAAAAAATCACATGGGTCCAAGAAGTAAAAGCAAATAGAACTGAAATGTAATGAAAATACAATGTATCAAAATTTGTGAAATGCAGCTAAAGCAGGGTTTAGGCATACAATTACCTTTAAATGCTGACATTTAAAGAGGTTTAAGTTCAATGATCTCTATGTTCACTATTAGAAGCTAGAAAAAGAAAAATCAAAAGTAAGTAGAGGGAAGAAAATAATGAGAAGAAATTAATAAAATAAAAATCAGATAAGTATTAGATACTAAAACCAAAGTCTAGTTTTTTGAAAAGACAATACAATCAATAAATCTCTGACCAGACTAATAAAAAAGTGAGATAAATCACCAATAACAAGATTGAAAGAGAGGCTATTACTACAGATTCTATAGACTTTGAGAAGATAACAGAGGACACTTAGGAGCAATTTTATGCCAATAGATGTGACAACTTAGATGCAATGGACGAATCCTTGAAAGATACCAATTACTAAAATGAACTAAAAAAAGAAATGGAAAATCAGAATAGATCTATATCTAAATCAATTAAAGAACTTGAATTCATAAATAGAAGCCTTGCTTCAGAAAAAACTTCAGACCCAGATAGTTTCACCTGTGAATCCTATAAAACTTATGAAAGGAAATATTCTAAATCTTGCTAAACTTCTTTTGGAAAACAGAAGAGGAGGTTAACCTCCTTTTATGAGGCCAGTTTTACTCTGATATCAAAACCAGACAACATTACAAGGAAAGAAAACTGATCAATATAATTTCATGAGCACAGATGCAAAATTCCTTAATAAAATATTAATAAATATGTAATATGCTCACTGGGGGGGGGTTTATACTGGAAATACAAATCCTGTTTATACTCAACCTAGCTAAATGAGACATTCAAATTTGTATAAAACAAAACAAAAATACCCCCAACCCTGCTAAATGAGTTTGTTATATATAAAGTTACTTACTTTTATATATAGCTATAGGTTTACCAACTTATAAAATACCATAACAATTCTTGTTTAGTTATTCCTAAATATATATATTTCTTGTCCCTTGTTTTTCTAGAACCTTTTCATTACACTGGAATTGTGCCTTATTTGACAGAAGTTTTAGTAACTGAGAAGTGAAAGAAAAGTAAAAGAATAATTTTTCTTTTTTCTTTCTTTTTTTTTAGTTATCACCTGCTTTACTGGTTTAGAATAATTTTTCTATTTAAGGCCAGATACAGAAAACATACAAATCTTTTATAATTGAAAGCATAATGTTTGCTCATGGTACAACATTTATGTAATATAAAATAAACCAATCCCATGCTTGGAGAAAACCATTATTAAGGTCTTGATAAAACATCTCCACTCTGATTTAATAATAGATATGTCTCCGTGATGAGAACCAGAAGAGAATCAATAATTTGTGAGTTCTAATTTGAGTAGAATGTCTGTAAGACTTACTACTTTTGGGCTTCAGTTCCCTCATCTCTAGAATGTGAGGACTCAATTAGATATTTTTATGGTCTTCTAATGGTTAACTTTAAGTATATATGAATCAGGTGAATTTCACGGCTCTTTAAGGCATAGAAATAAAAGTAAAGTCCACACTAAACAGAAGGTGGCAGTGTTGTTGAAGAAAAGGGTTAGATTTTAATCCTAGTAAATGCAGGTGGATTGCTGTACAAGGTGTTTGTACTTTGATAAAATTAGTGCTGTAGCAAATTAGTGACAAACCACTAATTTAGCAGGATTAAGATATCCTGTTACAATAGTTATGTTTTTCTGACGTTGATAATATCATTATACATGACATTGCTTTACTGTGAAATGCGACAGAATCAAATGTGATCACCTAACGCTAACACAAGTGTAGAAGTCATGCTAAGCTCAGAGCTTTCAAGTGAATAATAATTATTGTTATATTGGTTTCTGGTATTTTGAAAGAATTTGCCTGGCTATTATTAAGTGACAACTTCCCCATACATATTTTCAATTTGGCATGGATATTTTTAGTGAAGCAAAGTTTTTCATTTTTTTGTTTTCCAACTCGTTGAAATGAAGGAGCATTCAAGCATGTATATTTTAATGGGCTTTAGACAGATTATCTTTAACACTTGGTAATGGAATTTAATAATTCGGTTTTTGTTCTATCTTAAAACATTTAATGAGTTAAATGCTTATACTGGGCTTAAGATATGAAGTTAAATTTGTGGTTTGTTGTTTATTTATCGACATGCTAGAAGAATATTGTTCAAGAATGCAACCAATTGTAAGGGCCTTTGTAAAGTCAAGATTTTGTTCACATTTTTAAAAAGATTTTTATTGATTCATTTGATAGAGAGCACAAGCAAGTGGAGCCGCAGGTAGGGGGAGGAGAAGCTGGCTCCCCACTGAGCAGAGAACCTGGTGCGGGGCTCCATCCCAGGCCGGGGGATCATGACCTGAGCTGAAGGCGGGCACTTAACAAACTGAGCCACCCAGGCGTCCCCACACTGTTATATTTTACTCATTTCAAGTACAGTCTTCCCCCAGGTCTCTTCAGTTTCCTAGATTTAGGTATACTGCTTTTTATTGGGATACCACTCTCCTCTCAGCATTTCTCAGAATACCTTCTATATGGAACAGTCTTCCAACCCAAGTTGTCTGTCTGTCCTTCTGCCAAATTTTTGAGAAAGATTAAACTATTAGAGAAAACATAACCAGCCTTGCTAAAGATGAAGCATGCAGACTGCATGTTAATGCCAGCACTCTTATAAAACCCCTTTCTCAATGTGTGCTTGTGTGCATATGATCTCCATGGAGCTCACATGCAAAAGGGAGAGACCAGTGTGGGAGAGTAAGAGGGCCTCTCCAGTGGTGGAAGTCAAAGCCTTCAACCCTTGTACTGCTGGGTGCTGCCCTCTATGCTCGTTAACCTGCTCCCTAAATCCTGTGGCTCTTGTAGCAGGAAGGCTGTAATTTCATTTTAGGTAGCGCTCCCCTCTCTCCTGAGGCCAACTCCTCTCTTGGCTATTATTTGATAGAAAGAGTCACTCCATATCATTATACCTGGGGTTTTTTTCACCCCCAATCCCATCAGTCTGAACTACATATTCCCCCATCTGTGGCATCTTTGTATATTGTACCAGAGGTATTCCTTACTGCCTCAAATCCCCAGTGACAGCAATAGTCATGGTGACCTTCTTATATTTCCTCAATTATCTGCTTCTGTTTCAAAATCTTTTCTTAATTGGGATATAATTGAGATAACATTAATTTCAGGTATATGATGTAATGATGCAATAATTGTATATATTACAAAATGATCACCATAATAAGTCCAGTAACATCTGTCCCCATACATAGTTACATTTTTTTTTCTGGTGATGAGAACCTTCAAGATCCACTCTCTTGGCTACTTTCAAAAATGCGATAAATTCAGTTTTATTAATTATAGTCACCATGCTGTATATTATGTCCTTATGACTTATTCATTTCCTAACTGGACATATCAAGATTTTTGTAATTGTCATTTTCTCTGTCTGGAATGTTTGCCACCTGATAATCACATGCCCAATTTGCTTAGGGCTCCCAAATCTTTTTTGTTCTAATGTTACTTTCTCTGTGAGGACTTCCCTCATCATCCTATTTGGAATTGCTATTCCCTCCCCTTTTTCCATTTTATTCTTCTCCATAGCACTAACCACCTTCTAACTACATAACTTACCTACTGATTTTGTTTATTGCTTGTGTCTCTATACGAGAATGTAAACTTTACCAGGGCAGGAATTTTTGTCTGTTTTATTAATTGCTGCACTTTCAGTGCCTAGAAAAAAAGTGCCTGACATAAAGGAAGTATGCAATAAATGTTTGTTGAATGAAGATATGATCGAATTTCCTCAATGGAATTTTCCAAACAGATCATTTTTCTTCTTTCATTTTATTTGAAATAATAGAAGTAACACAAAAGCAGTGAGGCAGCATACATACTTTTAAAATGTAATGGATGAGGCACCTGGGTGGCTCACCCATTGAATGTCTGCTGTTGGCTCTGGGCCTGATCCCGGAGTCCCAGGATCGAGTCCCACATCGGACTCCCTGCATGGAGCCTGCTTCTCCCTCTGCCTGTGTCTGCCTCTCTCCCTCTGTGTCTCTCATGAATAAATAAGTGGAATCTTTTAAAAAAATGCAATGGATGTTTTAAAAATATTTCATGAAGATTCTTTGTGTTCATAATTCAACCAAAGACAATTTATAGAAAAATGTGTGGCAATATGACACGAGTTAATAACCTGCTGTACAAGCTTAATAATTGAATCTTCAGATGTGGATTAAGGCCAATTTAGATCTTTTGCATCTTCTCACTGATGAGTTTATTATTCTTTGCTCACTGTTTCTTCTAGTAGACTGCAAGGATTGTTTGGCTGGCAAGTCACTAGACAATGTTGCCTAGACATGGCCATGAGCCAATGTTACTGGCTATTCTCACTCCCTTTCTTTCCTTCTCCAGGCCAATCTTGAAAAGTGCTAGGGGGATAACACAGTCTACAGATCACTAGTCAAAGTACTCTATCTGAGGTGTTTGTTTAAACACCTCAAGATCCACTCTCTTAACTACTTGTGTTTAAAAGCAACCCAAGTTAAAATGTTATGCTTAAAGAGTTAAATATTCTGATAGCACTTTGGTGAGCTAGAAAGCAAATTTTCACTTACTCTAAACAAACTACACAACTCTTTTCTTTATAAACATCATATATAAGTTAGCCTTATTTCAAAATTGCCCCCCCACCCCATTGTCCCTTCTCATGAACAGACCTTTTCAGTCTTCATACATTCAGATTTTCTTCATTCTTTAAGGATCAATTCAAATCTACCCCTTCTTTATTTTTGTCCCAGACTTCTCCAGATAGAAAGCAATATCGATCTCCTCTCCACCACCAAAGCATTTGACTCTATCTGCATTAAATTTTAGTCTTGCATTTTAAGGAGCTTCCAGGCCAGCAAAAAGATGAGACATATACGCTAATAACTATGAGACTAAGTAGTGGTTGTTTGGCATATCCTTTTAGATAATCAGATAAAGTCCTATGAGCATGTAAAGACAGAGCAGTGGCTTCTGTGGAAATGGTAATAGACCCTTGAGGAATGGATACAATTTGGGAGGAGATGTGCCGTGAAGAGGAGGAAGGAAAGCCTCCCTGGGTAAGGGATAGACTGAGGCACATGAGCAGGAATTCCTGTCCTGTAAGAAACATGAATTGGCTCAATGAATACAGTGTAACAAAGTTTATCAAAGGGAAGTGAATGGTGGCTAGGACTAGAAAGATAGGCCTGGGCCAAATCATGAAGGGTTCTGAGTGCCAGGCACAGAATTTAGTTGTAAACTGTTCATCAGAGTAGTGACGCAGACAGAGATGCACTTAAGGAAGGTTAAACTAAACCAGGGTGTAAGTAGGCTAGTAAAGAGAGGAAGAGACTGTAAATGAGGAGATCAGTTTAACAGTTGAGCAAAGAGATGATCACAATTGCAGCAAGTGAGAAAATTGCAGCAAGTGAGAAAAGAAAGAGGAGGATGGTTAATTGACATGGCTGAGCTAGAACGGACAGGACAGACAACTGAATGGCTGAGAAAAGAGCAGAGTTGTTCTATCTAGGTTATTGGGAGGATGGTGCTCACGAGCCAATTTACACATGCAGGTTTTCACATATGCATAATGTGGAGCTTTTACTGGAAAAGGGAGGAAATGTTGAGTCTGAGATGGTTTCAGGATATCTAGTAGGTTATTGGATGCCAACATGCTTGATTCATGAATATTTTTGTGGGAGCCACTTAACATGAGGAATGGTGCCTAAAATCTTTCATTTTCACCTGTCATCTCTCTAGAGTGCTAGCACAGTGCTAAGCACACTTTAGGTAGTCAAGAAATACATATTGATTGACAATGCATTTTACTTTAGAAGCCAGGTTTGGGGGAAGAAGGTACTAGCATAAGTCTAAAATTTCTGATTAAAAAGCTCCCAAGCCTTTGAAGGTAGTACCCTTCATTGGATATCCTTCAGGCTTGATATTCCCTACACTTGAATCCCTTGAGCTACTACAGTGTAGCTGGATATTACCATGTGAATGATGGCTGTGTGGTTACAATACATCAAAGCATTAAGCCTTTATTAGTTAACATATTCCTTAAATGAATGTATCAGTTCCTTAGAAGACACCTGATCCACAGAGAATGAGAGAAAGGACCCATACTTTGAGAGGGGAGGAAATGAGAAGGGAAATTGTCAAGTTAGGGTCAGTGAGTTGTCCAGCACAAAGGTGAATTTGGGGCAGACATGAAGCAGGGGCTGGAGAGAAGGTGGGAGAAGCAGGGTTGGGCAGGCAAAAACTGATAGATGTTCACCATGCTGAATGGTGTATTTAATTCACAGTGTTGTTTGTCCTCACTTAAAAAAAAAAAGGAAATTGCAGTATTACCAGACTATGAGGTGGGGAGTCAGGAGACCTGGCTGCCCTCCCTTAACTGGTTATGTTGTCTAAGACAGTCTTTTAACCTTCCAGTACCACTTTGTGGAAAGAGGCTTTGGATCCAGAAAAATCTGAAATCTTGGCTCTTTCATTCACTAGCTGTGTGCCCTTAGAACAGGTACTTAACCTTGCTGATCCTTAGTTTCCATCTTTGTAAAATGGAAATGTCATTAGTTCATAGCTTTTTTAAAAAAGGATGAATGAAATGACAAATATATAAAATAATTGGCTAAGACCAGGATTGCAGTAAATGTTATCCTCTTTCCCCTTTCCTTTTCTTCATTGTCTTTTCTTCAGAATCTATGAAATGATAGAACTGGACATTGGATGCAATGTATATCCCTATTCTTGCTTCTTCTTCTTTTTTTTTTTTAAATGATTCTATGAATTCTTGAACTGTTTCCTCCCACTTTCCTGACAAAAGTTTCCAAGAATCATGAATTAATGCTGCCAGGAAAATGAGTCAGATGAATGACTTCCTTCTTTTCTCTATCTCTCTGGCATGCAGTGGTCCCTCTGTTACCCTTCCTTTCCTTTTCCTCTCTCTCTGGAAGGCCATGTCTTAAGGCCTTCTAAAGGGAGACTGCAACTGGGACTTTCAAAATAGTACTGAATGATCATGTGTGAAAACAAGGCTATTTTTTTTTTTTTTAAACTGGCCTGACACGCTAACACAGATATTGGCAGGAGGAAATAAAACTTAAGATTCCTTAGTTTTGGTGATGGTGATTCAAGATTTATGTACTATTTGCTGGAAAAAAAAATAACCTCAACATCTTCTGAGGAGGCAAGGAAATGAGTCCTTATTTTTTGGTACTCCACACAAATATAGATGACTGGGAACTGCTAAAGCCAACTGTGGGGATAGTGATCAAACAGAGGTGTTCAGAGATTGCCTGGTATAGTGAATATGAGATGAGAGCTTCATGAAGTTTCCAAGGCCATACTTGATTCTTCTAGGCTACCTACCTGAAACAGGGATGGGATCTTCCACCGCCTGATTCTGACTCTGGAATCCCAGCTGTTGAAATTTGGGTTGAAGTGTCCCAGCTACCCTTTGAAATTTGTTTCTGTTGCTTACAACAGTTTTGCTTCTGTTTTTGTCCCTGAGGGTTCTGTGGTAGGTGCTTGTTCTCTTTATTATTCCTTGTGCTTACTCCTTGGCTTTCTTATTTCAACAGAATCACAAATATACTAATACTCTTTGGCTTTTGGTTCACCTCAAGTAGGACCCTCACCTGGAATCTAGGTTGGCCTACTCTGTACTAGGTGAAATTGGTAATGAATCTTAACAAGATATCACCTACATGAAAGAAAGGAAGGCAGTCTTCTTTCTCTGTAAGTGAATTTGCTATTCAAAGAATAATGTTTTTCATCTTCATACCAGAGAACCAAAAGAAGGATGTAACTTTCTGCAATTATTTAATCACTATTAGTTTCAATCAATTAATTAGTCAGAAACTCATCTGAAAATGTTGGTACATAGGATTTGATCTAATGAGACTTGCATGTAGGCTGGCTGGAAAGAGAGCCAACTTGCCTAAAATCCTGAATCTGGGCTCAAACTTTGCATTGCCTAAGACAAAGCCTTTCTTGGACAAATCATAGGTGCTTTTTTTCCCAACAAAAAGCTCAAAGTTTTGTAGCAGCATCAGAGAATATTCTAAGTATCATCCCTTTCATTAATTTCTCATGTAGTATAATGACACTTACTGCTATTATAAGCTATTTCCATAAAATTTAATGGATTTATTTCTGAGAACAGAACTGATAAGGGTGATTACCCCTAGGGAATAAGAGCAAAGAATTCATATATTTGGATTGATCCAGAGTTGGGTTTTGTAGAATAAATAAGACCAGGAGGGCAAGAGAGGTGAGGAAATATTGAGGACTTAACCGAAGGCATATAGGTATGAGCCTCTAGCTCAAAAGGCAACTAATAATAAAAAAAGGCAACTAATAGTTTGGAAATAAATGGGGAGGGGGTGTTATGGAGGGACCAGAGGTTTTAGTGATAATAAAGAATTAGATACACTATGCTAAGGTAGTGAATAAGGTGGACAGTTAGAAGGTGTTGGTCCTTCAGTGAAGGGATTTGTTTAAGATTTCAAAGGGAGTAAATGAGAAGGCCTATGTGACTACATGTAAATACTTTGTTCAGCAGTTAAGACTGGAGAAGTAGGCTGGGGCCAGACTGAGGGTCTTGTGTACCTTTTTAAGGTGCTTGAACTACATCTGAAGGCAACAGTGGGAATCTTTATACTAGGGGGTGACAGGACCAGTAGTTGCTTATAGGTTCAGTTATATGGATGCTTCCAGGATGGGGAGACATTGCAGGCAGAAGACCAGCTAAGAGGTTATTTCATCAATCTATTTGACAGACAAGAGTGGTTGGTCTAAGCTAGAGGCAGCACTAGGAGAGTGCTGATTTGTGAATCTTTTCTGCGATAGAACTAATGAGTTTTGGTGACTCTTTGGAGTATCAGGGGTGAGAGGAAGGGAGGAAAGACAAAACATTCCTAGGATTTTACATTTGGAGTATCACCATTAACTAAGATAAAGAAAAATAGAAAAAAACAAAACAAAACAAAAATAGAATAGGTTTTGAAGAGGGTTGGGGTGGGACGAAACTAATATAAGTTTTAGTCATAGTATGTGAGAAGAACCTATGAAACATAAAGATAGACCTGTGTGTCTGGATCTTGAGAGAGACTGGAGCTGGAGAGGAGGATTTTTTTTTTAAAAGAAATTATTTATTTTTTTCATGAGAGACACACAGAAAGAGGCAGAGACACAGGCAGAGGGAGAAGCAGGATTCCCCATGGGCAGCCTGATGCAGGACTTGATCCCAGGACCTGGGGATCACAACCTGAGCTGAAGGCAGATGCTCAACCGAGGAGCCACCCGAGTGCCCAGAGATGAAGATTTGAAATTCATGCCTTGTATAGATGGTAGCTGAGATCATAAGGGGAGAGGAGGTGGTGTGAATGGAGAAGAGGACTCAATATGTCAACATGAGAACCACTAAGAGTAGAGGTAGAGGCCAGTTAGGAAAGAAAATGATCAGAGCAGGAGGAGGAGAAGCAGGAGCAAAGAGGGGCCTGGAGAGCAATGGAAGAGACAATTAACAACATAAATGCTGCAGAAGAGCAGGAGAGGCAAAGAGAGAAATAGAGTTGGACTGGCAATTGGAAGGTGACTGGTTACTCTAATTAGAGCAGTTTTGTAGGGGGGAGGTGCGTGATGAGGCAATGGTGATTGAGGAATATACTTATACTGAGTAAAAGTAGATAGTGAGGATAGAACTTGCCTCTGAGAAGTTTGTTGATAAAATAGGTGTAGGGCAATAGAAAGGGAGGACCTCTGGTGAAAGGAGTTGGTGGACTCAAGCACCAAAAGCCTTAACCTTGCAAAAGCTACGAGAGAGTCCGGAAGATGTCATAACGAAAACCCTCCTTATAGCTGTGTCTTCTGGGCTTGAACTAATGAACACAACAGTTATGACTTGGGGGACATGAATCTGATCTTCAGAACGTCTTAATCTGTTTGCCAGCAAGCTGTATTATAGGCAACTCTGCTGGATATTATTTTAAAGAATTTAAAGCTGTTCCTTTTGTTTTCCGTATCCAACTGCCAACATTTCTCTTTTTAAATGCAGAGCCAGTCTATGCGGGCGGTTCACAGCCTGTGGCAGGCACAGGCTCTGAGACCTTTTCCTCCATGGACTGTTTCCAAGTCTCCCCTAGTTCTCCGAGACCCCCTGAGAGAGAGGTTCTCTGTGCACAAAAAGTCAAACATCGTTATTCCCTTTGGTTGTTCGTTTCCTTGATACAGATGGAGCCACAGCCTTCTGTGGAATTCCTGCCTTAATCTCTTCAATGAGTGACACGTTAGCTATGAAGATTATTTTCAAGTTATTGTTTTAATAGACCTTTTCCATCAGGCTCAAATAAACCATGACTACTTCACACTGGTTGGAAGACACATTTAGAGTTAATGGGAGAGCACTACTAAATCGCAGTATAATACATGGAAAATTTGCCTCCTTTTAATGTCATATTTCTTTCTAAATGGCTCTGATGAGTGGTTTTTTAGAAGGCTCATGAAAGTAGCAGAGTATTTAAAAAAGTTAAGACTTTATGACAGGTTTCAAAAAGATCTGAAAGTCAGTATATATGTTCAAGCTTAATAGTTCCATATCATAATACCCATAATAGATTTTAAAAACTTTTCTTGGCAATTAAAAAATTAACTAATGCTAAAGAGATATTTAAAAAAAACCCCGTAAAACCAAATGAAATGTGTCAAGATTATTAGGTAGAAGCTGAAAATGAGTATGTGGGTTGGAGAATAAGGGTAGACTTTTTATTTAAAGCTATCTGGAATTTAGACAATGTGAAATTACTAGTCAGTGTAATTCTCTTCTCTGGCAACCAGGGGAAAGAAATCTTCTCCCAGTGGTTAGGAATCTGCATCTTTGTGCTTATGACAATGTGACCTCTAAAACCATGGAAGACAGGGGTAGAACTAAATACAATTTTGGACAGGTAAAATTTATTTTCAGTAACTTTGGGCTTTCCTTTCTGTCCTCTTTCCCAGGGTTCTCAGATTCTTCCTGGCTCCTTACCCTGCCCAAACCTTCTCTCAGATAAGGGTTAGCAAAGGTAATGTCCAGCTTAAACTGAAACGTGCCCATGTTTTACCTCCTCTAAGGTAAGTTATAAGTTTTATTTCTAATTATTGTATGAAGAAAGGCTTTGTGTTCTATCAGATTTTTCAGGCATTGGTCAATTGATGGAAATGTCTTTGCAGGGGGAAAGGGGCTTCTTGGCATATCGCATAGATGGCAGCTTACCATAACCATCTACTCAAGCCTAGCATGGTTTTAACACATGGGCTGAAAGTGTGAGTGTGTATTTGCCACGTGCATAAGATAATGTGTGTTCATCTAGAGAGAGCTGGATTTGCTACCTCTCTTTGCTTACATCCTGTTTGAGCCTCACAAACAACCCACACTACTCAGCTGCTCTCCCTCCCCACTCCTCTGAAAGGCACTAATGGCTCCTTAGTAATCCAATTCTGTAAACTTTTCCCTCCTGTGCTTTTTCATGTCCCAGCAGCAACGTTTGGTACCAACAACCACTTGTTCCCTCTCTCTGTGGTCTCCATGGCTTCCATCTCTCCTTAGGAATTTTGTTGACTTGGCTCACCTCTCATACAGCATGGGTCCTTTCTTCTATCATCTACCCGTTAGCTGGGCAAACCCATTCATGTTCATCACTTGAACTGTGCTTTCTGTCTTCATATCCAAATCTCTATCTTTAGCCCAAATCTCTCTCCTGACTTCCAGATCTAACATCTGCACCTGCAAATCCAACATTTTTATCTGCAAATTCCACAAACGCCTCATGTGTCCTAACCTGGAGTCACAAATCTCTTCTTTCTGCCCGGATCTTTCACCTGTTTAAATCAAGATAGAAGCTTTGGCGTTATTCTTGCCTCTTTCTCAAGCTTTATCCTATAAATTACCAAATTCTGTAAGTTTGTGTTCCTAAATAGGTTATTTGAGCAAACCTGCATTTCAATTTATTGTGACTACTGATTTATACTAGGCACTTAACATCTCCAGCATAGGGTTCTTACTCTGCTTCTCTTCTGATCTAGACTTTGTTTTGTGGCTAGAGTGACCTTTGCAAACTTGAAACTAGTATTGGTCTCTTTGTCATAGTTCCTTGTGTATCACCTGTAGAATAAAACCTGAATTTTGTAGACAGATATGACTGATCTGTTTCCTATCAACCGGCCCAGTTTTTTCTCCTAGCTCTGACTCTCCACTCATAGTTCACCTGTTAGCAATATCAATCTCTTTGAAGCACATCAAGCAGGTATTTTCATGCTTTTGGATTTGACCAGATGCCATTCCATTTGCCTGGAATACTGTTTCATCCTTCCCAGGCTAAGAAAATCTCTTTTCCATTTATTTTTTTCCTTTGTGAATTTTTCTCAGACACCTCCAGGTAGACATTGAGTCCCGTTTCTTTTATGTTCTCTTGTATCTTGTACATACCTCTAATAGTTCTGTTGTCATACTGTATTGTAATTGTTGGTTTACCAGACTGTCTTCCCACTAAAGTATAAGCTCCTTAAGGGTAGGGGCATATTTACATGTGGACCTGTGGTTTCTAGAATAGTGTGTAGCATTTCCAATAGATATTTATTCAATGAATGAATTGTGGATTAATTTGAAATGCATAAAAATGTTTCTCTCTTTTTTTTCCCTAAAAGTGTTGAGGTCCTTAAAAGAGGCTCAGCTGCTAGGTTCTTTACTCTAATTCCTTTGTAGGCTTCTTATACCTTCTTGAGTAATCATTGTTAGGATGTTTCCAACTTATACTCTTGAATCACTCTAGAGTTCCAGTTATAGAAACTCAGAAAAGATATACAAGCCACAAAAGGGTAGTGATAAGGAAGGAAGGTAAGCTCCAAATATGGTTTTACTTTTTTTTTCTAATGGAAATAACATTTGGGTTTATTTTAAGAGTATAATTTTGATCACAAGGTACTGATTTAAAAATACCAGATAAATATTCTAATTTATTGCCTTACCAGTAGGTTGGCACTAAATATTAGGAAAGTGATATTTCGTTGGAATTTTTAGCCCTAATGTTTAATTCTTAAATAAGGCAATACAACACACTGGTACACTTTTCATGCAGTCACAGGTTTGGGAGCAGCTAAGAGGTACTGTATAGTGGTCTCTTGATCAACACAGAACACATTACAGAGAACAGTTACTGAGCAGTTACTACCAGACCAGTACTGTTTTGGTTGCTTTTATTTATTAATTTATTCCATGAGGTACTCACTATTATTATCCTCATTTTGCAGATAGGGAAACTGAGGCATAGAGAAGTTAAGTAATTTGTTTGAAAGTATAGAAATTAAAAAAAAGTATAGAAATTAAGTGGTAGAACCAGGATTTGAGCCTATCTAGTTCAGTCTGTCATATGATATATGAGAAAAATAAGACCCATCAAGAATCTTTAATTAAAAGGGACCCAGTCCTACATTATTGACTTCTGGTAGTACATCAGCACTTTTTGATTTATCAGAGTGTGTATTGTAAACCAGTAGACCATGGAAATAGTCCTTTTCCACAGCCAGTGTTACCCTTATTGAGTGGCTATTCATAGCAAGAGAAATTTCTTTTTGAAAATTCTCCTTAATTCAGAATCAATGAAAAAAACCCCTCAAATAAAACACACATACCCACATATAACCACATGCACACTTGCAATGACCATTGTCAAAGTGAGTCCTTTGATCATCATTGTGGGGATATAGAACAGATCAGAAAATCTAACTACGCCCATATAAACAGTATAACAAGATGCAAGAATATACACAATTATTATTTGAGATTTGCTTTTAGAATTTCTAAAATTTAACTTCAATACGAAACTATTTTATGTCCAGTTTTTCTCTAGTTCTGATGTAAAGTTTGAATTCCCAAGTTCTTGGCCTCATTTTGGAAGCAGTGGACCCATATGGGACTGCACATGTTAAGTTGCTATGGTTGTGATTTGCAAGGCTCATGAAGAAAGCTATTTCACTGTTTTCTGTGGGGATTACAGGAATAATTGTCACACTGGTTTTTGTATCTTTAAATTAGAAGTTCTCGGTGGTGGTGGGCTATTCTTTTAGCAGCATGTTTCTGCTTATTGAAAAGCTTTGCTGAACACAATATACCCACTTTGCTATGTAAATAAAGACATTCTTGTTGGAATAATGAAGTTCATGGGATGCCTCTCCTGGTAGGCCTATCTGTCAATCTGTGTTTGGTTGACTTTCTCGGCCCACCCATTCTAATTACTGCTTTTCAGTCTCCTAGAATGGGGATCCGAGGAGGGGATTTGTTACAATTGGGTTATTTAAATGGAATTTTCCAAATATACAGTATCTCCTCCTCAGATCACAAATTCACTCCCCCATTCCTTCCTACTTGCTTTAGAAGCTCTTGGCAGGCTATTATTAACAACTGAAGGGCAGGTTTCAAGCACCCTCTATTTATGAAATAGTGAGGGCCAGTCGGTAAACTGCATGTGTTTGGGATTATTACACTTTATTTTAATTTCATTTTGACTGCTGCTGAGTTTAAGAGAGTGAATTCTTTTTATGGAGATAACTTCATGAATGCTGAATGGCGGATATGCTGTCAGTCATCTGGCCATTTTGGTGACCAAAGTTTGGCTTTATATAAGTCTTTTGACTTAATATAGTCATATTCTAAATATTTTGTATCATCCAATAACTTTATATAGAATCTATTTTTTGAAAAACATGTTAAAGTGTTAAATTGAAAGTATGAAGGAAAGTATTACTTGAGAAGTAGCAGACCTGTGATATTACTTGTGTTGTTTAGTAAGGCAATATGTATCTTTGCAATAGCTCTGCTCTTGCCCTCTTGGCCAGTGACTCAGAGACAGATTTTCAAAAGCTAAGAATATGGTCTATGTCACATCGGCACAGATATCTCTACATGTCTTCTTTGATATGAAAGCCTTCTGTCTCCTATTGTGACTTATTTATAAAGGAAACACTGGAGGCAAAATTTCTTGCTTTGTAAAATGAATGGTTCTTTTCTACTCTCTCTTCTAAATGGTTGCAAACTTTATACATGGTTTATAATCCCTTTAAGCAGTCATTTTAGCCTAATATTTTCCTTTCCCAATCTACCTTTCTTGGCCATTCTTAAATCTATTACTGCCTGAATTTCTCAATACCCACTCAAGTCAGTTCCTCATAGACTGGCTTCCATTCCCACTTCCCTCTCTGAGGTCACTGATGGTCTCCTCTTTGGCAAATCCAGTGAATATTTCTCTATATTCATGTCCTTCTAATGTTTCCATCATTTCATGTTATTGATCATTTCTCCATGGCCCTTGTGTTCCACTTAGAACTGCCCTTGTGTGCTTTTCAAATCACAAGCAAACGTGGATAGGTTAAACTTGTCATACAAAATTTGTTGCTAGAAGCTCTTCAACTCCAGAAATATAATGTATTCACATTTGTTTTTCAGAAAATCTCTCCTGAAAATATAGATGTTCCAGGTAGCTATTGGTGATAACTCCTATGAATTATTATTAGGATAATTAGGATTATTTTATCATATACTTTTAGCAAAGCTGGCAAATTCATTCTATACTCTCTCTCTTTTATTTTTTTTATTTTTTTTTCTCTTTTATTTTTAAGGGCCATTAATGACACATCACAAATGGTTCTTAGCTGTGTGTTATGTTTAATTTTAAAAGATTTTCTCTGCTTGATGTCTCTGGAGGTTTTTGAAAACTAACACTACAGAGAAATTTGTTTGGCAGCTTTCACATGTAAGCTGTTATCATCCTGGTATATATTTAAAAAGTTTTTCTTAACTTTTATCAGTGTATACTAGTAAGAATTTTTGTTATGTTCATAGTGGTACTGTAATTTCCTTGGCTCTGTATTATTTTATTTCATCAGAATGGAGTAGCAAAATTTTAAAATGAATTTTGTCAAAAGAACTAGAGTTTTCCATATGTTAAGTTTTAAATAAATTATAATTTAAAGTCCTCCCTTTATATGCATTAATTCATTTTAATTAGTCTCTCCTTTGTGAATACTTGGTCAGACTTTTATAGATTTCCTTAAGAAAATTGTGTTTATAATTTTTAACAGAATATTATGTGTTTTTAGGATCTTATGATGTAAAAGAAGTCATGAATCAAACTCTTTTGTATTTATACTTCATGCTTAGGGACTATAAGCATATAAGTTAATGTCCAGGTACATACTTCAAGATTTAGGTTTTAAGTTTCTAAATTAACATTTTAAAAGAGGGCTTTCAGAATGTCCTTCCATACCTGAAGAAATGTCCCTTCTATTGTGATAGGCAACAAAACTATTTCCAAATGAATTTTTCATATGGAAATTTAATTATTCACATTTTGATGGGTTGTTTTGGAAATAAAATCTTTCCCATAGTAAGAAGCAAACATTGTAAGTCCAGAACAATATACTAAGGGCTTTGGGGCTATCTTATCAGAGCAGCCAAGGACCTAAGATTTGGTTGTTTTGTTTTGTTTTTCCTGGTAAGATAGTTAATGGACTGCCATTGCTCTTTTCATTGCCGGGATTATTGTGACCTGAATTAGGAAGCCTTTTGTGCTTTTACCCTTTAATTTAATTAGATAATGATTTTGTGGTCAGGAGTTCCCTGGAGATAACAAATTTATTGACACTGTAAATCAACCTCTGGATGCAATTTCATGCTGTTCATTTCACTGCTGGTGGACAGCAAGAGTCCATATAGAGTATGGGACAAATGTTAATTCTGCCAAAGATTAAGTTCGTAGTGATCTAGGCCTATCTTGAAACAAATGGTGGAAAGGTTGGGATAGGAGGCTAAATCCATGAAGTCCTGCCGAGATACCTTGTATTTTATACAATTAAATATGTTAAGATATTGGGTAGCTGGAATACTGCAATAAAATGAGTCAAATGAATTTCTTGTTTTTTTTTCAGTGCATAAATAAGTTATATTTACACTATATTGTAGTATATTATGTGTAATAGATTATGTCTTAGAAAAAACAACGTACCTATCTTATTATTATTATTATTATTATTTTATGTCTTAGCTAGGTTTTTTTATTTAAAAAAAAAAAAAAGATACCAAATTCAAATGGACTCTTCAGAGTTAAGGTTTAGAATCAGAGCTTTCTAAGAGGTCACCCGAGGTGAGGCAGAGAACTGTGCTTCCCCTGGTGGGGGCCAGCTAACAAACACTTCTAGACCAGGCCTGGGTGTCTGCTCACAGCAGAAGGGGCCCAGGTGATCACTGCCCCACTGGGCACAGCATACACCCCTGAGGACTCAAAACTCATTACCCATTGAACATCCTGTGAAGCTTCTCCAGGCCACGGACGTCAGGGAGAGAGGGGCAGCTTGAAGTACCTGAGTCCTCCCTGCTGACGCCCCTTCCCTGGCTCTGTGGTTGAAGGTACTTTTAAAGGTACTTTACTGCTAAAAATGCTAACCATCATCTGAGCTTTCAGTGAGTCAGAATCCTTTTGCTGGTGGAGGGTCTTGCCTCATTGTTGATGGCTGCTGACTGATCTGGGTGGTGTCTGCTGAAGGTCAAGGTGGCTGTGATGATTTCTTAAAATAAGACAATAATGAGGTTTGCTGCATTAGTTGACTCTTCTGGTCATGAACAATTTCTCTGGAACATGTGATGCTATTTGATAGCATTTTACCCACAGGAGAATGTTTTTCACGATTGGAGTTGATTCTTTCAAACCCTGCAACTGCTTTATCTGCTAAATCTGTATAATATTCTAAATCCTTTTTGTTGTCATTTCAACAATCTTCCCAGCATCCTCATCAGGGGTAGATTCCATGTCAAGAAACCACTTTCTTTGCTCAGTGTTTGAAGCAACAACTCATTTGTTCAAGTTTTACTCTGAGATTGCAGCAGTTTGCTCTTTCCTTCAGGCTCCACTTCTAATTCTAGTTCTCTAGCTTCCCCCACCACATCTGCAGTTACCTCGTCTACTGAAGTCTTGAGCTCTTCAAAGTCATCCATGGGGGTTTGGAACCAGCTTCTACCAAACTATTGTTAATGTTGGTATTTTGACCCCTTCCCATGAATCATGAATGTTCATAATGGCATCTAGAATGGTGAATCTTTTCCAGAAGGTTTTTAATTTGTGTTGCTCAGATCCATTTGAAGAATCAGTATCTATGGAAGCTATAATTTTATGAAATGTATTTTTTAATTAATAAGATTTGAAAGTCAGAGTTACTCCTTGATCCATGGGCTGAAGAATGGGTATAGTGCTAGTAGACATGGAAATGTAATGTCATTGTCCATCCTCATTAGAGCTCTTGGTGCATTGTCCAAGAGCAGTCATAATTTTAAATAAATTTTTATTTCTGAGCAACAGGTCTCAACAGTAGGCTTAAAATATTCAGTAAACCATGTTGTATATGGATGTGCTGTCATCCAAGATTTATTGTTCTATTTACAGAGCACAGGCAGAGTAGATTTTGCATAATTTTTTGCATAATTTTTAAGAGCCTCGGATTGAGCATTGGCTTCAACTTAAAATCACCAGCTGCTTTAGCACCTATCAAGAAACTCAGCTTGACCTTTGAAACTTTGAACCAGGCATTGATTTCTCTTCTTTAGCTGTGAAAGTACTAGATAGGATCTTCTTTCAGTAGAAGGCTGTTTCATTTACATGGAAAATCTGTTGTTCATTGTAGCCACCTTCATTAATTATCTTAGCCTGATCTTCTGGATAACTTGCTGCAGCTTCTACATCAACACTTGATGTTTCATCTTGCATGCTTATGTGATAGAGACAGCTTCTTTCCTTAGACCCCATGAATAAACCTCTGATAGCTTCCAACTTTTCTTCTGCAGCTTCCTCACCTCTCTCAGCCTTCACAGAATTGAAGAGAGTTAGGGTGCCTGGTCTGGATTAGGCTCTGGTTTAAGAGAATATTGTGACTGGTTTGATCTTCTATCCAGACCACTCAAACTTTCTTCATATCAGCAATGAGACTCTTGTGCTTTCTTGCCATTTGTGTGTTCATTGGAGCAGCACTTTTAATTTCTTTCAAGAACTTTTCCTTTGCACTCACAACTCAGCTAACTGGTGCAAGAGGCCTAGCTTTCCACCTATGTTGGCTTTTGACATGTCTTCCTTTCTATGCTTAATCATTTCTAGCCTTTGATTTTAAATGAGAGATGTGTGACTCTTCCTTTCACTTGAATGCTTAAAGGCCATTGCAGGATTCTTAATTGGCCTAATTTCAGTATTGTTGTGTTTTAGGGAATAGGGAGACCTGAGGAAAGGAACAGAGACAAGGAGGAATGGTTGGTTAATGGAACAGTCAGAACAGACACAACATTTATCAGTTATTTCACTATCTTACATGGGTGTGGTACATGGCACCCCAAAACAGCTATAATAGTAACATCTGAGATCACTGCTAACAGATCACTGTAACAAATATAAGAATAAAGAAAAATTTTGAAATGTTACGAGAACTACCAAAATGTGACAAAGAGACACAAAGCGGGCAAATGCTTTTGGGAAAATGGTGCTGATAGATTTGCTCAATGCAAAATTACCACAAAACTTCAATTTGTAGAGAATGCAGTATCTATGAAGTGAAATAAAATAAGGTATTCCTATACATTTTTAACTGGCAGAAAGGCTAGTGTGCCGAAGTGAGAAGTGATAGGAGTTGAGTTTGGAAAGCAAGGCAGGGGACAAATAACAAAGTGCCTTTCAAGCCACATAAGTAAATTGAATTTTTTTCTGACTTTGATGGGAAGCCAGTCTTTGTGAAGCTCATGTTGGCTATTACCTAAAAACTTTAACCAAAGGGGGTTCATCTATTAAGAATGTATTCAGCTCTTGGGGTGCCTGGGTGGCTCAGTTGGTTAAGTTCTGTCTTTGGCTGGGTTCATGATCCCAGGGTCCTGGGACTGAGCCCCAAATTGGGCTCCCACTCAGTGAGGAGTCTGTTTCTCCCTCTCCCTCTGCCTCATTCCCTGCTGTGCATACTCTCTCTCATTCACTCTCAAATAAATAAATAAAATCTGAAGAGAAAAAGAATGCATTCAGCTCTTAACCAGAGGAAACAAACTGAGGGTTTCTGGAGGGGAGGGGAATGGGGGCATGGGGTAACTGGGTGCTGGGCATTAAGAAGGACACATGATGTAATGAGCACTGGGTGTTAAATGCAACTGATATATCACTGATCTCTACATCCGAAACTAATAATAATACATTATATGTTAATTAATTGAATTTAAATAAAAAAATAAAAAGTGTTAAAAAAGATAATTTATAGGTTTAAATGCTTAACTTAGAGGACAGGGAAGGAAATCAGTGACAATGGTAACTAGATTTACTGTGGTGATCACTTTGTATTGTATGCAAATGTAGAATTAATGTAGAATTACTATATTGCACACCTGAAACTAATATAATGTTATATATCAACTTTACTTCATTATAAATCCATCATAGAATAAAATAAAAATTTTTTTGATCCTAGGAGTTTCAGAAAAATATCAAAATATCACTGCATGACATATTTTAAAAAAAATAAATAATAAATGTTATTATCATAAAAAAATGCTTTCAACTGAAAACAACAGAGAACCCTATAAACAATGGCTAAAATAAGACAGGAGTTTTATTTGCCTTATGCAATAAGAACACTGACCGCGCCTTGCCAGTCCAAATCTGTTCAATGATATCAGCAAGGATCTAGGCTTATTCCACTTTCCTGTGCCCTACCCTTAGGATGTGGCTTTTATCTCTCAGTTGCAATATGGCTGTTTCATGTTTGGATACCATGACCACAGTCTTGGTAGGAGGAGAAGAGCAAAGTGTGGAAAGTGTGTGGTTATTAGTCTGCTCTTTCTGAAAGCTCTTTTGGAAGTTCTGCTTAGGATTATTCTGATTACTTCTCCTTGACCAGAACTGGGTCAAATGGTTACCTTTAAGAATGAGAGCATCTCAGAAGCCAAATACTGAGCTGCTTTACTCTGTATCCCTGAACAGAATCAGGGTTCCATTAGTAAGAAAGAAGGGGGGAATGGATACTGCATAGACAACTAGCAGTGTCTGCCACTGGGGTAAAGACTGCAAACAAGGGGTCACATTTGCAGGCTATTTTAGGAACCATGTAAAGATGATAGAACTTAGACTAAGGTAATAGACAATAGTAGTAAGAAATCATCAGATTTATGATATTAAAAAAAAGAGAGAGAGAGGGAACAAGATCTTAATAATGGATTTGTTATTATTAAATAGAGATGGTTTCCACATTTTTATCCTGCTTCCCAGGTGAAAAATGATAATATTTACTGAGATGTGAAGTGAAGACTTGGGAGGAGCAGATTTGGGAGGAAAAGAAATCTAGAATCTAATTTAGGTACAGATGTCACCATTGCCTTCATTGACATCAGTCAGAGGCAGAAGCACTTTCACTGAGTAGTCAGCAGACCTGCTGTGGTAGATTATTTAGAGATAAGGCTAGTAGTGATGGACATAACTTGAACTTTTCAAACTCCTTAATCCATCACCTCATGCAAAGCAGCCGCCAGCTGTAACAAAGAAGTCAGTTTGAAACTTGGGACCTTCAATCAAATGAATTCTCTGACATAATTATGGTTTTGGTGTAACTGGCCTTTTTAAGTAAGAAATACTCTCTTGGACTTGGGAGCTGGGTGATTTTTATCTTAATTAGGTAGGTTCCTGTGCTTTGAAAGAAACTGTACGAGAAAATGAATGTGGTAGGGGAATACGCATGGATGCAAAAGCTAAAGGAATGGGTATTTTCACTTTAAAGAGCACTTAAAAGCGGATAATTAAAATGTGAAATAGTGGAATGAAACTGAAATTAATCCTTTTGGATGCTGCTTCCATCATATTGTTATGGTACCACAGTGCTGTTAGGATTATTAACATATAATGGCTTATTAACATATAATGATTCTTAATCCTGAGTCAAGTCGGGATTTCTTGGCCTACTTTTAAAAATCCTCCAGGGTATGGCTCCATGTGACCATATTTCTCACTTTGTACTACTAGTGTCTGGAAGGTGGTCCTCCTGTTTCTGTTTAGTGTAGCCCCTGTAGCTGTACCCATTGATGGATCGGTTGCTCTTCCCACCCACTGATGGATCGGTGGGTACAACTACAGGGGCTAGACTGTAGATGAAGGCTATTCCATGTTTTATACAGACCTCATGTGACCTGTAGATTTATCAGCAGTTTTAGCACCATCATCAGATCAGGATTTAACATTAAGTCTTATTGTGTCTATCAAATCACTGTGATGTACACTTCAGCTATCTTACAACTTTACTTGTCAATTACACCTTGCTAAAGCTGAAATTAAAAAAAAAAAAAGAATGAAGTCCTTTTGCCTACCAGACCCCAAGACCTGGGACACCTAGACAAGCCCTCCGAAGTTCTTTAATTATCCCTCGCATCACATCATTGCACATGCACTGAGTTTCTACCTCTACCCCATGCCCTACACCAGCCAGTTATTTTGCATGATACTATTGTTTCCTTTGAGGATTGAAGACGCTGCTCTGCTCTCCAATCCACATAGTTCTTCCTACTCTTGTTACCTTGGGGGGTTGTATTATTTAGTCTCAGTTACTGGCGTTTTTCTCCCCTGTGATAAATGCAGACGTCTCCCAGAACCACACACAATTCCCGATGACTCTCACAGAACTGCCGCAGACTCTTGTCACCGTGTCTTGTCTTGTGGATCAATTTTAGTTCTGAGGTTTGCCTGAATGATATGTAAGTTTATTTTGCTCTTGCACTCTGTGTTGCAAACTCATTTTTAGGTTTTGTAGTATCTCTCTTCTCCCACCTCCTGAACTACTGTTGCTGTTCCCACCTGGCTGATCTTCTCACATGATGTGACCATTCTCTCCTCTGTAATTTTTCTTTTTCTTGCTATTCACCTGACTTGGAAAGGGCTTCTTTTTTTCTCTGTTTTAGATCCTACCTACCTGACAAGATACAGCTCCAGTTCTAGTTTTTAAACCTCAATCAATTTCTAGTTCCAATGTATTGCCTTTTCATCTGACTTCTAATAGGTGAGCACTTTGATTATGGACCCATTTTTAAAATGTTTCCTGAGTATATACGTATCTCTATTACTTAATAATGAGCTCTTGTGGCCATAAAATAAAATGCATGTTTACATGACTTGACTTGAGGTAAAACTTCCCAAGTGGAATTTTGAATTTTCTCTCTCCAGGCCGGATCTTACCCGGTATCTGTACTTTCCCTCTCCACCACCTTACATGTCTGTTGAAAAAGGTACTATTGTAATCTTCGTGATTTTTAGTTGGGTAATGGTTTCTTAGATATGACACCAAAACGCAAGCAATA
Organism: Canis aureus; assembly: GCF_053574225.1. Taxonomy (NCBI): domain Eukaryota; kingdom Metazoa; phylum Chordata; class Mammalia; order Carnivora; family Canidae; genus Canis; species Canis aureus. The sequence continues at coordinate 54,569,054 of NC_135623.1, read as the reverse complement.
AAAGAAAAAATAAATCAACTGGACATCATCAAAATTAAAAACTTGTGTGCTTCAAAGGACACCATCAAAAAGTGAGGCAATCCACAGAATGGGAGAATTTTTTTTGCAAATCATATCTGATAAGGACTTGTATCTAAAACACATAAAAGATGCTTATAATTCAATAATTAAAAGACAAGTAACACAACTGAAAAGTTTTGACTAAACATTTCTTCAAAGCAGGGATACAAATGGCATATGAAGGGATGCTCAACATCATTAGTCATCAGGGAAATGCAAATCAAAACCACAATAAGACACAGCTTTACCCACTTACCACTGAAACGGCTATATGTAATAAAAAGAGATAATAACAAGTGTTGGCAAGAATTTGGAGAATTTGAAACCCTCATAAACTAGTAGTGGGAATGTAACATGGCACAGCTGCTTAGAAAACAGTTTGGCAGTTTCTCAAATGTTTAAACATAGAGTTACCATATGATCCAGAAATTCTACTCCTAGGTATATATCTATGAGAAATATTTTCATAGAAACAACTGTTCATGAATGTTCTTAGCAGCATTAATCATATTAGCCAAAAAGTGGAAACAGCCTCAGTGTCCATCAACTGATGAATGGACAAATAAAATGTGATTTATCTATACAACAGAATATTATTTGACAATAAGAAGAATTGAAATACTGATTTAAGCTAAAGCATAGATTAACATTGAAAACATGATGCTAAATGAAAGAAGCCATTCACAAAGGACCAAATATTGTATGGTTCCGTTTACATGAAATGTTTAGAATAGGCAACTCCAAAGCAGCAGGAAGTAGTGGTTGCCTAGCACTGGGGAAGACCATGGGTGATTAGAAGGGTGATGGCTAGAGTATGGAGTTTCTTTTTGGGGTAATAAAAATGTTCTAAAATTGGCTGTGGTGATGTGTGTACAACCTGTTAACACCATTAAAAGCAACTGAATTTTACACTTTAAAATGGTGAATTGTATGGTATGTGAATTATATTTTAATAATACTGTTTTACAAAGAACAAAAACAAAACCTCCACTCTGCTGTTAAAGGGATTCAGTCATTCCCCACCAAGGAAGAAAAGATACCGCTAAATCTTTCTCTGTGGTGGATGCTGAGATGAGTACTCAGGACCACACTTGAAAGTCAGAAAGATTTTTTTCTCCCAGCTGCTCAGGGTATCAGATTGCTGGTGGCCCAGAGCAAAAGTCTCTCTCTGGGAATTGCTTCACTTGATGAAACTACTTCTTTAAGGTTGCACCTCATCCCAAGCATCCTAGTCCACATCCCATGATGGAGCAAGGTGGGAGGTGGGAGTCTAAAGGCCAGATGCCCCTGCCATCATTGAGGACACATCTGAAGGGTCATCTCAGTTCCAGAGCTACTCCCGGGATCAACTGGAATGGTGTCACACCTCAGTTTTCCTTACTCTTTTACAGTACTGTTCTAAATAACATTCCTCAATATACCTTCTCCATACAAATCTCCATCTCAGAGTCTGCTTCCCAAGGACTTCAACTTAAAAACACCAATATTGAATTACTATGACTTATTCTTATCTTCTTTAATATAGGTGGTCCTTATCAGTTCAGTTACTTAGTAGGGACTCAAAATGCTTGATGAATTCTTCTTCAGAGATTGACTTGTTTACTATCTATGTAGAAAATTAATTTATAGACAATGGCCGTCGGTCTTCTACTTGATCCCTGAAAGTGGCTATTTCTGAAGGTTGAGTTGTCTGACCTCTGGTTTTGTTCTGTACTTTTGGCAAACTCAGCCATTTCCTTTTTTTTTTTTTTAATTTTTATTTATTTATGATAGTCACACACACAGAGAGAGAGAGAGAGAGAGAGAGGCAGAGACAGAGGCAGAAGGAGAAGCAGGCTCCATGCACCGGGAGCCTGACGTGGGATTCGATCCCGGGTCTCCAGATCGCACCCTGGGCCAAAGGCAGGCGCTAAACCACTGCGCCACCCAGGGATCCCAAACTCCGCCATTTCCACAACTTCAGTTACCAAATAAATCTTCCTCCTGGTGAATGTCATATCCTTGCCAGGCTGCTAGACATCTCCACTTGCCTGTCTTGTGTATTCCTAATTAAGATTGAATGCTAGTCTGTGCTGTGCCTACAGGTTGGGAGAATTAAGGGTGGTGGTGAGGGGTGGAGGTGAAACTTTCTGAGTGATCCCCTTAGGACTCTAAGAACAGAGAAGGATGTAAGTAAAATGTGAAATGTATCTGGAAGCTTGTGCGGAGGCTGCCAAAGAGTGGCAATGAAGGCATGCTGAATGAATTATAGAAGAGCTAGCCAGGACTTGCAATTAGGACTGAGAGGTAGACACATTGTAATCAGAGCAGTTAGAAATTGTGGCTTGCAGCTTGAGCACTTCCTTAGAAGCAGCCAGGAGTATTTATCTCTAGAAGTGTCAGCTGTGGTAGATGTTACCACAACCTCTGACTCAATAAACTAAAACCCATTGTCCTATTTTAAGTTGATACCCTCAAAATATGCATTTATCAATTACTGGCCCCATTCTTTTTCTGGTTATTCATCCTTGAAAAATTCAAGAAATCTTTTGTCTCTTTCAAAGACATTGTTCCTCATATCCAGAAAAATCTCACTATTTTTGTGAATCTCATTCTTTCTCCTATTCAGCAGAACTGAATTATAGTGACCGCTGCTTTATTGTGTATAACCAATTTTCAGGATTCATTAAACATTTATTTATTTTAGAATTATGTTTCTTTTCCCACCTCCCCTCCCAAAATTATGTTTCTTTTTAAAAAGGTTATTTATTTATTTGAGAGAGTGTGTGCAGGGGGAGAGGCAGAGGGAGAAGCAGACTTCCTGCTGAGCGGGGAGCCTGATGTGAGGTTCGATGCCAGGACCTCAGGATCATGACCTGAACTGAAGGCAGACGCTTAACCGACAGGCCACCCAGATGCCCCAATTACATAGTTATTTATTAGCATTTGCCATATATCAGAAAATACTGGAAAACATTCTTCACAATGAAAGATAACATATATCGATCTCAGCTCATAATCTAAAGAAGAAATAGATGTTAATAAAATAATTTTATAAATCAATGTAAAATTGCTACTGTGACTAGTACTATGTAGCAGAGATATGTCTTAACAGAGAGATTTTGATCAGGAAGAGGTTCTTGAGGATATGAAGATATGAAGATATATCTGTATGACATGATAAATAGGCATTAATTAGACAAAGAAGAGGGGGAAGGATATTCTCATCAGAGGGATAGTTTGTGAAAAGAACCTTGGTAAGAGGTAACATGGCACAATGAAGGAATTAAAGGAGGAAGGCATGGCCAGGGCATTGAAAGTGTAGGAGCTGTTGCTAGACAATAAGAGGAAAGGAACACATAAGCCACATAAAGCATTTTGTCTCTATTCCAGGAGCACCACTAATGTTCCTACATTGAGATGTGACATGCCTGGTGTTCATAATGAACAGATCACTAGCTGCTGTGTGAGACTGGATTGGGGAGGCTGGTGAGGGTGGATGGAGATAGAGCACTTAGCAGACGACTGTAATCATACATATGAGAGACGAGGGTGTCATGGCATTTTTTGGCTGTGGTGGAGATAGGAAGGCACAGACATATTTGAAAGACATTTAAGAGGTTATGATTTTTGTGATGGATTCAGGGAGAGAGAGGAAAGCATCAAAAATGATTTTGAGGTATCTGGCTTTTTCCACAGGATAAATTATGGTAGCATTTATGACATAGGGAACACTGGAGATGAAGCTTAGATTTTTTTGGGGAAGATTATGAGGTAACTTTGGATATGCTGGATTTAAAGTGCTTTCAAAACTTCCAAAAGATGGTGGTTAAGGAGAGATGCTGGTTAAATGGGCAGCTGGATAGGCAAATCTAGACAAGTGTGGGCTTGGCATGGAAGAGGCTCATTAGGCTATGGGGGATAACTGACACTGTAGTGTATTTCTGCTTAGGGAGAGAGCAGAGTGAGGACAGGAGACAGCCTAAAACTGAGACTTGAGGAACTCTAAGACCTAATGGCAAGGCAGAGGGCAGAGAAAAAGAGTTATCAAAGCAGAAGAAAAACCAGGAATGCCTTCAATCACAGAACTCGGGGAGAGCACACTGTGTGGTAAGCAAGACAAAAAAGATCTCTAGTTGGAGAGAAAACGTCATTTGTGTCCAGACTTATGACCGATATTGATGATCTTATTTAGAGCTGTTTTGTTGAAAGGACGAGATCTGTTTTTACAGATAAGAGGTTTGAAGAACGGGTTGTTGTTGTTGAAGTATGTGAACTATGTGAACTCTCTTGAGTTATGCATGTATGAGAAGAGAGAGATAGGGCTTCCAATGAAGAGCAATGAAGGGTAAATGAGGGATTTCTTTCTTTCTTTTTTCCTTTTTTCAATGGCGGAGAGAGTTTCGACATAGTAGCATGAAACAGTTTGAGAAATACAAACAGAAAGTATCTGAAACAGGAAGGATGGTTTATGTAGTTGTTAAAATGAATAAGTGAATAAAATGAATATAGCAGATCTGTACATACTAAAAGGAAACAATCTGTGATATATATATATATATACACACATATATATGTGTGTGTATGTATTTTTTTTTCTTTTCAGGAACTGGTATTTATTAGCAAAGTCATATTCCATGTCAACAAGATGCCACAACTATAAAAAATATTGCTCACGTTGCAATCTCAATGCAAAATGGAACCCCAGTCATTAAAAAAGTAATTCAAATTACCACCAAAAGCACTTGATTTTTTTAAAACATCTTTATACACCCAGCCAACAGATTAAAATGGTTAAAAAGAAAAAAATACAAATTCAGAGGTCTGGTGCTGATGTTTAAAAAAGAAAACTGCTTAAGCTTTTCAATTGATTCGAACATCAATCTCTAGGTCATTCAGTTTCATACCATTCATCATCCAGTAGGCTCTCTCAATCACCTCTGTTGACTCAAACTGAACCACACCGCACCCTTTAGACTTCCCATTCTCCATCTTGGTGTCACCATACAGCATGTGACCACATTCATTGAATTTGTCTTTTAGCATCTTCCATGTAAAATCAAATGGGAGATTTCTCACAAATATCTGGCAGGCCTTCCTGCACACCCAAGGAGCATGGCCTCCAGCTCTGCCAAAGGAACCTGCAGAGTTTCCTCCAAGATTGCTATTGCTATGCTCCATCTTGATGGCACGGTCAAAGCTAGCACTGCCGCTGCCACTGCCACCCATGGCCAGGCCCATATGCTCAATCCCAGCATCTAGGGCTGGACCTATGGCAGGACTCATGTGCTCCAGGCCCAAGCACTTGAGACTGTTGGTGCCTATTTGCTGCAGGCCCATGCGCTCCAGGTTGTTGGTGCCCATGTGCTCCAGGCCAGTGGCCATGCGATCCACCATGGGGCCCATGCATTGCAGGCCAGTCTCCGTGCTGGGGGCACTATGTACTCCATGCTCAGGCCCATGCACTCCACACCAGAGCGGATGCACTCCATGGTCTGGCCCATGTGCTTGATGCTGGAGGCCATGTGGTTGAGGGTGCTGGAGCCCATGTGTTCAACTAATCCCACACAGTCCATGACCAGGCCCATGTGCTCAATCTCAGAGCTCACACGACCCATGGCATAGCCCAGGCCTGTGCCCATGTGCTCCATCCTCCCCCCCCCCCCCACTCCGTGCGGTTAATGCTAGGGCCCATTCTCTTGATCCCAGGGACACTGCCTCCATCTCCATTGTTTATTCTGCCCATGTTCATCCCAGATCCAAATCGATCCATGCTTTCTAGCCACCAAATTATTTCAAATCCTATGCCTTCCATTCCCATTCCTGTGGGTTCGGTTTCCCATGCCAATGCCTTTATTCAGGTGATTGTCATCAGTAGGCTGTCCTCCTGCGTCTAACCCCAAGACAATACCATGAAGTCCCTGGGGAAGTTGCTGTGGATGCTCAGGAAAAGTTGCTGTGGATGCTCAGGAAGAAAAAAATTTCTCTTTGGTCTCTTTGGTCCCTTTCATCCATTTTCACGTGCATTGGTCTATCAAATAGTAGTTGACCATTATACATCGATAGAGCTTACACAGCTTCAATGGACTGCTCAAAAGTAATAGTGCCTATTCCATGACTTTTTTCATCTTTATCCTCAAGAATGTCTGCTTGGACCACCTTGAAGTAGACATGGTCTTCTTCTGGCCATCTTTATAATCCAGATTTGCTACAAATACTGTGTTTCCAAGTGTCCCAGCCTTTTGCATTGCTCTCCTGGCATGTTCACTGTCAGAATCTTCCTTGACTTTCAGTGGTCTTCCACTCAGACTATGCTTTTTTAGAACTTCTGCAGCTTTTTAAATGCTTTCTTTCATCTTGAATTCAACCACGGCATATACTTTCCTTCAGAGTCCACTAAGAGCTCCATGTATGTTACCTCACCAACTTTTTCTTTAACCAGCCCTTTAAGTGAATGCCATTTCACAGCAAAAGATATGTTTGTAATGAAGGCTCTGTGACTTTTAGTTGGATTAGCCTATGGCTCAAAGCGATTGCCTCCTTTTTTAATATTTTTCTTCTTCCTCTTCTCATTCTGAGTAGGTCGCTCTCATTCGCCCTTTGGCCAGGAGCCCCATTGCCTGTTGGCATACCAGCATGCCACTCTCCTTTTCCATTTTGGTCTCTGTCATCACCACCTTTTCCAGGGCTTTGACCCCTGCTGCCATTTTCTCCACTTCTGGGCTTTGTCTCCAAGATATATTTTTAAGAAAAATAGAAATATGCAGAGCACTATTATAGATATTACCATTTGCATATCAATCTGTATATGCATACATGTCTGGCAGGGTGGACACTTAGATTGTTTACAACACCTCCCCACCCCCACCCCCATTTTTAAAATGATTTATTTATTTTTGGAGAGAGCAAGAAAGAGAGAGTGTGCATGCATAGGCATGAGCATGTAGAGGGGTAAATGTGGGGGGGGCGGAGAGAATCTCCAATCTACTGTCTGCTGAGCCCAATGTGGGGCTTGATCTCAGGTCACCGAGATCATGACTTGAGCCAAAAGCAAGAGAGGCTTAACTGATTGTGCCACTCAGGTGCCCCTCCAAAACTTTTTCTTAAAACTATAAATAATTTTGCAGGAACACTCTTGTTTATATCTTTGCAAACATAGATATGTGTATCTATAAGATAGATTCCTAGAAGTGGTATTTGTGGTCTATGAATGTTTATTAAAATTTGATAGTTGTCAAGTTTTTTCCTCAGAGAAATTATTTCAGTTATATATTCTTAAGAACATACAAGAGTAACTGTTTCTCTATGTACTGGTTGACACGGTGTTATCAAATTACCACATTAGAGAATAAGAAATCATCTGTCAATGTTTTAATTTTATTCCTTGAATTTTGATTAGGTTTACATATTTTTGATGTGTGTAAATGGCATTAGTATTTTTTGAAATTTTAATTCCAGTGTTGTACCATACAGTGTTACATAGTATTTCTTTTTAAATTAACTATTTATTCATGACTTTGTCTTTTTTCTGGTATTGGATCATTGATTTTTTTCTTAATGATTAGTAAGTACTTATAAATTAAGGAAATGATCCTATTAACTATCATATTTACTTGCATATTTCTAATTGGTCATTTCTTGCTTGATATTGCTTCTGGGGCATTATTTTTGTTGTGTTAAAATTTAAAGCTTATTTTATAAAGTAATGTTTATGAATTTTGTATATCACCCTCCTCTGGAACAGTTTAAAAATATTTTTTTCTGGTAAATGTATGGTTTTTACTTTACTTTTATGCTTCAATAGTTAACCTACTATATTATAGCATTAAGAGTGAGGTAAGGATACAATTTTTTTCCAGGTGACTATCCGGTTTTTTCAACACCATTTATTAAATAATTCCTCTTTACCTACTAATTTGAAATGCCACTTTATTGAGTAATAAACAATTGACATATATGGGTCTATTTCTGGACTATCTATACTATCCATTACCAAACCATTCTAATAAATTTGCTTTATGTTTTCACATCTTGTGGCTTTAAATTTTATGATTTTTTTCTTTCTCATTTCTTTCCTGATTTATTTTAGCTTATTAAGAAAAAAACCCCTTCTTTTGTCTTATTTCTCCCTTGAATCCTTTTATGTGCTTTGAACTTTTATATCATACAGGCCATTTCTGATATTTATACTTGCTAAAGAATAGTTTGGCAGAATGTTTACTGGCTTCATGGGAAAACTTTTCTGGTGTGCATTCTTACTCTACCTTCTATTTATGCATGTTTCTTTCTCCTTTTTCTTTTCTTTTTTTTTTTTAATTTTTTTATTTATTTATTTATGATAGGCACACAGTGAGAGAGAGAGAGGCAGAGACACAGGCAGAGGGAGAAGCAGGCTCCATGCACCGGGAGCCCGATGTGGGATTCGATCCCGGGTCTCCAGGATCGCGCCCTGGGCCAAAGGCAGGCGCCAAACCCCTGCGCCACCCAGGGATCCCTCTTTCTCCTTTTTCTTTTAGTATTTTCACATATATTTTATGTGTCCTTTCTCAGCATCCTTTTGTATTTTGGTTCAAAATTTACTACAACATTTACTATATTTACTCAACATTTACTCAAATATACCGTGGCATTTCCCATCTATTTCTGTTTCTCATTCTTTGTTGTTTGCAGGTGGTTTGCAGGGAAACAGCCTCAATGATGTTTTTGTTCTGCTATCTTAAGGCTGGGAGTCCTCTGACTTTTATCTTTCAAGGCTACTTTTGGTTCTTCTTAAGCTCTATAGATTCAAAGAGTTACCTAGAAGGTTTTCCAGGAACTTATGCTGATCAACATGGTCCTGTCCCTGGGCAAGTATTAGAGTAGCTGTAGGATTATGGAGTAAGTCAGAATTGGAGGAAAAAAATAATATGCAAGGGTTTGTAAGTGGAAAATAAATCTTAGTAAAATAGTAAAATGAAAGTAAATAGTTAATTTTTTCCCCTGAGGAATTGTCTGTAGAGTGCAATGGTAAAAATTATAAGTATAAAATAGACTCACTGTTTATATTATGAGTTTTAAGTGATTCATGAAAACCTACTTTTTGTTTTTTAGAGGCAGAGAGAGGCAGAGGGAGAGAAGGAATCTCAGGGAGACTCTGTGCTGATTGAGGAGTCTGATGCAGGACTCCATCTCACAACCCTGAGATCATGACCTGAGCTGAAATCAAGAGTCAGACACAGCTGACTGGGCCACGTAGGTGCCCCGAAAATGTATTTTTATTAAAATGCTAAATTATTTTTTAAAAAGTGAAATTTGGTTTATTTTATTTTTAAAATATTTTATTTATTTATTCATGAGAGACAGACAGAGAGAGAGAGAGAGAGAGAGAGAGTCAGAGACACAGGCAGAGGGAGAAGCAGGCCTCATGCAGGGAGCCTGACGTGGGACTTGATACGGGGACTCCAGGATCACGCCCTGAACTAAAGGCAGATGCCCAACCACTGAGCCACTCAGGAGTCCCGAAGATTTGGTTTATAGACATTTTGTAGGCATTATTGCTTACTGTTCAATTAAATGTATTAAAAGTGGTACAAAAATAAAGATGACAATATTCAGACCAAGAGAACATATATATGTGCTTCAACACATGAGTAAATATAAGAATATTTTTCTCTGTTGCAAAATGCAGTAAGAACCTGTTTTCCATACAACATGTTTTACAGAATCAAAAGTTTTCACTTTGGATTTTCTTTCCATCTTGTGTAGTACAACAGTGACTTCATCCAAAATCAGGTGTAGGAAGTTTTTTGTCCTGGCTGTTAAAAATGTGTGGTTTATTCATCTTTCTTTCATTTTTGTTTTATAATCACTGTTGAGAGATGTAATTTTTTTAAAAAAAGATTCTATTTATTCATTTTATGGATGGAGGGGGAAAGAGAGAAAGAGAGAGAGCACAAACAGGGGTAGAGGGAGAAGCAAGCTCTTTGCTGACCAGGGAGTCCATTGTAGGGTTTGATCCCACTACCCTGGGATCATGGCCCCAGCCAAAGGCAGATGCTTAACCGATTGAGCCAGCCAGGTGCCTCCAAGGGATGTAATTTTTTGGATGCTCACTTATAGTAATAGGCAAATTATACAGTTTCAACAGAAATTTTCCATTTTTCCACTTCTTCATAGTCATTTTAATTCATTTTCCTTAAAAGGGGCTCTGCAAGTTCATATAAAAGAAGTAGATCCAAGATGTTTATGTCCAGGACTTTTTTGGAACTTATGTTCCAAAAGATGACTTGATATTTCTCTTTTCTTTCCTTTTTTATTGAAGTATAGTTGATGCAATATTAGTTTCAGGTAGAAGACACAGTGATTGGACAATTCTATACATTATGAAATGCTAAGGTGACTTAATTTTTTAAAAATGTATTTATTTATTTAAGAGAGACAGTGTGTGAGTGAGTGAGGGGCAGAGGGAGAGGGAGAAGGGAAGCTGACTGCCCCCTGAGCAGGGAGCCCGAAGATATAGGACTCCTAATCAGGACCCTGACGTCATGGCCTGAACCTAAATCAAGAGTTGGATGCGGGATCCCTGGGTGGCGCAGCGGTTTGGCGCCTGCCTTTGGCCCAGGGCGCGATCCTGGAGACCCAGATCGAATCCCACATCGGGCTCCCGGTGCATGGAGCCTGCTTCTCCCTCTGCCTGTTGTGTCTCTGCCTCTCTCTCTCTCTCTGTATGACTATCATAAATAAATAAAAAAAATGTTTAAAAAAAAAAAAAAAAGAGTTGGATGCTTCACCTACTGAGCCTCCCAGGTGCTCCAGTGACTTGATTTTTCTTTTCTTTTTTTTTTTTTTTAAATTTTTATTTATTTATGATAGTCACACACAGAGAGAGAGAGAGAGAGAGAGAGAGAGAGGCAGAGACCTAGGCAGAGGGAGAAGCAGGCTCCATGCACCGGGAGCCCGACGTGGGATTCGATCCCGGGTCTCCAGGATCGCGCCCTGGGCCAAAGGCAGGCGCCAAACCGCTGCGCCACCCAGGGATCCCTGACTTGATTTTTCTAATAACAAAGTTACTCACCTATTAAAGAGTGACCAACCACTATAATCTATTTACCATTTCACTGTTGAATGTTTGGCTGTATTCAAGCACTAAAAATTAAGCAGTATTATACTTTGTTTTTTTTTTTTTTCTAATTCGGAACCAGTGATTCACTGCTGATTACTATTGTTCTTACCTTGACACACATTATATGAAATGGTTCTAAGTTTTAATTGCCATATTGATTCCAATGTACTGACCATCAGTGATCATACTGTATGGAGCATTCAATTTAGTGTAAAGGAGACCAAGGACGTTTTATTATATTTGCTCTAATTAGCTGTTTTATTATTGGAAATGGGAAGGACATAAAGTCTCAGATAATCTAAATTGGAGATCCATCCAAAAGTGACTTAGTTGGTATTAGTAAGTTGTATGTCATTGTGTAGTTGGAAGTCAATTTATCTTTCTCCTTCTATTTTACTGTATTGAAAACATCCATGTTTGCTCTTCCCCTGCTGCAGAGAAAGATCTGTAGGATTTCTGTAAATCTCAGTCAGGAGTCAGGAAAGTGACCAAGAGTGAAGGTTCCAGAGGAGAAAATAAATTTCAGAGTATAGATATAAGAGAATCCATCTACAGAGACAAGATTGAATCAAAAAATGGTCAGGATCCACTAGTAATATTATATGCCTGGGGATGGGGCGGCATGAGGAGGTGGTTTGAGGGACAGTAATTCCTTTGTTCCTTCTTGCTCTCCTTCACAGTAGTCAAACCTGTACCAATATCTGAGGCTCTCCTGGCTTCTTTCAAGATCCTTTCCATTCTTCCTCACCAGCTTCTCCCCCAGTAAATCTCTTGTATATCTAGTCATGTCTTGGCATGTGCTTTTGAAGGTTTTGTCCACATGTGGGCTAGGGTATTTTAAGGGGAGTTAATATGCCTGGAATCCGTGGTGACAGGAGCACTAACAGAAGTAGAAGTGATAGAATTTGGATACAAAGAAGAAACCCCAGGAGCTATTTGGTTAGCTGTCTCTTTACATCTGCACATTCTTACCTCTTCAAGCCTAAAATACTTGGACACATGGCTTTTATTTTGTTGTTATTATATATTGTAATAGTTCAATTTATCCAAAACCAGGCTTCAAATTGTGCTCCTTAATACCTTTATAACAGGGCACACATCTATTTACTTCACTCATTGAATCTTATATCTGTTCACATCCATTCACTTGAATGCAGGTTTTGCTTTATAAGAGACATGAGGGGTTAAAATGAACATACTGGGGCATATAGTGTGGCATCTGCTCCTATTTTAACGTGTAACATTGCATTTGAGCTCTTTGGTCAGAAAAGAGAGGTCCAGAAATTTGCCGAACTATACAAAAGAGACTATTTTGAAATTCAGGGCATAAACAGAGCTGTTGGGTTATGCAGGAGACAAAATGTGACAAAAGTTGGACAGGATGTCATTGTCTTGTCTTTTTTTTTTTTTTTTTGTCTTTTTCTTTCTTTTTTTTTTTTTTTGTCTTGTCTTTTACAAGGATCCCAGAATAAGTCTGAGACCCCAAAGGTTAGAAGTAGTAAAAGTCTCTGTAGTTAGCACCCTTGGCTTGGACTTTGAAGTTCCAAGGACAGACAGCATGAACAGTGGACCCTCTCTTCCTGGCTTCATGGGTAGTGGACATTGTCCAGTTGGAGACAGAAATTGATTTCAGTGACAAATGGATATGTGGGCATATATGATGCAATCTTTTGTGAACTCCAGAAAAACTGAAGGAAATTTTGGGAAAAACTAGTTTCCGCTAGTTTATTGAGAAATATCATTACCAAAATATGGTCTTTAAGAGTGAACAGAGCTTCAAGGATGCTTTCATTAATTTTGGGATCTCTTCCAGGATTTTTATGATCCTTATGCAATATATATCTACAACCAGTACTCCTACTAAGAGAAGTAGAACCATTGCTCTTTAGCAAAAATTTCCTTAAAATTGGGCAACCAGGCTCCTACTCAGGGCCTCAAGGTTTGGGGGACCCCATTCTGGACCTCCTCTGTGGACCCTCCCCACAGGGTGAGGAGCTGTAGCACAAGGACATGTGCTTAACCAGAGCCTCTGCCCTTTACTCTACACTACACTTGGGTTATACTAGAATTCCTTGTCCAAATGACTCCAAGCCTGCTTCCAGAGCCAGCATAGTCTTTGTCCCAGGTGTTCCAATGGCAGACCATGCTACTGGCCTGTACACCCTTATACTTAAGGAGTGACCATAAAAGATGATTGTCTAGAGAGGTGTCAATGAGGGTTGGCTTTGTGGATTGTAGCATGCATATGGATGTGTTTGAGGCTCCATACATTTCAAGAAAAAGCTGTAAGTGGGAAGAAGGGCAGTGGGTCATGGAACTAGCGTCTCCAAATATCCTTTTACCTCAGACCCTGAAAATACTGGAAGAAGGCCTAAAATCAGGACAGTGTCAGTGTCTTTATTAGAGAACTGGCTCATGGAATATGGGGAGTTTTAGAGATCATGTCTGGCTTGATAGATACCAATAAATTGAGATAAGAGTTGGATTTGGAGAGATTTTTGCAGGTAGGCTTCAAGCTCTTGGAAAGTAATCATGAGGCAAGAGCCTTAAGTTTGCAGTCTTACTAGAATTTTCCAAACATTATAATTTCTCCATAATACCTTAATGTATATTAGGAGACGAGGGACACATGGAAAGTGATTTTATGTTTATATTTATTCCTAAAGATATCTGAAAAGGTCAACCATTTTTGTTCATTATATATAGGGGATGTGTCAAAGTTTTAGCTATGAGAGCAGTCCCAAAACTCTTAGTGCTTTTCTTCATTAGGGTGAAGTGATGATGTCATTGCTGTGGTGGCTAATGGAATGTCTGCTTGTGTTTTATTGTATTTCAAAGAGTTCTCAGTTTTAATTGATAATATGATAAATATATAGATATAATCCACATAAATAAAAGTCTTGAGGGTACACAATATTTTTAGAGTATAAGGAACTCTTAATACCAAAAGGTAGGCAACCACTGGGTTTGACATTACTGTTTCTCACAGTGATATGGACAGGCAAATTACCACTCAGATATAAAGTGTTTTTCTAATAGCTAAAGAAGGGGACAAATGGCATTGTGATTTTAGGTCTACCCAGTAAAGTAGTGGAATGCTACTCTTCTATTACCACCCACCAATAAGGACAGTGCCCAAAACAAGACAAAATAAATCTAGAAGACTTGCTAAAATAATAACTCTCAATTGTTAGTCAACACTGATCAACTACTGATCTAAGTTGATAGGAATCAGAGCTGGATAAAAAGACCCCTACCCAGGTGAGATTTGTTGGGCAGTAGTCCTGACCTCTTGGGAAAGAGAGGACAGTGAGGTAGTGATTCAGGGGATGAGGATGGGACTACCAACATCTTACACAGGAAAGTTGGCCTGTGTATTTTTTCAAGTCTTATCCAGTGTCCTTTGATCTTGAGGGTATGTAAAGGACTTCTAACCTGTAGATAAAGGAGTCACTATGAAATACAGAGGGGAAACTTTTACTCTGAAGAGGTCTTTGGTGAATGAGTAGTATACTCGAGATGGGGGTGACAGTGGAGAGATTGTGGGGAAGACACAGGGTGAGATACTGATCTGTTTTTCATCTCACACTATGACTGAGATGCTAGGGATGGGAGCAATACAAAAAAGTTGAATTCATGGTGTGACTGCTTCTTGGGTCCCACTGCTGAAGAACTAAGTATACAGGTGTATCAACTGAATGATTGTGCTCTTTCTCAGCAACTGGCAAATAATTACTAGAATAGACAGTGAACTTTATAAAGGAGTACAAGTAGGCTGTCAGGAGAGCATATAGAACAGCTTTCTTTCCTAGCTTACTCTTGTCTTCCTTCCACCATTATCTGCAGAAGCAGGGATACTATTTTGAAACAATTCCAGGTATTTTCCATTTCTCTTAATTCTTGCCATCTCAGCTTTTCATTCAAGATGGGAAGGACTCAGCCAGCAATAACAATAACAAAATAACAGTCAATAGTTACTTAGTGCCAGACACTGTTCTAAGAAGTTTATAGAAAGTTTCCCGCTGGAGCATTTATAGGCAGAACACCTCTTATTTCTCCCCCCCCCTCTTTTTTTTTAGTTTGTTTTCGTTGTTGCTGCTCTGTACTTTTTTTTTTTTTTTAATTTAAGAAATGGAATGTGCTTGGGGAATCTTCCAAACTCATTTTGCACTTCTGATTTTATGTTAGAAATAACATAAAATTATGGATTGGGCCACCTGGGTGGCTCAGTCGGTTAAACATCTGCCTTTGGCTCAGGTCATGATCCTGGGGACCTGGGATGGAGCCCTGCGTAGAGTTCTCTGCTCAGCAGTCTGCTTCTCCCTCTCCTTCTACCTAATGCTCTGCCTGCTTGTGTGCTCTCTCTCATTCTCTGTGAAATAAATAAATAAAATCTTAAAAAAAAAGAAATAAGATAGGATTGAGCCGAATACGTGTTTCCATTCTTATGTAGCATGGTCTCTGAGAGGCCTCCAGTTCCTGACCAGTGTGAGACAGGCAAGCTCAACATGCAGTAGTTTTGGAGGCAAAAATAAGAGATCAGAACAGAATCTCAAAAGGCTTAAAGATGGTTACAGCAAGGAGGATCATATTAGTAAACATTCCTTCACCTGTCTTCCATAAAATGCTTAAAAATACAGATTCTACTGATGTCAGATTTCAGAACTGCATACAAGTCTACTGACAAATTCTGTTATATTTTTCTACATATAGAAAACTGGTACTTACACAATTGGATTATTTATTTGTTTATAGAGTTAGTACTAGTTAGAGCTAGAGTAATATTGGAGAGTAAACAGAAAAACAATCCTGTTCAAGCTTGATCTGAAGTGAAATTAAATATAAAATTTGTTTGCTCTATCAATCAGCAAATGCTCCAAAAGATCATGTGGAAGAATGAGAAGAAATACAAGCCTTTAGCACAGCTGTGTAAAGTCTTATTTATTAAAACACAGTTGTGATTGTTTGGGTCAACTCTGAGACAAGAAACTTGGGCCCACTTTGAATTACTTATGACTTAGCTTTGTATTATCCAGTCATAATATATGCTTGTTTCATTTAAATATGCTTGGTGTCTCTGAAAAGTGGTAACGCATTTTTTGAGTGTGTGGATGATCACAGCATGAAGAACTATTGCATGTTATCCTCTGAGGTACAGTGTAAAATAAATTTGATCTTTCCTCTTTATGCACAAGGCATTCAAACTTACATAATCACATATGCCTAGGGATGTATATAATTCAGAATTAATAAATATGCTCATATATTTATTCTACTTTCAAGGTTCTCTTCAAAATAATCTGTGTCAGAATTCTAAAATCAGCTTTTGACATCGTGACATTGTTTTAATTTGATAATTCAGACTGACTGGCACAAATGACAAAACAATCCCACATTCTAGATATATGCAAGGAGTAACCTTGTATCTAGTAATTAATACTATCTCTCCTTGATATTCTTCTCCTCAAGTAAACTGAGAGAGTCAGAAAACGAGACCTGGGACCTAGAAATTGTGCCTGCTTGGACGAATAAAAACTCTTGGATCTAAAACATGTATGCATTATGGTGGATGATGAACATTCTACTCTGAGCATGTCAACTTTATAAGAATTGCTCCCATAATCTCATGGCGCCCAAAGATGTAAACATAAATGTAACTGCACACACTCGGATGCACACATACTCTCTTGCTCCACAAATTGGTTCACAGTGTCATGATATTATGCTTCATTACACAGAATTTAAACTCCTTGTTCTCAAGCCATGGGCTGACATACCCTGAAGCACTGGAAGTAACTCACAAGGTCACTGCAGGATATTTAAAATATCCAAGGAAACACAGTGATACCATCTATTAGAAACTTCGGACTATTAGCTTGACGTAGTTCACAGTATCAATATTAGTGCTACACTCCTTTCAGTGATGCCATAGCTTCACAACACTGTGTTTTGGGTGGTTCCTTTGAGGAAAAAAAATTACCCACATAAAAATCAATATGGAATAGGAAAGGAAGGTGGGATGTACAATATGATTCTAAAATTTGAGAATCCTGTGTGCCCAAAAGGCTCGCACACCCCATTAGCAATTGTTGTAATTTAAGAACGAAATATTTTTGCTTAATTTATGTTTATTATTTTTTCAGAGGCTACTAAGTTTTTAGTGTATAAGTACCTGTTAAGTTATTCAGACCTAACTACTTAATGAACAAAACTGTTAGGTTATTTCTTTTTGGCCTAGAAATGCTTTAAAAAGATTACTGGGATACTAAAAGTTTTGTGAAAATATCGCTCTCTTTGGATTAGGCATTTATTTTCACAGCAAGAACAAAATAATTTTACTAAATGGAAATTTTTAGTACCACAAATATTTCATGAAAAATGCTCTTTGTGAACAAAAAGAAATTTTTGTTTCATTTCACTCTTCACTTCCTATTGGGAATGTTCTCAAAAGCGGCAAAAGGTAACCTTTGTGGCAATCAGAATATGGGGTAAATTCTAGGTCTTCTCCTATTTCTTCCCTTCTTCATGTAGGCATTGGGTTTTTGGGAGACGAAGCATATCCCAGCTCTAAGGCTTGTAGGCTAATACTTAATCAGATTTTGGGACTAAGTTTATTGGTGTGGGAATAGGCAGGGAATGGTAATGGTGGAGGGTGGCAGGGAGCCATGAGCAAAGTGATACCTTTTCCCAATGGAGATGAGGCTCGTGGTATCCCAAGAGGAGAGACTGAAGAGGGGTTGGCCCTAGTTTAGTGGTCCAGGGTTTTCCAATTGCCTGGACACTGATGTTTTCCTTTGCTGAATGTTCTGAATGCCACCAAATCTAGGTAGCATACTCCACCCCCACCCCCAACTCCCCAGTACTGCTAGTCTGACTCCATTATCTTCTGACAGGTTTTTCTCTCACTTCTGTTTTGACTCTAGACCAATAAGAGATGGCATAGACCATGTGGCTCCCAGACTGTATGTTTTCAGTACTATCATTCCATCATTTCAAATAAATATGTATCTATAACCTTTTATTATTAATTTATTTTTTAAAGATTTTATTTATTTATTCATAAGACACACAGAGAGATAGAGGCAGAGACACAGGCAGAGAGAGAAGCAGGCCCCATGCAGGGAGCCTGA
Source organism: Canis aureus (assembly GCF_053574225.1). NCBI lineage: Eukaryota > Metazoa > Chordata > Mammalia > Carnivora > Canidae > Canis > Canis aureus. The sequence continues at coordinate 54,550,784 of NC_135623.1, read as the reverse complement.
TGTGGTACTCGATCCAGGGACCCCAGGATCACGCCTTGGGCCAAAGGTAGATGCTCAACCGCTGAGCCACTCAGACATCCCTATATATATCCTTTTAATATACAAATCTAATTTTGTATTCCCAACTTTCAAAAACTCATTTTTAGGAGAAAGCATTGTGCTGATGGCCCTAGCTGAGACTGGCACACATATAAGAAGAATTAGTGCTATGTGTAACTGGTTACTGGGAAATCAGGCTATAGCAGATATGTTGGTGTTTGTAAGTAGCAGGTGGGATGTGTGAGAGGGTATTGAAAATATGCCCTGAAAAACTGGAACTTGGAGTACCCAGAGCAATGAGAAAAGGTGTTTGCTCTAACTCTCCCATCACTAAGAAGTTGGCTATTGAGGCATGTCCACTCTAACTGCCAGCAGGTAACTGATTTCAGCTTCCTGTTCTGTATGAAGTGACCTCAAGGAGAAATTAAAAATGGGAAGAACCAAAACCAGGTAAACAGAGACACTTAAGCAATATTTTTAAATAATCTGATATGATAGAAACATAATGCATTAAGATGACCTAATAAAATGTCTATAGCAGCAATGTCCATAACAGCCAAAATATGGAAAGAGATCAGATTTCCATTAGCAGATAAATGGATAAAGAAAATGTAGCATATTATGTATATATACACAGTATACATATATATATACATATATAAAATGGAATATTACGCAGCCATCAAAAATTATGAAATTTTACCATTTGCACTGATGTGGCTGGAGCTAGAGAGTATTGCACTGAGCGATACAAGTCAATCAGAGAAAGATAGTTATCATATGGTTTCATTCACATGTGGAATTTAAGAAACAAAACAGGATCATAGTGGAAGGAATGGAAAATAAAATAAAATGAAATCAGAAAGACAAACCATGAACGACTCTTAACTATAGGAAAAGAATTGAGGGTCGCTGGATGGGTGGGGCTGGGGGAATGGGGTAACTGGGTGATGGGCATTAAGGAGGGCACTTGACATAATGAGCACTGGGTGTTGTATGTCATTGATGAATCAGGAAATTCCACCTCTGAAACTAGCAATACGCTTTATGTTGATTAATTGAGTTTAAATAATAATAACCAAAAAGATGACCTAATGAAACAGCATCTGCCTTGTTAGTTCAGATGAAAGAATGAATACTAGAGGTTGTATCATCCCATGCACATGTGGCCTGGCCAGGGAACATGTAGACCCAGGCCCAGGAGGTAGGAATGCTTGTTTATCATTCAAAGGAACATAAAGAAATGCAACTCCACTAGCTTACACATATACAGGTACTTAGTTTGAACCCTTCCAGACAGCTAGTCAGTCTGATCCTGGATGCACAGGTACCAGGCACACCTAATGACATCTTGAAAGGAAGGTAACAAAGATAGTTTCCAGATTCCAAGTCTTTTGAGATGAAACAAACCGTGGCATGAGACAGAATGGCACCGGAAACAACTGAGTAACACCTGTTAACATGACTTCATGGGCCTCTAATTAGGTGTCCACCCTCTCAGAAGACCCCTGCCCTCAATTTTGCCCATGAAAACCCTCATTTGAAAGCCATCTCCGAGTTAGGAACTTTTGGTCATTGACTCCCAGTTCCCCTGGGTGGTGCCATGCCAATAAATGGCCTAGTTCACTGCAAAAGCTCCATGCCAGTTTTTATTAGTGTGTTTTTAAAATTTTTATTGATTAATTAATTGATTGATTTTATTGCTAGGGGTACATCGGGTGGAGGAACTCTTCTTGGCTTGGTTACATTAAGGGTCTTTCTCCTGTCTCTATGGAAATCAGAAAACCTTAATTTTTACAACGGTAACGAATTATGCCTCAGCCGCACAAGTGTCTGGAGCACTGCTTGCAAGCACACGTACCCCAGCCCCCTTTCGTATCTATCATCTCTTGTAGTAAACATGCTTCAGAGCAGCTCTTGAGAGCAATCTGAAAGACTATCTCCTGGGCTACATCCTCAGTAAGGAATAAAGCATTTACTAACTTCCTTTGAGTTGGCTTTCTTTCTGCCCACAGGTGGAGAACACAGCATCACAGAGCTGGGAGGCACCAGAATGTTCCTTCAGCAGCTTCTGGGCTCATCTCTTCCTAGGTGGCCCCCAGTGAGGAGCAGTCCCAGGAGGGGACACACAACTCTGTGGTTTCTGTTTCCAGCAGTTACCTAGATTCTTCGCATCCATTTTCCAGTGGTCCTGGGCCACAGAGTAGGAGGCCGCAGGCCTATAAAACCTTTGGAAACACCTGGTCTGCTTGGGAAGTTGGTGACGATGTCTGTCTGTAATTTCTGCTAACTAAGACTTAGTCTAGGGTTGGCAGTGGCCACAGTTTTAGGTGTAGCTGTACCTCTTCAAATGCCTGGGGATGCTTCTTTGCCTCACCTTGCACCCATTTATGGCCTGAGGGCACCGGCTGGTGTCTGTAGGAGCTCCGTCAAGGCCTTGAAGCGCAGGTGCAGGTGTGGGCTTGAGTGCGCCCTGGGAAGGGCCACCTGGCCTCTGCACCCCCCGGGGAGGCGCCAGAGGATAGAGGTCCCCAGGGCAAGGGGGGCAAGCAGGGAGAGGGGTGCTGGGGGTGAAGGAGCCTGAGGTCTAGGAGGCCCAAGGTGCAGTCCAGCAGAGCACCAGGAGTCCCAGGTGAGCGCGGCCGGAGTGGCAGGAGGATTTGGGCCAGAGTTGGGGGATGGTTTGGGGTCGTATATTTTGGTTTTTAATACTTAAACTTTGTAGAGGAGACATACTCTTCAGGCAGTGTTTCTATGGGAAAAATTTCTATTTGCAAAACTCACCTTTTAAGCCAAAGGATGTGCAAAAGAAGTCTGGAGTTAATCCAAAGTGCTAGAAAATCAGAATTTCGAGCAGACGTCTTGCACAGCCAAAATGTTGGGCATCTAGGAGGCTGCAGGTTCCAGGAGGGGCCCCCCTGCCTTGTGCACAGCACGCGAACCTGTCATTGGGTTGTGGCCTAAAACTGTACAATGAGAAAGTGTTGAAGAAAATAGTGAAATAGCAGAGCAACTGAGAAAAGCAATTAAATGGAGAAGAAGATGTTACTTCATACAAAGCCAACTGTTTTTTTTTCTTTAACAAATTATTAATGTTAGTGATCAGAAAGATGTTTTGAACATCTAAATTCTAAGATGATACTTTGATAATTATGAATAAGCAGTTTTATCGCTTTAGTTTCTTTTTAGGAAGGTGGCAGCATTGTGCCAAAAGCCCTTGCTAGGACTGGCACGCGCAGAGGAAGTGTTAGTGTTGTGCATAACTGGTTTAAGACGTCAGGACATAGTAGTTGTGTAGGTGTGTATGGTGGGTGGGGTGTGTGAGGTGGGACCCACATAGGGATTTTCTCATTTAAAAATAATGAAGTCTGATGAGCATTTGTGCGTACAACATTCTATCTTAGGAATGGATTGCTGATGTTAAGTAGGAGCTGCTTTCAGTAATTTATTTAATCCTTACCACAGAGAGATTCGTTAATTTGCTAAGGTCACACAGCTAGTTAATGGTAGAACCAGAATTTGAACCAAAGAAACCTAGCTAGTGTTTGTGCTCTTAACCACAAGTCTTTGTAGTTTCTAAAGAACACTTTCAAAACGTTATCTTATTTTAAACCCCCTAAAAGAGACAACAGTCACTTTTTCTAATTCTGGATTCTTGAGATTGAAAGCCATTTAATCTCAAGAATCCAGCATCAGAAGAAGAAAACCTTTTTTGCCCTTACCCCTGTAGGATGTCCTCGTTCTCTCTCCCTGACCAGTCGTATCCCCATTTCCCCTTTCAAATCAAAACCTTTTAGGGGTAGAACTTCCAGAAAGCTTTGGGTAGTGTAAGCAGGGGAGTATTGTGTGCAGCTTCTTGGTGATTATCAGCATGTTCATTGTCATTTTTTTCAGGATAGTAGATCCTTAGACACAGTAAGGTCTAAAGAATACATATTAGGCTTTGCAGGCCATATGATCTCTGTCACAAGATCTCAACTTTGCTGTTGTTGGGTGAAAGCAGCCCTAGACAATGCGTAAATGAATGGGGCATGGCTGTGTTCCAGGAAAACTGTTTACAAAAAAGGGGGGGTCAGCTGGACTTGGCTTTTTTTTTTTAAGATTTATTTATTTATTTATGATGGACAGAGAGAGAGAGAGAGGCAGAGACACAGGAGGAGGGAGAAGCAGGCTCCATGCCGGGAGCCTGATGTGGGACTCGATCCCGGGACTCCAGGATCGCACCCTGGGCCAAAGGCAGGCGCTAAACCGCTGAGCCACCCAGGCATCCCCTGGACTTGGCTTGTGAGCTAGACTGTAGTTTGCCAACCCTTGATCTAGATCTTTGAGTCATTTCTATATCATTTTTCTGAATAATAGTTAATGTATATCAACTGCATGCTCTGTGTCAGGAGCTCGGCAAACACTTTAACATGTGGACTCATTTAGTACACTAACTCTATGAAGTAAGTACTTTTAAAATCCTGTTTTACAGATAAGGAAATCAAAATGTACAGAGATTAAGTTGCTCACATATCTCATAGGCAGAGCTAGGGCTTTAGAGACTTTGCTCTAAAATACTTTCTAATAATAGGTCAAAACAAGGTTATTGTTTTGTAAGTATGCCAGTATTTTATTTTGATTTTGTTACTCATTCTGAGACACTTGGAAACTTATCTGTAACTGTTCCAGTTATCCATTTTGCCTTTTGAGATCTAGTCTACAGTTTTTTTGCTCATGGGCCTGACATTTCTATCCTGCACCTTTAAATTTAAATAAAAATCCTGATTGCCCATTTTGCATTTGATGCTTAGCATGTAGTCATTAATATTTATATAAGGCTTACAAAACCCTATCTGTTTATGGCTGTGAACATAAAAGATCTAATGACTTTGAAGAACACTTAAGAGCAGTATCCAAGTATTTAGGGATAAGTGCTTTTGGAAACACTCGACAAAACTATAGTGGAAGCTGCAGAGACAAGATTACTTCTCTCTGCAAAAAAGGACCAAAGACAAAAGACCATCCTGGGAACTTGAGGTTTTCTTTCTTTTTTTTTTTTTTTTTCTTTTCAAGTATGCACGTGCCAGCTGAGAAAGCTGGAACAGATCAAATAGAAGGGTGTAATTCCAGGGGCACAACTGACATCCTTTGTAAGAATCTTTGGTCTTTCACCAAAGCATAGTGGCTCTAAATATGACGTCTGGTGACTCGTACAGACACAATGATATCATTAAGCAAGCAGGCACTAGAAATCATCAGGAAATAATTTTTATATGCAATAAGATATATGTTCTTCTGAACATAGTTGTTTTAACCTAATTGAAAAAAAAGAAAATTTACCATACACCATAAAATGTATCTAAAAGGAATAGTCATTCTATTTAGAGTTAGAGAGTTTGTAGGGTACTCATAAGAATGTCGGAATGAAACTTATTTCATGGTAGTTATTTTTCTTTAACTGCGGAAAAGTTTAAACAAAGGCCTCAAGGAATACAACAAACCATGTTATTTTTGTGCCAAACATTCTTGGTTTTAGCCTTTGAGTAGTATTTCTGTTTTCCAATAGAAACAAAAAACTAAAGCCTGGCATATAGAACCCTGCTTGAGGCTTTGTAATAGATCAGGACAGAGGCGCTGACTGAATCTAGGTTTCTTGAATGTCTTTTAGCTTCTTATACAGCTGGATTAAACAAATAGCTGATAGAGAAAATTAAGTCATTTTAGGCAGAAGTTTCTGGCAGTTTTCCCTCTTATTATTATTATTTTTTACTCAGAATAAATAACATTATGGAAGTTTGCTGAGCATTATAACTGTTTCAGTTTTTGAATGTATACTGAAATCATATTATCCTTTTCTCTTTATTTTTTAATTCTTTTTTTTAGAACTTATTTGTCTTTTTAAATGATCTTTAAATAAGATTTTATTTACTTATTTAAGAGAGAGCGAGAGCAAGAGCATGAAAGAGTAGCAGAGAGAGAGGGAGAAGCAGGCTCCCCACTGAGCAGGGAGCCCTATGTGGGGCTCAATCCCAGGGTGTTGGGATCACAACTTGAGCCAAAGGCAGATGCTTAACCGACTGAGCTATGCAGGCACCCCTCCTATTCTCTTTATATCCTAAATATATTTCACTGCAGAAATTGACATCGATAAATAAGTCACTTTTGCCCACTGTCATTAGGTCACTAATACGAATACAAGTCTTGTGAACATCATAATAAAGAATCAGAGAATGTGAGAGATGAAGGGGGCTTTTAGAGACCATCGAGTGTGCAGGATTTCTTAGCTTCAACAGTCATAGCATTTTGGACTGGATGGTTTTTGTTTGGGGAAGTACAGTCTTGTTGTGCATTGTAGGGCATTTACCAGTAGCCCTGGTCTCTATCCACTAAATGCGAATAGTCCATTTGCCCCTCCCCCTTCCCCACCCAGTTTCAGCTGTGACAATCAAAGATTCCTCAATATTGCCAATACTACCTGGGTATCCCGTACCTGGGTACGGGAGTGGTAAGATAATGTCTTACTGATGTTATCTGAATTAGGAAGCTTTTCGTCACTTCCTAGTTAGTATCATAGCTAGGTCTAGTGTGCCAGAGATAAGAGAAAACAAAGAATGCAGTTATAGATGTAATTTAAAGCCTGGCATTAAATAGAATTGACAGATGCAAAACTTTTATTTAGTTAAAAGTTTATTCTTGCTTTTATGGTTGTTTCTATTTTGTTTAGTTATTTTTCTAGGATCTTCAGATTTCACTGTAGATCGTGGTATATAAAGTCACTATACACACTATTTAATTCAGCTAACTTTTTTTTTTTTTTTTTTTTTTTTTTTGGCAGCAAGACTTTCTCAATGAAGGAAGAAGCAATGTGTTGATTTAAATTCTAGTGCAAGCTCCTAACTCCTCACTATCTGATAGCAAAGAGTTCATAGACAATGACGGACCTGTGGTCCTCTGTTTGATAGTGCTAATATAGATGACCTGGACTTCTAAGGGGGCTCCCTATCCAGGCCCTATTTCTTACTTTGGAGTTTTGTTCTCTACCTGGCATATTCACATAGCACATCATATTATTAACTGTACTAAATTAATTAGATGCAAATAATTCTTTGTCAATTCTCTAAAAATTAGTATTTGCATCTTTACAAGAATGTGTAGGAAGAGAGATGTTTTGAGGCAGGTAAGTCTCTTGATCGTATCACTGATTCTTTCAGAAACTGATTAATTCCATAAATGCATGTAAATTCCATATATATATAGATAGATATCTATAATCTATCATCTATCTATCTATCTATCTATCTATCTATCTATCTATCTAATCAGAAAGAGAGAGAGCAAGAGAGGGGGAAATAGGATGAGAAGGTAGGTAAGCAGGCAAAAGGGGTCAGAATATTTCAGCAAGAGTATTTAGGTAGAGAGAAGAATGTGTGAAGATTCCAAGGCAGGGAGGAGCATGGTACCTTCCAGAATGGGAAGAAGTTTCCTGAAGCTGAGGCTAGAATTCAAGGGGGGAAATGAGGTCTTGGAAGAGTAACAGAAGGCAGATGGGGGAGAGCTTGTAAGCGAAATTAAGTAGTTTGGATTTTATCACAAGGACAATGGAAAGCCAGGAGAGCTTTAATAGAGATTTAACAGAGAATATCTATCAGAAAGCTGTTTCCATGATCCAAAGGTTTCTAGTTTTTTTTGTTGCTTTCATCTTAGATCTGGTCTTAAAAGTGAACTAGTAGAGTAGAACTAAATCATAATTATAAGGGTATCAAAGAAGTTATTTTCTAACTGTATGAGTGTTTGTGGAATGATGCCAAGCTAAATAGTGATCAACATCAGATCACAGTTTCACACAGACATAAGAAGATATTTGGTTCAGAGCCTAACAGCCAGGAAAAAGATCTCGGAATGTGACCAAATCTTTTAGGCAGGAGAGAGAGAGAAGCATTAGTTTCTAAATTCAACTTACAAAGCCAGTGGCCACAATAACTTCTATTAGCATTTGAATAAATAACCTTAGCCCTAACTAGAGCATGCACATTTGGAAAACAGTCACAGTTTTGGAGAAGGCTGCTGTCAGTTCAATTTTTGTTCTGCTGATGGAACAATCTGTTCCTGTTATGGTGCCCTGCTACCTCGATGAAATAGAGAGATTGCAAGCTGTACAATTGGGAAACCAACAAAGTCAAGCTGTCCTGACTTTTCTGGTTTAGCCTTTGAATTGTCAACTGAGCTATAAACTGGGACATGTTTAACACAGGAGGAGGCCCATATTGCTAACCCCCAAATGTAGAATGCTTATTACTTTTTCCAGATTTAATTAAACATATGATTGTTCTATGCAATATGAAGAGAGTGTGGCCATTGAATCAGAGGATGACTAAAATAATATCATGGTGCTCTTTGATGTAAGACCAGAATTTATGTAACAGAGTGGGGTCTGGCAATAACGCTTGTCAAATTTCAACTTTAAAGAGTTAAGTCTAACTACTTCCTATTGTACTTCATGTAGATGATCAAGACAATGAAAACATTATTAATAGTAAATTCTAGAAGCTATTGGACAAAATTTTCCCTGAAGCTATTGGACAAAATTCTTTCCATATGAGCTAATAAACAGGAATCTAGTATATTATGCTTGGTATTTCTCAGATTTTGAAAGGCAGGAAGTTTTTTATTATGTGTTAGAAAAATATCATTTTCAGGGTTATTTTGGGACATGTATATGGTAAAAGTACCATTCAAAGTGTTTTAAAGTATATGTTGAATATTTGGCACAATATTTTGAGATGCTTAGTTGAACACAAGGACTTCTGTGAGTTTTTGCATTAAAATATCAAATTCTTTTCAACTGAGGGTTTGAGGAAAATTATTTTGGTCATGTTGGCTTTGGTAATAATTTCATTCATTCATTCCATTTGTTTGTTTATTTATTTACTTATTTACTTATGAGAGAGCCTGCTTATGCACACACACGTGGGGTAGGGGCAGGGGTGGAGGGGGAGAGAGAGAATCTTAAGCAGGCTCCATACCCAGCATGGAGCCCCATGCAGAGCTCGATCTGATGACCTTGAGATAGTGATCTGAGCCAAAATCAAGATTCCGAGATTTAACTGACTGAGCCACTCAGGTGCTGTATTTCCTGACTTTTTAAATAATAATTTTGATTCTGAGAAAATTAAGGCAGTTAGTGTATGATAAAGACATTTTTTCTTTCACTAAAAGAAATTAAAAAATATTAATTTTCAACTTAGTTTGGCATTCCAAGTGTTACATTATAAAAGATCTTTCAAACCTGTATATTTTATTTTTCTTTTTTTGTAGGGGTTAGCAGGTAATTGTTAGGCTAGAATTGGAACGTTAAACAATATTGTCATTCTGTCTACATAATTCTTGAAAATAATAGGGGAAATTTCTTCACTGGAACAGGACAAAGATGTTGTAAGTATAAAAGTTGTAGGGTGAAAATCTTATAATGCCATACTTAAAAACTATGTTAAAATAGGAGTGGAGGAATTGGCTGGCTATGATAGAGACCTGTCTTTCAAGATGGACAGATGGCTTAGAAGAGAGCACTGGGGATATAAAAAACTTTTTTGGTGGATAGTGGGTGTTTAGATATTTTCAGAGGAAAGAGGAATAAAAGTTAGAAATGAGGGAGATTTGATTTACTATTTATGTTTGTTCACTCTCACCTGAATGGATACTCTTCATATCTTTTCAGCTGTTTGCTTTTAAGAGGAAAATTTCTAATTATTAATTTTTGGCTCCATAATAGTGATGCACACTAAATACGAATAGTTTAGGCAGACTGATAGTAGTTAGGGAATCCTGTAAGTAGTTTTCCCCAAACTGAGATATTTGGGCAGTCTTCTTTTGATTTCTGTTATTGTAGTGAATTGATTCTCAGACTCTAACATTATTAAAAACTTCTCCATATAGTTAAATCTGAGTGTTTTTTAAAAGATTTCTTTCTTTCTTTAGAGAGAGCACGTGGAAGGTGGGGATGGGCAGAGGGAGAGAGAGAGAATGTCAAGCAGATTCCCCATTGAGCACAGAGCCCAAAGTGGGGCTCAGTCTCAGGACCCTGAGATCATTATCTGAGCTGAAATCAAGAGTTAGATGCTTAACCAACTGAGCCATCCCAGTGCCTCTTCAAATACTTAAATCTAACTGCTTTCTAAAAATTCTTAATTAAGATTTCCCATAATAAAGATTTATTTCTAGATTTTTAAATTTTTTAAAGTAATCTGTACACCCAACATGGGGCTCAAAGTCATGACTCTGAGATCAACAGTCTCACACTCTTCTGACTAAGCCAACCAGGCGCCTCACCCACAATAAAGATTTTAACATATTTTTTCCTTGTCTTTCTGTTCTCTTCCCATTTTTCAAGCTTCTCACAGTTTTTAATGTGTAGTATATGCAGTGAGTGTTGAACTAGCCACCTCTGTGCCTTGAATGTGATTTTTACCCTCTCTAGACCCTTCTTTACTCATCTGGAAAATAAGGAGATGAACTAAAGCAGTGTATCTCAGAGGGGGTTATCATAAATCAGGTTTTATGTAAGCTGACTCTCAGAGGGAAACTTGAGTGCACAAGTTTTATTGGTAGATATTTGCAAAAGCTACTCCGTATGAAATTAGGAAGGCAGAATGGGGCAGAGGGAAACTTAGTTGCAATAGGATAGCAAATGAGGTTTCAGCCAATCCTACAGGGAGCCCCAAAGAAAGGAAGGCCTCCATGGAATTGTCCCAAGTGGAGGCAGAGGAATCAGGCCTTTGTATTCTTTATCTGACAGATATCACCAATGGGTTCCTCCTGGGAGGTGCCGTAACCTTGAGCAATGCTCATTGAGGGACATAGCTGTGAACCATAAGCAGACAATATTCCCAGCCACTGGGAGACTGGCCTTGAAGAGGGGCTCTGGGCAAAATAGCAGCTTCTACTACTAGTATTTCGGGCAGGACAATTGCTTGGTAGGTGGAAATGGCCCAGGTGATGCAGCCATGTAGCATCGCTGGCCCTACTCACTAGGACTATCACACATTCTCCACATTTCCCAACAACCCTTGGGACCCTGGTTGAGGATCATAGGCGATCACTAGGCTGAAGTGTTGCCCAGTCTACTGTGGCTCTAACATTGTTGTTTCCGGACGAGCGAGTATATTTTGGATGAGAGTACCACCTGACCAAAGTTAGAAAAGATCTGGCAAAAGAGTGAGTTTATTATTACTCAAATAATGCTGTGCTGAGCCTAGTTGAATATAAATAGTCCTGGGGAATTACCAAAGAGCATGAAGATTTTAAAGAGTGTTGCTACGTGTTGCTCTGTGGACAGGTTGGAACCCTAGCATTCTAGCAACCATATACTTTGACTATTTTTTCTCTATTAACTTGAATCTCTGTAAATTTCATTGTAGATGGAGTCCAGCAAGATAGGTAAGGAAGTGGGGCTTGTGTACTTGAGGCTGCTGTGTCTGTTTTTATCCAAGTTTCACTAATGCTTCCAAGAGCTTCTCTGATACCGTGTGGAGAGCCAGGCAGAAGGGAGCAGGAGTATTGCTGGGCACCTTATCTACAATTAATGTTTAAGAGAAACCAGAACACTTGAAAGAGATAAGGATTTATGGGGAAGAAACTGGAAATGTTTTAAATATTCACTGTACAATTCAAAGTCTCTTGATGGTAAATCCTTACTAGATTAGTTTAGTTTAGATTAACGGGTTGGATTAGTTCAATGCTGTCTTTTTAATATCTATTTTGAGTTCAAAAAGAAATATCTGTAGTTAGCCTCATCTTGTTCCCAAGGGGCCAGCTGGTGCTGAGTTTGGCAGCTTCTTTGGAGAAAGACTCAATGAGTATGGAGACTAAAATAACAAATTTGTTTTGATACTGAGTGATTCCAGGACACGATTGAGACTTTAAAAATTAATTGCAGAAGTATTCAAATATTATCTGTGAAGAGAAAAACCTATTGTCTTCCACATTTACACAAAATTCTTGAATATGGTCAATTTCAGGATTCTTTATTTCCCTTCTGTTTATTTTTGTTTTCTGTAATTATAGTTCATCCAGTAAATAATTCATTTCTCCTCATATTTTAGTATGCTAGTAGATAATGACAATTTTCTACATTGTAGAACAGGAGGCAGCCAATCAACAGCATATGTTGGACACCAACATTGAGTTACCCATGTCACTTGAAAAACAAATAGATGTGTGGAGAAACTTACAATTTTATTTTGTAAAAAACCTAAAGTCATAAGGGCTAGGTTAAGTATTTTGTATTAGCTATGTCCCTTGATTTTATGTTTTTAGAAGTGACTAATCAATTATCCTAAATGTGAAAAAATACTAGGAAAGCTATGTGTATTTTGCTCTAGTAGCAAAAAAATCCAGTCTTCTGATATAAAAACAGATTGGTTTTCTGTAATTAATGTTCATGGGTCTATTAAAATAGTTTGATATTTTAATCTAGATTCTTTTATTGTAAGAAATTTAAATAATTACTATAAGGTCAAAACACATTTATTAAAGAAAATTCAGGAACTATGGAAACAAAAGGAAGAAAACAAAAAATATTCATAATCCAACCATTTATAGACAACCATGTTTATATAAACCTTGGTTTAAATTCACCCAAGCTCTTTTCTTCTTTTTTGGTTACACCATTCCAGACTTTTAAAAAATGCACTTAGTTACATATGAAATGTATTATGTTATTAATAATTATTTCCCAGCCTACTTTAATCAAGTATGTCATGAACATATTTCTAAATTTTGATCCACTTTATTTTTCTAAACAAATGAATAAATTTCTACACTATAATTTGACCAATAAATTGAGGGATATTTATGTTGTTTTAAATACGCCATTGTTTGGCACAGCATGACAGTAATTAACAATATTGTATTACATACTTGAAAGTTTTTATTTATTTATTTATTTATTTATTTTTTCATACTTGAAAGTTTTTAAAGGAATAGATCTTAAATGTCGTTACCGCGCGTGCACACACACACACACACACTTTTAATTATGTAAAAGAATGGAGATGAAATGTTAATCTTATTGTGGTAATCATTTTGCAATATATACATGTATCTAATTATCATATTGAATATCTCAAACTTATGTGCCTGATATGTCAATGTCTGACTAAAGCTGGGAACAAATTAAATTAAATTTAAAAAGCCATTGTTTTAAGTAATTCTTCAGGAATATCTTTGTATATAATTCATTGAATGCTTGTTAGATTAGTTCCTTAGAAACATTCCTAGCAGGATTGCCAAGTTTCATGTACATTTTTAAATTTGATACAGATTGCCAGATTTCTTTCCATAAAGGTTATACCAATTTACATGCCCATTATCAGTCTGTAACTTCTCCCACCAACACTGCTCACTGACAATCATATTGATTTTTTACAGATTGATGATTATTAGATTATTGTTTTAGGATTATCTTTTGATCATTAGTAAGATCGAATATTTTTTCTTATAGTTATTGTCATTTGCTTTGCCTGCATAAATTGTCTCTATATCTTTTAATTTTAATTTTTTTTATTTTTTAAAAAGATTTTATTTATTCATGAGCAACACAGAGAGACCGAGACACAGGCAGAGGAAGAAGCAGGCTCCATGCAGGGAGCCCAACGTGGGACTCGATCCCGGGTCTCCAGGATCACGCCCCGGGCTGCAGGCGGTGCCAAACCACTGCGCGCTACCGGAGCTGCCCTCCAGGTCTTTTAATTTTTAAACTATAGTATTTATATTTTTAAATAGATTTAAAATCCTTTATTGACTAAAGATATTAACTGTTTGTCAGTCTACTACAAATATTTTCCCTAATAATTTCTTTGTTTTTCAGTTTTGTTTATGGTGCATTTTCTTGAATAGAAATTGTAATATTTACATGTAAAAAAAATTTTTTTTTTTGAAAGGGAAATAGAGAGAGAGAGAGAGAGAGAGGATAGGGGAGGGGAAGAGAGAGAATCTTAAGCAGGCTCCATACCCAATGTAGAGCCTGACACGGCTGGATTTTACAACCCTGAGATCATGACCTAAAATGAAATCAACCGTCAGACGCTTAACCTATTGAACCACCCAGGCACACCTACATGTAAAATCTTGCAATATTCTCCTTTATGATTTCTCAATTTCAGTTCATCCTTAGAAAGAATACTCTCAAGATAAAATTATTGTAGTTTTTATTATTTAAAAATTCTTTCCTAAGATTTTATTTTTAAGTAACTTCTACATTCAATGTGGGACCCAGACCCACAACCCGGAGATCAATAGTTGCATGCTTTATTGAATGAGCCAGCCAAGCCAGGTGCCCCAATATTGTAATATTTTAAATATACTATTGGATCTAACACAGAAAATTTTATTGCTTCTGGAATTTATTTTTGCGTATTGTGATGGGAGGTAGTATTCTTTTTTTTCTGATTAGAGGGTAATTGTCACAATTATATTTGTTTCATAATTCATTCTTTCCTACTTATTTGGAATTATCCTTTTATCTTCTACTTAGTTCCCTACTATGTGTAGATCTATCAGGATTTTCTGTTCTCTATTTTACATGTTTATAGTAGAATAAGAGATTTGATCACTTCTATCTCCTATGAGAATGAGTCTAGTGCTTCATCATTAAGGATATTTGTTTGTATTTATTTAAAAATGATCATGTTGAAGGAATTTCTGTCTTTAATAAAAGCTTTAAACAGTATATCATTGTGGATGTCAATTTTTTTCAAATGCGTTTTTCAGGATTTATTGGAATGACCCCATTGCTTTCCTTACTTAGTCTTGCACTGTAATGATTTTTATCGATAGATAGCCTACTGTTCAACCTTTTTTGCATTCTTAGTATATAAAGACTACCTGCTTTTGATGTTATTCATAAGTAAGCCACTGGATATGAATTTTTAACATTTTACATAGGATGCCTACATTTAATGTTTCTAAGCAAGACTTACACATTGTTTTCTGCCTTTGTCATCTTTTTGCCAGGTTTTGATAACAAGTTTATGCCTGACTCAGAAAATAAATTTACATATCTTTTTTTTCTTCTATGCTCTGGAATTTTTGAAACAATATCTTAATTATAGCTTCCTTAAAAAAATGAAATAATTAATGTAAGAAAACACTGGTCTGGCACTTTTCTTGAGGCTAGGTCTGTGACAACTTCCTTATCTTTCCCCCATAGTTTTAGTTTTATTTCTCTCCTTTAAGTGGTCAATTTTAGGGGCACCTAGATGGCTCAGCAGTTGAGCATCTGCCTTTTGCTCAGGTCATCATCTTGGGGTTTTGGGATTGAGTCTCACTTTGGGCTTCCTGCAGGGAGCCTGCTTTTCCCTCTGCCTGTGTCTCTCATGAATAAATAAAAACTTAAAAAAAAAAGTGGTCAATTTTAGTAGTGTGCATTTTCCTGTATGAATATCCCTAGGCATGCTATTGTTCAAAGTAGTTTCTTATATTCTTTTCAAAATCTTTGTGTTTCTGGTTCCTTCCTTTTCTGGGTCAGGAGATGGCATGTTAATAGAGGAGAGTATGGACGTAGGAGCCACACTGCCTGGATTTGAATCCTAGCTTCACTGTTTACAAGCTGTATGACCTTGGGTATATTCCTTTATTTCTCCTGCCTCTCCAACTATAATATGGAGAAGAAAATGGTTCCGACCTCATAGGATTGTGGTGAAGATGAAATGAGATAGTATATGGGAAAAGTGCTTAGAATAGTGACTGACATTATATGAATATACATAATATAATACATATTACATATATATTATATATTTATAACTTTATATAATATAAACACTGCATCAGTGTTTGCCCCTAATTTTGTGGATATTCCCTTTATTCCTTAAAAATATTAGGCTAGCTGGTGGTTTATCTATTATATTTGTTTTGTCTTCTTGTCTTCCATTTTACTCTGACCTGATTTCCTCTCATTTTTGTCCTTTGGCCATATATATCTTTACAAATTACCTCCAATATAATGATATTTGATAAATATAGTTTAAAGTGCTTAAAATTTGATAATAAATACTTTATTTCATTTGAAGAAATTTAAAAAGATATATGCAGAATATGTTTGCAGCAGGTATAAAACAAACCAAGTGTATATTTAGTGGAGATCATAGGTGCCATGCCCCAATATTCTCTTGTAGAATCCCAGACACCAGAGTCCAAACTGTGAGAGAATCCTCTGGCTGGACAATTTTAAGGAGATAAGAGTTCTCCTTGGGCTGTTCATCTCCTGCCCTTTTTGCCAAATCTGCTACTGCTGTTGAATAGCACTTAGGGATGCCTGTTATGTCGAGAGAAGAGGGCCTACCACCACTCAGCTGAAGGTCAAGGTGAGGCAAGGTTAGAGAAAGCCTTCTGATACTATTCTTATAACGATGCATCCTCTCAACCTCAACTTTCTGCAAACTGGGAGGCATTAGGCCTGGATTCTAATGGCATTTGGCGTGATCCGGAGGACAGAACTTGGTCATCAGACCCGTAGAGCTCTGTATCTATTTTCCTTCTTCCACTCTAATGCCTCTATGGTGCCAGTCTCCCTCTTCTTTGTCTCAAAAGAATGGCCTATCCAAGGGCTTGCTAATTTTGGGAAGGCCTTCCATCTTCAGGTAAGATCCTATGTTATTTTGATAGAACTCTAAATTCTAGTTTATTGTAGTAATACAGAAATTGCAGGATATTAAAAGAAGCCACAATGACTCCCTCTTTTTTATCTGCTCATCAGTGCAATGCCAAGTAGAGTATATACACTAACCATATTAGGACTGAGCTTTGATGTCATTTGCAGTGATCTTGAGTTGCCCAGAGCAGTGTGCCTTCCTCTGGGACAGGGTCGATGATGGTAGGGTTTTCTGTCCCTTTTTGCTAACTTTCTGCAGACTCTATAAGCCTACCATACCAAGGAATGGGGATGTTTGGCAACATAGGAGTTATGGTCTCTTTTTAAAAAGGTTTTTCTTACCAGCAAAAATTATGGTCTTAGGGAACATATAGACACAAATTTCATATCTGTAGAATGAAAGTGGAGAAAGTAGGGCAGAGAAAGAGAAAAAACCCCCCAACAATATAAGGATGTGTTATTAAGGTTGCTTCTATAGGCAGTGGGGGCACTTTTTCATCTGAACCTCTGAGAAGTATGCAGAGTCCTTCTTAGGATTGTCTACCCTAAGAGCAGGATACTGGAGCAGAAACCATGGGCTTCCATTACCCACTGGTTGAGAGTTGACCTCTGGGATGTTGACTCCTCTCCACTCATTGGTAAACCTAAGCCCCCCTGGTTAGGGCAAATTATCTGTATCTTTTCATTTTCTGATTTTGTTCCTGGTTTTCTAAATCATACCTGAGTGTATTTAGTTCCTGATTTCTGGGCTTTGGTTTCCAGACCTGTGGTTGCCCTTCCAGCTAACGTGAAAATTGGCTTCTTCAGTTTCAATTCTTTCCATTCTCAGATATTGAATGGAAAAAAAAAACAAAAACAATTCCAGATATTGTTTTGGTGTTGTATACTTGCTTTGGCCATCCCACTTATTCAAGCTTGGCTTTCCTGGAACCTAATTCTGCTATTCATCTTTGCTTCCTTGCTAAAACTTTGGTTTACTCCCAAACCCATTCTTGGAGAATCAGATACCGACCCAGTGAAGCAGGGTAAGGTACTAAAGAGAAGGTATCTCTAGAAAAATGGTTAGCCCCACCTTGCAAGCTCTTAATGGGAAGCCAGAATTCAGTACTGTATGCCCATTGAAGCTTATTCTTGGGCTTGCTTTTGTTTCTGGTACATCTCTAGGTACTATGCCTCTAATTTTCTGCCTGTAACCTGGTCAAGTTCTTAAATTTCTTTGACCTTTAGTTCCTGCAGTTATAAAATGAGAATACTAATAAAGAGTAATAAAACCACCTTAATTGGATTGTTGTGTCTGGCATATTAGCTACTAATATTAGAATCTTGAGTTTTCCAATAGACTCATTTCCCACCAACCAGTCAGAAAAGCATAGTGGTT
This sequence comes from Canis aureus, assembly GCF_053574225.1. NCBI lineage: Eukaryota > Metazoa > Chordata > Mammalia > Carnivora > Canidae > Canis > Canis aureus. The sequence continues at coordinate 54,532,737 of NC_135623.1, read as the reverse complement.
GCTCTCTGGGCTCTCTATTCAGAACTCAGAGACAGCAAGGCCTGTGGGGCCCAATATGCTGGCTCCTGCCCAATTTCTATCTTTACTCTTTGTCTTCTGGCATAGAGATCCATACTTGGGGATCCCTGGATGGCTTAGCAGTTTAGCTCCTGCCTTTGGCCTAGGGCGTGGTCCTGGAGTCCCAGGATCGAGTCCCACATCAGGCTCCCTGCCTGGAGCCTGCTTCTCCCCTCTGCCTATTTCTCTGCCCACTGCCCCCCATCCCCGCTCTCTGTGTCACTTATGAATAAATAAATAAAATCTTAAAAAAAAAGAGATCCATACTTAACTTTGTTAGAGTTAATCATGCCATACACTTTCTTATATAACACATGTTTCAGACTGTTTGCCCATATTGGCCCATATAATCCTTCCAGAAGATAGATTTTATAATCTCTATTTTATAGCTTAGAACCAAAACAAAAATCAAGATTAAAACAAAGCAAGGGGAATCACTGGGTGGCTCTGCAGTGTAGTGCCTGCCTTCGGCCCAGGGCTTGACCCTGGAGTCCTGGGATCGATTCCCACATCGGGCTCCCTGCATGGAGTCTGTCTCTGTCTCCCTCTGTCTCTCTATGTGTCTCTCATGAATAAAAAATAAAATCTTAAAAACAATTTAAAACAAAACAAACAACAGCAAAGACTAGTGGCTCTGAGTGATTACAAGATAGCCTAAAGTTATACATCCAGCAAGAATTCCAATCAGGATTCCAATTCAGGCTTTCAGTTTTAAGCAATTCTTCAAATAGTGTGCTTCTTCAGCATTTTATCCTCTGGATACTAGGTCTGTTGTCCTAAGATAACAAACAAAACAAAAACCTCTCTATTTAAATATTTTTAAAATATCTCATCATTCCTATTCTCTCTCATTCTTAGTTTGGAAGCCAAGGTGCAAGTTTGGTAAATATATTACCTTGACTTGTTGCCCGTTGTTGTAACAACTTATTCCTTGTTTCCCACATCTTCTGTTCTTGAAGGGATTTGCTAGACTTTTGATTAATCTCTGAAAAGCCTAGAAAGATATCAGCATCTCTTAACCGCTTTCCCTGTCTTGGAAACATTTGTTGCAGCCAGGCCTTTCTCCACTTGAAGAGATCAAAATAAAACTACTTGTAGAATGGAATGCTTGAAAGCTTCTCTGACTTTATTTCAACCTTGATGACATTCCTGCTTGTTTTATTACCAGTTGGGTGTGGGGAATTCAACTAAAAGAATCACCAGATGTAAGAAATATAGTAATTGCTGAAAAAGTGAAGTTTAGAGGCTTCTGCATTTGGACCAATTGAAACTACCAGTCAGCCTGTCATTTTCAGAAAAATTCCAAGGCATTTAAGTACTGCTTTCCTGTAGTTTTCTTATACACTGTTCTATTTTTCAAGTATCAGATGTTTATAGTTTTTATACTGAGTTCTAATGTAAGAAAAAAGTCAGATGAACACACACATGTTCTTCATCCAGAAGTCTCAAAATCCTGAAATCTTTTTTAGAATGTGCCCAGTGTGACATAATATTGAAAAGTTACAAGTCAGTGTTGGTGGTGAATTATGACCAAGGTCATGGCAAACACATTGCTTTTTCTAGTGGTTGCATGATTATCAGGTCTCTGATGAAAAATCTGCATCCACTGGAAATGCAGTTAACTTACCTTGGTGATTTTGATTTATTAGCCTTGCAATGGACAAGGTTGCCCATTTGTTAGTGCTTGTTTTATATTTGAATAGCTTGGAAGCATATAAATTTGAAGCATAGCTTAAAGTTTGTCTAGTATTTCATATTTTATAGAAAGCATCAGATCAGAGGACTTCAACTTCTTTTATTTCTGTTGTGAGACTATTCAGTTTTTAATATAGGGGAGACATTTGATTTGCATTTTAGAGCATCTTTCTTTGTGATCAATGTGGAAGTTTCTAAGAAGTGTCAGAACTCTAATAAAGACATGAAAATTATAGATGAACAATCAACTTTATTTGGAGAGTAAAAGTTAAATGGTTTAAAGGGAGGACATTGAAAAACTAGGGATTGGTAAAATGCATTCTATTTGAGCTTCTCTTTGAGCTTTTATTCAAAACAGACATAACTGTGAGGGTTTTTATTAAAAATTATATTCGATTTTAATTTTACAGAGGAATCTTCCAGCATTGGTCTGGAAAGACATAAAGAAGATTCTTGATTGAATCAAAGGATGTGACTAGAATTAGAACTTAATGATATGGACTTTGAGTGCCAAAATGTAGAATAAATTCCAGGGTTAACCTGACCATAGAAGAAGTTATATGTCAGCCTGAGTTCTTTCTCCTTCCTTATTTCAACCTGAGGCATAGCACCTAATAGGAGCTTTTGAGTGTTTAGTCCTTGTAGCTGGGTTTCTCAGCCTTCACAGAATAGTAATTTGGGGCTGAGTATTTGTAGGGGGCAGAGGAGTTGTCCTGTGCATTGTAGCTATCTAGATGCTGGTCACACTATACACAGGTGATAATGAACAATTTCTCCAGCCATTGTCAAATGTTCTCCCAACCTGGGAGTAAAGATCACCCCTGACTGAGGACCACTGTTTGGTGTTCATGTTGCAGAAAAGAGAGAAAAATGATGCTCAAGAAGGTATCCGTCTTTAATCCACTGGGGTGTGTATTAAAATAAGATGCAAATCACAGTATTTAAACCATTTGCTATTGAGCACAGTCAAGCTGAGATAACCCTTATAACTTTAAACCAATAAGAGGTAGTTGCAGTGTTATTTCAATTTTCTAGATCTGGCAACTGTGTAACATTTGATAATTTTGCATCTGATGTTGAATACAACATTGAGAATGATCAAGTTTTTTGATGTAACTTAATACTTGGCATTTATAAATACTGAAGTTTTAATCATCATGGACAACTGTAATTTTATGGTTACATGATGGTAAATATTTTAAGAAATGAAAAATAAGGAATGTTCAATCTTCAGTTAACTTTTATTGATTCTTCTAAAACTTGTATGTTGAAAGTGGAGTCTTCCTTCTGTGAGGCATTTTACTCTTTTCTTTGGTCAGATTTGCTGTTCTTCACCAAGGAAGTTAGCCTGTATTTTTGTTTGGAGCAGAAGGGCTCACCTTGATAGAAGTAGTTTTATAGTAACAGCAAATTATCATCTAGTACATCACAAGGAAATATTCTGGTTCTAGAATTCTTCGGGTGTCTAATGAAAGCAGACATATGTGAAAAGTAGGAAATAACCACAGTATTGTCAGGATCTAAAGAACTGTTTCAATTATTCATGACTTATTTGGAATTGGTTTTAAAAATTTTAAACAAAAATTTTAAAGTTGTATAATTATAGATTAAAAGAAGAATAAAGGAAGAGTATAGGGATCAGGTACTATCAAGCAACTGAGATCATTATCACCTTGGGGCAATGAGTTTTTTTCTATAAGATTCATTGAAGCTAAGGCAAAGGTACATAGTTAAGCAGTATCCGTTGGGGTAAGTAATATTAATTATTTGTATTTTTTTAAAGCTTTTAAATTATTTTGTAAGGCCCTTTTTATGGCCATGGAATTTGTCCAAAGAAGTATATTTTTTTTAGGATTTGACAAAATTATATTGATAGAATTTTTTTTGCTTAGAGATGTTGAGATATATTGTCAACAATGTTTTCTGTTTTATAAGATGAAAAAATGTTGTCAGTTAGTTCTTAGAGTTTTTTGCCTTATAGGAAGGGGAGAGCAAATGGCCTCCAAAGGAAAAAGTTTTAAGTGGAGGTTACTAATAGACCACATTGTGTATGAAGACAATTAAGACCTCTGGCCAAAGTCTGATTTTAGGTAGCATTGCATCTTCATGCCAACTCAGTTATAAACTATATCCCCATGCAACCTTGTGAGTTGACTTATTTATTTGGGGATACTTACAAATTTTCACTTAAAAGTGAAAAGAATCAAAAGAATTCTGTCAAATTAAATACATTTAACGTTGATACTGAGCTGTTTTAACTGTTATCAATAGAGACCAATAGTTCTTTGAGAAAATAAAATAATACCATTTTTTGAAGAATAGGACATTTATTTTTCTTGCTTTCCTTTGAAAGTCAGTTCCATCATTAAACAATCCATGTTGTTTAGATATAGATTTTGGAGTATACTTGGGCACAGACATAGTTGATCTCCAGAAAGATTTTTACTGAACAAGGCATGACAAAATCCCAGATTTTAACTGTGATAATGTGATTTAGATTCTAAAGTGGTAATACATAGGATCTACTTGAGCATTATACATTTTTTTTTTTTATAATTGATGGTCTCTGTCCATTGGATCACATGCTAATGATAGACCAAAGAGATAGATCAGAGAAATTATTCTCAATTGTTTCTAAGTGAAGTGAGACAGAGGTGAATAGTGATTGTTAGAATAACCAGAGTTAACATTCTGGAGCCCTGGTTGGTATTTGTGATTTGCTATGAAAAAATCTGTCATGGAGTTCTGAAAACAGACTCAAAGATACTATGTTTACACTTTACTAGTGATAAAGTAGAGAAACATCACTTTGTCCATGTTTACCTTATTGGGGCACCTGGGTGGCTCAGTAGTTGAGCGTCTGCCTTCATGCTCAGGGAGTGATCCCGGGTCCTGGGATTGAGTCCCGCATTGGGGTCCCCACAGGGAGCCTGCTTCTCCCTCTGCCTATGTCTCTGCCTATCTCTTTGTGTCTCTCATGAATAAATAAATAAATATCTTTAAAAAAAAAGAAATTACCTTATCAACATAAGACAATCGACTTGATAGAGACTGGGTGGTTCTTTTGGAACAGGTTGTGAATACAATCCTAGTGATAAGAGATCATCATTTTCTAGAGCTGTTTCCAATACAGCATAGCCAGTTATATATTTTCAAGGAGAGGAAGTTATAGGCTTCTACTATGATTTATAATATGGGAATACCAACATAAATTATTTTGGAATGAAATTACTTGATCTATATCTGATGGAAATTTGCTCTTCTTTATTTCCTCTTGGAATGTCTTGCAGTTTTTAAACATAATTCTCTGTATTTGAGAAGTTTACGTAGTATGAGAAGTGTTTTATTCTGATGAGCATGAAAGAACCTAGGATCCTGAGTGTGTTTGATTTTCTGTATCTTAAGCTTATCCAGAGAGTCTCCTGTTTATTTTTAGAAATGTGAAGGAATTCAGAAGATTCTTTTCAACTGCCTCATACAATTTAGGCAACTCCTTCATGAAGCCCTGAATCCCAGCATGTTTCTAATGAACTGCAGGTTTCCAAATTTTGGGAGGTTTATAATGAAGCTTTGGGATTCTAAATGGGTCAGAACAACTTTCGTACTTTGTCAAATTGTGAGAAGAGGCAATCTGTGCTTAAGACTCTGGAATAATAATTTCACCACCTGCTGGTTTCTTTGTTTTTCTAGGGAGAGGGGGACATTGTTGAGCACTAACCAATGAGAGTTCTTTAAAGATACTCCTTATTAAGATATGGGTCAGTTTGCTCCAGCTCAGTATAAAAATGAGTCAAGGGATCCCTGGGTGGCGCAGCGGTTTGGCGCCTGCCTTTGGCCCAGGGCGCGATTCTGGAGACCCGGGATTGAATCCCACGTCGGGCTCCCGGTGCATGGAGCCTGCTTCTCCCTCTGCCTGTGTCTCTGCCTCTCTCTCTCTCTTTGTGTGAATATCATAAATAAATAAAAATTAAAAAAAAAATGAGTCAAATAAATTCTAATAATATAAGTGAAAAATGTTCTATTTGGCTTAGATATTTGATGCTACCTTGATTTGTTTCCTACTGAAACGTGGAGAAACTTCACTAACGAGCACCCAACTCAATTCTTTCTCAAACTTCAATTGCTCTGGTTGGAAAGATGAAAAATTCTTAAATTGCTTTGTTGATGATTTTCTCTCCTCTGTTTTGTCTTCCTGGAAATCCTGCTTTATAGTCATTGACCTAAACTCTTATCTTTTGTATTTTTCCTCCCTCCTCTTTTTCACATCTTTTTATCCTTTTGATCTACTTTCTGGGAGATTGCTCCAATTTTATCTTCTATCCCTTATATTGATTTTTAAATCATGCATTTTAGTTTCTAATAGTTCTTTTTATGGTTGTTCTTTGAATGATTCTTATTTGTAACATTTGGATCCCCGTGTCATGGATGAGATATTTTGATTTGTTCTGATTTTTTTGAATTTTTTTTTTTCCCTGAATAGCCCCTGTGTCTGACAAGTTACTTCTTAAATAAAATGTTTGTTTTGGTTTATGTTCTCTAAGTAGGGGACTGAAAAGCTTCTTGGAAGCTCCAAGCATTTTAGCAATGTCAAATTTTAAGTTTTACTGTGAGAGACAAGAGTGGGTCATTGATTGGGTTGATCAAACTTCCTAGAGAAATGTGTTCTAATCTTTCTGGAGGGAAAAGTTCTAGCTGTCAGCCATCTGACACTAAAAAAGGGGCTGTGGGGGTGGAAGGCAGATGTCTCAGGACCTTGCATTCTATAGGCACAGTTACTTAATCTCCTTGCTTTCAGTTAAGTTTCCCATGTCCTCAGTTGCTTGGGATTCCCCCCAATTTAAAGAACTGTTTTACTCTTTCCAGGCTTCAGTGGGAGTGGTGGAGGTGGAAGTGAGCAGGGGTGAGGGGCATAACTCAGTGAAGTGGAGTAGAAGACATGTAGGTATCTAACCACTTTTCATATCATTTTATCCAATCCTTCTAATTTCAGGTTTTTACCTGCCTGCCCCACTTTACCCTGAGTTCTAGAGAAACTAGTGCTACCAGTTGCTGAACATTTTGGGGAATCTGTTGTGTAACTAGTTATTTCTTGGCTATGCCCATTGCCACTTTAAATTGAACTTTCTGGGGTCTGATAATTCAATTACTGCTCATGTACCTGATTTCTACCTTCCAAAATTAGCGGCTACTGTTTTCTCTCCTGGTCTTCCTCTTCTTAGTGGGTTCATGTTTTAAAAAAAGAGGTCACATTAGATACATTGGTTAAGTATGCTGTCTTGCCCTGGAACACCCTATTCTTTTTTTTTTTTTTTTAAAGATTTTATTTATTTATTCATGAAAGACACACACACACAGAGAGGAAGACACACAGGCAGAGGGAGAAGCAGGCTCCATGCAGGGAGCCCGATGTAAGGCTCGATCCTGGGACTCCAGGATCATGCCCTGGACTAAAGGCAAGTGCTAAACCACTGAGCCACCCAGAGATCCCCCCCTATTCTAAATGTATCTTTGGATAGGAAGCTTTCAGAAGGCAGATCTTAAATTAATGGTACACAGGGTTTGGTGTAGAAAGTTTGCTTAGAAGGATTTAGTTTTTGAGCTAAAAGGAAAAAATATCAATTAAAAATTTTCTTGTTCAGGGTATAGATAATTGCAACTATCTCCTTCTTGTGTGGTAGTTTTAAGTCCAGCCAACCGTGTGAATTTTGAAAATTAAGACAAAGTATAATATTTTTATTCAGTGAAAAAATTCACCAAAGAATAGGTATAGGTATAGCCTGACATTTCTGCAGAAAGGATCTTGAAGCCAAAGATATTAATGCAGTTGACTCATAATGAGGGTCAAGTTGTTGATTTTTACAACTGTTATAACAAAGTAAAATGCTAAAGACTTTTATCATGACCACAGAGGTCTGTGTTGTCACCTTGTTGTAGAGGAGGGCAAAATTTATAATTAGCCAGAGTGGAGGATCAGCTTTAATTTACATAGATCAAACTGGAGGTAAAAAGGAAATGGTTTCTTCTCTTTGTATTTTATGCCTCAAATAAGGCAGGAAAAAAAATACACTGTCAAACAAAGGAAAAGGGGAGTTGTAATTACTTCTAACCTATTTTTTCAACAATAAAGATATGTTAGCATTTTTATCAGTGTTACTTGAAAGTGTTTAGGCCGTATTTACACTGAATTTTAAGAGGATACTCTGTAAATAATATTTGGAAAATGGTAATTTTTACCATCACTTGAGTGTGTGTGCGTATGTGTGTTTGTGTGTGTGTGTTTGTGTGTAGATGATCTAGAAGGTAGGATAGATGAGGTGAGAGGCTGAACTTTACCTTGAAGTTTGTAGAGGCTCCTCTGCCATTATATTCTCATTTGTGTTTCCGTAATATGTGGTTATATCATATATTTCTGGTGTTCACTCCCATCCTCCAATTAAAAGTTAAAAAAATATGGGATTAATCTAAAAAGAGTATCTGTAGGGTCATTCCCACATGACAGAGGATTTGACCTTTGTCACAGTGATATTTGGTGTTTAAGGATGGCTCTTGGGAATTTGACTCCAAGTTAAAAGAAGCATTTATATTTCTCAGTTCACCCAGAGGAGTAATAAACCATACTTCAACTTCTGAAGTCTGTTTCAAAGTCAAATGTCTTCCTTTGAGAGTACTTTGCTGCTCACTTATAAAACTGGAAAAGGGCATTTCAGTCAATGCTTTATTCTCCCAGTCAGGAATTGAGGCTGAGTTAGGTGGCCCCCAACAGGGATCATTTAAGGACCCTCAGAAGGCCCTTCTCTCCAAACATATCTCCCTGGCAGAAACCTATATATTTCCCCCTGCTTTTTTGAACTGTTTCAATTTCTGTCAATTACAGATTTACCCAGATTACAGTCTCTCTCTCTCTTTCTCTCTCTCTCTCTCTCTCTCTCTTTTTTAAGTAAAAATATCCTGGGGAGAGTTGAGTAGTCTGTTAATCAATCATTTATAATTCAATATGGATTGGTTTAATTAAGTTGCTTTTCTCTAGTTAATGGAGGCTTTGATGGGCGGTCAGAAAGAGAGAAAAGGAAGTAATTTAGTCCCCGGAGTTCTACATTATAAGGCAAGCCTGAAAGAGGGCACTGAAGTGGGCTCACTTGACATCTCAAGGACAGCATGCAGGCACGGGATACTGGGATTAGGAAGGTGAACCCCAGGAGCTAGGAGATTAGTTAAGAAAGAGTAATGGGACAATGACAAAGACAAACTTTGAACTTTGAAGTATTGTGGGCCAGTGTGTTTTCTATGATACAAGCCTTTAAGTTAATATTATTGGATACTATGGAGCAATGGCTTTGTAGTTTTGCTTGGAATACGTTACATTTTGTGTAATATATATGCCTTAATGTTTGGGGAAAGAGAATGTAGACCCTTAAAAAATAATTAAAAATAAAAATTATTAGAAATATGCCATAAAACATATATGGTTTTTATTATATTTTATTTATTAAATAATTGTTTAATGTATAAACAAATGTTTAATTCAATTAAACATTTTTCATTAAACTTCCATTAACTAGAGGAAAGCAATTTAATGAAACCGTTTTTATTTTAAACTTAAAGGAATAAATAATCAGGGTTATGAGACTAATGGTCAAAAGCAAAGCAGAGATACCAGAATTTTTCAGGAGATCAGTTCAGCAACTCTTTGATTGAAAGAAATATTTCCTTCAGAAATGTATTTTCTTTCTTTGTGTTTTGCTATGTAGCAGGGATAATGCAATGTAGTTGTGTCTTTGGTAGGGTTGAACAATATTTTAGTTTAAACAGATGTTTCTTTTTTTTTAAAGCTGCTCTAAATTGTTAAGCTTTTGAAATATAATCTATTTTAGGAATTATTGGGCTTCTTATGAAATAGCATATGTGAGTAGAAAAGCAAGCTAACTTATAGTCTTGGCTAATCACATCGATGGGAGCTGACAGCTATACTAGAGTTAAGATGCCACCTACCACTTTTGAGTTTTTATCTTAATTACTAATGTATTATCTATAAAGAAATAAATGATCTCATTCATAGCAGTTGGACAAAATCAAACCTGGAAGATCAGAAGCTACAACTTCATATGTAATAGGGTAACTATGATTTATTATCAAATCTAAATCAAGATAATTTTGAGAGTGAAAAGTGATGATTAAAATAATTAAAGTGTTATCCATTTGTTCTTTATCTATGTTCAGTTTAAATTTTATCACTTTTGACCTCTCTTCAAGTTTAATACTCTTTCTTCTGCAGTGTGCAATCCAGAAATTAAGTCCATCCAAAGAATTCTTAAATTTCACATATTGTATTTTTCAGTCTTAGAATTTCCCTTCAGTTCTTTTTTTAGAATTTCCATTTATCTTCTGAGTACTACATTTTTGCATTCATTGTATCTTGCTTGTATTGAATATAGATGTTTCCTAGCTTTTGATGGTTCTGCTTACAGTTCTTTTAACTTTATAATGATACTAGTCACTAGAAACTATACTTCAGATTTTGATCTTTTCCCAGGCTACTGATATGCAGTATTATACTCTCTTATGATGCTGCACTGTGGCAGCTCCCAGTCAGCTACATGATCACCAGGATAAACAATCAACACACAATTTACAACCGTTCTGTACCCACACAACTGTTCTGTTTCTTACTTTCAGTACAGTATTCAATAAATTACATGATATAGTCAACACTTTACTATTAAATAGGCTTTGTGTTAGATGATTTTGCTCACCTGTAGGCTAATGTAAGTGTTCTGAGCATGTTTAAGGTAGGCTAGGCTGAGATATAATATTTGGTAGGTTAGGTGTATTAAAGACATTTTCAACTTAAGGTATTTTCAATGTATGTTGGGTTTATTGGGATGTAACCCCATCAAGGAAAATATGTATATATTCTCTTGATTATGAGTTTCTTGTCTCTTTGCATATTTTATAGTTATAAAAAATTACGTCTTGTATATTGTTTATTAAAGTACAATGAAGTTTGAAATGTCTACATCTATATATAGCTTAACCTTTTAATTTATTATCTTTTTTCTTTTTACTCCGTGTTTTCTTGATTTTATCTTAGAGTTCTTTCATTGAATTTTAATTTTGGTAATTATGCTTTTAAAAAAATTTTGAGTATAGTTGACACAAGTTACATTTCAGTAATTATATTTTGAATTTCCCTTAAAATCTTATTCTCAAATTACTCCTTTTTCCACCATAGAAGTCTATTTTTATTATATTGTTGCAATATTTCTTAGACTTCTCTTGTGCTGTTGAGTTTCTTCAAATGTCTGATGATGCATGGTTGATCATTCATACTTGTTAATTGGGAAGTTTTATTAACATAACTCACTGGTGTAGCTTTCCTTTGCCATTGTATACCTCTATGTCCCCCTGAGTATAAACTATGTGTATTTGAGGGGGCACGTTGACTGGTAGATATGCTTGAATTTAAGATGTGTACTGTATAATGGACAGTTCTGATACTTTCCTTTGGAAGATAAGCCTTCCAAGAAAAAAAAAAACCTTCTAAATTCTTTAGGGATAGGCTGTATTGTGTGCTATTTCTGTCAGTTGTCTGAAAGTGAAAGCAGGAGGGACTAGTTAACCCTTCATTCAAATACCCTCTAAAATTATACAGCCTGTTTTTGCCTTCCATGCTTCCAGGTTGCATTGTTAGAACCTTTCTGGGTCCTCTCAGGCAAAATAGACCTTCCTTCTCCTCAGTCCTCATCTGCAATCACTGGCTTTGTCTTTACACATATTGTTACCCCGATAATCCCATCTGCATCCTGTCTTCTCTAAATTCATGAAACATTGCAGGCCACTCAGAACTTACTGTCTGCCCTGCTTTCCAAATTCATTCACTTTTGCCATTTTATTCCCTTTTCTGCATTTTTAGATTCATTTCAGTGTGATTTGAAAGGAAGAAAGCAAAATACTTGTGTTCAGGTTGCCATCTTGCCTCAGTAATAGCATGCATTTTGAACATTATGTCGTTATTTAAGTATTTATGCTTTTGTTGTTTTTTTTGTTTGTTTGTTTTTAAAGAATTTTAGGAACAATGAAAGGTTCAAGTGTTTTCCTGTCCCCTGCCTCTCTTTTATCCCATATAAATTCTGTCATGGACTGAATACTGCACAGATCCAGTAAAAAAAGTTGAATGACTGATTCTCAAGACCTACTAACATGAAACCTTGATGAGGTATTGTAACAAAACATGTGAAAATTTTGTGGTGGCAAATTTGTGTTCTGGGAAAAGTAGAAAAACTAAAAACCAACATATAACATCCATGTGTAAAACGGTATATGTTTTAGATGAGTTTTACTTAAAATAATCTCTAGTTTTACCTGATTTTATAGCTGGGAGCCAGGAAAGAATATAGGGAGTGGGTTCGAAGCTGGTGAAATTATTAGAGCAAAGGGGCACAAGGAGGAGTAAAGTAAAAGAACTGACAGACAATGAGGAAAGAGGTACGGAAAGACAGAGCGAAAAAGGAAAATATCTGGTCTCCTGTCTCCTGCTTCCTTTGGCATGGAAGAAATTTGGAGGTAGCCCTGAACATATAAAATTCACAACTGTGACAATAAAAAACAAATTGGAGTTTCTCTAGATGATCTTGGGTATAAATAATATGGATTCATGGCTTGTCCTCAGTCATAAGGTAGCTGTCTACTTTTTATACCAGTGGAGCATTTATGTGAACTAGTTCGGAGATCCAAACCTTTCTTAACACTTCCTAATTAGGCTGAAATTCCATCAAGGGATTTGTGCTGACCTCATAAATAATGAATGTGAAATTTAATTTTCCAAAGTCACAGGTGCCCAGTCAAGGATACAGACAATTTATGTATCTTTGTAGGATACTCTGTATGACATGTGACCATTGCTCTAGTGCTGAAATGCACAGGGCCAGGCATAGAGCCTGCTTTTATGCCATGGTTGTAAACTTCTGAAAGCTTTTGTTTCTCTGAACACTTTGGAGACTAGTCAGGTGCATTACTGCCTGACTCACAACAATGTTGCAGGATTTCATTATTTTTCATAACTTGGTTTGATTGTTTGCTTGTCTAATCTCTGGAAATAATCTAGGAAAATAAAAACAGTAAGCACAGTAGCCAGATTTGGCTTCTGTTTATATACTTATTGAGCACCAATAATAATAGAAGTAGATAACTGACAATTGGTCAAAGACAAAAATAGGTATTACTGATATGTCACATTTTTCTGTTGTTTGAAAATCACCTATGATGCACCTATGAACAATTGGACAGAAAATATTTTTAAAAAATCAACTTCCCTTATATGGTTATCTAACCTTCCAAGTGACCCAAACATGTAGCTTTTATGAAAATTACAATATGGCTTTTTAAATTAGAATACTTTGCAATTAGCATCACATGATCCAGAGTGCTCCTGTCTGAAAATTTTATATTTAATTTCGATCTTGCAGCATTACACTCTAAGTGTATGTAGTCTTATACCATCAAAAAAGTAAGTTTAAAAATGCACATTTTCATTTTTACATTGGTAAGACTTTCTCAAGTAAATTAAAATATTGTTATCTTTTCATTGAATAATAAATATGGGGTTCCCTCTGATGTAATTAATACAACCTATACTATTCAGTAGAGAACAGAAATGTTAAATCATACATGAAAAAGTGGCTAAGAGTATTTCATTACCAAACCAATTCTGCAATTTCCATAGACTTATGGAAAATGTTATTCACCTCTTGGGGAAAACCTTTGGCAGAAAGCTCAGTTTTGCTTGGCATCCTGTTTGCATCTGTTTAGTCTCTGGTTAGCCTTTCTTGATGTCAGTTGTATATGTACTCTCCTCATGTTGTGGAAGAAAAAACAACCTTATTTCTCAACCCATATTTATTTTTCTACTGATAATTAATCTCTATGTTGAGTTTAAGATTTAGGATTCCAGTGTGATAGTTTTAAAGTGTACTGTTTGCAGTGATGTCAATTTCCAAGTAACTGAATGGGATTCTGGAATTTTGCCTCTGATTCTATGATAGCCTCTTCATTTAAACATCTACATGGTGAAAAATAAGGACATAGTATGAAGTATGATTATGTTTCTGATGTAGAATGAGCCTTTTAGAAATTTCAGCCATTTAATAGCATGACTGCAGAATGCGCATTAAACATTTTCTAGATAAAAAGGATAATTAGAGTCAATGAAAGAAAGATGGAGAAAAACAACAAAAGATAGTAATAAAATTTAGTCTGTAAGTAATGTTACCTACAAGGGCTATTTATGTGTAATGAAATATGAAGCATAGATCTCATTATTAATCCTTTTATTAGAAATTTTGGTGCCTGAATAAAACTATTCTCACTTTATATTGCCTTGCTTTTTAATTACTGAAAGTTTGATTATCTAAAATAACCATTGCTCTTTCTAAAATGAAGTCAATAATCTAACATATAAGAGAATATTAAGGAGTATAAATTTATAATATTTATCTTTATGTTAATATTGAGGTGATAAATTTAAAAGAGAAAGGCCATTAAAATTGGATGACTACTACTTCAAATCATTTATTAGCATAAATGTATAAGAGCTGGATTTGGCATCTATTTAATTGATACTAGAGGAAGCGAGTGTGCATATGAGTGTTTTTCCCTGACATATGGCCTGACCCCTGGGTTATCTGAGAGTGTAATTTATAGTTGCTCAGTTGTGCTGTTTCACTGTAATTTTTGATATTATATTACAATTTCAACCTATGTTATAGGGAGGATTTCATTCTTAATTATGCAATGACTCTCCTTTAGTCTTTAATTTATCTTTTAATTTAGAGCCCAGATTGTCATTGTCTAATTACCCCCACAAGTTATACCATGTGAGTTATTCATCCCACTAACACTTCAGGATTTCTTGCATCAAAGAACACATTTCATTTGAGTTTATCCTTTTATGGTACCTGATCCATAGTAAAGGTTATACTTAAATAATTTTGACAGGACTCTTTAATTAAATTCAAAGCATCATTCACTTTCTTTCCAAATATAAATTGTATATTAGAATAGTGGAGGAACTTGGGAAGGAAATACTCATTTGTATTTGCCTACTATGTGATTTTTTAAAATCTCCACAATTAATCTAAGGTATGGTTGGGTTAGGTTATTATTATTCCTACTATAAAATGAAGAAATTAAGATTTAAGGGAGTAGGTAACCAGCCCAAAGTTATATGGGCTAGTCACATGTGAAAATTGAATTTGAAGCTAGGTCTTTCTGACTCCAAAGACTTTGCTTTCAACCACTAACATGCCAACTCCCTAAAAAGACAGTAAGCGGTAATAAGTTGGTTCTGCAGATTCCGTTGTGGGTAAAAATAAACATAGTTCCTCCTCTTCTTAAGTTCACAGCCTCATTGGAGAAGATTGATAATGCCCAAATATTATATTAATATTGAAAGTAAGCCTACAACTGTGATAAATGCTCTGAAGGAAGAGGACACAACATTTTTGGCCTGAGTAGTATTAACTGAATAAGCTTGAGCTCAGATGGGAAGAATAGGAATTGATTCCTGAGCAATGATGGAAGAGCATTTCAGAAGGAAGAACAAGTGCAAAGAAACTGTGGAAGGAGAAAGCATGATGCCTTAGTGATAAAAATATAGGGCAGGACACTTGAGGTGAAGAAGAAAACTGAGGGGGTATAGTTTTGGGAATCTGGGGAAAGGTGCAAAGTAATATAGGTGATTTTTAAAAAGTGGGTTTTTTTCCCCTTTATATCAAGAACAATGGGAAGCCATGAAGGGTTTAAATCAGCCAATGGCATGATTAGATTTGTGATTAATGGAGGTAAGCACTGATGACATCATGCAGCTGAGACCCCTTAGATACGTGGACATTTTCATTATCAACTTCTACTGAGTCCACTTGCAAAGAGCCCTCTAGTTGGGTTTTTGTTCCCTCTTTGCTTGTAACTTGCTAACCTTTTTGTGATGTTCTCTGAGATTTTCTAGCTGCATAATATGTATGAATGTCCTTTCTAGAACTATAAAGTGCTGTATGTCAGGCATTTTTATAAGCCATAGCTTGATATTCAGTATCAATCCAATGTAATTGGTCTATTATCACCCAATTTGATGGACAGTAGATAGCTTTCTTTCTGACATCTCAAATTCCCTCCTGGTAAAGAGCAGATTCATTTCTAAACAGGCATGTGATGACATAATCTTGATAACTAAAAAGGCATTCTTTATGGTAGGGGTGAATTCCAGGCCTAGAAGTTTGAAGGGGGGGAAGTTACCAGATAGAGATAACATCAGAACATCAGAACATCCCAAAGGGAGTAAGAGGAAGTCATAGATCTCCTAATAGTTTTTCTTCTCAATTTTGTGCTGGGGGGTTGAAAAGTGCATGAACACATCATTTATTTATTAATTAATTTTATTTATTAATTTTTAGGCAGACTCTATTATGGCAGATAGAGAGAGGGCACAAAGACAGTACATCTGACCCCTGGTTGTTGTTTGTGCTCTCTAGTCCTCTCATGAAGGCAGGCATTCAGGTGATAGTTGCTAGCAGGGATAGTGGAAAGGCACTCTCCCCCCAGTGGATGGGGAAAGCATGGGATTAGAGAAGTCTGAGAAGGCAGTAGTTGCAATAGGACTATAGTGATGATGCTGTATCCAAAGTGCCTAGCTGAGTGTGTAGAAACTAGCAGGAGCTAAGTAAAAATTTATTGAAAAAAATGAATGAATGATATGGAGCTGATTTAGGGTTGGGGTCATACAGGAAAAGAAACTCAAGAACACCAAGGCCTTGGAATTGCAATATAAGTGGGGTTTTCATTTTGAGGAAAGTAGCAGGAATCCAGTTATTAGGCCCAGGGAACAAAGTCAATAACAGGATTGATCATCTAGGGTCTTTAAATTTTTCAGAAATAGAATTCTTGCTGTGGAACTGATCTTGTAGTTGGGGGAGAATAGGCCTCAGATTTAAGAATTAGAAGGATGACGGAGTGAGTCATCATAATAGCAGACCTCTTCCTAAACTGATTTTCTGTTTCAATCAGTAAGAGTGTTATTTGGTTTTGTTTTCCAATTGTTTTCTTTTGCTCTTTGCTTGTATCAGATACTTTTATATTGCCTTAAGCTACTCACTGGGCTGCTGCAGCAAATAGGTCTGAATCTGAACAAGATTTTCTCTTTTTTTTCCCACCTCTCCTTCAGTTTAGTACTGTTTAACATGGAATGTTTTGATAAGGAACCCGGTTTTTTATTTTTGTTTTCTTCTGACACGTTTTATCAGATAGGGACATGGTGGTTTCTGGTGGTTATTTTAACACATGAATTCCAGATAGCCCAAAACAGAAAGGATATTAGTATCATGGTATTTTTGTAGAGGAAACAGTTTGATCTGTTTATGATATGGCTATTAGCTTTGGATAGTAAAAATCTAAGTTTCTGGTACCAAATAATCTCCCCCTACCATCTTTTAATAATGTTTTTCTGATGTTCCTTATAGAACTACATGCCATCTATTTTCAGTCCATGTAGTTTGGGTACATCTTCAGGGGAGGGTAAAATCTCTACTGAACAAAGAGAACATGTGGCCCAAACTGAGGGTTCAGAGTGAGTGGTAACTATGGACCTTTGCTAAAATTAAGATACTGATACAAAGTAAACCTAGAACTGTTGGAAGCCATTTTTCATTGTATTTGGGATCTTGCTGAAGTTGAAGCCAACGTAGGTAAGGGCTGGGAGATCAAAAGAGGGAAAATGAGTCCAGATGAAATTTTAAGGCCCTGGATCCAGCCTTTCCTGAAATGTGTCACTGTTTAAATTTCATGAGCCAATGCATTTCCCTTTTGTTGACCATAAGTTTCACGTTGCTCTCTGAAACCTGCTACAGAAAGAGATTCAGTTTTCTTTGTTTATGGAGGGCAGGTATACAAAATTAGTAAATGGTAAATATTGAACAGTGATAGAAGATAAAAATCAAAAGATCTTTTTTTTTGGTTTTGAATGAGCTTTGATAGTTGTGTCTTTTAAGGAATTTGTTCATTTCATCTAAATTGTTTAATTTATTGGTATAAAGTTGTTAATATTCTCTTATTTTAATTTCTGTGGAAATTTATGTGTTGTCATTACCCTCAGTGCTAATATTGGTAAATTATGTTTTATCTCTTTTTTGTCCTTTTTTCTTTTTTTGCTGATTAATCTGGCTAGAAGTTTATCAGTTTTATTGATCTCAAAAGAACTAGCTTTGGATTTCATTGATTTTTCTCAAATTCTTAAACAAATTTTATTTATTTATTCATGAGAGACAGAAAATGGCAGAGGGAGAGGCAGGCTCCTCCGTGGGAGCCCAATGCAGGACTCGATCCTGGAACCTCAGGATCACGACCTGAGCCAAATGCAGATGCTCAACCACTGAACCACTCAGGTGCCTTATTTTTCTCTATTTCTTTTTCCTGTTTTCTATATCAGTGATTTTCACTATGATTTTTATTGTTGTTTTCTTTTGCTTCCTATGGATTTAACTCATTATTCTTGCTTTTTCTTTTTCTTTTTCTTTTTTTTTTTTACTACGGCTGGAAGCTACGGTTATTGTTTTGAAAACTTTTTTTTTCCTAATACAGATGTTTAGTATTATGTTTCTTTGTAGATACTAGTAAACTGAATCCCATAAGTTTTAGTATGTTGTGTTGTTAATTTTATTTGGTTCATAATGTTTTCTAATTTCTCTTTTGGTTTCTTCTCTGAGTTTTCAGTTATTCAGAAGAGTGTCACTTAGTTTCCAAACATTAGAAATCTTCCTGTTCTATTAACGCTTTCTGATTTAGTGTTATTGTTTCAGAAAACATACTTATATAATTTGTATTCTTTTAAGTTTATTGAGATTGGTTTTATTATCCCAAATGTGCTGTACTTGAAAAGAATGTGTATTTATCTGTTGTTAGGTGGAAAAATCTATAAATGTCAATTAGATTAAGTTGGTTGACAGTATTGTAAAAGTGTTGTATATCCTTACTGATTTTCTGCCAATTTATTCTCCTAATTAGTAAGGTAAGGGTGTTGAAATCTCTGTCTATAATTTTAATTTTATTGGTTTCTCCTTCTAGCACCGCCACTTTTTTGCTTAATGTATTTTAGAGCCCTGTTATTAGGTAAATAAGTTCTTCATCAGTATGAAATAACTTTATCTTTGGTGATATTTTTTGCCATAAAATCTATTTTGTCTGATATTAATACAACCACTTCAGCATTATTTGATTAGTGTTAGTATGGCATATCTTTTCCATTCTTTTTCTTTTAATCTATTTCTCTTAATATTTTAAATGGGTTTCTTATGGGCAGCATATACTTGATTCTTCCTTTATAACCCAATGCTTTTTTAAAATGCTTTTAAATTGGGGATCTCTGGATGGCTTAGCGGTTTAGCTCCTGCCTTCGGCCCAGCATGATCTGGAGACCCAGGATCGAGTCCCACTTCGGGCTCCCTGCATGGAGCCTGCTTCTCCCTCTGCCTGTGTCTCTGCCTCTCTCTCTGTGTGTCTCTCATGAATTAAAAAAAATCTTTGAAAAAAGCTTTTAAATTAGGGGCATTTATGCCATTTATGTTTAATATTATTATTGAAATGTATGGGTTTAAAGCTACCATCTTGATATTTGTTTCCTATTTTTCCCTATTTTTTGTTCTCTTTTTCCTTTATTTCTACTGAGTTTTGGGTTCTATTTTTTATTCCATTTTACCTCCTTCATTGTTTTATCAGCTATAACTCTTTGTTGTGTTATCCCAGTAATTGCTCTAGGTTTATAGTTTACACCTTTAATACATTTTACCTCAATATTATACTACTTCATGAATAATATAGGTAACTTACAAGTTTGCTTCCACTTTGTTTCTCCTGGAGTGTGTACTATTTTTATTTATTTTACCTTTTTTTGAAGTTTTTATTTAAATTCCAATTAGTTAACATATAATATAATATTAGTTTTGGGTGTACACTATAGATTTACAACACCCAGTGCTCATCACAAGTGTACTCATTAATCCCCATCATCTATTCCATATTATATATGCCACAATACATTGTTAATATTTTTAATTTAAACAATTCCTTTAAAGACATTTAAATAATGATTAAGTCTTTTATATTTACCCACTAGTTATCATTGTCTGTTTCCTCATTCCCACCCAGGTTTCTAATTATATCAGTTTTCATTTGCCTGAATGCCTTATTTAACACTTATTATAGTGTAGGTTTGATGGTGATAAGCTTTTTCTGTGTTTATATGTCTGAAAAGGTCTTTATTTCACTTTTGTGTTCCTTTAAACAGCTTAGGTAAGATTCCATTAAAATACCATATATCCATTTTAAGTATACAATTCAGTGATTTTTAGCATATTTGCAGAGTTGTGCAACTATCTCCACAGTCTAATTTTAGAACATTTCCATCATCCCAAGAAGAAATCTTTTTTTTTTTAAATATTTATTTTTTTATTTTTTTATTTGTGATAGGCACACAGTGAGAGAGACAGGCAGAGACACAGGCAGAGGAAGAAGCAGGCTCCGTGCACCGGGAGCCTGATGTGGGATTCGATCCTGGGTCTCCAGGATCACGTCCTGGGCCAAAGGCAGGCGCCAAACCACTGCACCACCCAGGGATCCCCCAAGAAGAAATCTTATGTCCATTTGTACTTATTCCTCATTCATTCCCCCAGCAATCATTAATCTACTTTCTGTCACTACAGATTTGTTTTTTCTGGGCATTTCACATAGCCAGGATAATACAATATGGGTTCATTTGTGTTTGTCTTCTTTCATTAAGTAAAATATTTTTGACATTATTTCATGTTGTAGTATTGGGACTTCATTGCCTTTTTAAAATTTTGAGATTTATTTATTTGATAGAGACAGAGAGAGGAGAGCGAGCAGGGTGAGGGGCAGAGGGAGAGAATCTTTAAGCAGACTCCTCCCTGACACGGGGCTCCAACTCATGACTATGAGAGCATGACCTGAGCTGAAACCAAGGATGAGATGCTTAACTGACTGAGCCACCCAGGTACTCTGACTTTGTTGATTTTATAAATCACTAAATAAAATTCTGTTGTATGAATGTAAACACATTTTGTTTATCCATTCATCAGTTGATGGACATCTGGGTTGTTTACACTTTTTTGCTATTCTGAATAAAGCTGCTCTAAACATTTGCATGTCAGACTTTGTGTGAACATGTTTTCATTTCTTCTGGTAGATCCAAGAGTTGAATTGCTGGGTGGTGTGGTTATTCTGTATTTAAAATTTTGAGAAACTGCAAAACTATTTTTTAAAGCAAACACACCATTTTATGCTCGCATTAGCAGTGTATGAGGGTTCCTATTTTTTCACATCCTTGTTGACACTTGTTACTGTCTGTTTTTAATTGTAGCCATTCTAGTGGGAGTGATGTAGTAAATCATTTTGGTTTTGATTTGCATTTCCTTAATGACTAATGAGGCTGAG
This sequence comes from Canis aureus, assembly GCF_053574225.1. NCBI lineage: Eukaryota > Metazoa > Chordata > Mammalia > Carnivora > Canidae > Canis > Canis aureus. The sequence continues at coordinate 54,511,494 of NC_135623.1, read as the reverse complement.
CATCTTTTCATGTACTTATTGGTCATTAATAAGTCATACTTTTTTTAAGGCCTTATTTTTTTAGAGCAGTTTTAGGTTTACAATAAAATTGAGAGGAAGAGATAGATTCCCTATATGTCTCTTGCCCCTACACATGCATAGTCTTTCAATTATGAACATTACTTACCAGAATGGTACATTTTCTTTTACCAAGGATGAACCTAAACTGGCACATCATGATCACCCTAAATCCATAGTTCATCTTAGGGTTTACTTTTGGCATTGTACCATGTATGGGTTTGGAAAAATATATAATGGCATATATCTATCATTTTATATCCTACTGAGTATTTTCACTACCCTAAAAAAAATTCTTATCTGCCTATGTTCCCTTGCCCCCTGGAAACCACTGAATTTTTTGTCTTCACAATTTTGCCTTTTCCAGAATGCCATATAGTGAGAAGCATATAGTAGTAGTACACATTTAAGTTTCCCTGTGTCTTTTCATGGCTTGGTCTTTTCTTTTTTGCACTGAATAATATTCCATTGTCTGGGTATATCACAGTTGATTTACCCATGCATCTACTGAAGGACATATTGGTTGCTTCCAAGTTTTGGGAATTATGAATAAAATTGCTATAAATATCCTTGTACAGACTTTTGTATGGACATAAATTTTCAGACTCCCTGCTGAGCAAGGCTCAGTCCTAGAATATTGAGATCATGACCTGAGGTGAAGGCAGATGCTTAACCTATTGAGCCATCCAGGTGCCCCCAAGACTTTTTTCTTTATGTGTTTCAGTTTGGATGATTTCTATTGTTACACTTTCAAATTTTCTAATCTTTCCTCTTGCAATGTTTATCTCTGTTAATCCCATTCGATGTATTTCTTTCTTTTTTTTTTATCATTGTAGTTTCATTTCTAAAAGTTATATTTAAGTCTTAAATATCTTCTAGGTTTTTGCATAACATGCTCAGTCTTTCCACTAGCTAGTTGACTATATGGAATACAGCTGTAATAACGATTCTAATGTTCTTGTCTATAAATTTTATCATCTGTGTAATCCCAGGTTGGTTTTGATTCAGTTTCTTTTTCCTCATTATGGGTAATATTGGCCTACTTTTTTGCATGGTTGATAACTTTTGATTGGATGTCAAACATTGTGAATTATACTTGCTGTGCATATCTTGACCAGAAGTAGAAGTCCTGTAAATTATCATATGGTTTTAAATACAAAATACCACAATTAGTTTTGCTTACATTTAACAGAATCAGGGATTCTAGAGTGAAAGTGAAAGAACAACAGAATTTTGGCTCAATCTATTTAGCCAGAAGTCAACAAAATATAGCAAGCAGGTCAAATTTTAGCCCAAGGCCTTTTGTTCTTTGTACCGCTTGGGAGCTAAGGTTGATCTTTAAATTTTTAAAGAGCTATAAAAGAAAGAAATAAAAACACAACAGAGATTGTGTGCAACCCACAAAGCCTAAATATTTACTTGGTGCCAATCTACAGAAAAGATTTGTAAAAAAAATTCCTTAAAGATTGAAGGTTACTAAAATTATTACAAAGGATAAATTAGTTGATTGTGTTATTTAAAAAATTTCATGCTTCAATTTTTGAGATAATATAAATTTTCTCCCTGGTGTGAATTATGAAGGAATACTCTTTTACTTTCTCTTGCCACCTCTCCACCAGCTTTGTCAGTAATATTATTTCCCTTTGTCAAAGTTTAAAACATTTAAATTATATGTTCTAACAAATTACTGTAGTTGTTTAAATAGATTTATTTAAATTGATCCAATGTCCACCAACACTTATTTTATTCATTCTTGCTTTTCCATTTCTGAATCCCTTATTTCATCCATTTCTTGACTGGTAGGATATCAATTTTTATAAAGCTATTGTGGAAATTATATTTCTTATGACTTTGTGTGCTTAATAAAGTCAGTTGCCTGAATCTCAAAAGAAAATTTGAACGAATATAAAATATTAAAGTCATACTCTCTTTCTCATAGAAAATTTTATTCATTGCTCCATTGTCTTCTGGAAATTGCTTGTGAAGTGTAAGTATGGAGTTAGTCTAATTCCCATGATTAGAAAAAATATATTATTTGGAGAAAACCAAGCAGTCAGATGCTAGCAGTGCATATTGAGCTGGGGGTAAGAATTCCTTTTTTTTTTTTTCCAGGAGAAAATGTCTCCAACAAAGTAATCTTTGAATAGGCACCTGAAGAAAGTGAATTGTGAGCTAAGCAGGTATTGGGGAACAGCATTCCTGACAGAGTATTGAAGATGCTGAGCCAGTCTGTTAAATGGAAATATGGCAAGTCTGTCTTATTTGACAAGCAAAGAAGCCATTGTAGCTACAGTGAAGTTTGCAATGGTGAAATGGAAGAAGATGAAATTAGAGTGGGTAGCAGGTGGCTAAATTGTGAAAATGACTTGGGGTTTTACTCTAAGGAAGGACATTGGAAGAAATATTAGTTTCCTGTTGCTGTGGAACAAACAATCACAAATTAAGTGGCTTAAAACAACATACACATTTATTATCTCACAGTTTCTATGGGCCAGGATTCTGGGCATGGCTTGAATGCTTCAAGGTCTCACAAGGCTTTATTCACTATATTGGCCAGGCTGCTTTCTCAACTAGAGACTCGAATGGGGAAGAATCCATCTCCACGCTCTTTGAGGTGGTTGCCAGAATCCATTTCCTTATGATTGTATAACTAAGGGGGTCCAACATCTTCCTATTAGCTGAAATTCACTCAGATCCTAGAAGCCACATGCAGTTCCTAGAGGCTATTGCAGTTCTTTGCCATGTGGGCTTCTTCATAGGGCTGCTTACTTCATCAAGCACACAAGGAGAGTCACAACTACCTATTACAGACACAGAGATGCAGGGTGCCAAAGAATAAATCTCAACACAACAATGACATAAAAATTCTTTTAATGTTACCATTTTTTGTTAAAAGGACAACATAAAAATCTCATTGATAAATGAATTAGGTTTTGAATTTTGTAGAAACTTCTGTCATTTTAGAAATAAGGAGATTGTAGTGGCTGAAAGAGGCATATGAACTGGGCTATATCAGTTTGTTAGGGAGTTAAAAAAAACAAACCTCATATGCATCTTTTAATCATTGACATTTTTTTTCCTTGTCTGCATTGAATGTTCTGATATAGGATGTCAGCAGTTACGCATCTTTGAAGACTAGAAAGAAATTTGCAATTTTAAAATGTCCAGGAATTTGCTGCCGGGGGCTCTAACACTAAGTAGAATTTTGTCTTAGAGGCAGTCTTTTTTCTTGAAAGGGAATAGGTTACTAAGTCCTATTGGTCATAGATACAAGATAAATCATTGTTCTGTTGGTAGCTCTGGAATTTGGGGAAATAATCCAAACAAGACACTTCTGAGTAGGATGTTAGGTATTCTGTTCAAGACTGTAAAAATCTGATATGACTGAGCAGAAGTCTATATGGAATGAGAAGTGGTCCAGAGGAGCTTGGGATTGGTAGGAGGGGGAATTTATTGCTGGAAGGCACAAATACCACAAAGTTTTAAAATATTTATCTTGAATCTAACCATCTTACCAATTTTTAAAATTCTGGTCATAGTCACTATTATTATAACAGTCTTATTTGCAAAAGGAGATGGTTTTTATCTCTTTTTATCCAGTATTTATCCATTACAACTTACTGGACAATTTTGAATAGCAGTGATGAGAAGATCCCTCTTTAGGTTCTAATTTTACTTGAAACTGCTTTAACTCTTATTATTTTTTTTTTAGGTCAACTCTGTGTCATGTAGTTGCCTTTGATTAACCTGTCCTCATTTATCCACATAATTTTTACCATGAAAGCACAAATACTGTCAAATTGGTAAATGTTGTCTCCCTGTATTTCTAATACGGGAATTAGAAGAACAGTGCTTCCCTCAGGTTGTGGTTATAGAATTTATCTAGTAGTTATAGCTATTGATGAGACAGTGTGTTATAATGGAAGAACATTAGATGTAGAATTAGAAAATTTCAGCACAGGCTTTAGACCCATCATTTATTAGCTGTGTAAACCTAGGTAAATCATTTACTTTCTCTGAGCCTTCGTTTTCCCATCTGAAAGTGGGGATAGTATTATATTATTATCTCATAGCTTTGTTTCTAGGTAGAAAATGAAATAACATTTTTGAAAACATTTAAACTGCAAAATATTGAATACCATAGTTAGGGTGGCTATATGTCCCAGTTTTTCTGGACAGATTTGTTTATGTCTGTGATCTTAGCTTATTTTTTGTAAGGACACTTAAAAGTGTCCTAGTTTGAATCATAGATTTTGTCATCCAAAATGTCATTGTTACTTTCTTTATACCTGTTTTCCGGGTAGACTGAAAACTGACCGAGGGTAACCATAGTTTTCCAGCTTTGTGTCACCTACAACACCTAGCCCAGTGCCTTTCACTTAGGGCTCTTAATCCTTGAATTAATAAATATTTTTAATAGGTATTGAAACCTGTGGTAGTTTTTTAGTGATGAGTATTATTACCTTGGCTGATATCAGAACTCGAAATAGGTTGAGTGGGTGGAACTTACAGCTATATAATACACTGCTTTTTACAACTTGGGAGCCAAGTGTAATTCAGAGATGTATCTGCAATGAACTGGAAAATATGCTTTTAGAATCATTAATTTGGTTAAAAGACTTGTAAAAGACATAGTGAGTCTGTGACCTGTGCTGACAAATAGAACTCCTGAAAAGAACATCATTAGATCAGAAATGAAGAGATGATAGATTATCTCACATTCTCTAATAGGTTGAATAGTTTTAGGGATCCATTTTCTTATTTTTTTTATCAGCAGATTCAAGGTTCTGTTGAGCTTCTATGCAGGACTTGCTAGGTTATTACTAGCTTCCTCTCTGTAGATCTTGAAAACTTTAGGCATTATTTCCTTACTCTGAGCTGAGAAATGCATATTCTGGGTTATGCCTTGAAGCATTTGGTTTTGGAGACGCAGCATTCAGATACTTGCTTTAGAGAACATTTTGTATTTAATCACTTCAAGAACATGGATAAAATCAAGAGATCTATCTTAGAAACTTTGAATTTAGGATAAAATGAAAGAAAGCAATTTATCTTTTAAATGTTGACAAAAAAAGGAGGAATAATCCAAAGTGAAATACTTGAGTTGCTGCGTTGCCAGAGTAACTTCTTGGATTTTTTTTTTCAGAAAGAACCCAAGAAAAATGTAGTCTTTTTTTCTAGGATCATTAAATGCAATGAATCAGTGAGACCCATAAGCTATCCAATAATGTGGAAGTGATTACTTGGTGGGTGAGAAAAATGAATGTCTCCTCATTATTGCAGCATCTTAACTTGCTAAATAAAAAAAAAAAATTGAAAGAAAATTCTAACCTCACCCTTATAAATACTTCACTCTTGGGAAAGAGAAAATTGGTGTTTACTTCATCTTTCTGAATATAATTTTTTTTAAGGAAGTGGAGATTTTAAAATACTGCAAAGCTTGTTACTGCTACAGGTTTGTAAGTTGTGGAGGTGACGGATATTACAGAGTTAGGCAGCTTGTCCAGCTAATTATACTCTTGCTATATTTGAACAGAACTAAGGAGAAAAACTGCTTAAATGTGTTTTGCATTTTTTTTGGTAACAGTCACTTTTTAGGTATGATAAGAAAAAAATGCCCATTACTTTCAAATTGCTTTTAAAGTTACAGTAGCATTAAAACAGTATATACTATGACACTTAGAGAAACCTAATATTTGAATAATGACTGTGATTTATTTTTAAAAGATGTGAGATGAAACAGTGTGCATTTTCCCCTTGTCTTCACAAATATAAAGAAATGCAGATTGGAAAAATATATACAAAAAGTAAATTATTATTATTATTTTAAAGATTTTATTTATTTATTCATGAGAGACAGAGAAACATAGATAGAGAGAGAAGCAGAGACACAGGCAGAAGGAGAAGCAGGCTCCATGCAGGGAGCCCGACGTGGGACTTGATCCTGGGTCTCCAGGATCATGCCCTGGGCTGAAGGCAGACGCTAAACTGCTGAGCCACCTGGGATGCACAAAAAGTAAATTCTTAAATGCAAAGTAGAATGGTGGTTACCAGGGAAAGGGAATATGGTTTAATGTGTATAGAGTTTCAGTTCTGCAAGATGAGAAAGTTCTGGAGATCTCTTTTGCAACAATGTGAGTATACTTAACACTACTGAACTGTGTGCTTAAAAAGGTTAAGATGATATGTTTTATGTTGTTGTTGTTGTTGTTGTTGTTTTTAACCACAATAGTTAATAGAAGGAAGTTCTACCTGGTCAATGTAGCCTGTTTTCTGTAAATACACTTTTTAGATGAGAAACTTACCCAGAAATCTACACTAATGAAGCTTAAGGATATTTATGGCCCATTCTCTTAGAGTGAATGATGTTTACCTTGGAAGTCATGATAGAGGGGTGCCTGGGTGGCTCAGTGGGTGAAGCATCCAACTCTTGGTTTTAGCTAAGGTCATGATCTTGGAGTGATGGGATGGAGCCCCACATCCAGCTCCTGCTCAACGTGGAGACTATTTGGGTTCCCTCTCTGCCCCCTCACCATCCTCATGCTTGGGCATGCTGTCTTTCTCTCTCTCTCTCAAATCAATCAATCAATCAATCAATCAAAATTTTTTTTTTTTTAAAATGAAGTCGTGATAGAGCAGGATAAAAGACCAGTCATTTGGAAAATGTGTAATTAATTGTAATAAAATCAGAACTCTGAGTTAGCTAGATCAACTCAGCATGATCATGTTATTATTGTTACTGATTTGGCATTTCAGGGAAGTGGAGATGACAATTATATCCTATATCCTTAATGGTGTGCTTAGTTAGCAAATGGAAAACACCTCATGCAAAGGGAGATAATCGGGATAAAATGGTTAAGGAAGCACGCTCACAATACTCATTTACCACTTTGTCCAGTGTTATTAAACTCTTACATGAAGTCTTTCATTTTAACTTTTAACATGCACAAGAGTCAACTCATTTGAATGAACTTCTCTCCGCCTCCTCCACCTATAGTGGGAGTGCTAATGAGTAGTGAAGTGGCTGAGAATAATCGCTAACTGACTAGTAAATGATGGAACATCAGCTGTGTCTTAACAGTTTGCTATAAAACTAAATGTGAGTGATGTGGATCACATCTCAGGGATATTAACATCATATGCAATATAACGATTTATAAGAAATACATAATTGGTATTGACTAAGAAGAAGCTGTAAAGCAACCGAGAGCACTTAGTTGGGGTCCTAGGGTTGCCATCTGAGAGAAACAGAGTCAGCTGAAGTTAAAAGTGTGCTCTGAATTGTGAGCTGGAGTGCAGGCTTATAAAGGCAAAACCCATAAGGTTATATAACTTGTTTTGAAAGAATTATGATTGATGCTCGCAGAGTTTAAACTGCCTGCCTAATAACACAATTGGCTATTTAGCTACCAGTGTTGCACGCATGAACTTCTGACTTTTGTCAGTTGCAACTCCACCGCTTCCTAGAATACATCCTTCTATTCTGGACTAAAATAGATAATGGAACATGGAAATTGAAACTGGAGACAAACTAAACTGTGTGCATAGGCCCTACTTCCTCAATGTCCTTTTGACGATTTTGAGTGACTCTCTTAGCAATGCTTATACTTCCTTTTGAATCTTCTTTCACATGGGCCATGCAGATGATCAAAATATGTTTCTCAGGTGTACTTGGTCTTCATTTATAGTTCCTGAATATGCTCCAGAGCCATAAAAGTGAAATGAGTGTCTTTTTATTAATGAAAGTGGCTTTTGGACCCCACTCAAGGGCAGGGGCTCGTTGCCAGGAGGACCAACTATGTGAGTAGAAGGTTAGAGCCTTCAAACTGACTGCCTGACCATGAAGGGGCGATATGGACTACAGGCTGAATTGGCCAATAACCAAAGACTTGAGCAATCAGGACTGTTATGAGGCCTTCATAAAAATCCAAAATAACAGCTTTTTAAACTTTTTTTTTTTTTTTTTTTTCTGAGAGCTTCCATGCTTGGGGAACCAGAATGCTTCCATGTGCTACCAAGCCAGGTCCCAAGCTCCATGAGGAAAGAAGCTCCTTTGAGATCTTGCCCTAATTATCTCTTCATTAGGCTGTTGATTTGTATTTTTTATAATATCCTTTAATAAACTTGTAAACCTACGTAAGTGAGCCCATCTAGCAAATAATTGAACCAAAGGAGGAGATTGTTGGAACCTCCAATCTGTAGCTGGTCAATTGGAAGCACAAGTAAACAGCCTGGGGCTTGCAACTGGCATCTAAAGTGAGAGTTGTGGGGTATAGTCTGGCGGGACTGAATCCTTAGCCTGTGCAATCTGTGGTTTCTCCAGTGTAGGTAGTGTCAGAATTGAGTTGAATTCTTGGACACCCTACTGGTGTTGAAGAATTGCTTGGTGTTAAGTGTGTGGGAACCCCCTGCCACCAGATCGGGATTGATCTTAGAACACCTAAAGCTATGTTATGCCAATTTGGAGGGGTCATTAGAGAACACTTAGTCTAAATACCCACCTGATGCTGAGTTTTTCTAAAACAAGTTTAAGAAGGACATCTTTACAAACAACAGCAGATTCCAAAGTGGTTATCAAGTAGATTCTTTTGCCCAGTGACCTTACATGTATTTAATGAATGGATAGCAGTCCCCAAGTGAGCAGAAAGGAAGAACTTACTGCGGGAGGAAAAATCCCATTCATCTTTAGTTAGCTCTGACCATTAGCTCTTTTCTTCACTAGATGACACAAAACCCGTGTTTGCTTTTCTTTCTTAGGATAAGCATTCCCACTGTACTTACATGTTCTTCATAAGACATTCAAGTTTTTTTTTTTTTTAAGACATTCAAGTTTTAAAAAAAAATTATCGTAGTTGCTGTCCTCTAAGTATATTCCATTAAAAAAATGCTTCTTTTTAAAGTGCGCACAATGTAATAATACTCAAGGTAACATTGGGTTGTTTTAAGTTTAAGAAAGACTCTCTACTACCTCAGTTTCAGACACTTTTTCTGTTTGAATTACTGTTGGAATTAGTAACGCTTAAAAAGGACCTTTTCACAGAAAGTGGTCCATGTTACTAACCAATGTTACCATGTTGTTTTTAAAAATGGTTCTTCCTTTATGCTTCATTTGCTTACTCAAACTGGTCTCTCCACTGCCAGAACTCCAAAGTGGTAGATCTTTCATCATTCTGATTCTCTTTCTTGAGCTCAAAGTAATGTGTATTTTTTTCTTATTATAAAATTATTAAAAAATTAAAAAATACAGCAAAATTTGAGGACAAATATTATTCATCTTCAAAATCATTATCCAGAGACAACCATTCATCATTTTGGGTATTTCTATTATTATAAATAGTGTGTGTGTATGTACGAAATATATGGAATAGGGAAGGGATTATATCATAAATACATTTTTTACTTTTTTCTGTTAAACTTATATTTTGAGCTTCCTCACTGAATTATTTTTATTTTATTTTATTTATTTTTTGTATATTTTTTATTGGAGTTCGATTTGCCAACATAGAGCATAACACCCAGTGCTCATCCTGTCAAGTGCCCCCCTCAGTGCCTGTCACCCAGTCACCCATCACCCCACACACCTCCCTTTCCACCACCCCTGTTCGATTCCCAGAGTTAGGAATCTCTCATTTTCTGTCTCCCTCACTGATATTTCCCACTCATTTTCTCTCCTTTCCCCTTTATTCACTTTCACTATTTTTTATATTCCCCAAATGAATGAGACCATATAATGTTTGTCCATCTCCAACTGACTTACTTCACTTAACATAATACCCTCAGTTCCATTCACGTCAAAGCAAATGGTGGGTATTTGTCATTTCTAATAGCTGAGGAATATTCCATTGTATACATAGACGATATCTTCTTTACCCAGCATCTTTTGATGGACACCGAGGCTTCTTTCACAGTTTGGCTATTGTGGACATTGCTGCTATAAACATTGGGGTGCAGGTGTTCCCGTGTCTCACTGCATCTGTATTTTTGGGGTAAATCCCCAGCAATGCAATTGCTGGGTCATAGGGTAGCTCTATTTTTAACTCTTTGAGGAACCTCCACACAGTTTTCCAGAGTGGCTGCACCAGTTCACAGTCCCACCAACAGTGCAAGAGGGTTCCCCTTTCTCCACATACTCTCCAACTTTTGTGGTTTCCTGCCTTGTTAATTTTCCCCATTCTCACTGGGGTGAGGTGGTATCTCATTGTGGTTTTGATTTGTATTTCCCTGATGGCAAGGGATGTGGAGCATTTTCTCATGTGCTTGTTGGCCATGTCTATGTCTTCCTCTGTGAAATTTCTGTTCATGTTGTTTGCCCATTTCATGATTGGATTGTTTATTCCTTTGCTGTTGAGTTTAATAAGTTCTTTATAGATCTTGGATACTAGCCCTTTATCTGATACGTCATTTGCAAATATCTTCTCCCATTTTGTAGGTTGTTTTTGAGTTTTGTTGACTGTATCCTTTGCTGTGCAGAAGCTTTTTATCGTGATGAAGTCCCAATAATTCATTTTTGCTTTTGTTTCTCTTGCCTTCATGGATATATCTTGCAAGAAGTTCCTGTGACCAAGTTCAAAAAGGGTGTTGCCTGTGTTCTCCTCTAGGACTTTGATGGAATCTTGTCTCATGTTTAGATCTTTCATCCATTTTGAGTTTATCTTTCTGTCTGATGTAAGAGAAAGGTCTAGCTTCATTCTTCTGCATGTGGATGTCCAATTTTCCCAGCACCATTTATTGAAGAGACTGTCCTTTTTCCAGTGGATAGTCTTTCCTGCTTTGCTGAATATTAGTTGATCATAGAGTTGAGGGCCCATTTCTGGGTTCTCTATTCTGTTCTATTGATCTATGTGTTTGTTTTTGTGCCAGTACCACACTGTCTTGATGACGACAGCTTTGTAGTACAACCTGAAATCTGGCATTGTGATGCTCTGGTTTTCTTTTTCAGCAATCCCCTGGCTAATTCAGGGTCTTTTCTGATTCCATACAAATCTTAAGATGATTTGTTCCAACTCTCTGAAGAAAGTCCATGGTATTTTGATACAGATTGCATTAAATGTGTAAATTGCCCTGGGTAACACTGACATTTTTACAATATTAATTCTTCCAATCCATGAGCGTGGAATGTTTTTCCATCCCTTTGTGTCTTCCTCAATTTCTTTCAGAAGTGTTCTGTAGTTTTTAGGGTATAGATCCTTTACTCTTTGGTTAGGTTTATTCCTAGGTATTTTATGCTTTTGGGTGCAATGGACTCCTTAATTTCTCTTTCTTCAGTCTCATTGTTAGTGCATAGAAATGCCACTGATTTCTGGGCATTGATTTTTGTATCCTGCCCCACTGCCGAATTGCTGTATGAGTTCCAGCAATCTTGGGGTAGAGTCTTTTGGGTTTTCTATGTACACTATCATGTCATCTGCAAAGAGGGAGAGTTTGACTTCTTTGCCAATTTGAATGCCTTTTATTTCTTTTTGTTGTCTGATTGCTGAGGCTAGTACTTCTAGCAGTATGTTGAATAGCAGGGGTGAGAGTGGACATCCCTGTCGTGTTCCTGATCTTAGGGGAAAGGCTCCCAGTGTTTCTCCACTGAGAATGATATTTGCTGTGGGCTTTTCATAGATGGCTTTTAAGATGCTGAGGAATGTTCCCTCTATCCCTACACTCTGAAGAGTTTTGATCAGGAATGGATGCTGTATTTTGTCAAATGCTTTCTCTGCATATATTGAGAGGATCATACGGTTCTTGTGTTTTCTCTTGTTGATATGATCTATCATGTTGATTGCTTTATGAGTGTTGAACCAGCCTTGCATTCCGGGGATAAATCCGACTTGGTTGTGGTGAATAATCTTCTTAATGTGCTGTTGGATCCTATTGGCTAGTATCTTTTTGAGAATTTTTGCATCTGTGTTCATCAGGGATATTGTCTATAATTCTCCTTTTTGGTGGGGCTGAATTATTTTTAGAGACAAATGTTTACATGCTGCATAGTATTCCATTTATTTATGAATCATTATTTTATCTACCAGTTCTTCAGTTGTTGCCCTTCAGGTTGTTTACATTTTTGTGAGCATGAATAATTCCATAATGAGCATGTTTATATACAAATGTACATCTCTGCATCTGTGATTATTTTTTTGAATAGATTTCTTGGGGAATTATTAGATCAAAAGATTTGAACATTTCTTAAGTCTCAGAGTAATCTCTAAATGATAGGGGAACCATGCAGTTTATCTAAACCAGGACACTTTTACCAGAACAAATGCTCAAATGGACAGAACTGGAGCAACAAAGATTGGAGTGATTGAAATGGAGCATAGGGTCATCCTACTAAAAGAAAATGGGCTTATTTCCTTTTATTTTTATTTATTTTTAAATTCAGCTGGCCAACATGTAGTACATCATTAGTTTCAGATGTAGTGTTCAATAATTCATCAGTTGTATGCAATACCTAGCGCTTATCATATCATGTGCCCTCCTTAAGACCCATCACCCAGTTTTCCCATCCCCAACCCACCTCTTCTCCATCAACTCTCAGTTTGTTTCCTCTAGTTAAGAGTCTCTCATGGTTTTTCTCCCTCTCTGATGGCTTCCCATTCAGTTTTCCCTCCCTTACACTATTATCCTATGTTGTTTCTTATATCCCACAAATGAGTGAAATTGTACAATAATTGTCTTTCTCTGATTGACTTATTTTGCTCAGCATAATACCCTCTAATTACATTCACATAGTTGTAAATGGTGAGTATGCATCCTTTGTGATAGCTGAGTGATATTCCATTGTGTATATTTACCACATCTTCTTTATCCATTCATCTGCCAGTGGACATCATGACTCTTTCTACAATTTGGCTCTTGTGGACATTGCTGCTATAAACATTGGGGTAGATGCCCCTTCAGATCACTACATTTGTACCTTTGGGGTAAATACCTAGTAGTGCATTTGCTGGGTCTTAGAGTAACTCTATTTTTAACTTCTTGATGAACTTCCATATTGTATTCCAGAGTGGCTGCACCAGCTTGCTTTCCCACCAATAGTCTAAGAGGATTCCCCGTTCTCTGCATTCTGGCCAACATTTGTTGTTTCTTGACTTGTTAATTCTAGCCATTCTGACTGCTGTGAGGTGATATTGTGCTTTTGATTTGTATTACCCTGATGCCAAGTGATGTGAAGCATTTTTTCATGTGTCTCTTGGCCATTTGTATGCCTTTTTTGGAGAAATATCCATTCGTGTCTTCTGCTCATTTCTTTATTGGATTATTTGTTTTTTGGTGTTAAGTTTGATAAGTTCCTTGGAGATCTTGGATACCTAGCCCTTCATCTGATAAGGCATTTGCAAATATCATCCCCCATTCTATAGGTTGCCTTTTAATTTTGTGGACTGTTTCCTTTGCTGTGCAGAAGCTTTTTATTTTGATGAAGTCCCAAAAGTTCTTTTTTGCATTTGTTTCCCTTGATTTTGGAGATGTTTCTAGCAATAAGTTGCTGCAGCTGAGGTTGAAGAGGTTGCTGCCTGTGTTCTCCTCTAGGATTTTGATAGATTCCTATCTCACGTTTAGGTCTTTCATCCATTTTGCGTTTATCTGTGCGTACGGTTTAAGAAAATGGTCCAGTTTCATTCTTCCACATGTGGCTGTCCAATTTTCCTGATATCATTTGTTGAGGAAACTGTCTTTTTCCATTGGATATTCTTTCCTGCTTTGTAAAAGATTAGTTGACCATAGAGCTGAGGGTCCATTTCTGGGTTCTCTATTCTGTTCCATTGATCTATATGTCTTTTTTTTTGTGCCAGTATCATATTGTCATGATGATAATATAGTTTTGTAATATAGCTTGTAGTCTGGCATTATCATGCCACCAGGATGCATTCCTAAAAACTTACAAACTACCAAAACTGAAACAGGATGAAATAGAAAACCTGAATAGACCCAGCAAGGAAATTGATTCAGTAATCAAAAGTCTCCCAACAAACTAGAGTCCAGGGTTGGATGGCTTCCCAGGTAAATTCTACCAAACATTTAAAGAACTAATAACGATTTTTCTGAAGCTGTTTTAAAAAGATGGAAGGAAAACTTCCAAACTCATTCTATGAGGCCACCATTACCTTGATCCTCAAACCAGACAAAGACTTTACCAAAAAGGAGAATTACAGGCCAATATCCCTAGTGAAGATCAATGCCAAAATTCTCACCAAGCCTAGCCAATAGGATCTAACAGTACATTAAAAGGATTTTTCACCATGACCCACCACGAGCAAGTAGGATTTATTCTGGGTCTGCAAGAGTGGTTCAGCATTCACAAGTCAATCAATGTGATGCATCACATTAATAAAAGAAAGGACAAGAACCATATGATTCTCTCAATTGATACAGAAAAGGCATTTGACAGAATACGGCACTCTTTCTTGATTAAAACTTCACAGTGTAGGGATAGAGGGAATGTAACTCATTATCATAAGAGCCATCTATGAAAAGCCCATGAAGAATATCATTCTTGATGGAGAAAAACTGAGAGCTTTTCCCTGAAGGTCAGGAACATGGCAGGGATATCCACTATCACCACTGTTGTTCAACATAGTACTAGAAGTCCTAGCCTCAGCAATCAAACAACAAAAAGAAATAAAAAGCATTCAAATTGCCCAAGAAGTCAAACTCTCACTCTTCGCAGATGGCATGATACTTTATGTGGAAAACCCAAAAACCTCCACTGAAAATTCCTAGGACTCATACAGGAATTCAGCAATGTGGCAGGATATAAAATCAATACACAGAAATCAGTTGCATTTCTATACAACAATAATAAGACTGAAGAAAGAGAAATTAAAGAATCAATCCCATTTACAATTGCACCTAGGAATAAGATATTTAGGAATAAACCCAACCAAAGAGTAAAGAATCTGTACTCTTAAGACTACAGAACACTTATGAAAGAAATTAAGGAAGACAAAAAATGATGGAAAAACACTCCATGCTCATGGATTGGACAAATAAATATTGTTAAAATGTCTGTGCTACCCAGAGCAATCTAGACATTCAATGCAATTCCTATTAAAACACCATTGACATTTTTCACAGAGCTGGAACAAATAATCTTAAAATTTGTATGGAACAGTAAATACCCCAAATAGCCAGAGGAATGTTGAAAAAAATGATTTTTCCTTTTAAAGTAAAATTCCTCCAATGTTACCCCCATTAGAATTTCTAAAATCTCTTTGCATGGCTGATTTTTACTAAAGGTAATAAAAGTGTATTGTCATAACAGTTCATTATTAAGCACAAGAATTCATGCTTTTTTATTCATCAGAGGTCTGTTTATGAATGAATGTATAACTACAGTGAGGATTAGAAATTGCACATACATGCACATACAATTTAAGACCTACAATGTAACTGCATAAAATTATAGATCTGAATGTAATGCATTTCAAAGCATTATTGTGAAGAGGAAGCCTGAACTAAGTAATCAACCAACAAGTATATAAAATAATAAAAGATGAAAGAACTTTATTAGTCCATCTTAATTTCCCAAATAGAATGTGAAAGAAATTATACTCTACTATGGACTATTTTGAAGAGATAACTTTCACACTGAAAGCAAATAGATTCATTGCCTTGTAATAAGAGGACACTTTAAGAGACAATATGACATTTAAATATGACACAACTATTTTAAGGCAGTCTTTGTCTTTACTCTTTATTCTTTTGCCTTCATTTTACTTCTATACCTTGATAAAGCATTATGTTTGACAGGGGCAGATATTTAAATGCTAATTCTATGATGAAAATTAAATAAGACATTAAAAAAAACCTCAGCAGATTTTAAAGTGGTTGCCATGAGCATTCTTGGCACACAGTGATATTCAGTGTATTTAACAGAAGTTTCCTGGGGTCGTTTGACCAAAAAAAAATTGTGTTCTTTATAGGAATTACATAATCACTGATGAATGTTCTTGTTCTAATTATAATTTATTTGTAGAACTTTTGTTTTACTCTTTATAATATATGTAGAAAGAATTAGGATCTATGTTTATTCAATACAGTGCTGGAATTTCTACTATAGCAATTAGAAAAAAAGAAATGAAAAGCATCCGCATTGGTAAGCAAGAGATAAAGAGAATCATGTAGAATACACGACACTGTACATAGAAAACCCTAAAGACTCCAGCAAAAAAACTGCTGGAACTAATAAATGAATGCACTAAAGTTTCAGGGCACAAAATTAATATACAGAAATCTGTTGCATTTCTATACATTAATAATTAACTAGGAAAAAGATATTAAGAAAACAATTTCATTCACAATCACACCTAAAATAATAAAATATCTGGGAATGAACTTAACCAAAAAAATGATGAAAATATAAATAATAAAAATAAATGTGTAGTAGGAAGAACACTGGACAAGTAAAGGCAATTTGTCTTCTTTTCCAATCTGGATACTTTCATTTTATTTTCTTTGCATTATTCCGTTGATTAGAACTTCCACTATAATGCTATAGAGCAGTGATGAGAGCAAGCATCCTTGCCTTGTTACCGCCCTTGGGAGAAAGTTGTTCAGTCTTCTACCATTATGTATGATGTTAGCTGTACATTTTTCACAGGTGCTGTTTGTCAGGTCAAGGAAATTTCTATTCTTTTCATAGCCTGTTGACAAATGATGATGATGATGATGATGATAATGATAGTGATGATGATTAAAGAATGGGTGTTGGATTTTGTCAAAAAAAAATTTTTCTGAATCTTTTGAAATGATCATATAGTTTTTCTCTTTGCATTTGTTAATATGGTAAATTACATTTATTGATATTTGATTGTTAAATTATTCTTGTTTTGCTGGGATAAATTTTATTTTGTTAGGATATATTATCCTTTCTGTATATTACCACATGTATTTTACTAATATATTGTGTGGAATTTTCTTATGTATGATCTGTGAGGGATATATCTATAGGTTTTATTTTGTTTTTTCTTGATCTGTCTGATTTGACTTAGTGTTTGACTAATTGAAGGAGTTGGGGAGTATTTTTTCCTTTTTTCAATTGTCTGGAAGAACTGTCGGTTACTGATATGTCTCCTTCAAAAATTTGGTAAAATTCACCAATGAAGCCATCTGAGCCTGGGGTTTTCTTTATGGAAAAGTTTTAATTACACATTCAGTTTTAAAAATTGATATAGAGCTAGTCAGGTTATCTGTTTTTTTCTTGAGTTAGCTTTGGGAGCTTGTATCTTTCAAGAATACCATTTTATCTAAGTTGTTGAATTTGTGGGCATAAAATTGTTGCTAATATGCCTTTATTATTATTTTACTTTCTGCAGAATTGCATTGATGTGATTTCTTTCATTACTGATATTTGTAATGAATTTCTGTCCACACTTTCTTTTTCCTTATCAGTCTGAATAGAAGTTTATCAATTTTATTGTTTTTTTTTCAACAAACTAGCTTTTGAAGTTACTGACTTTGTTGTTGTTGTTTTCTCTTTTTGATTTCTTTTCTGGTTTTTTATTTTGCTTCCTCTAGGTCTCATTTGCTATTCTTTTAATAGTGTTATTTAAATCTTCTTTATCCTTAGCTTTTTTCTATCTATTTTGTCTATCAATTATTGAAAGAGGGATATTGAAGTCTCCAACTATAATTGTATATTTATTTCTCTTTGCAGTTCTATCAGTTTTTTACGTTGTATAGTGTTAAGTTCTGTCAGTAGGTTCATAAACCTTTAGGATTAAGACCTCCTTATCACTATGAAGTGCTTTTCTTTATTCCTTGTAATATTCTTTGCTCTGAAATCTAATTTCTTTAATATTAACATAACCACTCTAGCTTCTTTTGCTAAGTGTAGAAAAGTCTAACCTTTCTTTCTTTTTTTTTTTTTTTTAAAGATTTTATATATTTATTCATGAGAGACACAGAGAGAGGCTGAGTGAGAAGCAGGCTCCCTACAGGGGGAGCCTGATGTGGGACTGATCTGAGACCCTGGACCTAAGGCAGATGCTCAATCACTGAGCCACCCAGGTGTCCCAAAATTCTATCCTTTTACTTTGAACCTCTTTTAGCTATTGAGCACCACACATTTTTGGGTTTTATGTTTTACACGGTGGGTCTCTGGTCTCATTTTGCACTCTTAGGGGACCTGGCCTGTGTCTTTTCTCCTCCATTTTGCCCCATTAAAATGCTGGGTCTCAATGGTTGATAGTTTTATTTGAAAGGATATGGAGAAGGACATATTTTGGATTTAAAAGATTATGGTTTTTTTGTTTTAAATATTTTTACTTATTTATTCATTAGAGACACACACTGGGGCGGGGGGGGGGGGGTGTGTGGGAGAGAGAAGCAGGCTCCATGCAGGAAGCCCGATGCGGGACTCGATCCCGGGTCTGCAGGATCACGCTCTGGGCTGAGGGCGGCACTAAAGTGCTGAGCGACCTTGACTGCCCAAGATCATAGGTTTTATCTGGTTGAGTTTGTGATTCTGGATAACCACCTTGGGGCCTATGTCCAGCAGGCAGTTAAAAAGTATGGCTATAGAACTCAGGCGATATCAGTCCCTGGGAGGTACTTGAATTAATGCGTATAAATGAATTCCTCTAAGAAAGCTATTCAGAATGAGAGAAAGACCAAGAATGAAAACCTTAGATGCATGGATATTTACTGAGAAAGAATCTGTAGTTTAGGTAAATTCTAATTTACTAGGGATACTTATGGTAATGAAAGTTTCTTATATGTATGAATTGTTAAATGCAAATGATAGTGAATCCTTTATTATGGAGAATTGTTTGGATATTTCACTCTAGATCTGTGGAGATTTTAATATTCCTTCTAAAGTGCTTGATCTAAATGTAATACCCTAAAGAGTTTAAATTATCTATAAATGTTTTTGTAAATTTAGTCTCAGAGGCTGCAAAGAATTCAGTTGTCCTGGTGAGCAAGTTATATAAACTGCCCAAAGGCTCAAGCTCATCAGCTGTTTTGTTCATAATCTAAGTGCCAAGTGATACTGCAGAGGATTTACATATCTTAAGCTTTCAGTAAATACATGATTAAATTGCCAAGTCTTATGAGTATTTTCCTTAATGACCCTTGATCTCTCTTTAAGTGCTATGCTTGCTGAGTAACCTTACCCTGATTGGGATGGGGAAAAATATTGGGATAATCTCATTGCAGACAGAAATGTCACAGGCTGGATTCTGCATGTTAGAACTCTTGGCAGCAGATGTTCAAGTAAGAGAGGGTGTGTGGGCTGTTCAGACAATTGATCCTAAATAGGATTTTATTTTAACTTTAAAATGCACTTGTCTAGAAATTTTTAAGTGATGCAATGACATTTGATATTCTATCTCTACTTAATTTTTTTCTTGTTGACTCTGTTTGCTATTGGTGTAATTTATTATGCCTGTAACAATCCAAAGACAGGCTAGAAAATCAGATGATTCATTATGATTTATCTAATGAATAAACTTTTCAATTTCTAACCCTGGTTTTGTTATCATAGAGATTGTGAAGTGGGCAAGGTCATTCTGCTTCCTGGTGTTGCAGTTAATCCAGTCTTCAAATTGTAAAAGGCTTCACAGTGATTGTGAAATTATGTCTCTGCTGAAGGCATGATTACTAACAGTTTAATCTACTCACCTCCTCACATTTTTTGTGTGTGAAATACAAGTTTAATTTGAAGCAAAATGCAAGATGTGTGAAAAGAACCTCATCTCCTGTTGAGTTATCTTTCTAGGAATTTAGAGAGGTGATAAAATTTCTTACATCAGGGCTGTGAGTTACTTTCCTTGAGACATTGACTAGTAGTCCCACTCATTTTATATAGAGTTATCTTGGCCCATGTAACTAAAATTAGATCAGGTGTATAAGATAAAAGTACTATATACTCTAAAATCTAAAGCAGATCCCCTTAGTACATACTGTTTATAAAAACCCATCTTATGTTGGCTCTTTCTTAAGTGTATCTATAGTGCCTCTTACACTGCCATTCATTCTCTTCTTATTTTTCAAACCAATATTTACACAGTTCTTCAAAAGCCAGTTTAACTTGTCATCTTAATGACAGAGACTAATGATCTGCAATGATGATAGCACAGCTCAACAGACCATTTAATTAATATTCAGAGCTAAAGCATGCAGTTACAATACTGAAACTTTTATTGTAATCAACAAAATCAGTGGAAAAAAGACCACAGACCCTCAAACAAGATGTACTCTTGAAACTAGGGTCAAGTTCAGGTAATATTATCCTTTAAAACTGATGCTAACACCGTGCATGGATGGAATTTGCTATTTACAGCCATCTCTCTTAGAAGTGACTCAGCTAGTGTAATTTTGAAATGACACAAGCTGAATATGACACCAGGAACAAACCATACTAAGTTATAATTAAGTATAATGAAAGAAAAAATCTATTAGAGGTATTTTGAAATGAATAAAGGTCTTGGATCTTTGAAGAGTCAGAGTTACAGAATACGAATTTCAACAAAATCACGAAAATCTGTGTGCCAAGGTTTCTCAGGCAAGAGCAACGTCTGCCGCTGTGGAGATCTTCATGACAGTTACTATAAGAAATGGATAAATTGTCATTTTGGTGATAGTTACTTTGTTTAATGAAAATCATCTCATTAGCTTTTACTTCTTCCTATTCTGCCTTAAAAATTATGAGTAATGCATGCGTGTTTTTAGGAAAATTAGAAAATAAAAATAAAAAAGATTATGAAATTGCATCAAATTTATTTTTATTTTTTTAATAAAATATGGTCAATATTATTTTGAACCTAATACTTGTTTTTGATAATAATATCATTAGGTTAATATGTTTTAATTAGCCTTAGGTAAAATAACAAAAAAATGTGATTACTACACTGGGGTCAATATATATATATATTGAGGAGGAGGAGCAAGATGGCGGAGGAGTAGGGTCTCCAAATCACCAGTCTCCACCAAACTACCTAGAAAACCTTCAAATTATCCTGAAAATCTATGAATTCGGCCTGAGATTTAAAGAGAGACCAGCTGGAATGCAACAGTGAGAAGAGTTCGCGCATCTATCAAGGTAGGAAGACGGGGAAAAAGAAATAAAGACACAAAGGCCTCCAAGGGGGAGGGGCCCCGCGAGGAGCCGGGCTGAGGCCGGGGCGAGTGTCCCCAGGACAGGAGAGCCCCGTCCCGGAGGAGCAGGAGCTGCACCGACCTTCCCGGGGGAAAGGGGCTCGCAGGGAGTTGGAGCAGGACCCAGGAGGGCGGGGATGCCCTCGGGCTCCCGGGGACAGTAACAGCAACTGCGCGCCCAGGAGAGTGCGCCGAGCTCCCTAAGGGCTGCAGCGCGCACGGCGGGACCCGGCGGGACCAGGAGCAACTGAAGGGGCTCGGGGGCTGCTCCGCGGAGGGGGCTGCGGGGCGGGAGCGCGAATCCACCAGCGCAGGCTCCGGAGCACAGGGCGCCGGGACACAGCCCAGGATCCCGCCTCCCCCGGGACAGGCAGAGGCCGGGAGGGCCCAGGACAGCAAGGACGCTCCTGCCCCAGCTGAGCAGATCAGCGGCCCCGCCCCGGAGCCTCCAGGCCCTGCAGACGGAGTTCCTGCCGGAGCTGAATCCAGGTTTCCAGAGCTGCCCCGCCACTGGGGCTGTTCCTCCTGCGGCCTCACGGGGTAAACAACCCCCACCGAGCCCTGCACCAGGCAGGGGCACAGCAGCTCCCCCAACTGCTAACACCTGAAAATCAGCACAGCAGGCCCCTCCCCCAGAAGATCAGCTGGACGGACAACTTCCAGGAGAAGCCAAGGGACTTAAAGTACACAGAATCAGAAGATACTCCCCTGTGGTTCTTTTTTTTTTTTTTTGTTTTGTTTTGTTTTGTTTTTGTTTTTGTTTTTGTTTTTGTTTTGTTTTGCTTTTTGATTTGTTTCCTTCCCCCACCCCCTTTTTTTCTCCTTTCTTTTTCTTTCTCTTTTTCTTCTTTTTTTTTTCTCGTTTTTTTTTCTTTTCTTCCCTTTTTTTTTCTCTTTCTCTTTTCTTTCCTTCTTTCTCTCCTCTCTTTTTCTCTTTTTCCCAATACAATTTGCTTTTGGCCACTCTGCACGGAGCAAAATGACTAGAAGGAAAACCTCACCTCAAAAGAAAGAATCAGAAACAGTCCTCTCTCCCACAGAGTTACAAAATCTGGATTACAATTCAATGTCAGAAAGCCAATTCAGAAGCACTATTATACAGCTACTGGTGGCTCTAGAAAAAAGTATAAAGGACTCAAGAGACTTCATGACTGCAGAATTTAGAGCTAATCAGGCAGAAATTAAAAATCAATTGAATGAGATGCAATCCAAACTAGAAGTCCTAACGACGAGGGTTAACGAGGTGGAAGAACGAGTGAGTGACCTAGAAGACAAGTTGATAGCAAAGAGGGAAACTGAGGAAAAAAGAGACAAACAATTAAAAGACCATGAAGATAGATTAAGGGAAATAAACGACAGCCTGAGGAAGAAAAACCTACGTTTAATTGGGGTTCCCGAGGGCGCCGAAAGGGCCAGAGGGCCAGAATATGTATTTGAACAAATTCTAGCTGAAAACTTTCCTAATCTGGGAAGGGAAACAGGCATTCAGATCCAGGAAATAGAGAGATCCCCCCCTAAAATCAATAAAAACCGTTCAACACCTCGACATTTAATTGTGAAGCTTGCAAATTCCAAAGATAAGGAGAAGATCCTTAAAGCAGCAAGAGACAAGAAATCCCTGACTTTTATGGGGAGGAGTATTAGGGTAACAGCAGACCTCTCCACAGAGACCTGGCAGGCCAGAAAGGGCTGGCAGGATATATTCAGGGTCCTAAAGGAGAAGAACATGCAACCAAGAATACTTTATCCAGCAAGGCTCTCATTCAAAATGGAAGGAGAGATAAAGAGCTTCCAAGACAGGCAGCAACTAAAAGAATATGTGACCTCCAAACCAGCTCTGCAAGAAATTTTAAGGGGGCCTCTTAAAATTCCCCTTTAAGAAGAAGTTCAGTGGAACAGTCCACAAAAACAAAGACTGAATAGATATCATGATGACACTAAACTCATATCTCTCAATAGTAACTCTGAATGTGAACGGGCTTAATGACCCCATCAAAAGGCGCAGGGTTTCAGACTGGATAAAAAAGCAGGACCCATCTATTTGCTGTCTACAAGAGACTCATTTTAGACAGAAGGACACCTACAGCCTGAAAATAAAAGGTTGGAGAACCATTTACCATTCGAATGGTCCTCAAAAGAAAGCAGGGGTAGCCATCCTTATATCAGATAAACTAAAATTTACCCCAAAGACTGTAGTGAGAGATGAAGAGGGACACTATATCATACTTAAAGGATCTATTCAACAAGAGGACTTAACAATCCTCAATATATATGCTCCGAATGTGGGAGCTGCCAAATATATAAATCAATTATTAACCAAAGTGAAGAAATACTTAGATAATAATACACTTATACTTGGTGACTTCAATCTAGCTCTTTCTATACTCGATAGGTCTTCTAAGCAAAACATCTCCAAAGAAACGAGAGCTTTAAATGATACACTGGACCAGATGGATTTCACAGATATCTACAGAACTTTACATCCAAACTCAACCGAATACACATTCTTCTCAAGCGCACATGGAACTTTCTCCAGAATAGACCACATATTGGGTCACAAATCGGGTCTGAACCGATACCAAAAGATTGGGATTGTCCCCTGCATATTCTCGGACCATAATGCCTTGAAATTAGAACTAAATCACAACAAGAAGTTTGGAAGGACCTCAAACACATGGAGGTTAAGGACCATCCTGCTAAAAGATAAAAGGGTCAACCAGGAAATTAAGGAAGAATTAAAAAGATTCATGGAAACTAATGAGAATGAAGATACAACCGTTCAAAATCTTTGGGATGCAGCAAAAGCAGTCCTAAGGGGGAAATACATCGCAATACAAGCATCCATTCAAAAACTGGAAAGAACTCAAATACAAAAGCTAACCTTACACATAAAGGAGCTAGAGAAAAAACAGCAAATAGATCCTACACCCAAGAGAAGAAGGGAGTTAATAAAGATACGAGCAGAACTCAACGAAATCGAGACCAGAAGAACTGTGGAACAGATCAACAGAACCAGGAGTTGGTTCTTTGAAAGAATTAATAAGATAGATAAACCATTAGCCAGCCTTATTAAAAAGAAGAGAGAGAAGACTCAAATTAATAAAATCATGAATGAGAAAGGAGAGATCACTACCAACACCAAGGAAATACAAACGATTTTAAAAACATATTATGAACAGCTATACGCCAATAAATTAAGCAATCTAGAAGAAATGGACGCATTCCTGGAAAGCCACAAACTACCAAAACTGGAACAGGAAGAAATAGAAAACCTGAACAGGCCAATAACCAGGGAGGAAATTGAAGCAGTCATCAAAAACCTCCCAAGACACAAGAGACCAGGGCCAGATGGCTTCCCAGGAGAATTTTATCAAACGTTTAAAGAAGAAATCATACCTATTCTCCTAAAGCTGTTTGGAAAGATAGAAAGAGATGGAGTACTTCCAAATTCGTTCTATGAAGCCAGCATCACCTTAATTCCAAAGCCAGACAAAGACCCCGCCAAAAAGGAGAATTACAGACCAATATCCCTGATGAACATGGATGCAAAAATTCTCAACAAGATACTGGCCAATAGGATCCAACAGTACATTAAGAAAATTATTCACCATGACCAAGTAGGATTTATCCCTGGGACACAAGGCTGGTTCAACACCCGTAAAACAATCAATGTGATTCATCATATCAGCAAGAGAAAAACCAAGAACCATATGATCCTCTCATTGGATGCAGAGAAAGCATTTGACAAAATACAGCATCCATTCCTGATCAAAACTCTTCAGAGTGTAGGGATAGAGGGAACATTCCTCGACATCTTAAAAGCCATCTACGAAAAGCCCACAGCAAATATCATTCTCAATGGGGAAGCACTGGGAGCCTTTCCCCTAAGATCAGGAACAAGACAGGGATGTCCACTCTCACCACTGCTATTCAACATAGTACTGGAAGTCCTAGCCTCAGCAATCAGACAACAAAAAGACATTAAAGGCATTCAAATTGGCAAAGAAGAAGTCAAACTCTCCCTCTTCGCCGATGACATGATACTCTACATAGAAAACCCAAAAGTCTCCACCCCAAGATTGCTAGAACTCATACAGCAATTCGGTAGCGTGGCAGGATACAAAATCAATGCCCAGAAGTCAGTGGCATTTCTATACACTAACAATGAGACTGAAGAAAGAGAAATTAAGGAGTCAATCCCATTTACAATTGCACCCAAAAGCATAAGATACCTAGGAATAAACCTCACCAAAGATGTAAAGGATCTATACCCTCAAAACTATAGAACACTTCTGAAAGAAATTGAGGAAGACACAAAGAGATGGAAAAATATTCCATGCTCATGGATTGGCAGAATTAATATTGTGAAAATGTCAATGTTACCCAGGGCAATATACACGTTTAATGCAATCCCTATCAAAATACCATGGACTTTCTTCAGAGAGTTAGAACAAATTATTTTAAGATTTGTGTGGAATCAGAAAAGACCCCGAATAGCCAGGGGAATTTTAAAAAAGAAAACCATATCTGGGGGCATCACAATGCCAGATTTCAGGTTGTACTACAAAGCTGTGGTCATCAAGACAGTGTGGTACTGGCACAAAAACAGACACATAGATCAGTGGAACAGAATAGAGAATCCAGAAGTGGACCCTGAACTTTATGGGCAACTAATATTCGATAAAGGAGGAAAGACTATCCATTGGAAGAAAGACAGTCTCTTCAATAAATGGTGCTGGGAAAATTGGACATCCACATGCAGAAGAATGAAACTAGACCACTCTCTTTCACCATACACAAAGAGAAACTCAAAATGGATGAAAGATCTAAATGTGAGACAAGATTCCATCAAAATCCTAGAGAAGAACACAGGCAACACCCTTTTTGAACTCGGCCATAGTAACTTCTTGCAAGATACATCCACGAAGGCAAAAGAAACAAAAGCAAAAATGAACTATTGGGACTTCATCAAGATAAGAAGCTTTTGCACAGCAAAGGATACAGTCAACAAAACTCAAAGACAACCTACAGAATGGGAGAAGATATTTGCAAATGACATATCAGATAAAGGGCTAGTTTCCAAGATCTATAAAGAACTTATTAAACTCAACACCAAAGAAACAAACAATCCAATCATGAAATGGGCAAAAGACATGAACAGAAATCTCACAGAGGAAGACATAGACATGGCCAACATGCATATGAGAAAATGCTCTGCATCACTTGCCATCAGGGAAATACAAATGAAAACTACAATGAGATACCACCTCACACCAGTGAGAATGGGGAAAATTAACAAGGCAGGAAACAACAAATGTTGGAGAGGATGCGGAGAAAAGGGAACCCTCTTACACTGTTGGTGGGAATGTGAACTGGTGCAGCCACTCTGGAAAACTGTGTGGAGGTTCCTCAAACAGTTAAAAATATACCTGCCCTACGACCCAGCAATTGCACTGTTGGGGATTTACCCCAAAGATACAAATGCAATGAAACGCCGGGACACCTGCACCCCGATGTTTCTAGCAGCAATGGCCACGATAGCCAAACTGTGGAAGGAGCCTCGGTGTCCAACGAAAGATGAATGGATAAAGAAGATGTGGTTTATGTATACAATGGAATATTACTCAGCTATTAGAAATGACAAATACCCACCATTTGCTTCAACGTGGATGGAACTGGAGGGTATTATGCTGAGTGAAGTAAGTCAGTCAGAGAAGGACAAACATTATATGTTCTCATTCATTTGGGGAATATAAATAATAGTGAAAGGGAAAATAAGGGAAGGGAGAAGAAATGTGTGGGAAATATCAGAAAGGGAGACAGAACATAAAGACTGCTAACTCTGGGAAACGAACTAGGGGTGGTAGAAGGGGAGGAGGGCGGGGGGTGGGAGTGAATGGGTGAATGGGTGACGGGCACTGGGTGTTATTCTGTATGTTAGTAAATTGAACACCAATAAAAAAATAAATTAAAAAAAAATATATATATTGACCCCAGTCAATTTTTTGATTTGCTAATATATATATATATATATATATATATATATATATATATATATCATAGGCAAAGTTTTTTAATTTATTTTTTTATTGGTGTTCAATTTGCCAACATATAGAATAACACCCAGTGCTCATCCCATCAAGTGACCCCCTCAGTGACCGTCACCCAGTCACCCCCACCCCGCCGCCCACCTCCCTTTCTACCACCCCTTGTTCGTGTCCCAGAGTTAGGAGTCTCTCATGTTCTGTCTCTCTTAAATCATAGAAATTTTTAAAATAGTGAATAACACACAGCTCTTTATCTTTTTTCTTCTCATTCTCAAAAGTACTTCATCTTTGATTTTTCTCTTGTAGTTCTCACACTGTCTTACCTGGTCAGTATCTGCTTCATCTTACTTCATAACAAAGCCATTTTTATTCTTTATTGTGCCTTACAAGCACTTCGTGTAGGAGAACACTTTTCCAGAAAGACTGACTTTCTTTTCTTGGTTCCCATGATCCCAGTATTTGCCATCATATAAGATTCATAAGTTTTAGTTGCAGATCTAAATTTTACTAGAACATTTCATGGAGTAATATTTTGGGGAGTACTTCATATGTGTAAAGTGGTTGTAGAGTGGTTAGGTAGAGGAAAATGTGTCCCTATGTTTAGCAGCTGTCAACTGCCTTCATTTTTATCATTTTCCAGGTTGGTGGCAGACTCACATCTTACTCCACGGCCCCTTTGGCCCCTTTACTCTGTTCTTTCCTGCTTTCTGTAATATTCATTTGAAATGAACATTAAAGCAATGCCTCTGTTGAGTTTGAACTAAGGTTACTATAGTAAAAAGTTAAATATAAAATTTCAGGTAAATAATTTAAATCATAGCTGATAGGAGATATGTGGCTTGAGACTTGTCATTTTTGTTAAGACATCACTTGTAGGATGTAGAGCTTTTATCCAGCTATGATGCTTATGGTGCCTGTTTCTGCACAGCAGCATCCTCATTTAAACACCCCCTTTGGATAAATTTGGATTTTTTGTTTTGTTTTGTTTTTTGAGGAAAATATGTCCTTTCCCTGACAAATAGGGCACATTGCTCAAGTCTACAACAGATACGACCAAGTGCTTTGTGCTCTTACCTACTTTTCTCCATTGCAGAGAATCTTCTATATTGAAGAAATGAGTTCCAGATTCTTCAGGCATGGCATCTTTCTGTGGGAGTTTCTCTTCATTCCTTTCATAGCAAGAGGCTATAAGCTCAATGGTTAAGAGCTTGAGTTTTTAAGCCAGTGGATCCTGGGTTGAATCCTGGCTCTGCCTCCTGAAGCTCTTTGGCTTTGAAGAAGTTACTGGACTTCTCTAAGCCCTAGTGTCCTTATCTCAGAAATTGATATGATCAGTACTAAGTGCAGAGAAATGTCGTGGATCTTCAATAAAGCCATGATTTAAAAGGTTGGCATAGTGAAGATGGCACCCTGGGGGCTTCACATACCAATTACTCTTACTTTAAGACCTCTATGAGAGTCTCTCTGATGTTCCAGCTTAGGGAAGAAGCACCTTGGCTCTTGTACTTCTCTAAGCCTCTTTTCCTCCCTTTGGAGCCTCTTAATATCTCACCTCTTCCATGTATTTTCATAGGTACACTAAACTCAACATGCAAAAATATAGCACTCTGCAACAATTGCAAATGTTTATTCTTTCTGTTGTTGTATAAATCCTGCTATACAGCACACCAGCACAATGTATTGTCCATCTTCCTGCTTTCTGATGATGAGAGTGAAGGTGATGGACTCTGTATAAGTAGGAAGCCACCATATTTTTAGGATAAAGGCCAATATTAATAAAATTTAATTATATTTAAACTTCACTCATTGAATACTCAATAGACTTTGTGATTTCACTTTAGATGGTGTTAGCAGAATATGGGCATGATGTGTGTGTGTGTGTGTGTGCAGAGCAGCACTTCATGTTTAATATGTATTTAAATCTAAAATTTTTACTAAAGCTGCTACTGAAAATTGCTGCATGGGACAGAGATTAACATCTTTGGGATCCCCTAGTAAGAGTAATTAGTAAAGGTGATTTAAATAAAAAAGTATTTGGGGATTTGTCTGTTAGAGGTTGTAGAGATCTGTGGAGAACCTTATCATTGAATTATAACTGAATAGGTTTTTAATAAATTAATCGGAACTAGAAATTATTTTTCTACTCCCTCATGTGAAACTATGCCTAAAACTTATTAAATAACAAGGCAATTAAATTTTCCTACAGGCAGCATTGATTGCCTTGTAGAGAGGGCCAGATGAACAGAACCTACAGGATCAAGATGCCTTTGTAATAAAGAAATACTGCAGGCTTTGTCCTCAGTGCTCCCATCTTAATGAAATAAGAATGTCCTTTTCAATTAGCATTTGGTGCTACCTCACAGAAGAAGAAATAAAATGCTGGGTAACTTTTTATCAAGAGATTGATACGGTT
Source organism: Canis aureus (assembly GCF_053574225.1). Lineage (NCBI taxonomy): Eukaryota > Metazoa > Chordata > Mammalia > Carnivora > Canidae > Canis > Canis aureus. Next base: position 54,481,893 of record NC_135623.1, on the reverse strand, counting down.
TGTTGTGAAGCACAATGCTGTAACTACTGGTGATTTGAATATGAAGCCTAGAAGGAGGTAACTTTTGTCCCAGACTGGATCCCCCTGTTATCTTTTAAGACACTCTCCATCCCTCCATCCCCTTGTCACTGAAGAGGAGCTTGTAAAGCTGATTTAGAAGGATGATTCTCCAAATATAATCTTATTATGTTCATTATTTTTTAACTCACATATTTCTAAATTTCTTCATCATTGAGCAACCTGTTGTGTTATTTAAGATATGAGATACAATTTAAAAAATTACCATACAGTTTTTCTTGATATTTTACTTAAAATTATTATAAAGTAGCTTAACTTCTTTTTTTAGATTGAGATATAATTGACACATCACATTATATTAGTTTCAGGTGCACAATATGAGTCGATACTTGTATATATTGCAAAATGATCGTAGTAAGTCTAATTTAACATCCCTCAACAATACATACACAGCTTTTTTCTTGTAATGAGGACATTGAAGATCTACTTTCTTAACAACTTGCAAAAACACAATACACTATTATTAACTATAGTCACCATGCTGTATGTTGCATGTCCCATGCTGCAGGGGGATACCCAAGCCTTTTTTATTTGGCAGCTGGAATCTTGAAGCTTTTGACTCCCTTCATCCATTTTACCCCTCCCCACTCCTTGCCTCTGACAACCACCAATCTGTTCTTTATATCTGTGAGTTCAGTTTTGCTTGTTTTTTTTTTTTTTTTTTTTGATTCCACATGTAAGTGAGGTCATAAAATATTTGTCTTTTTCTGACTTATTTCACTTATCATATATATATATATATGTTTTCTTTATCCATTCACCTATCAATGGACACTTAGATTGCTTTCATGTCTTGGCTAATGCTGCAGTGAATGTAGAGTTGTATATTTCTTTTTGAGTTAGTGTTTTAATTTTCTTTAGGTTAATACTCAAAAGTGGAATCGTTGGGTCATATGGTAGTGCTATTTTAAATTTTTTGACGAACTTCTGTACTGTTTTCCATAGTGACTGCACCAGTTTATATTCCCACCGACAGTGCACAAGGGTTCCTTTTTCTCCATATCCTCTCTAATACTTGGTATTTATTTATTTTTTTTATAATAGCAATAGCCATTCTAACAGATGTGAGGTGATCCCTCATGATACTTTTGATTTGCATTTCCCTGATGATTAGTGATGGTGTATATCTTTCTATGTACCTGTTGGCCATCTATATGTCTCCTATCTATTCAGCTCCTCTGCCCATTTTTTTAAACCAGTATTTGTTTTATTGCTCTTGAGGTTTTTGAGTTCTTTATACATTTTGAACATAATCCCTTATTAGGTATATTATTTGCAAAAATTTTATCCCAATCACTAGATAGTCTTTTCATTTTGTTGATGATTTTCTTTGCTCTGCACAAACTTTTTAGTTTGATGTAGCCTCTAGTTGTTGATTTTTGCTTCTGTTGCCTTTGCTTTTGATGTCATTTTAAAAAATCATGGCCAAGACCAATGTCAAAGAGATATTGCTTATGTTTTCTTCTAGGAGTTTTATGATTTCACATCTTACATTCAAGTCTTTGATCCATTTTGTGTTAATTTTTGTGTCCAATGTAACATAGTGGTCCAATCTCATTCTTCTGTGTGTAGCTGTCCAATTTTCCCAACACCATTTATTAAGAGACTGTCCTTTATCCATTGTATATTCTTGCCTCCTTTCTTGTAAATTAATTGGCCCCATATGCATGGGTTTATTTCTGGGATCTCTATTCTGTTCCATTGGTCTATGTGTCAGTTTTTATGCCAATATCATACTATTTTGATTGCTATAGCTTTGTAGCATAGTTTGAAATCAGGAAGCATGATGCTTCCAGGTTTGTTCTTCTTTTTCAAGATTGTTTTGGCTATCTGGGGTCTTTTGTGGTTTCACAATTTTAGGGTTGTTTATTCCATTTCTGTAAAAAATGCCATTGTAATTACTTCTTATTTGGCTAGACTGATTAGTTTTGTCATCTGTCGTTAAATTTGACAGCCTTTATGCTGCCTTAGTCTTTTTTTTTTCCTCCTAAAGAACCATGCCTAGATCTTTTATTCTTTAATCATGAAGTTTATTTTGGGAAACTTATACCTTCTATTATCACTTTTTAAAAAATTGTGAGGTCTTGCTCTTGTGTCTTTTACTTTCTTAAATTGCTATCTTCTTACCTGTATATATTGTCCCAGTTGATAATTAAGCCTTGTTAATGAAGACCAATTCCTGTTTCTTACTGTAAGCTACCAGATTGCTTCTTTTGTGAGTACTTATAATAACATCTCCTTTAGTTCTAAGGTACTTAATTTTCACTTTATATAGCTGGTAACTTTTTTCATAAATTTTGTAAGTTAAAAACGGTTTTTCATTTTTAATTAATGCTATTCGTTTGGAAAATTGAGGTCCCAGAAAACAAGTTATATCATTCAAGAAGTCAGAAGCTAAACCTAGTTTTGGTACATGTATTTCTGGGGAACTGGCTTTTTGTACTACTAAATAAACTGCTGTAATTAATTGCTACAATGAATTGTTTTACAAATAATTTTTGAACACTGTATTTAGAGAATTTTCCTAGGATCTGTGAGGGATATTATAATTCAGACAGAAATATCCTTAAGACACTTGCAGTGTAATATAGGAAATGATATTTGCACACAAATAAACGTAACACAAGATTTAAAAGGACAGTGTCATAAATGAGAGATAGTGTAAGGGCTATGGGATTCTGAAGAGACAAGGAAGACTTCCAATGTGGAGGATAAGAGAAAACTTTGTGCAGGAGGAGGCCTATGATATGTTCCTCAAAGGGAAACCAGGATTGTTTATTCTTTGGAAAGTAGGGAAGTTGATATCCAGATGGCAAGAACAGAACAAGCAACTAAGGAAAGAGGAAAGCAAAGGTGCTTGCGGTGGGAATAGGAAATGGGGAGCTTGCTGGCCATGTGTAAATGAGAGCATGGAGACTTAGAGTTGTACTTATGGCTTTGGGTTATTTATTACCATATTATTTTATAAACACTGACACTTTGATCAAAAGAGGATCATGAATATGATAGTTTCTCTTTTTTAACAAAAGATTTTATTTATTTATTTTTGAGAGAGAGTGACTATGTGTATGTGTGTGAGCAGGGGGAGGGATAGAGGGAGAGGAAGAGAATCTCTAACAGATTCCATGCTGAGCTGGAGCTCCATGTGGGACTTGATCCCATGACCCTGAGATCATCACCTGAACTGAAACCAAGAGTCAGATACCCAAAGTGCTGAGCCACCCAGGCGCCCATGATAGTCTCCCTTTATCCCAATTTTGCTTTCTGTGCTTTCACTTACTGGTGGTCAGCTATGGTCTGGAAGCAGATGATTCTCCTTCTGATTTATCATCAGAAGGTCAGTAGTACCTAATGCTACATCACAATGCCTACGTCATTCATCTGACTTCATCTCATCACTTCATAGACATTTCATCATCTCACATCATCACAAGAAGACAGTAAGTACAGTACAATAAGATATTTTGAGTGGTCACATTCACCTAACTTTTATTACAGTATATTGTTATAATTATTCTATTTTATCATCGTTGTTGCTTAATCTCTTATTGTGCCTAATTTGTAATGAAACTTTATCATAAATGTGTTTATATAGGAAAAAGCATAGTATTGTAGGGTTTGTACTATCCACTGTTTCAGGCATCCACTACGGAACATAGAAGTGTCCTCCATGGATAAAGGTGGGGGAACTACTGTAGATCCATGATTGAGAGAGATTGTCATATATTTTTTTTCTTTTTGATGTTGAGTAATAAGGCTATGTGTGAAGGAAGAGCTGAATTAGTGTATTATTTGGCTCTAAACACTTACTCATTTTCACATCCTGGCCTATATATCATAGGCTTAGGAATTGACATAGGCATAGGTCCAGGAAATTGACAGAATAGTAATAGTTTTGTATCTTGTGATTTTAGGGATACTAGGAAACTTGTTTTTACAAAGACTTAACAAAATCCTCTGTCTGCTAATATCTAATATTTTCTTATACCCGTTCCTTTAAAGCACATGATCAATACTTGATGTATTTTCCCCTGTTAAAATATAAAGGCCTCTGGATATAGTTCAAGAACATATGCAGGGAGAGGATATCTCCAAAGGGGAAGAACATTTCTGGAAGAATAGCTAGGCAAACACTGATTTTTATTTTTTTGACTGACTTCGCAATTTTACCTAACCTACTGTTTTGATATACCTCGGGAATGTCAAATATAAATAAATGCATACATACATATAAATAAAATATATAAATACAACACACTGAGTTCACTGGTGGTTTTATATTATTTTTATTTAATAAAAATGAAACAAAATGACCTAAAAGATGTTTCCTAGCACATGAAATCAGGAACCAGACTCTTAGTTGGTAGTTGGATTTGGGATTTTTCTCTGGAGGAAGATCAGCTGTTCTTTTTTAATGAATACCTTGATTTCTGTTAATGAACTACTCAGATGTATAAAAGAACAATTAAGTTCATCTCAGCCTTCTGCTATATTATTATAATTTTGTATAAATAGTTCTTAATAAAGTCATTTTCTAAATTGATTTTATTTTATGTAATACAAGTTTTTTACTTAGAAAGGAAAATACTTGAAGAGCTAGCATATGGTTACCTTATGCTGCTCTTCACTTGCTTCTTCCTTTAGTGCATTTCATGCTCTTCTCTGTTGTCTTTTTCCCCCTATTTTCTGTGATTTCTTCTTCCATGTAGGATTCAGTGCCTTCATGCTGCTCTTGGACATTTGAGCCTTCCTCACTTTCCTGCCTTACCTGGGCCTGTGTGGTTCCTCCAGCACCCTGACAAGTCTAGACTTCCCTTTGCATCCTCTTCAGCTTTTCCTTTTGTACCTAATACTGCTTATTTGTCCGTCTGTCCTCCTTTCCCACTTCCCTCTCTCGCTTCCTCCCTCCTTCCTCTGTTTCCTCGTCTTTTTCCTCTTCTGCCTCCCTCCCACGCCTTTCTCTCTCTTTGTGGCACATAGAGGCTTGTACATCTTATCAATTTTCACAAAGGACTTGTTTTTTTTGTTTTGTTGACAGTCTCTACAGTTTTGTTTTTTGCAGTTGTTTTGATTACATTCATTTTTGCTCTTGTCTTTATTAGTTTCTTCCTTCTACTTTCTTTGGATTTAATAATTTTTGCTTTATATGTGTTAAAGTTGAATATTTTAAATATGTATTTCATTTAATAAATACGTGTAGGGCAATAAATTTACTTCTTGATGCTACTTTGTATTCCATAAGTTTGCTGTGTTTGCATTTGCTCCCTGTTCTAAATATTTCATAATTTCCATTTTGATCTACTCTTTAATCACTTAGTCATTCAGGAGTACACTTTAAAAAACAATCTTCACTGTTGATTTCTAAAAATTGTATTATTCAAATATTTAACATTTATTGGGACATTTCAGGTGACTGAGTATATGGAAAAATTTTTAATGCTCCATATGTGCTTAAAATATGTATTTTTAACTTGTGCAGGATTCTAAAAATATATATTACAACAAGCATCTAACGTTAAATTTATATCCATATTATTTTGTACGTACTTGATCCATGTTTTTTTTTTTTTTTGATCCATGTTTCTAATAGTGGTATGCTAAAATCTCCCTCTCCAATTGTTTTAACACTTTTTCTGTGTAATTCTATTAATTGAAAATTTGGAGCTATTTTGTTAGGTTTATACAAATTAATGATTGTCCTAACATCTTGAAGCATTGTTTCTTTAACCATAATTTGTTTATTTATTTAATTAAAGATTTTAATTTATTTATTCATGAGAAACACACACACAGAGAGGCAGAGACCCAGGCAGAGGGAGAAGCAGGCTCTATGCAAGGAGCCTGATATGAGACTTGATCCCAGGACTCCAGGATCATGCCCTGGGTGGAAGGCAGATGCTCAACCACTGTGCCACCCAGGCGTCCCTCTTTAACCGTAATTTAGTGTGCCTCTTTATTCCTATTAATAATTTTGATCTAATATCTGTTTTTGCCTGGTAGCACTAGTATTACACCAGCTTTTTTTGTTATTATTTTTTTGGTAAATATTTTTTCATGAATTTCTAATCTTTCTGTGTTCTTTGGTTTTAAGCGTATCTTTTCTTTTTTAAAGATTTTATTTATTTATTCATGAGAGACACGGAGACAGAGAGAGAGGCAGAGACACAGGCAGAGGGAGAAGCAGGCTCGAAGCAGGGAGCTCGACGTGGGACTCCATCCCCGGCCTCCAGAATCACACCCTGGGCTGAAGGCAGTGCTAAACTGCTGAGCCACCTGGGTTGCCCTAAGTCTATCTTTTACAACTAACCCTTTCATTGAATTTTATTTGTATTGGTTTATTCTATAATCTTTGTCTATTAATAGATATAATCTGTATTTATGGCACTTATAAGTTTATTTAGGTTTCTATTTAAATTCTATTTTTTCTTTGCTTTTTTTTCCCTTCTCTTAGCTTCTTTTGACTTGATAGAATTTCCATTAATTATTATAAGATTCCTCTGATAGTTTCAGAGCTATACATTGTATTGCCATTCTGTTAGAAGTCATCCTTAGCATGTTAGTGAAAATATTTGTCTCTATTTTTTTTTAACTTACTTAGTACATTTATTTTCTTCTTAAACAAGACAAAGGCCCTGAACCTTTAATCTGTTGAAAACTGCTCCCTTTTGGATCTTGCCTACCCCCTTCCTGGTTATTATACTTAAAAATTTAGTTTCACATGAAAAAAATCCATATTGACTACGCATAGGTTTTTGTAGATATAGCTATTTAAATTTATAAACATTATCACATTTCTGTGCTTATATCTTTTTTCTTGCATTTTATTCATTCCTTTCGGGCTCACTTTCTTCTTCCTGAAGTATGTCTATTAACCACTCATTTTGGGGAGATCTGTGTGTGCTTGTGTGTGTGTGTGTGTGTCAAGATTTCTTAGACTTAGTATTTCTAAAAGCCCTTATTTTGTTCTCACTTTTACATGATAGTTTAGATTGATTTTGAATTTTGTTTCTTGTTATTTTTCCTCTGATGTTCTAAGATAATATCTTCTGTCAACTGTCATTGCTGATGAGAGATTTTGCCAAAGTTGTCATTCCTTTCTATATAGCCTATCTTTTCTCTATGTTGGAATTTACGGGGTTTTTTATTCCTTTATTCATTATCCTTCAAATATTTATTGATTGACAACTAGTCCTGTAGACACTGGGTTTTCATCAGTGTACAAAGCAGTATAAATATCCGTGCACTCATAGATCTTACAGTCTAATGAGTGAATATATTAGCTAAGCTAAAGCTAGCCACTGTAATAAATTAAGCCCCTGATTATCACTGGCTTAATGCTTTGAGATTTTATTTTTCATACTATCTCTTTTTTTTAAGATTTTATTTATTCATGAGAGACAGAGAGAGGCAGAGACATAGACAGAAGTAGAAGCAGGCTTCTTCTGGGGAGCCCAATGTGGGACTCGATCCCAGGACTCCTGGGATCATGCTGTGAGCCGAAGGCAGATGCTCAACCCCTGAGCCACCCAGGCGTCCCTTTCATACTGTCTCTTAAGGCTGTTTCTAGTTAACAAACTCTCAAGGTACAGGCTTTTTCTACTTTGTGTCTCTGTCATCTCTAACATTCAGTTTTGATGCTGTCCTGCAGCCACCAAAGTTCTAGCAGCCAGAGAGGGAAAAGAGCATGGAGGTTTTTAAGGACTAGGCCTGGAGGTGGCACTTACCACGTTGGCCCATATTCTCATGGTGAGGATGCAGTCACTTGTACATATTTAACTTCAAAGGTGCCTGGGGAAGGTAATGCAGCTGTGAGCCTAGGAGGAAAAGAAAACACGTTTGGGAATCAGCAGTTAGTTCTTGCCATGCCATGAGTAAAACGCATGGTATACTAAATAGTGTTAGTGCTAAGGAGGAAACTACTCAACGAGGGGGCCAGGAGGGTTGCAGGAGGTGGGATCCCAGTTGTACACGGGTGGCTGCTGAAGTCCTTACTTAGAAGGGTACCTTTGAGTGTACACCTATGAAGAAGTGAGGGGTTGTTGCCTTGTAGAGATCCGTCTGAAGGAAGAACATTTCAGGCATAGCAAATAGCAAATGCAAATGTTTTGAGGTTGGGGGCAAGCGAACAACGGGTTGGAGTAAATATTAGGTCAATGAGGTAAGTGATAATGTATGGCTGTGTGAGCCATCAGTGGGTTTTGAGTGGAAGGCATGGGCATGATCTGACTTAGGTTTTAGCGGGATAGCTCTGGTTGCTGGGTTGAGAAGAGATAGTAGGACGGGAGTAGGGAAGAGAATCAGGCCAGTTAGAGGTTACTCTAATAATCCACGTGAGAAATGGTGATGGTTTAGACTAGAGTGCTTATGGTGTAGGTGGTGTGAAGCTATCAAATTCTGAATATATTTTGAAAATATTGCTGGCTTAGATGTGGGATGTGGGATCAGATGTGGGATGTACAAAAAAAGGAATGGACCAGATGTGGGATGTACATCAGGGATGGAATCAGGGATGGTTGTTCAGCCTTAGTAACTAGAAGAATAGAGATATTATTTTCTGAGGTTTGGAAAATGATCAGAGGAAGATTAGGAACTCTGTTTCAATACATAAAATTTGAGATGCCTCCATGCTGCTCAAATGGGAATGTGAAATAGCCAAGGAGAGAGGACCAGGCTGAAAATACATCTTTGTGAATCATAAACACAGAGATAGTATTTATGGCCACAAGGCTGGACAAAATAACAAAGTAAATATATGTGGTGGAAAAGATTTCAGGGGATCACTGGGTGGCTCGGTGTCTGCCTTTGACTCAGGGCATGATCCCAGTCTAGGGATGGAGTCCCATGTCAGGCTCCCTGAGAGGAACCTGCTTCTCCCCCTGCCTATGTCTCTGTGTCTCTTTCTCTCTGTGTCTCTCATGAATAAATAAATAAAATCTTTTTATTTTTTAAAGAGATTTCAGGTCTGAGCTTTGGGACAATATACTATTTTGAGGTCAGTGAGACGAGGAGGAGCCAGCAAAAGACTCTGAGGTAGGAGAAAGTAAGAGAAGATCTAGGACAGTGGGGATTCCCAGGAGACAAATGCAGAAAATATGTCAAGAATGAGTCAGTGTCAAGATTCCATCAAAATCCTAGAGAAGAACACAGGCAACACCCTTTTTGAACTCGGCCATAGTAACTTCTTGCAAGATACATCCACGAAGGCAAAAGAAACAAAAGCAAAAATGAACTATTGGGACTTCATCAAGATAAGAAGCTTTTGCACAGCAAAGGATACAGTCAACAAAACTCAAAGACAACCTACAGAATGGGAGAAGATATTTGCAAATGACATATCAGATAAAGGGCTAGTTTCCAAGATCTATAAAGAACTTCTCAAACTCAACACCAAAGAAACAAACAATCCAATCATGAAATGGGCAAAAGACATGAACAGAAATCTCACAGAAGAAGACATAGACATGGCCAACATGCACATGAGAAAATGCTCTGCATCATTTGCCATCAGGGAAATACAAATCAAAACCACAATGAGATACCACCTCACCCCAGTGAGAATGGGGAAAATTAACAAGGCAGGAAACCACAAATGTTGGAGAGGATGCGGAGAAAAGGGAACCCTCATACACTGTTGGTGGGAATGTGAACTGGTGCAGCCACTCTGGAAAACTGTGTGGAGGTTCCTCAAACAGTTAAAAATATACCTGCCCTACGACCCAGCAATTGCACTGTTGGGGATTTACCCCAAAGATACAAATGCAATGAAACGCCGGGACACCTGCACCCCGATGTTTATAGCAGCAATGGCCACGATAGCCAAACTGTGGAAGGAGCCTCGGTGTCCAACGAAAGATGAATGGATAAAGAAGATGTGGTTTATGTATACAATGGAATATTACTCAGCTATTAGAAATGACAAATACCCACCATTTGCTTCAACGTGGATGGAACTGGAGGGTATTATGCTGAGTGAAGTAATCCAGTCGGAGAAGGACAAACATTATATGTTCTCATTCATTTGGGGAATATAAATAATAGTGAAAGGGAATATAAGGGAAGGGGGAAGAAATGTGTGGGAAATATCAGAAAGGGAGACAGAACGTAAAGACTGCTAACTCTGGGAAACGAACTAGGGGTGGTGGAAGGGGAGGAGGGCGGGGGGTGGGAGTGAATGGGTGATGGATACTGGGGGTTATTCTGTATGTTAGTAAATTGAACACCAATAAAAAATAAGTTAAAAAAAAAGATAAAAAAAAAAAGAATGAGTCAGTGATGAAATATATAAAATGCACTTAATAGGTGAACTGAGATAAAGACTGAGAATTGGGAATTAGATTTAATAGCATGAAGGACATCAGTTGACCTTGACAGAAGGAATGGCTGGTAGGTTATGTTCCCCTGGAAACAGACTCTGAGGTGGAGATGAGCAAAAGTTTATTAGGATGTGCTTCTGGAATTACCATCTATGGAAGGGGAGGGAAGGAAGCAGGAATTAGGGGAAGTTTGGCTCTGAGGCAGTCTAGTGACAGTTGCAACAAACTCCCTGGGGAGCTCTAATGTTGAGATAGGCGAGGTGTCTGGGCCTGCACAGATCTCTTGTTGACTAGTCACTGGGAGTGGGCTGTCCTGGAAGGGGCATGGTTTTGGGCACAGCGATTCCTTAGCCAGTGCAATCTGAGGAGAGGCCATAATCGAGAGCTTTCTTGGGGTGCGTGTCCAGCAGCAGGGGAGGAAGTTCTCTGTGAGGCTCCGCCTGGCATATCACAGACTCCCTTAGAAGCAGTTTAGATGGAGTGGTGGATGCAAAAGCCCACTTTTGAAAGTACGTTCAAAAAAGCATGGGAAGACAGAAATCAAAGACGATGAGCACAGATGACTTTTCCTCTTCATTCCTGTTGCTCACTACGACATGTCTGGATGTGGATTTATTTTTATTCTTCTTGCTTGGAATCCAGAATGTAGTTTCAATTCAAGATTCATGTCATCTTTTAATACTGGCACTTGAAACATCGCTTTTTCTTCATTTCTTTCTTTCTTTTTTTTTCTGGAACTTCTTTTAACACATGTTGGGATCTTTCAACCTATGTTTTATATGTTTTAATTGTTGCTTCATCTTTTATTATCTATGTCTCTTTTTGTTATGTTCTGGGGAATTCCTTAGTATTATCTTTTTAACTAATTGATTCTCTTATACTGTATCTAATCTAGATTTTATTATTTTTATTATAAATTTTTTTCAAAGAATATGTTCTTATTTCAAGGGATCTGTGTTTTTTTTTGGTCTTTATTTCTGCTTTGTTTCATATTTTCATATATTTTTTAAAGAACATTATTTCCTCCTCTGTCTCGTGGTAGAGTCTTTTTTTTTTTAAAGATTTTATTTACTTGAGAGAGAGAAAGAGAGAGCACAGGCAAGGAGGGGGCAGAAGGAGAAGCAGATTCCCTTCTGAGCAGGGACCCCGACATGGTCTCGATCTCAAGACCCTGGGATTATGACCTGAGCCAAAGGCAAATGCTTAACTGACTGAGCCACTCAGGTGCCCCTCTTGGTGGAGTGTTAACCTACTTTTTAAAGTTATTTTTCTTATTTGTTTATCATTTTCATTTCCTATGGAGTGAATTGCTATTCTAGTTGTTGATTTTATTGAATATCTTTCTTGGTGTTACTTTTGGACATGTGTTTTCTAATTTTGAAATTATTTTATAATATTTTTCAGGCTTATGTGGAGTAGAAGTTTTATTATATTTTTATATCTTATTTGCTTCTACACCCATCACATTCTGGTTCACAGTACTATAGTTGACCCAGTGTTTCCCATTCCAGAACCAGGTCTTATATTGGCTCCTTGGGGCTCCTGCTCTCGTGATATTGATGATATTTCAAATCCTGTCTCTGTGGCTAGTGTGGCTAGGTCCTCCTGGGAGTGAAACCTGTGTACCTTCTGCCTCCACAGCTATCGAGCTTTTGATAAGTCCTTGCTCCAAGCAGTGGTTTGGAAGTTTTATTTTCTGCCTCTTCTCATCTAGTTTTTTTTTTTTTTTTAAATTTTTTTTTTTTTTTAGCAGGGCCTGGCCCTGATCACATATATAGTGTGGGAATTGTTTCACCTCCCACTGGAGGTGAACTCCAGGTAGCCTCTGCCTACATCCAGGAGCTGGGACAGCATTCTCAGCTTTTATCCCATCACCACTGTGCATTTATTTTCTATTTATGGTTCCTGAAGATTCCTACCTTATTTATAAATGCCTCGTTCCTTAGGGAAAAGCCTTCAGATATTGCTGATAAAAAGATACATGTTTTGATATTTGTAGTTCAATATGTTATTCCTCTTAGAAATTTTTTTCTAGAAAGATATAAATTCTAGATATGATACTGCATGTATCAATAATGCAGTAATTATAGATATTTTTGCTCTTTTGATGATTCTTTGTGTTTCTAAAGTTATCTCATATAGTAGACAAAGTATTATACCTATTTATCCCTTACCCTCACTTCCTTTCTTACTTACTTCTGAAAAATCCTTTATATAATCTGCATCCAGGGCACCTGGGTGGCTCAGTGGTTGAGCGAATGCCTTTGGCTCATGGTATGATCCTGGGGCCCTGGGATCAAGTCCTGCATTGGGCTCCCCGCAGAGAGCCTGCTTCTTCCTCTGCCTATGTCTCTGCCTCTCTCTCTGTGTCTCTCATGAATAAATGGATAAAATCATAAAAAAATAATCTGCATCTATTTAGAGACTCAAGAGTAGAATTTATTACTAAGCTCTTCCATGCATGCCCTGGTCCTGAAATTCCTTTGTTTCTTATCTGATTATGTTGACCAATATGGCCTTGAGACACTCTCCTTCCTTCTTAATGGACTCTATTTCTGTGTTTTTCCCACTCTCCACAAATCAACTGCTTGTCCTGTTTCTCAGAAAACCCATTCTCTCTCTTGGCTTTATATATCACCTGAGTCTTAGAGATTTTCAAATCTACATCTCTAACAGGAAGAGACAGAAGAGGAAGTGACATGGGCTAACTTAATGAGGGCTTACAAGGGCCAGGCTTAGGAGCTTTGCTGAATGTTTTCATACATTTATTCATTTATTTGACCTCCTAGCAGCACTATGAGACATAGGAATGAGTATTATTCATATTTTACAGGTAAAAGAGCTCAAACTTATGGAGTTAAATAAGTAGCTAACCTAATTTTCCTGGGACAGAGGTGGCTGTCAGGACTCAGGACCTCTGGTTTTAAAACAGGAAAGTACGTGGCAAACTGGGACAAATTGGTCTCCTGAGGTCTGAGGTCAATGACTAGGAAGTGGCAAAGCCCTTGGCTTGAACCTAGGCCCCCTGGAGCCTAAGATCTTTGCTCTTCACCCCCATGGTATACTGTATCCATTAGAACAAAGTAGGAAAAAAAGGACTGATGCAGACAGGAGATAGAAGGTAAAGGGAAGAAAGAATTCATGAAAGGAGTATACTGTTTCCTGGAAGGAATTTTATTAGGAAAAATTGTGCTTTGGTAGGACTTAAGAGACCAGAATTCTGGTTCCGGTTTATCAACAAATCCAGTTTGCGTTGGACAAATCACTTACATCCTCATACTGCTGTGTCCTCACCCACAAAATGAAGGGCTAACAAGAAGGCAACTGCTAAGATTGTTTTCAAAATAAAACAAACTCCAAAACCATTTCATAGCCTTAAATATTTTTATAAGGTAATCGAGAAAGAAGTCTGAAAATAGATGCCAGGATTTATAGTATTTTAGGATTTTGCCCAAATTTCTAGATCTAGCTCTTTAACATCAACTAGTATTTCTGAGCATAGCCAAATTCCATTTAAACGGTTTAACAGTTTGGCCTTTAATTTATTTTATTTAATTTGTGGTAATTAACTTTATGGTGTTTTCATTGTTGTCTTTAATTGTTTATATAATGTCCCAAACATCTCAGCAGGAGCTGCTTTATAAATCTGGTTTTCACTCTTTATTGTTATTTATAAAACGTTAATATCTTCTATTTAAGGCATGTGTGATTAATAGCTGAGAGAATGTACTTTTATAACAGCACAGTTTTAATCTGTGAAAATCACAAGAAAAACAGAGACATAACATGCCACAATTATTATTGAAGGCATAACTGCATGTATTGACATGTGAATCTTCCTAAGGTATTTTGAAAGCGTTTCAGATAAAATAGAGTACTAAGAAGTAAGGCATTATGGTATTTTTGTTGTTCTTGGACACATATATCATATCTGACATGTTTCTAACTAAAATTTCACCAAAATAAAATTTATAAGATATAACGTCCAGTATTTTTAACACTTCATTCAAGAAATTGTACTTTCCTTATTGCCTCCTCCCCCACCCCATTCTATCAGTGTCTTAAGGTTGAATTCAAAGAGTGAATAGATTTGAGGCAAGAAAAATGTGGAATAGTGCCAGTTTTTCTGAAACTTTTGTGTGTGTGTGTGTGTGTGTGTGTGTGTGTGTATGATTACTGCTCAATTTGGGCCAAAGCAATTAGCTCCTTTTCTCATTTGGATAATTGTGGTTTTCCTATCAAGGTAAGTAGGTGCATAAAATTAAACAATCCCATACATCACCCAGTGCTCATCATGACAAGGGCATTCTTTAATCCCCATCTTAGCTATGGGAACTTGGAGAAGTTGGTCAAACTTTCCTGAACCTCAAGGCAGTGAAATGAAATCATAACTACTTCCTGTAGCTGCTGGAAGGTATAAACATGTATGAATGCACCACCTCCTCCTCCTCCTCCTCCCCTTTTGCCTAGGAAACTCCTGTTTTACACTTCAGCCATTATTTCACAAATGCCACCTTTTCCAGAAAGCCTTTCCTAACGGCCACCCTGTGGGACTTTGGCTGGCCTCCTCTACTATATTTGGTCTGAGCACCATGTGACCCACTAGACACCATCAACTTCATTAAAAAAATAAAGTCCATTAGACACACTGCAAAAAGTTATGACAAATTACATGGGAAAATTTAGCAGTAGTCAGATTTCTAAATAGATATTAGTAATGCTGAAAACTAAGCAGATTATAATGATTGAAGACTTCCTGCAGGAATTCAAATCAACTGCTTTTTATGAGTTACTTATTGCTTGCCTAGCCATGTGCTCAGTCTTATGGAATACACAAAAGAAATAAAAACTAGTTCTTTCCCTAGTTAGGCTTACCATCTAGCACAGATATTGTTGGTTTTTATGAAAGCTCTATGCCTCATTTTTCTTTTGAGAAAGAGAAGAGGAGAAAGAAAACGATCTGTGATGATGAGAGTAGTGTTTTCAGAGTTTTACTAGGTTACTTCGAAAAACTAATAATTAAAACTTAAAATTTGGGGACCTGGGTGGCTCAGTCAGTTAAGCATCTGCCTTAGGCTCTGGCATAGTCCTGGAGCCCTGGGATCCATTCCTGCTCATCCGGGAGCCTGCTTCTCCCTCCCCCTCCCAACCCCCAACTCTGACCCATGCTCTCTCTTTTTTCCTCTCAAGTAAATAAAATCTTTAAAAAAACTTGAAATGTATTGTTAAATTTAAATTGATGTATAACATATAATCAGAAAAGTGCATAACTCCTAAGTGTACAGCTTGAGAAATATTCACAAAGTAAACCTGCCTGCATAACCACCATCTGATAAATAAACATTACTGGCACCCTAGAGGCTTTCCTTGTGCCCCATCAGCCACTGCACCCTCTCTCCAAGGGTCACCATTACTCTGTTTTCTATTACCATTGATGTTTTGCCTGCTTTTGAACTTTATATGAATGGGGCCATGTCCTCTTCATGCTTTCTCTCAAGATTATGTGTGTGAGGATCAGTTATGTCTGTGTATAGTGCTTCATTCTCGCTGCTGTGACACATTCAGTGGTATGAATATGTTGTGATTTATCCATTCTGCTCTCAGAGGACACTTGGGCTGCTTCCAGTTTTCACCTATTACAGAATAGTGGTGCAGTGATCATTCTTACATGTGTCTTTCATATTATAACATGTTTCTGTTGGGAGTGGGAGGGCTGAGCCATACTTAGATATAGATTTAGGTTTTGAAGATTCCGTCAAATAGTTTTCCAAAGATTACCAATTTACACTCCTGACAGGCAGTAAATGAATATTTCGGTAGCTCTATATCCTTGCCAACACTTAGGATTTTGTGAAAGCCATTCGTTTGGCTGCACGGTAGTTGTGATTTGACTTTGTGTTTCCTTAATGACCAATGAGTTTTGAGCAACTCTTAGCATACTGATTTCCCATTTGAAAACTCTGTTTGCAAAGTGTCTATTGCAATCATTTGCTGACTTGTATATTAGATTGTCTCTTTCTTTGGCTTGTAAAAGTCATTTACTTTGCAAATGTTATTTTTGTGCTTGTAATTTTGGAAAGTACAGGGACTAAAGGTCAGTTTTTCAATTCCCTCTAGTAGTTGATCTCTTTACTGAGGTACGGCTCCATGTGACATTATTTGCTTGCCTTTCTCCCAAGTTGCTGCACCTAACCACCAAGGAGTGATAATCTTATCTCACCAACTCCAGCCCATCATCTTCTGTCAGTAAGGTTTGATTCTTGGTAGCCTTCAATGTACATGTTCATGTATTGCCAAATCCTACTTTATACATCCCTATATCTTATCTTATCTTATCTTATCTTATCTTATCTTATCTTATCCCTAAGATAAGATCACAGAAAAAATCTATAGCTAACTGAATATGGCTCAGAAGGACCAGTTTTACACATTGAGACCAAATGGGAAAGAATTCGTATGTTTTAGCTGAAGAGTATTTTAAAAGAATCATGTGCGAGTCCTCCCAGTTTAGCATCTCCTTTTTAATGACTTCAGAATTGAAATGAAATTAAAGCTTTCTTTTGTGACTTAAAGACATATATTTTATGTAAACCAGGAATATTTGGGATCTCTTAATTAGTGTCAGTGTCCATGCAAGCCCACAAGGAAATAGAGCATGGTCCCTGTTTTATGAAGTCGAACCTTACATCCAGAAGGCACCTGTGGAATCATAGACTGGGTGTCTCTGATCCTTTAGTGTTGGAATTGGGGTTGGTGGCAGTGACAGTCATGCTGGGAGAAGCTCTGAGACCCTCTTCAGTCAGAAGAGCAAGGCTTTCATCTGTCGTTCTCATTGGCTTCTGAGGAAGAGTTCCTTTAAACATAGGTTGAATGAAGCTGCTCTTTTAAAAATTGTGTGTCTATTTTAAATCCTTCATTTGTAGCTAGGAATTCAGGAAGGAGGTGGAATTCAGTGAGGTTAAGTGGTTTGGCCAAGATCACACATTTTGGCAATGGCAGAGTAAGGACTGAAATCCAACTTTGCTCTCTCTGCAGTGCTCTCTGACTCGATGTTTGTGTCAGCTGGAGCAATATCCTAATGACTCAATTATGTCCTTTTCCTTCCCACTTCCTGGCTCTGAGAAATTTATTTACCCAAGTTAATTAGAGAATCAGAGGGAGGTTTCTGCGTCAGGAAAGGAGTGTGCTTGCCACTGTTACACGTGTTCCCCAGGATCCCAGCTTAGCTGATATTAATGATCATGAATTCATGAAGTATCTTCTTTCCAACTCATTTTATGGCCATCTGACTAATTTGGTTCATAATTTTAATTATGCAGTTGTAAAGTTTTTATTCTCCTATTGTCTGTTATACTTTTTTACCCATTAGAGATGCCTAAATTTGGCTCTGTTAATATTGTTTTGTTTTCTTTCCCTGTACTCTTTTCTGTTTTCTCATTCCTGTTGTTTGGTGCCAGCATATCTGAAGTCTGGTCAGAGGGACAAGGAGACGTGGTAGAGAGAAGTCAGGAAGCAAGTCTGGAAAATGACCTGACGGTCCTTGTTGACTTGAAAGAGAAAAAGGGGAGGAGGGCTCACACTTACCAGAGAATGAAACAGGACAAATGATAGGATGAAACCTGAGAGGGTGATTCTGTTGGCCAAGGGTTGAGAGGCACATGAGGAGGGATGCAGCCAGGGACATGATGGAAAGAGGTCAGGCCTAGGCCACTTTCTTGGGTATTCTGCTCCCACATTCCAGAGAACAAAGAAAAGTGGAGAAGGACAGGAGGGAGACATGAACTCTTAACCATGCTGTTTTTGAAACTTGGGACCAGTTAGAATTGCATACATTACACAAGCAATGTAATAATAGATGTTAGAAAGTAATGGGGCCTTTGAGATCTTCTTGCCCAATAGTTTTATTTTGCAAATGAGGAAACTAAAGGCTAAGAAAAGTCAAAGCAAGCCCCTTGGCTCAGTTCTCAGTGGAGCTGTGGGATATCAGTCCTATATTTTTCATCCATATTTACGCGGTTGCAAGAGAGAGAAAAGCCCAAGGCAAGGAGCTAGGTTTTATTCTACATGTGTTTGGAAGTCATGGAAAGGAAATGATATGCTCAGATACACATTTAAGAAGATAACTCCTGCTGTGTGGAGAAGGAATTGGAATAGGATAAGAGTACGAATCAAGAGAGCAGTTAGGAGGCTGTTTCAGCATTCCAAGAACTAAATGATTGTGACTGGGAGAGGGAAAATGAGGAGAAGCAGAAGTATTTTGAAGTTAAAATGTAGAAGACTTGGGGCGCCTGAGTGGCTCAGTTAGCTAAGTGTCTGCCTTCGGCTCAGGTCATGGGATCAAACCCTTCGTTGGCTTCCTGTTCAGCAGGGAGCCTGCTTTCCTTTCTCTCTCTCTCTCTCTCTGTCTCCCCCTCTGCCCCTCCTCCTCTGTTTATTCTCTTGCTCTCAAATAGATAGATAGATAAATAAATAAATATTTAAAAAATGTTGAAGACTTGATGGATTGGAGGTAGTAGGTAAAATATAGGAGGACTCAACATTTTATGTCTTGACCAACTGGGTAGACATGGAGAAATGGGAAGGAAATATCTTTTGATTGGAGATTAGGAGAATTTCTCTGATTCACCTTTCTATCAACTGTTAAAACTGCCTGTCTAGATCCGTGGATCATGACATGCCCAAGTTCTGCTGCATACCATTGGGCAGCTTTTTTGTCATCAGAATCCTTAATTACCATGATAAAGTCTTATCAGTCATCTGCTTTGGAAGGACAAGCTAAAGAGATAAGGAAGGGAAATACTCTTTCCATTTTTGTTGGCTTTTTTATCGATATAGTAATGGAATTAGAAACCCTTAGCATTCCTGTTAACCCAATACAAGATCCTTGAGTTGCGTCTACTGGAAGAGAAAGGGAGGATGTGCCTGAAAAGACATGAGAAGCTAGGGCATCCCTGTCCAGCCTGCTGTTGCCGTTAATTACTCATTTTACAAACAGGTTTTGAAATCCTTGTATATGTCAGGTCCTTTTTTTAAGGTGCTGGGACTATAGAAGGGAAGAAAACAAAGCCCTTCCTTACAGAAGTCACATTCCAGAACACTACTTATGTCAGTGCCTGCTTCCACATATTAAAACGGTTTGTTGCCTATTTCAGCAGTGTATAATCCAACCCCCTGCTTAAATCAAACAGAGCTATACTTGCTGTCTCCCAAACCATGTGCATTCTCACCTCGCACTTGCTTCTTTCTGTTTCTCTGACATCAGCCAATCTGACCTGCTAAGGACTGATATTTAGTACCATATAGGTGTGTTGTCCAGCACCCAGTTCTAACTAGTTGATGCCTGTGCTAACCCAGTTGTTCAGACTATCACTACTATCCCTCACCCACCCTTCCATCCTGCTCAGTCTCCCTTCAACACTTTTCTTAGGTCGTTTTCTCAACCTTCAGCCTTCAGGGATCCCATCTTCATTTGAACTCATGGCACTCATGGGTTTATATCACTTATTTACAGAGCTCATAGACTTTCTTTTTTTTTAAATTTAAATCATCTTTAAACCCAGCATGGGGCTTAAACTCACAATCCCAAGATCAAGAGTTGGACGCTCTATTGATTAAGCCAGCCAGGTACCTTAGCTCGTAAACTTCCTTTGACATCTGGTATATAGTTGTTTGTATTTTATTTAAAATTTTGACTTATGTATTTGCCTTTTCTTCCAAAATAGATGGCTTACAACCCTTGTACAACCCAGATATTAGATTTATACTTATTAATTGATCATGTATCAGGAGGGACTCAGCATTTCTTAACTATCTCCTTGGGATGAAAATGGAGAGGGGCCCTATCTACTGATATTCCTGTCAGTGTGCTGCTTATCTTTAGGCAAGTCCATCCTCCAGGGCCTCTTCCACCCCCACCTCCTATCTCAGCATCCCTTATCACTCGAGTTTGCGGGGGCATTATCATGCCAGCACCCCTTAGGATGCTTGGCTAGTTTTGTGCATTAAAAGGGCTGTGGGATGTCTTGCTTGCCAGCCAATTTAATGCAGGCTGACACTCCTGGCACACTGAATTAAGGTGGAGGAGCCAAAAGCCCCAGAGAAGAGTCCATTTCTATGGAGATTAAAACAAGAAAATGACAGAGCACAAAACACCTTTATTTTCTTCTTATATTTAAATGGAATGACAGTAATTAAGCCAGACTAGAAGATGAGTTCTGATTATTAATTGCTAAGGGAGAGGTGCAGTATTTTAATTTGTCCCAGTTCCTTTGTAGAACTAGGGAGATGAGGTACATGGTCTGTGCTCTTGCCCATGGTATAATGCTGACAATTTGAGAATTAATCATTTTTGGATGTTCCAGATTTGTTATTTTGAAACCATAACTATAATATTTTTCCCCCTCTGGTTAGAAACTGAGGAAAAGTGTTGTAGCCTTCATCTAATAGCTTGTGGCTATAGAGTCATGACTTCCATAGGCCCATGGTGGCTTGTGGATTATCTCAAATAAGCCCCAAATTATTTAACAGGTCTTGAATGCTTCACCACAGTTTGATGCTCTAGTCAGCTAACTGAAATTATACGTAGACTTTTAGAACAAGAGGCTCCATGAGGCTCTGTAAAGCATTTAATATTGCTATTTCTAATTATAAAGCAATGTGAGCACACAGTAGTATGCACCGGTGTAACTGACTCCCTGGCTGTAGAGGCAACATTTGATGCATTTTGGATAATCCTTTAGAAGTAATGATAATTTCAAATGTAGGAATAAGGGCTCAGCTCAATAAACACATTAATCAGCCCTTTATTGAGTACCTCCAGAATGTGATGCACTGAGCTGGGAACCCTGAAAGTCAAGGCAAAAGGCAGGAGTTTGCTCTTCCAGCTGAACATTTGAATCTTTGGGGAAGGCTAAAAAATGCAGATGCCTCCATCCCACTCTAGACTGATATATTTTTAATCCCTTCCCACCAGGCAATTCTAATAGACAGTCAGGTTTGAGGAGCCCCTGGTATGAAGTATAGTTTGGTTTTCAGGGCACTTGAAGTTTAATTGGGAATATAGGACTTCTGTTGATATCTATCACTCTGTTTTTTAGCTCCTCACACAGAAGTATATGATAAGTTTCAAGTGAGAAGCATGGACAACATAACTACTGTGTTTACAAGAACAGATCCCTAGAGGCCGGGGTGATCATGAAGGAGGTAGGATTTGAACCTATGCTGTAAGGATGGGTAGGACATATATTAAAAAAAAAAGTTTGAAAACAGAGCAGTCTGAGTAGGAGGCTAGCATCAACCTAAACTCAAGTGTGTAAGTTCAAGGCAAGGATGTGTAAGGTATGTGCCCAGTATTAACTGGATATTATTTGGAAAATAGTAAGAAATCAGAGGGACCTGCCTAGGGAGTTGCACACAAATATGTGGATTTGAGTTCTGTATATGACACTAAATAACATCTTACATTGACAAGTTGTTTCACATCTCTGAGTTCTGGTTTCCACATTTGCCAAATAGTTCCTGTCAGGTTGTTCAGAACCAGTAATGTAATATGTATATAAACACTTGGTAAACTACAGAGCCCCATTCAGTGGTGGCTGTTGTTATTAGTCTCTTTTGGAGAGGCAGGCATTAAAGATTTTAGAGGAGAAGAGAGATGTATAAAAAGTGTTAATAATTCATCCAATTTTTTTTTTCTGAGTGAGTGAAAAAGCTAAAAATAAATATTTATCATGAATACATTATTTAATGTAATTGTGTTTAGGGACTTGGAGCCCAACTTTCAAAAAAGAAGATCACCCTAACTTCCCATCTTGATTGCTGCAGAGGCTATGTCTGATAAAGCAGAATGTGAGTATCACACTTCCGTGATGACTCAGTGC
Source organism: Canis aureus (assembly GCF_053574225.1). Lineage (NCBI taxonomy): Eukaryota > Metazoa > Chordata > Mammalia > Carnivora > Canidae > Canis > Canis aureus. Next base: position 54,459,623 of record NC_135623.1, on the reverse strand, counting down.
ATAATGCGTGATAATCCAACAGCTTTGAGGAAACTTTTAATTATTAATCCTAGGAACACTACTGTTATTGGTGTACCTTGTAAGAATTCATCTCATTCCTTTTATTTAAATATAACCAACTTTTGAGATATCTATAGCAACTTTTAATTTAGTGTCCTGTCCAATATAGTATCTACTAGCCACATATGGCTATTCAGTGCTTGGAGTGTTACCAGTGAAACTAAAGAACCATTTAATTTTAATTCATTTTAATTTCAATACAAAACTGATAATTCAGTTATTGGAAAACTTTTAACCATATTTGGAGCAACTTGAGTATGTGAATATATTTTTGCAAGGGGATAGTATAGAAAATCTAAATACAGATTGAATATTTTTGATTAAAGGCCAGCATCTGAATTGAGAGGTGTATAAATGCAAAATACACACAAGATTTTGAAAATCATCTCATTAATTTTTAATATTGGTTAATGTTGAAATGATAATATTTGGATATAGTTTAAATAAAATCTATAGCAATTGGTTACTATGTGTTATTAAAATTAACTTCATCTCTTTTCACTTTTAAAAAATATGACTACTAGAAAATTTTAAATTACGTATGTGGCTCACATTGTATTTCTTACAGAGCTGATCTAGACTTGGGAACCCTTCAGGTAATCTTGAATTTAGGCTTTGATAGCCTGATTGAGAAACATAGAGTGCTGCATAGAGGGTTGGGATTTCTGGTTAAACAACTTTCCTTTGGCTCTTGTGACCCCAGGAAGTATATGGTACAGTCCAGCAGGCGTCTATTCTAGGCTCCACATGGATTACTGTAACTCTCGATTTGGATAACACAGCACATTTTTAGATGGAAAGGGCAGAAAGGGAAGAAGGTCCATAAAGTGGAGGAGGAATGTTCTCTAGTTCCATTTTGCCTTTGGGTCATGCCCACAATTACGTAAATTATATTTGAAGACTTGATATTGAGAGCTGAGAATTCCTCTGTGTCTCCTTAGCAACCAAATCCCACTCTGAGGAAGATTAACATAGAGATTTTTTTTTTCTTCTTTTTTTGAGGGGAGCTGCACTGTAAAATCTCCCTGAGGTGGGCAGGAAACCTATTAATCACTTACTGTTACAAAGGCAATAAACGACTTTTCTAAAGAAGGAATAAAGAAAGTGGGGAAGTGAGGAAAACTGGAAGAGACAGCTCAACAGAATGCTGTTACCTTGGAACTAAAGAGTTGGATCTTAATGAAAAATGTGTTGTGGAATGATCAGATGGTTGAATATAGGTTTTAGGAGATGAAGGCCATATGCCACTTGGAATTTGGGTTTCACTTGGTTTTTGAACTTTTTGAAAAGAAATTAGACAAATTATATTTTTCTCACTTATATGTAATGAAATTGAGTATAAACTATTTTAGTTGAGATTTCTCTTCAAGGGCTTCACTTCACTTCCTAGTTTCCACAACTCTTTGCCCTGGAAAAAATTAAACCACCTTCCAGCTTCCCTCTTCTGCACCTCATCCCCAAGCTTCTCCCCTCTCCTAACCTAACCCTGCCCTTCCTCTGAACCTACTTTTAGAAGGAGATCTTTCGGCACAGACAGTAATATTCAATCCTTTGTTAATTTGCTTTTTAATGATTTGCTGTGTGTTTGTTATTTTTAGCCAAGGAGTATTTCCTTTTTTTTTTTTTAAGATTTTATTTATTAATTCATGAGAGACACAGAGAAAGAGAGAGAGAGAGAGAGAGGCAGAGACACAGGCAGAGGGAGAAGCAGGCTCCATGCAGGGAGTCTCATGTGGGACTCAATCCCGGGTGTCCAGGATCATGCCCTGGGCCGAAGACAGGCGCTAAACTGCTGAGCCACCCAGGGATTCCCTCCAAGGAGTATTTCCGACAAAATTTAGGAATATCTCAAATATGTTAAACAGAACAAAACAGGTCTGAGCTATTCTGATTGAAAGAAGGAAGAGCCCTGAACGCACATGAAATTGATGAAGCACAGTTTTAAAACCACTACCTTAGTCTGGATTTGATTCAGTTTTATTTTCTTGGGATATTTCTGTTTTAAACCTTATCTCTAATAATACAATGCAAAGTCTTATATCTTTAAGGGGAAATTCATGCATTAGTGGGCTGGCAGTAGAGGGTTTTGGTGACTTACATTGGCCTCTGTCATAGCGTATGTATCATGCTGAATGCCACAGCATTTATTTACAATTGTTTTCCTGACATTAAGCTCTAAGTACCTGGAAGGTGGGGAGACCTAATGCCCTATTTATTTCAGCACATTTAGCACCAAGTTCAGCACCTTTAGCATCTGGGACTTAGTAGGTGCTTAATGAACATATACTAAACTAAATCTCATGGAGTCTGAAGTATGGATTTTCTAACACCTGTGAAATCAAACACACAGGCACTTACTTTGACTGTATAGGCAAAGAAGGCCTTAGCAGTGTAGCCGTACATTTTTGTTCGGGATAACTTCTTAGTAAATTTTTGTGAGGTCTCTGAAGAACGCAGCCTGTTTGTAGGAAGGATAGAAAGCCTCTTAGTAAGACCAGTTATTTTTGTTAGGGTTATTAAAAATACATGTTTGTAAGTCCCAAGGTCTTTCTAGGGAAGAAAAAATTTGCTCAGTGATACAATCAAGAAATAGCCAATGGCTTATTCCTTGTTATAGCTTCCATAATTAGGTCTTCTTCTGGTGTCTTCACTTCAGAGATTTACTAGAACAATTACACAGAACCTCTAAAGGATTAAGAGAAATCTGAAGTTTTATGAACTACCAATCATAATACCATTAAACTGATGATATACGAAGAGTATTTTCTTAAAAATATAAAACAAATGTGAGAAAATATTTTAGGCTAGTGAAATTGTTTGGCATTAGAAATTCATTATCTTTCCCCATGGAAATGTTAATATTTGCACTCATGTTTTATGTAAGTAGTATAAGTATTTCAATCTCTTCATGAACTTTATCATAAAATAGTTGTTGTTGCTTTTAATGATATTTTATTGCTTTGGGGGGTTTAGTCACTTGAAGAATCCAAAGTATAATGAAATTTTATTATTTGCAAATCTATTAATTAATTAGTTTTGGATAAAAAGAACTATAATAAGACCAGATTTATTCAAAACAATTTAGAAAGTTGAAATTTATCTTTGTGCTACTGAAGAAATGAAGATTGACTAATGAGATTAATTATATAAACATGGTTAGAGAAAAGTTTAGCTCAATGATAGTAATAATACAATAACTGCAGTAATAATTGCTCATATTTATTGAAAGCTTTTTATGTGCCAGGCGCTGTGCTAAGTGCTTTGTAACTAAGTCCAATTGAATCCTCACAACTCTGTGCAAGATATACTGTTATTATTATCCTCATCTTACAAATAAGAAAATGAAGGCTTAAGACAATAAAATAAGATTCATGAGGAAATTGTAATTCAAGACCAAAACAGTATGACTCAGGAATGAGGGCTCTTAAAAGTCATTCTACATGCTATGGACACATATTTACAAATCAATAAAGCCTTAATTATAGATTTTTTAAGAGGAGCAGACCTTGACAACTTCTTAATAATTGAAGTTCCAGTGTGCACTCGAATATCTAAAAGCTGCATGCTTGTATACTTATCATGAACAAAGAAACAGAAACCTCAAAGATTAACTGGATGGATTTTTAACATCAAAATTGTTTAATTTCTCCTAACTCTAGACTCTTTTGTTTAATATATATATATGTATGTGTGTGTATATATATATATATATATATATATATATATATATTCAATTCAAATTATAAAAATAACGCACATTATCTTTGCCTTTTTTTTTCTTTTCTGGGACAAACTGGCACCAGCCATTTGCCTTTCCTAAAGCACTGAGATATGAATTTTCTTGTGCAACCTTGAGAATTTAACTTTTTGGTTCAAAGGCTAATTTTTAGTTACAGGAGAAAATCAGAACAGCTGCCTCAGCATCTTAAATGCCAGTGAAGCTTGGGTTTAAATGCCAACTTGGAGTCAGTGTGTCAACATGCCTTCAGTTGGAGCCATTTTAGGATCTGTAAGAAATTGCTCTCTTCTGGTGGTGGCTGCCTTTCTCTGCCCCTTGAAGAACAATCCCAGGCCTTGTCCTATTCAAGCACTTCATAGCTTGACTGTATAGGTTCACTGTGGTAGTCCCTAGAGGAGTCAGAAACTTTCTGGTTCCAAGAGGGCCATTATGATTGTCAGAGTGTATACCAGCTCCTGCAGTTCACAAATGACAGGTGGCTCTTGGTGATGGGGAAAATCAGACACACTGGTCATCCAAGAGCCCAGATAGAAGTAAAATGCTGTCTTGGGAATTTAATTCCTCTAAGGCCAGTTAAAGAAGGGAAAATCAGAACAACTTTTTCCGCCCACTAAATTATAGTGAGGGCTCAGGATTGGCAGTTTGAACTGTTTGGGCTGCTGTAACAAAATGTCATAATCTTAGTGGCTTATAAGCAAAAGAAATCTATTTCTCACAGGTCTGGAGACTGAGAAGTGCAAGATAATTGTGCCAGTAGATTTGGTGTCTGGTGAGGCCTGATTCCTCACTGATGGATGTCTTCTCACTGTAGGTTCATAGGGTAGAAGGGACTGTCTAGCTCTCTGGAGGCTTCTTTAACAGGGCATGAGGGTGGAGCCCTTATGACCTAATCACTTTCCAAAAAACCCTCTTCCTAATACCATCATACCAGGCATTAGGTTTCAACATATGAATTTTGGGAGAATATGTATCTTCAGTCCATAGCAGAAAGTGGTGATGAAATGCAAGTATTTCACTAGAGTGACCAGGCAAATCTCAGAGGAGTTTCCAGTACTCACAAGGAGTAAGTACATGGCATTAGGAAAAGCAGGAGATATGTAAAAAAATGCAGGAAGCAGCTTGGGAGACCAGCTCCTGTGTGGGCTTCCAGCACGGCTGACTTTGGAAGGTATTCAGGCCCTCTTCGTGTCAGAGCTTTGCCTATAAATGAAGACTAGATCATTTGGAATGAAGACATGGTAGTTTTTATAAGGCTACATTTTCACCAAAAACCAATGATTTAATCATTTCATATATGAATAAGTTGTATTGTTTATCATGTGTATGACACACGGCAATACTGTAAGTATAAGTAATTCTAAGGGAAGTAGTCAGAAGAAGGGAATCAAAGAAGGAAAGATTGTCATGAGAGGAAGAAACAGTGGAGAGATTTTGGCATCACACCTCAGAGTACATTACTGCTTTTTCTCTGGGGAGTACATGGTCTGGTTAGAAGCCCCTCAAAGTAGATTTAGATTTTAGTTGAAATCTGATGAAAGAGACAGTTTTAATTCCTGAACTCCTGTCTCTTCCATGTGAGGACCGTGCATCATATGGCTCTGAGTCGTGACATTTATATGAACCATTTTATGATTGACGTGTGACTTTGTGCTCTGATCTATACAAGGAACATGTATACTTCTTGAAGCACGTGCATGAAATCTTGACAAGTATTTTTTTATTAGAGGGAAGAAAAAAATCCACCAATCTATATCCTTAGAAATATGTAGATAGCTCTGAATGTGGGGAGAAACAGTGGCAAGTGTGGGCGGACAGGGAGATTTGGGTTTGTCAATGACTTACATACTTTCCATAGGTAAGAGTGGAAGGAAGGAAGAAGCTCGGGAGCAAGAAAAGGTGTTTTTTTCCAGAATGATTGCAGAGCAGCAATTCCAGTGCCCAGTGATGGAACATCTTAGTAGAGGCTTTTTCTCCTAATCCAGCATTTTAAGGGATGGTGGTGGGAGGGGATTGGGGTCCAGTTATCTCTCCTTTTTTGCCAGGGTGTTCCCTAGGCTTCAGTCTTCAGGATGGCATAGCCCCAAAGTAACAGCTGCTTGTGACTCCCGAGTCTACATGGAGAAAAGCCAGTGGAAATTTTGTGAAGGAATGAAGAGAGAACTTGTCCCCAGTATTTTGTTATGAAAATTTCAAAGATACAGCAAGCTGGACAGAATTTTAAATTAACACCCACAGACCTACCACCCAGTTCTTACCATGAATATTTTACTGTATTTGACTTATTTCCTATGTATCCATCAATATGCGTATCATTAGTCAAAATTCATGTTTGTACTTTTCTTCTATTGATATAAAATGTATGACAACAAAATGCCAAAATCTTAGGTATATATTCACTGAGTAATGATAATTATATATGCCTGTGTGAACCACTGTGCATCAAAATATGGAACATTATCATTACTCCAGAAATTTCCTTCATGTCCCTTCTCACTCATCTATACCATCCCTGACCAGAAAAATCACATTTCTTTTCTATCTCCAATATATTAGCTGTGTTTGCACTAGAACTTCATATAAGTGGAAGCATAAAGCGTTATGTTGATGTTTGTGTCTGTAAGGATGCTTACTTTGTATAATAATTTTAAAATTCATCCATGTATGTATGTCAGTAGCTTGATTCTTTTTTATTGGTGAGTGGTATTTCATTTGTGAATATACCACAGTTAGTTTGCTCTTCTCTTGTTGATACACATCTTGGCTATTTCCAATTTAGAACTATTATGCATAAAGCTTCTATGAGCATTTCTGTACAACTCTTTTATAAATGTATGTTTCATTCTCTTTGATAATTACTAGGAGTGGGATTGCAAGATCACAGGATAGGTGTCTATTAATTTTTTAAGAAATTGCTATAATTTTTCCAAACCGATTATCTTGTTTTGCATTTCTACCAGTGACATGTGAGTGTTCCAATTGCTCCACACTGTCATCAATATTGGGTGTTATCAGTGTTTTAAATTTTAGCCATTCTGGTGGGTATGTGATGGTATCTGCTATGAGAATCTGAATGTTTGGGTGTCTCCTCCCAAATTGGAATGTTGAAATTCCAAACCCCAAAGGTGATGGTATTAGGAGGTAGGGCCTTTGGGAGATGAGTAGGTCATAAGACTGGAACCCTTATCAAAGGGATTAGTGCTCTTATAGGAGGGTCCCAGAGAGTTCCCTAGTCTCTTCTACCATGTGAGGATACAACTAGATGACTGGAACCTGAGACAGGGCCATCATCTGACCATGCTGGTGTCCGGATCCTGCACTTCTAGCCTCCAGAACTGTGAGAAATAAATGTCCGTTTCTAAGTCCCCAGCCTGTGGTGTTTTGTTATAGCAGCCCAAATGGACTAAGACAGTATCTCATTATGGTTTTGATTTCCATGAAGATGAATTTTTAACTTATTTTTATTTTTTTAAGATTTTATTTATTTATTTGAGAGTGAGAAAGAGAGCATGAGCAGGGATGAGGAGGAGCAGAGGGTGAGGGACAAGCAGACTCCCTGCTGGGCAGGGAGCCCAATGCGTGACTTGATCCCCAGGACCCTGAAATCATGACCTGAGCCGAAGGCAGACACCTCACTGACTGAGCTACCCAGACACCCAAGACAAAATTTTTAATTGCTTAAAATTTGAGAAGGTGAAAAGAAGAGAGAAAATCTTGGTCCTTAGAATATTAAAGGAGATAGAGTTATAGGAATGGGAGGCATACTGGCCAAACTGAAAAGCCAATTTGAATCAATAATTTGGTAATCTATTTAAATTTTACTGAATCCAGGTTAAGGAGAGGAAGCAAAGAACACTTATAAATGTCAGAATCAACTAATAATGAAATACTTGAGGAGAAAAACCTAGACAAGAGTAAATGAGAATGATGTAGTCTATGCTATAGAATTTTATATGTGGCTCTGGATAAAAAGAATAAGAATCATAAGAAAATATAAATGAGATAAGAATTAGTATAATGTTACCCACTTGTAAGCATGTATTTTTTATTTCAAAGCTATTCCTACCTAAGGAACCTATTGAGTTTATTTTGCAGTTATAAGTTTAACAACCAGTTTTTTTTTTTTTTTTAACAACCAGTTTTAAGGTAAATATTCATAAAGAAATAAATGTACAGCCATGTGAATTAGTCATCAGGTATATAAAACACACTTAGATTTGTTCATTTTTGTGCTCAAGTCATGTTATATCTTCTGTATAGTAACATTTAAAGAACTTTAAGAGGTAAATGGGATTTTGATTTTGTGTACTTTATTTCGTTCCCCTAGACTTTAATAAATAAGCATGATCTACATTAGCACTCTCACTGTTGCAGGCTGATGTGTCTTAAAGTAAAATATTACATTGAAGGAGCATAACATGAACTTCTTTTGCATCCATTAACATCTACTTGTAACACTTACCTTTTATAATGTCCTGCAAAATTCATCACTGCCCAAATTTTAATCTCATAGTTTTGCCATTTGTGATTAAGAAATTATACTAACTACATTAAAAAATAAAACATTTTGTGTTTATCTCTTAGGTCCTATATTAGAGATCACCAGACAAGATTTTTTTCAAGAAGCAAAAACTCTCATTGCCCAACATTATGAGAAAATAAATGAGGTTAATGCTTTGCATTTATTTAACTTATTTTTTAGGAAACTAATAACTATTTTTGTATATGACAATGATTGTTCCAAATGGTTGCATGAGCCCTAATAGATTGTGAATAGAAGAGAAAATGAAATCTTTACTAGCTATAAAAATGGATTTTAGATTGCATTTAAACATAAGATTTTATAGCTATACCTATTATTTAATTACATGCATATTTAATTTGTACATTTAATCCAATTTTAATGTTTTCTTTTGAAGAATTTTAACAGAAAAATTTGAATTACGTATCTCAAATAAATATCCCTCTTTAAACACTATTAGATAAAGCTAAACTAGAAAATATGCTGTGAGCTGTGTCTTTCCCATGTCCCCAGCGTGTTATGCTTCCTTGTATCTCCTTACATATCACTTTGCATTAGAGCCCTTCACTAGTCTGATCTGTCCCCCAGGGCAGTGACTCTCTTTTTGACTATTGTGTCTGCAACAACAAGCTTTGTGGCTGGCTCAATAAATATTTGCTGAATGGCATAGATTTGGAAGGTGAGAAGGAATATAAGGGAATGGGTCAGCAAAGAGGAGAGTCAGCACAGGCTGAAATTTTAGAGGAAAGCATCTGCAGAGGAGATGGGAAATTTGGATGACCATCAGCTATTGTGACAAATGAGTCTTTGAGGAGACAAGTGAGGGAAAGGAATCTTAGGATGGCTTCCTGTGTGCCACACTATACTATCCCCTTTTGAACATTTTTTTTTAACTGAATTTTAGATAATGATTTTAAATATTTTTCAAAGCTGTGTAGGGGAGAGGGATTATAATTGTTACATATGTTTCATTTGAATGGTCTTCTATAATGAGACTGATAATAGGTGGTTTTAATTTTATAATCAACATTGTTAACACTTTAATTTTTTTCCTCTAACAGATTGAAAATAATTTTAAATTATATTGATTTCACTAGTAGGCACATGGGATGAAAACTTCAGTCTAAAGAGTTAGATAGATGTACTTTAGAACCTTGATTTTTTTAAAGAATTTTACTCTTCCATCTTTGATTGCTTGACAAAACATAGTACTAGCATATTAAAGCCTACTTATTGGTGTCTTAAGTTGGCAATAATTTGAATTTGTCTAACCTTTTTTTTTTTTTTTTTTTTTTGGAGGGGAGTGATAAGGGCAGGAAATTATAACTCTATCTATAGGTCAAAAGAATGACTAGAATAGAAAAATTATAGTTGTTTGGATAATTACCTGTCAGAGACCTAGAACTGAGTTATTTTTCTATCGTTCAAGGTAGTCAAAATTAAGAAGGAATTAAGTGATTGAAAGGATCTGAAATACATATCTGATTATTGATATCTTTTTCTTGAGAACCTACTTCTGTATATGAGCTGTAATTTCTTACATTTAACAAATAAGTTTGAGAGTTAGCATTTTATGGACAGTTGAAAATTCTTAAAAGATGCTTGAAAATTATTAAATTTTTCTATGCCTACCATTTGAAAACATCTCTTTTAAAATAGACTTTAAGCTGCATTTGAAAATATCACATGTAAGTAGAAAATTACTATTGAAGAAATTCCTTTTTTTTTTTTTTTTTGAAGTGGAATATAGCCCTTATTCTTGTTAAGGGCTTTTGAAGAACTATAAAGGATAACATCTGCTCTGTTTACCGCCATGTGCTTTATAGTAAATATCTTATATAGTAAGGTACTTTGTAAAATGCATTTATTGGATATAATTTTATTAACTTATTAATAAAATGTATTATATAATTTTATTATATGATTAATATTAAAATTAAATTTTATCAAATTTATTTCTGTTTTACTCACAGAATAAAGTTCAAGGTACTTCTATAAATGTTTTTAAAAATAAACATCAAAAACCAAAATCTGGCAAATTCATACCTTTGGTGATTAAAAAAAAGGAAACACCTGATATGGTTCAAGAACTTCGGACAGCACACAAAAATATTTGTTTTCCCAAACACCTGTTCAAAAGTGAGCATTTTAAGGAACCCTCACAGGGAACTTCTTTCAAGGAGCCATATATTTTTAGCGTAAAGGAAAAATTCAAGGACTCTATGGATATAATTGCAAAAGGTAAGTGTTTAGTGTAGCAAAGAAGTTCAACAAACCAACAGGCAAAACCTTTTGCTTCAGGTGTGCTTTTAATGGAATTTCCTTGTTGGAACCAAAGCTCACACTTTAAATCTTAGCAATGGAAGGTGAGGAGGTATGATTAAAAGAGTTACTAAGCTCTGGGGCCACCCGAAATTAAGACGAAAGTACACTAATGGGAAAGAGAAATTTATTGGGACAAAATTGGTTAGCCACATCTTCCAACAGAAAGATATTTCTTATAATATAAGAACCTCAGACTATGTAATTCACAGTTAATAAAACAGTTAGAGGTTTATGGATTTGAATTCTATTGTTGAGCAGGGTACATAGGGTAGGCAAACTCTGAGTCTGTTCCCCCAAAACCCCAGGGATTTTCCTTTAAGACAAATTACAGTGAAGGTTTATTTTCCATCAGGAACTTGGTTAAGATGGAACCTGGAAGTCTATTTACACAAAATGATACTGTTTTCCTGAGACTAGTGGCTGAAATGAATGCCTTTTTAAGACACATTTCTGTTTAAGCCTTCATAACTTCATCTCCATTATTCCTCTTTTGTTATTTCTTGTTATGTTATTTTTTCATGGGAATTTTTTTTCATACAATGAGTGCCTTCTCTGTGGTAGACACCACGTAGGAGCTGGAGAAACAAAGATGAAAAGGCTCATAGAGTAATGGTGGGGATGAATGCCTGGGAGACGGTGAGGGAGGGGTTTACAGAAGCATTTCTCAAAATGCAGTCTTCTGAACATTAGTTTTGAGGGAGTCACTTCAGCAAAAAGCATCTCTGGTTCATTAAGTTTTAAAAAGTGCATTTCCTGGTTGAGATACATATTGAGCATTAATATATTGAAAATTCTGTGATATGCTGCAGAAAAGAACTCTGCTGTTTTTAACCCGGCTATCACCAATTCATTTGAGCAAAGATTTTCTAAAGAAAGAGATTGAAGTTTCTAGACTGGAAAACTGGGTAGATAGATAACATTTTGAGATCTGAAGTCAGAGGGATAAATGGATTTTAGGCAAGTGAAGAAGGGGATGGGAAAGACAATGAATTCAGTTTTAGATCAGCTAAGTAGATACATAGAGGGAGACAGTCATTAGGAAGTTGGAATTGGAGATCTGGCAGTTAAGAGAGAGAGAGGTGAAGATTGAAGATTGATGTTGGGGGGGTCACTGCCATGCCATAATTTTGGGGGTCATGCATTTGTTCAACCAGCATTTATTTATTATGTGAGATGTATGGAGACAAAAGATATGCTACTTGCCCTCAAGAAGTTCAAACTTGATATATGTAATTTGTATGTGGTTGGATGAAGAAGGATAAATAGACAATTACAAAATAGTGTGACCCATAATGTAATAAAAACAAGCTCTACTGCTTTGGAATCAATAGGAAGGATACCTAATTCAGATATAGTAATAGGGGGAGAGTTGGCCTCTCAGTGGTGCAGTGGTTGAGCTCTGCTTTTGCCTCAAGCCATGATCCTGGGGTCCTGGGATTGAGTTCAGGAGCCTGCTTCTCCCTCTGCCTTTGTCTGTGGGTCTTTAATGAATAAATGAATAAAATCTTTTAAAAAATATAGTAATTAGGGATGGATTCTTCAGAGATTTAAAGACTCTGGTACATCTTGAAGGATGAGTAAGTTTACTCAAGAAAGAAAGGTTCTATCTAGTTAGACAGTCTAATCTCTTAGGATAATGGATATCTGAGAAAGTGATTGTGGTGTATCTGCGGGAGCTAAAATGATTTTATGTAACTGAAATGAGCATTGAAGAGTAATTAGAGATGAGACTAGATACCAGAGAACTTTGAATTTTAGCCCCAAAACAATAAGACTCATCCAGATGTTTTAATGAAAAGTTGCAGTGATCTCATTGGCATTTTAGAACATTTCTGGTAGCAGAGATGAGGTGTGATGATTTTTTGGAGGCTCAGAGTCTACCAATGAGGGGACTAATTTATATGAGAAAGTATGACTTGAATTAAGGTAGCACCCCTGGGGACAGAACTGAGGGCAGCATGGAAACAGATGTGTCATATTAAAGGGTTGGAGATGCATCTTATGTAATGGTAAAACTGCCACCAGCAACCAGTTGGAATTTAGACCATGTACCTACTAAGCTTTGTTGTTCTAGGTGGTGAAGTTGGGAAATAGCGTTTATTGAAGTATGTTAGTGGTTTTGGATGCCTTTGGGGAGTTATATAAAAAAGAGACAAACTAACAAAAGTATTGGCTGGTTTGCAAGCAGAAATGAAAGGGCATAGAGCAATACCAGGTATCTGGGTCCTCGGTTTTGAGAAAATGCCTAAAATTTATCGTTGCAGCAAGAATCAGATTAAGAGTATGTTCTTCCTAACCCAGCCCATTATCTTAGATCACCCCCAGGCACTTACCACTAAATTGAAAGACTAAGGGAAGGGGTAAAGAAGAGAAGATACAAAGAGATTGTAAAACTATGCTTAAAAAAAAAAAAAGAACTTGGGATTTGGTTATTGTCATGAAGAATTAATTAGAAGAAAATAGATTAAAAAATCTACCAAACATTTTAGAGAATTTTTATTGCTGAAGAAACCATGAACCTTGATTTAACTGAATGTTCAAGAGTAAAATATGTGGCCTTATTTGGAGGTGACCCACAAAAGCTGTACAGTCCCCGAGGAGGATAATAGCAAGATGTGGCCAACAAGCCAGGAAAACACTTCCCAGAGTGGATCCAGGGGCCCCCCAAAATGGATAAGGGAATGTACTCCCAGAACAGAATCACTGTATACTCAAAGAACTGCCCCATCTCCAGGGTAGGGGGCTTCTCAGTGACTCCCCAGCAGATTTTATAACTTCTTTGGCATGGTGATTGCTGTGTGTCTTCTCTTTTTTGCTTTCACTAATGGAGTTTTTACTGAAGCTATCCTATACCTGCCCCTATTCCTGGATGTTGTATGCTTCTGAGGAAAGGTGGAAATATTTTTTTTATGTTTGGTACACATTATTACCAGACCACAGTGAGCCACACCTGGACCTGGTGGAAAAGACTGCAAACAGCCAGAGATCCTGGACTCTTAGCTGGATGTAGTACTTTGCTTCAACTTTAGGTTATCTTCTTTGGGGAGAGGAAGAGTGTGCTTTGTCAGGGAATAAGAATGGATAGATATTTGATGTCCAAAAGGGCAGTCTGTGACAGGGATTGGCTAGATGTTTATCAAACTTATTACTTTATCCTTTCTTCTTGGGCACTTGACTAACATATATTTCTCATGTCCCTTACAATTAGGCAGAGCTATGTGACTGGAATCCAGCTCAGTGGATTATAGCTGGAAGTGATGCCCATCCAAAAAATGTCTTTTGTTCTCCTCGTAACATGGTTCCCTACATTTTCAAGTATAAGGACTCTCTTTCATTACTCTTAAAACAACTGCAATTTCACTGATGGGAAAATGGTAAAAGTGTTTTTAATAGACATTGATTAAATAATTTCTGTTGAGATATTCAGTAAATATACAAACTCAGTATGGGAAATGCAAAAGTGAGAAAAATGCTGATGACTTGCTCCTTCATGGAACTTGTAGTCTATCTGTAGAAACAGATATCAATTAAATAATCACTTACATGCAGTTGAGAGTATATGACAAATGAATGGGACCTGGACTGGGGGTCAGCAAAGTCTTTCTAGAGGAAATGACAATTGAGCTAAGCTATGAAAGATGAGGAGGAATTACTTGGTCAAGAAGTTAACTCCTCCTTGGAGTTCTAGGATTGGGATAACCATTTGTAATGGCCCAAAGGAAGGACTCACAGAAGTGATTTCAAAGAAGTACAAAAAGAACAAATGTGGCTGCAGTTCTGAGAAGGAGCAGGAGAGGGGTAAACTATAGCTATCTGAAAAACAGAACCTTGTAGTCAGTGCTGTGCTAGCAAATGTTTACTCACTAGCTATGGTGGGGAAGAGGGAGGAGGCCTGGTTTATAGGTTTTGCCTGTTTCCATGGTGTAAATACTGTGATGTAACCAATTCAAGCTATCAATGTTACGTCACTGATTACAGAAGTTGGGAAGAGGTGCTCATGGTCTGTTCTGAGAGTTGTGGCAAACACCTTTCATATCTCACTTGAAATCCTCTCAGACTCACTTCTTATTCCAGCTACCACTGTAGAGGCTGCTTCCTTCTCCAGGCTTTCCTGATGCCTTCCTAGCTTGGGACACTAATAGAAATGGGCTCAGCACTGACACATGAGCAATCAGAAAGGGAGGATAAGACTAACGGACAAATGTTTCTTCCTTTCTTTCCCTGGGCAGAAGGGTCTCAGTGACACTCTATAAAGCTTCTCTGATACTGATATCCGATCAGTATCCTGTAGTGATGACCAACTCAAAAAGGATTCTTAGATGAACTTTTTGTTTCTTGCTTTCTTTCTTCCTTAAAATACTCTTTTGTAAATATTTTGATGGTGAGTTGTCAATACTTGCTGAAAGACTGGGTGTGGAGTGTGAGAGAAAGGGAGAGTTGAGGAAGGATGATTCTCTGGCTTTAGACCTGATGAACTGGAAGGTAGAAATTGCCATTTTCTGTGACAGGGAGGAGAGAAACATGCAGTTTTCAATGGGCAAAGGCCTAGAGTTGAGATTTGAAAACATTATGTTTAATATGCCAATTATATATACAAATGAAAATGTCAAATAGGTAGTGTGTAATGTAAGTGTGGGCTCAAAGGAAAGAAAGGTTGGGGTCACTCAGGTATAGATCAATATTGTCTAATAGGAATATAATATGAACCACAAATGTGATTGAGAATTTTCTAGTGGCCACTTTAGAAGATAAAAAGAAACAGATAAGAGGCACCTGGCTGTCTCAGTCAAAAGAGCATGTGACTCTTGATCTTGGGGCTGTGAGTTCAAGCCCCACATTGGGTATGGAGATTACTTAAATAAAAAATTAGTGAACTTGGGCAGCCTGGGTGGCTCAGCGGTTTAGTGCTGCCTTCTGCCCAGGGACCCAGGATCAAGTCCCACATCGGGCTCCCTGCATGGAGCCTGCTTCTGTCTCTGCCTCTGTGTGTGTGTGTGCGTGTGTGTGTGTGTGTGTCTCATGAATAAATAAATAAAAATCTTTAAAAAAATACTGAGATTTAAAAAAATTAGTGAACTTAAAAAAAGAAATGGGAAAATTAATTTTAATAATAGATTTACTTAACCTAATATATAAAAAATAGCCAATATAAAAATTGTTAGTATTTTACATTTTTTTCATACTAAGTCCCTAAAATCCAGTGTATATTTTAGAAATTATACTAGCCACATTTCAAGTGCACAGTCCACAGTTGGCTAGTGGCTACTGTATTGAACAGTATAGATATCAATTTTATTTACAATTGTAAACTTAGATAAGATCATCTAAAAATAATGTAGATGAGATGAGAAAAAAATCCAAGGACTAAGTCTTGGAGGTTTCCAACATTTAGAGGGGAAGAAGAGGAGTACCCAGCAAAATAAGTGGAAATCAGCTACGGGGAAATCAGGAGTGTGTGAAATATGTTACTCATATTTTTTTGTTTAAATTTTTAAAGATTTATTTATTTAAGAGAGATAGAGTATGCCCTTGAAAGCATGTGAGCAGGGAGGGTGGAGGGGCAGAGGTAGAGGGAGAATCTCAACCAGACTTCCAGCTGAGCATGGAGCCCCATGAAACCATGATCCTGAGATCATGACCTGAGACCAAACCAAGAATCAGATGCTTAACCAACTGAGCCTCCCAGGTGCCCCATTTTACTCATATTTCAATCAAAAGGGTTGTTAGAACAAGAATAAAGAGAGAACATAGCTAGAATATCAGTTTATCTGATGAAAGATCTGGGGTTTTTAGGGTACAGTAAAGGGTTTGGGGAGCTGATTCAAGGAAGGAAAAAAATGAGAGTCTGTGGAGATTAAGGTCAACAGCAGAGAGAGTGAGAAGACTAGTTCTCAGGGTTTTTTATAGAAGGTGGGTCATTCATTCTAATGGTAGTCTCCTTTTGGGGGTTGTTTTCTTTAGTGGTTTGTAATCAGGAGGCCCTGGATGTTGGAGGTAGGGGGTGTGAGAAAGGAGTGAAGATTTTCTCAAAAGCACAAAGAAGGACAGCAGTTCTTCTGAAAATCCTATTATAGGCTTTGTTGAAGTCAGAGACATTTTAGTGGGAGCCTTTGCATGTATCCCACCAGACAGCTGTGAAGTGCTGATCTTCGAGTTTATATTTGAATTAAAATTGGAATTCATTTCTCAAAGTTCTTATCTCAAAAAGCATATATTAAGTCTGTAACTTGGACCTATTTTTTCAACATATTCCCAGTATTCACTTCAGTGTGAATGGAAGCATGATCTGCGATATCAGGGTTATTAATTCCAGAACTTGATTAAAGTTTCTGAGATTAGAAAGAGAAGTGAGTCCTGTGTGTATGATATATGTACCTTTAGCTCATGCTGTGCTGACAAATCAGCTACATTATCTGCTATAAGCTAAACATCTATATGAGAATAGGCCAAACATTCCTTGAATTTGATCCAAGGATATCAACTTCAAAAATACACTCTAACAATTATAATATCAAATATCTTTAGTAAATATTCTTTGTGCTTACATATAATACATGTCCGTATTTTTCTTAATAGAGCAAAATCAGAGAAAATACGAAATGATTTCCTCTTTGAATATATGGTCGTCTACAGTACTGCTTAACCAGTTTCTATTGTCAGGCTAGACAATTTATGGATCTTGATAATTAGAAATCAAACATAAAAATCTGTTTTTGTAATACATATTAAGTATTAGATTATAGTTACTACATAGTATATAGTATTCATGTATTATGTATTCCCTTGGGAACAAAAAATACTTCAGTTTAATTTTGAGTCATTTAAATTTGGAAATAGATTTTAATTAAACTCAATGAGATATCCTGATATTCATGTCAAGCAAATATACTTAGGGTCAATATTGCATTATTCCTTAACCAGTTTAGAAAGGAATAGACGTGTGTGTTTGTGTTTCCATGTGTATATGTATTCTTTCGTCTCCAAACACAAATCTTCCTTTAAATATAAAACGAAGGCATAATGAGTTTTAATAATGCTTTGAAATGACTATGTGGCTACAAAGCACTGGAGAAATCTATCAGGAAAAATGACTTCGGGCTATGTTTATTTATTTATTTTTGCCCAGTGATGAAAACTCACCAGTTTTTAATCAACAATATATATAAAATCTTTCATCTCCTATTTTAATAATTTTAAGTATATATTTGATATTAACAAACATATTAAAATTGTTGTTTACTCATTCCCACAAAATTATTTGGAAGACCAAGTTCCATAACAATTTATATGAGACATGGAAACTAAGATTTTTTTTAATGTGGTGGAAAACTATATTGAATTTGATTTTACAAAATAATTTGAGCTTTAAAGCTTTGGAATTTGAAGCATACTAATCTTCTTCCATGTATAAAAACAGACTCTACTTGAGGAATTTCTAAATGAGGGAATAAATTTGGGATAATCACAGAATTTTGCAGCTGCTTCTCTTAATTTCTTTCTGGTTTAGATTGCTATTTCTTCCCATTTCTTGTCAGTAATTTTCTTTTGCCCACCTATGCTCCTGAAAAAAGAACTTAAACAGAATTAAGAGTAGCAAGCTATTTTTCTGAATGACAATTGTCTTGAAAACAGTTCTTTCTTCCTTGCACTTTTTCTTTTTTCATACCGACCTGGTAAGTTCTGAAATAGGAAGATGCAGGGTGGGGACCCTAAAAGAGGAGACTCATTTCTTCTGTAGTAACATGGTTTACCACATTGAAGTAATCATAAAGTTCATTAACTTTTAATAAAGTAATAGTATCTTAAATATAAAAATTATTAAACAGTATAAAGGATTTAGATATAATTAAAAGGCATTGTTTTTACCATCTGTGTTCTGTTATTTTGGACTTCTGGCCTCCAAAACTGTGACAGGATAAATTTCCATTGGTTTAAGCCACCAAGCTTTCGGTAATTTGTTACAATGGTCATGTGAAACTAACATAATGTCCTTCCAAAAGTAAGTTTCAATTCCAGACATCCTTAAAAAAATTTTTTTCTTGGGGTACTTGGGTGGTTCAGTTGATTAAGCATTTTACACAGGTCAGGTCATGATCCCTACACTGAGCCCTGCTGAGCAGGAAGCCTGCCTCTCTCTCCCTCTGCCCTTCTCCCACTCATGCTCTCTCTCTCTCTCTGTCTCTCATAAATAAATAAATAAATAAATAAATTAATTAATTAATTAATTAATTAATTTTTCTTTGTTATACTGAGTGCAGAAATGTGATCAATAGGCCAATTGTTTCAACTTTCATTTCCTCATATGTTTATTCAGAAGTTTTTTTTAAGATTCTCTTTAAAAATCAGGTAATCAGATAACGAGTACCAATGGTCCCTACCCTTACGAAGCTTTCAATTTAGCACTAATTACTTTCCCTTTCTCTTTCTCTTAAAAAATATAGATATTGCAGAGTTTTCTTGCGAGGAGGGTGGAGGTGAGAGGCCAGGGTTAAGAGTAATACTGCCTTTTCTCTACTGAATTTAGAACCGATTGAGTTGAGAAATAAGACACAGGAATTGGACAAATGGAGATTAAAATGTTCATTTTGTTACAGAGAAAGCTGATGAGAGAAGATGGCTCTGGATAAATAGCTCTGTGGCTTGTTAATCCTCTTCCAGAATTAGACTCACCATCCTAGCCATAGGCAGACCTTGCCAGCAGCAATCCTTCCTCTCCTGCTTTCTGCACAAAGCTGCACCTGCCCTCTAACTAAACCTTAAAGTGTAGAGGAGATTGTATTTGCTCTTCCATGCCAGCAGACTGGAGAACTCTGAAAGGGCAAAACCCAGCTTGGCTCTTCTAGTCAGAGTGAGGAAGGGGGCAGGGTGAGGCAGGCTTTGTCCTCTCCCAAACCCAAGCCATGAACCTTTCTGTCTAGCCATATCCTTGTCGCTCTGGTATTTCTGAACCAAGGGAAAAAATAAATATATGTGTGCTCCCCCTGGTGATATAGATCCATATCATCAGAGGCCACCATGTTACTAAACACTTGCCGGATTTGCCTGTAGTCTGAGGCTTACATAGCTTTTGGAGAGTTTGGAAACGAAACAGCCAGAAGCTGTGTATTAGGATAATTAAATCTTGTACTGAGTGGCATGTAATTTTCTCCTAGCACAGTTGGACACTTTGGGACATTTAAAAAAAAATAAGTCATGAAACACTTCCCCTCAGTGATTTATATGTAGCCAAGGGACCAATTATTATTTCTGTCCTACTGTGTGGAAGTTGGTCAGCTCCAACCACTAACATGTTTCAGGCACAGATCTGATCACTTGCTAATTAATAAATCAAGTAAAGCTAATTTTGAACATTTGAGGCTGAACTTTTTAAGTTAAGATATTGGTTGTCTTTCTGAGGCAACACCTTTCTGAGATTGATAAATGTTTGTATAAAAGAAACAAGCAGAGGCTTACTTAATTGACTTTTTACTAATTTTGAAATGGAGGTTTTTTTTTCCAACGACTTCCACATAAACTAAAGAATGCTGTTAAGACAGTAACCCACTTTAAGTAAGACAGAATTTTGTCATTTTGAGACTACATTATTAACATGCTCCCCTAACTTGTCTCCCTGCCTCTGTTCTAAACCTGTCTCAATCTTTAAACAAACTTATGGTAGAGAGATTTTTGTAAACACAGATCCTATATTCTCTTTTTTCTAAAGTCCTTCAATGTTTCCCAGAGCCTACAAGATAACAGGTAAAATTATATATTTTATGCATCCCAATCATTAATTTTTTTTTTAAGTCGATCCACACCCAGTGTGCGGCTTGAACTCATGACCCTGAGATAAGACCTGAGTTGAGATCAAGAGTCAGATGCTTAACTGACTGAGCTACCCTGGTGTCTCCCCACATATAAATATTTTCTAAATGTTTGATCAATCACAATAGAAGAAAGAGTGAATTATCTTTATATTCTTATTATGGAATCTATGAAATTTTTGTTGTATGAAGATGTAATCAAAGAGTACAGAGCCAAAAAGAGGCAAAAGTATTACAGAGGTATCTCTGGTAGTTAATTAACAAAAATACTGTTATTTGTCTGGAGTTTGTAATGTTGTGATTACTTGTCAGTTTTTAAGAATTTGTTATTTATGGTGACAACCTTCTCTAATTCTAAATATTCACATTCACACCTCATTTTGTATTTATGCTTTTACAGATACTTTCTTTTGTATGTCCCTACAAGTTTTATGAGTTTCAGTCCCCAAAGTATCCTTTATCTCCACTAACTTTCAGTGAACCAAAGTTAAGTAGGAAAATCAGAAGCTACTGTCATAAACTAGAAATAGTGAAACGGTGACTTGGTTAGGATGATGGCAAGTGTTTAGGTTTTAGGTATGGTTTGAAGGTAAAACCTTCAACAGGATTTGCTAATGAGTTGGTTACTGGATGTTATTGGAGAGAGAGAGAAGAGTCAAAGATGACCAGTGCATCAGCAAATGCTGTTGAAGGTTCTACTTCAAACCAATCTGAAACCTAAAGGTTTTTGCCCCCAAGTTACTGAGAATAGAATCACCATTTACCAAGATGGGGCAGTCTATGGGAGGAACAGATTTGACTCTTATGACCAAAAATTCAGCTTTAGTCATATAAAGTCTGAGATGTCTGATAGACTTCTAGGTGGAGGTATTGAACAGAAAGTTGGTATCTGAGTTTTGGAGTTCATGGAAGAGGAATAGGCTCAGATACCACTTTGGGATACCTCAGCTTATAGACAGTATTTAATGCCTGAAGGCTACATGATATGGCCATAGGAGTGAGTTAAGAAGCCCAAAAACTAAGCCCTGGAGTATTTAGAGGTTAGATAAATGAGAAACTAGCAAAGTTGTCTGAGAAAGGAGCAGCTAGTGGAGGAATTAAAAACAGAAGCAAACAAATCCCCAAAAGGAGACCTGGCTTGCTGAAAATTGAGTGAAGAGAGTGTTTCAAGAAGGGAGTAATTGATAACTGTGTCAAATTGTGCTTATAGATCAAGTAAAATGAGGACTGAAAATTGACTGTGGATTAGCAATGTGAAGGTCAGTGATGGCCTCAATACCCACTGTTTACTTTAGTAGAGTGGTCAATTCAAGAGAGAAATTAGAAAGTATGAGAACTATTTCAAGGAATTATATTATAAAGGAAACACAGAAGCTGAGTGCTTGTGGCGGGGAGGTGAGTTTGGGAGACAGTAGTGTTTTTATTTACTTGTTTTTTTTAGATGAGAGATGACATTTCTGATGAGAACATTCAAGAGGAGAGGGAAAAATTATAATAAAGGAAGGAGAAGGGAATCGCTGAGGCAATGTCCTTGGGAAGGTGAGAATGGAGAACTATTGGATAAGTAGAGAAGTTGGCCTTACATTGGAAAGTGGTTATTTTCACCTGCAATAAGCAAAGGGCACGGAGTGTATGGGTATAGATGTTGCCAGGAGGGTAGCTTTGGTGTTGTCTTTGATTGCTTTTGATTTTTTTTAATGATTTTGTTTATTTATGAAAGACACAGAGAGAGAGAGAGAGGCAGAAACACAGGCAGAGGGAGAAGCAGGTTCCACGCAGAAAGCCTGATGTGGGACTCAATCCTGGGATTCAGGGATCATGCCCTGAGCTGAAGGCAGATGCTCAACCACTAAGCCACCCAGGTGTCCCAGATTGCTTTTGTTTTCTCAGTGAAATTAAAAGCAAAGTTATCAGCTGAAAGTAAGGTCAAGGGAAGTTTTGAAAGTTTGAGGTGAGAGTAGAAAATGTGAAATAGAGAAGGGAGAGTGAATGGAATAAGGAGTTGTACTGGGATTACTGGATACATTAGCCTCCTTGGGTTCTTGTTCGTGAATGTGAAATGGGGCCAATCACGTTTTCAATTTCTCCTCTCACATCAGTCATGCTAGATGCAAATATCACGGATTAGGTGGAGACTTTGATTCAGGTAGGGTTTTGTGTTTACTCAGATGAAGATGACAAAGTATGCGAGACGAAATCTCGGAGAGTCTGTGAGAAAGAATGAACATAGGGATAGACTTTGGAATTTCAGCTGGCTAAGGTATGAAGGGAGCAAGGAAGCATCAGTGAATGCTGTTGGGTCCTGGTAGGATCCAAAAATTGTTGTCAATAGAGAATAACCTGAAAAAAAAATAAATTGGTGATTGAAGAGTCAGATGCTTCAAATGGAGGTCATCAAGCAGTCATGATTGGTAATGAGGGGGACCAGGATGTGAATGGGGACACGGTGGAAGGCTCCTTGAAGGTAGACAGTGGTTTCTTTCAACTTTCTATGACCCATACCGCCTGACAGATACTTAATAAACATTTCTGAAGAATTCAGAGAAAAAATTGACTATAAGCTTGGAGATGAAAGTAAGTCATTCTCCTTCAAATTTTAATTAGCAACTGTGCTTGTCCTTATACATTTGTGGGGTGCACAGGAGAAAGACCCCTGCAGACTAGCTCAAATAAAGGCAATTTATTTCAAGTTTCAGACCTCGCTATACAGCTGGGCCTCCTGAGAACTGAGAGTCCAGCACAAAGTGAGGTGCACACTCTGTCGAGTTCTGCTTGGTCTCTCTTCCTGCTTCTCCTGGTGGAACTGCTCTCCTCTGCTTTTCTTCACAGATAAGTCTCTTCTCCTTCTCATCATACACACAGACCAACATGGTTGCCTCATGGCCTAAGTCCATGTGAACTTTTCCTTTGCACTACATATCTAACTCATTTTCTTAAAGCTGGTATTTCTGGGTGAGAGATATGATAGGCCTAGGTTGGGTTAGGTGATCCCAAAGCCACAGTCAGGACAGAAGTGATGGTGGTAAGATACCATTATAGCCATTTAGGCTGAACCTCTTAGTAAAAACGGTATACGAGAGAGAGGTCTGGGCGACACGGGCTTCATGGGATGGACAACCCCAAACAAGTCATCTTTGTGTGAGGAAGGGGATTGGGTAGAAAAAAGCAGACTTGTCTGTATTAAGCAAAAAAATTCTTGCAGTTGTAAGAATATTTTTTAAGCTACTGGAATTTTATCTTTGGTTTTCGCAGAAGTTCAGTAGAAGCTAATCCTATTATTTACTTAATATTGGCTATTTTGCTAGTTCCCATGAGTACTAGCAAGCCTTGGCCAGTGAATATCTTTATAAACTTCTTTCCCTTTCTTCTGATAAGGCCATTTATTTATGCCTTGACCTAGTCAGTTAACTTGTACCAGAATATACCAGGATAAGTTATTTTTCAGGCCTACCAGTTTTAAATTAAAACAGAAGTCTTTCTTCATAACTTTCCTACTGCAGAGGGGTTGAGTAAGCAGGCTGTGTAAGGAGGACTGGGCAGTAGCTTCACAACACATCAACAGTGTTCCAAGATGAGTGGATATAGTTTTTAATTATCATTTTAGAGGGGTGTCAGGTCCTCCTCCAGACTATGTAGCCCCAGGAACATCTCCCAACAGACTGGTTTGCCCACTACTGCTCTGTATATTCCCTGCTAGAAAGGAAGCCTTTAGTGGGCAGAAGGGGCAGCCTTCTCCATCTTGTTTGCATTTATGTCCTCAGTGCCAGAACAGCAGAATGATGTTCACATTCAGAAGCTGAAAGGTAGTCTCTACATGTTTGTTGGAAAATGGAATGATGGGTGTGAGTGAGTGTGTGTGTAAATTGCCAACCAGCTTAGGCAAGCCTGAGGGTTTTTCAAACGATCCCATGTTACCATTGAGCGGATACTTCTGTCACGAGGTTCTGATCCCTGTGTTATACCTTCGGAAGCCCTAACGTGTATGTGTGTGTGTTTGTGAAGCGTGACAGTCGCTGTACAGAATAGAGAGATGGATCCTAATCACTGTCCGGTGTGAAACAGCTGTTGCCTGAGCTATTCAGTGCCCAAGGCAGTTATTCATTTCTCTGGTCTGCATGGATGCTTCCAAAATGATTCTGTCTCAGCATGTGTGTTCTGGCATTCCCTCTGAACACTGGGAAACCTGGAGCCAAAGATCTATTAGTGCCTGAAGTGTAGAATGTGTGACATTGATCATCTCCTCTTGGAGCTGGCACTGCTCTGAAACAGCCTGAGAACCAGGGGAACAAGTCTGCTGCCAAATCCATCTGGTTTTGATCCCATTGCACTTAATGAATCAAAACATTATTTTAGAGACACTTTATTATTTTTTTAACTATTCCAGAAGTCCAGTGAGTACTCTGACCATACTTAGGATGGATCTAAGAAGTGTTCCATGCAGTCACTGTAGAGACGTTCATGAAGACATATAATGTGTTATCATCACATATTTAATAGGTGCTCCTAAGTATTTCAATGTGGGTAAGTCAATGGCAGTTTCTACTTAAGTTCTTGGTTTCCAGCTACACCAACCCACTAAGCATTGCCTTAAAGTAGCATTTTAAAAACAGACCGAGATATGCGGTTGTAGCACTGTAAATAAATGACCTTTGCCTTTTTATTTCTCAGTGAAAGTTTGGAAATCTCTATCTCTACAAGCTGATTTTTGGTTTTAAGAAACGGAAAATGTTTCTACCATTCTTCTATTGGAAACCAATTAATGGAGGATAGGACAGAGGAGCTAAAAAAATAGCACGTATTGAACAACTACTACTTATTAGACACTGTACTAAGCTATGTATTATCCAAAGTCTTGCAAGATAGGCATGCCATTAGTTGCATTCCTAGATAAGAAAACAGGCTCGGAGAGACATGCCCAAGCTGCTGTCATGGATAGAAATGTCAGAACTAGGATTCTGACTCTAAAGCTGGCACTCTTGCCACTTTTACACGTGTGCTACATCCTTTTTCTCAGCAGCGTGAGGGGCAATTTAGGCTATTCAGAGGAACGAGGGTCTCCCAAGTGCTCTGGGAGTGTGGGAGCAGTGCTAACTCTCCTCCTAATTTATTGTATACCTCGAGTAAGTCACTTTTCTCTGTATCTCAGTTTGTCTCATAAAACGGATCTAATCTTTGCTGCTTTGGAGGGCTATTCTATTTTCATGCAGAGCTATGATCTTTCAAAAGATGGGTGACATTTAAAGTGCCCAAACTCATCTTAGATGATAATGAAAACGATGCCATTGTCATTTATGTCCTGTAGCAATCAAAGGCTTTCCTGGTTCTTCCAAAGATGTTCCCAAGGGGCAGCATCGTTTTTAATAGGACTCACAGAGGCATCCTGTAGATGAAGACAAAGAATGCCAGGCAGTGACCACGAGGTAACTCAGCACTGATTATATAGATCCGTAATGAAATATTCCAGTACTGCTGCTGCATTCACCTTCCTGTCTGACCAAAGCCGCAGAGACCTGATGCATTTGAGAAATTTCACCAGGAAAAGAAATGACAATGGGGAGGGGGGCGGTATTGTGCAATGTATTGGAGAGCTCAAGAAATCCCAGGAAATGAATCAATTTTTGCTAGTAAAAATGAAAAAAAAAAAACAGCTATTTTAAAGGTTAAGATATTAGCTTTGGGATGAGCTTTGGCAGTTTCTTTTTTTCTTTTGTGAAAATGGTGACTGTTTCTACATCTACTCAGAAAATCCTTTTTGACAATACCACATTCATTAATAGAAAGCACAGATGGATTCCTTGAGTGGGAGGACCAGCAAGAATATGGGGAAGGATTGACTGTCTCTGTAAAAGAGGTAAGGGCGTGATTACTTTGCTGGGCCAACAATAATGAATGTCCCCAAATGGCTATAAAGGTGTTCTTAATGTCCCTAGACAGTTTCATAGGTAAAATTGTTATGTAAGTAGTTAGAAGTTAGCAATGACACTATAATGTTTATAATTCTAGGACCCAGCACTAGAACTATCAGGCATATATATCTTTGCCTGGTTTTTAAATGAAGTCTGATTTTACTTTATTTTTAAAGATTTTATTTATTTATTCATGAGAGACACATAGAGAGAGGAGAGACACAGGCAGAGGGAGAAGCAGACTCCATGCAGGGAGCCTGATGCGGGACTCAATCCCAGGTCTCCAGGATCAGGCCCTGGGCTGAAGGCAGCGCTAAACTGCTGAGCCACCCGGGCTGCCCTGAAGTCTGATTTTAATTTGTACATAGTGCTTTTGTCTGGTTTAAGAAACAGAAAATCACGATAGCTGAAATCCCAGTTTGCTCAAATCTGCCTTTTGCAGTTGATTTTATTTACTTATGGACATAATTACATTTAGAAAAAGGTTTATTTTATCAGCAGTAAAATCAAATAAGTGTATACTTTTTCTAATTTATTTCCTACAGAAATTTTATTTTTATTTTGTTAACATTTTTCTTTTTATTTGTTTACTTTAGAGAGGGTGGGGAAGGACAGAAGGAGAGGGAGAGAGAGAATCTTAAGCAAGCCCCACACCCAGTTTGGATCGTGACATGGGGCTGGATCTCATGACACTGAGATCATGACCCGAGCTGCAGTCAAGAGTTGGAGCTTAACCAACTGAGCCACCCAGGCCACCCCTATTCCCTACAGAAATTTTAATTGTCCGGGTCTATAGATTTGGTCTCTTTTCTCTTGACAAAGGAATGTTTTTCAAGTCTTGATTTTCACTGTTAACTAGAAGTTGCACTCTTTTTGTGGTCGGATTTCAAATTTTATTCTCTTAAACCTAGAGTGAATTTCACATCTTCCTAGATTTGTCCCTGTGTTTGCAGCCCTGATATAAACATCCTGTCCATGAGGAAATCTTTGCACTGCTTAAAGGAGCAACTTCTGTGGTTGGAGAAGGTGGGACAAGAAGGCCTCACAGCTGTGGTTCTGTACTCCGAAAGTAGTCCAGAGTGATGGTCTGCACATGGCTGATAATGGGAGTCTAACCTGTGTGTGCCTGGGAAAGAATCTGAGAATCAGAAAGAAAATAAAAAATCAAGGTCTGGTTCTTTCTCTTTTTAAATTTATTTTTATTTTTATTTTTTTAATTTAATTTTTTAAAGATTTTATTTATTTATTCATGAGAGATACAGAGAGAGAGAGAGAGAAAGGCAGAGACGGGCAGAGGGAGAAGCAGGCTCCATGCAGGGAGCCTGACGTGGGACTCGATCCCGGGACTCCAGGATCACGCCCTGGGCTGAAGGTGGCGCTAAACCGCTGAGCCACCTGGGCTGCCCAATCTCTCTCTCTCTTTTTTTTAAAAAATATTTTATTTAATTCAATTTTCCAACATATAGTATAACACCCAGTGCCCATCCCAAGTGCCCTCCTTAGTGCCAGTCACCCAGTTACCCCATCCCTTCACCCTCCTCCCTTTCTGCAATCCTTTGTTTGTTTCCTGGAGTTAGGAGTCTGGTTCTCTTGCTGCATGGTCCTGGCCATATTATTTCACACATTGCATCCTTAGTTTCCATTCTGTTAAATGGTGGTGATAAAAATGAGCACTGACTAGATTGCTGTGAGAATCAAATAAGATTTCTGTGTGAAAACATAAACTATAACATACTAGGCATGTTATTAAAGGCTCATTGAAGGACTCATATAGGGAAAGAACATATACGCTGATGTAGAAGAGCCGATGGCTGACTTATCATTGCAGAGGAATTACAAAGCATTTTTGCAAAAAGAAAATTTTCTTGGAAATATGAATGGGTTGGCTGTGTTCCCTCTCTTCCTTTAATTCCCCTCAGTCAATGGATCATATTAAAACATTACACTTGGTAGGAAATCTAAAGCTTAGTATGATACATTTACCTGCTGCTTATTGGAAAACTAATGTTCTAGTTTTACGTAAATGTGTTCAAGCTATGTTGGTGCCAAGCTACATTGGTGCCCAAGTGTATCATCTAGTTGTAGAGTTTCGTGTATCATGTGGTTTTCAAGAGTTAATAAAACGTTAACTACTTAATAAACTGCTAGGGAGCAACTGTGACAAATGTTGTTGGCATCGAATGTACTGGGAAATAGGGTTTTTAGCAGAAATGTCTTAATTAGGATTGGGGCCAGGTTCCATCCTCTCTTTCACCTTGGTTTCTGCTTCTGCAACGAGTTGCAAAACTGGTCAGCTTTACAGCCTAGAGCCTCGTGATTGGCTGCAAATGAGTCAGAATCCTGTTCTGTCTGGTGGTTTAATACCATTGGCAAGGCTGTGTAGATAAACAACAAAAAGACTGCCAAATCCATTTGAGGACAAACAGCGTATCATGGTTTGGCGCGCATCCTTTGTCCTTTCACATAGACTTAGGCACAGGAAAAATATGACTCCTACTGCAAGGTGAGAAAGTATGTCAAGGTGTTTGAAATATTTTACCTAAAACAAGTAATGGTATAAAATGTGAGGGAAGCTAAGAGCTGGTGAGAAAACAAAGAAAGAAATAATCATTTACAAGTAACTGTTTACCTCACTTGAAAATGATCCTAATCAGGAATTTGCATTTCTTTAAAGCCTTTTTGTTAGTGATAATATCCCTATCCCTATTTCTCAAAAGGCAATTATCACATAAAATGGCTTATAATAGAAGTGTTATTGCTTTCCTGGCGTTCAGCATGTAAGATTTTTATTGGTATACTTGTCTCTTTTTTTTTTTTTCTAAGCACCTGCAATTATATTTACATTGTGACAAAATATAGTAGAGGTGGCACTTAAATCTCTAAGTTCCTGTCTACAATCCTGAGCAATTTTATGGTCTTTTCAGCTATGCCTATTTTCTGTAACAATTTCAAGTGCAATTAAGGCACAGAAATATCATTTGTAAAGTTTCCACAAAGAGAATATATTTTGGGTATTGGTGCTAGATAACATTACAATAACTTGCTCTATAATTAGCGTAACAGCTCTAGGATAAGCTCAGGATCAGACCCTTAGTAGTGAGGCTATAAGATCTTTGCTTTGAGGGCAGGAAAAATGTTGACCGACGAAAGAAAAAAGGAGGTGAGGTGCTGGCGTTTGTCATCAGTGCTGTTGAGTGGTTGCCAGGACGGGATGTTGATGGTAACGCAGTGAATTCCTAACAGATGACAATTTGTGAGAACCAGGAAGAAGGAAGGTCACAAACACCACATGAATTCTCTTCCTGGTTCTAGATTGGAATATAGGACTCTTTATTCTCCTAAGAATAGTCAACAAACTTACCTCAGGTTTCTACTAAGAAAAGGAAATGAAATGCATGAAGGGCCTAATTTGCATTCATCCAGCAATCATGCATCTACTGAGCATCTACACGGAGTCTCTGAAAGGTCTGAGATGTCCCCCTATTGACAAGCTAAAAAGGTAGCCTGAGCCTGCTGCAGTTCCATGGACACAGGCGGGAGATAGAATCAGGACCTGTCAGAGACAAGGACTTTGTTACTCATGGTGCAGCACGCAGGCTGAGCTTCATGCCCGTGGCACTGCCCAGTTGCCCCCCAAGTCCCATGGCGGCCACACGGAGGGCCTCAGATGGATGTTGTCCATGTGGTGGGTTTGTGTTACAGCTGACAGATGTGACCTTGGGCGAACCTATGGCTTTTAGAGAAAGTGTGCTCTCGCCTTGGGAAGAGGCATTACCCCCTCAAGGTTGGCTTGCTGCAAACACAACCCTGAGAAATAGTCTGGGTAAACAGCAAAGAACTGTTAGAATCTGGCATTCTTGGCACCTACTACAATTATCAGGGGGGTTTAGGACCCATGGTGTCTTGCCTCTTCTAACCCTTAGGAACTTGAGACAATTATCTTACGAACAATATGTGTCTATTGTAACATGCATAAATTCTGTGCACGTATATTTGTAGTTTCAAAGCATTATATTCTCTCTTTTTAGCAAATAAGCAATTTGAGGCTCAATGTGTTTAAATAAGAAGCTAAAGTCACAAATAAATGGCACAGCAGGGGCTATAACACAGTGTTTTTTAATTCATAGCCTAACGTTACTACCATTAGACCATTTTGGATTACTGCGAAAGAATTTTCAGGCTATGTTGGCTCCATGTTTTAGTGAGGACTTTTCCATTATTTTATTTACTGCTGTGTACATTGCAGGAAATGACTACTCTTTTTGTTCATCTATTGCTGCATTTTGATTTTATCAGGCTAGAATGTTCCTCCATCTTTTTCTCCCGTTAGCCTAGATAAATTTTTTCTAAAGGCCTGTAGCTTCCCCAAAGTTCTAGGAAATAAGGTCAAAACAATGAAATTGACTGTTCATAGAATTGCAGAATTGCAGAGATAAAATGTACATCAGATGCAATTTAGTCTAACCACCCCACCTCCATTTTATGAGTAAGAAGGCAGAGGTCCAGAGAGCCCCAGTGAATTGCCACTCAAGGTCAAAGGTCTTATTAGTGGTAAACAGAAGAGCTGAACTCAAGTTTTTTTTTGTATTTAAAATGCAGTGTTTTTGTCAATGCACCACACTGTATCCTGAGTGAAAAAGAATTCAAGGATACTGGTCGAAGCTTAGTGCCTTTTCATTATGCATTTTGAAGTTCTGTTTGGTAACAGTAGTACTTCTGTTTTTCATGTACAGGGAAATCATCTCAGGTATTGAAATGACAACACAATTATAATTCCTTTAAATCATGGGTTACAAACTTAAATGCTCTTCTAAGATCAGCAGGTAACTGTGAAATAGCCTGTGTGATCAATGGGAGGAATGGAGTCTACGGCAAGCTAGAGAAAGCACACCCATCCAGACACACTCGGATTCAACATCTTGAACGTTGTATACCCCCTGTACCCCAGGGTATGTTTGCTTCTGGATTTGACCCTCCAGCTACCATTTTATAACACCTGACTTGAATAACATTGTTTTAAATGATTTGCTGTATCTTTAGATGTGATCTTGTCACAGGCTTTTAGAGCTGTATAAGGTATTGTCAGCTGCTGTGGCTCATCATTATGCTGAAAGAAACAAAAGAGGTTCAGTGACTTTATTGACTCAAATCAATAAAGCTTGTTTGTCACACCAACTGCGACTAGAACCAAATTTCTAAGACTCCTAGTCCAGTGTTCTTTCTATTTCATCTTGAAACATTTTTTAAAAAAGTTTTATTTACTTATTTGAGAATGAGAAAGAGAGAATGAGGAAGAGAGAGAGTAGGGGGAGGAGCAGAGCGTGGAGCCCAACACTGGGCTTCATCCCATCACCTTGAGGTCATGATCTGAGCTCGAAACAAGAGTTGAACGCTTAACGGACTGAGTCACCCAGGTTTCCTATCTTCAAATGCTTTTTTAAAAAGAGTATTCAGTTTTGTAATAAAAGTGATAAGAAAATCAGATTTAACATGGAGCAATACATTTTGCAGATAACCTCTCAGGAATCAATCAATAATTATTGGGTGTATCACCCCAGGCCCATGCTAAGTGACATGAAGCGTACTAAAACATACCAGATCTTTGTTTTTTCATTTCTGTCTTCTCTGTTGGGAAAGTCAAAACTACTGTTACAGAATAAGTGATTGTTAGGATCTTTGGCACTGACTTTAAGAAAACTTCAGAGAGGGAGATTCACTGGGGAATTGAAAGCTTTAACTCTCTGTATTCTAACAATTGTCTTTAGTAGCATATTTAAGAGAACCCCCCATCAGGGGCGCCTGGGTGGCTCAGAGGTTGAGCCACTGCCTTTGGCTTAAGGCGTGAGTCTGGAGATGTGGGATCGAGTCCCATGTCGGGTTCCCTGCATGGAGCCTGCTTCTCCCTCTGCCTGTGCCCTGCCTCTTTCTCTGTGTCTCTCATGAATAAATAAATAATATCTTTAAAAAAAATAAGAGAACCCCCATTGATAGCCAAAGGAATATTATGATATTTGCTAGGGGATGACAATACCAGAATTAAGTGTGTGCATGTGTATGTAGGAAAGAAATATTGAATTGGAATCTGTGCTATTCATTCTTCATGATAAACCACAGTTTCTGACCATCGGTATCTTAAATATTTTGTTGGCCCCTGGCCTAAAATTTGTGGCAAGTGTTGACATAGATATAAAAAGTATACCAACTTAAGTGGAGCTGAAGTGGAGAGAGATATCTACCTTCTGATTGAGGTATTATGAGAAATACCAGTTTTGAAAAATAAACTCTCCCTGTATGTTTTCACCAATGTTTGAGTTCTGTTTTCATACTGTGTGATGCTCTTGTCTGGCTTACCTTAACAGTTTTATTCTGCTAGGGATTCCTCTCCTGTGACTTTTTTTTGCATCTTGGTTGGCATCCTTAGCAGATTTGTTGCTTGTGCCTTTTCTTTCCCTCCGTTTCCGACGCTCAGTCTTACTGCTCTATCTGCAGAACTCTCCCTTCTTAGGTACTTTGAAATTAATCCTGATCTGGGGGCAGGGAACAAACTTTTTCTGTAAAAGTTGAGATAGTACAACTCTTTGGCTTTGTGGCCCAGATGGTGCCTGTCATAACTGACCGATCTCTGCTTTTGTAGCACAAAAGTGGCCATAAACAGCAGGTAAACATGTGGGTGTGGCTGTGCTGCAATAAAACTTTATAGAAATAGGTGATGGGCTAAATTTGGTCCTGGCCATGATTTGCCAATCCCTACTCCAATCTGTTTATGCTGTAATAATGGGGAGTGCTTACTCCAAAGATTGAGCAAGATAATATCCGATAGTAGAGGAAGAAGCTCCTGTTTATGTTTTTCTGTATCTTATGATTAAAATGTCTATTTTTGTTTGTTTTATAATGTACATATGTTAATAAAATTGAATATGAATGTAATTTATAGATAAAACAACTTAACATATATTGGAACCCCTGCTCAAAAAATTTTGTACTGGGACCCCTGGGTGTCTCAGCAGTTGAGCATCTGCCTTTAGCTCAGGATTTCATCCTGGGATCCTGGGATTGAGTCTTGCATCAGGATCCCCTGGGGAGCTTGCTTCTAGCTCTGCGTGTGTCTCTGCCTCTCTGTCTGTATCTCTCATGAATAAATAAAATAAAATCTTAAAAAAAATTTGTACTGATAGTAGAGTGCAAAAAAGAGACATCTACTCCAACTTTGCTTGTTCTTCACAAACACCATGCATTTGGGATATGCCTCTATTTTGCTTATACAACAAGAAAGGCATTGTTAGTATAAGGAGCGGTATGTGCAGTTGTGAAATAGAGGAAGGGTTCTAGAGAATGTTAGGATCTTATGAATTTTCTCTCTTATATTCTAACATTTTAATCATAACTGCCTCAGCTATTCAATAGTTAATTAATCTGATTTTCCCATTAATAGTACTCATTTTCTCCTTAGCAGTCTCAAGAATACCCTGAATTATTATTTCATAAATATTGTTAAAATGACCTCTTATTCTGTATAAGGAGTTCTCTAGTTTTTTTTTTAAGATTTTATTTATTTATTCATGAGACACACACACACACACACACACAGAAAGAGAGAGAGAGAGAGAGAGAGAGAGGCAGAGACACAGGCAGAGGGAGAAGCAGGCTCCATGCAGGGAGCCCGACGTGGGACTCGATCCCGGGCCTCCAGGATCACGCCCTGGGCTGAAGGCGGCGCTAAACCGCTGAGCCACCCAGGGATCCCTGTTCTCTAGTTTTGATGATGGTTCAGACCATATATTTTATCACTTTTGTTAACTTCACAGCATCTGACAGAAAGTTCGATACACAAAAGCAACATGTTTATAGCTGAAGTGCAAAACAAAATATAACTGACTGAAAATCCTATCAGTCTCTTTAGAGACCATAGTTAGAGGCCTTGGCCTATTGTCTCAACTAATACTTGTCTATCCTTTCTTAGGAAGTTGTGATAGTTAACAAACTTCTGGCACTTTGTGGTATTTTGTGATCTATTTATTCTACATCTCCCCACCTAGTTCTAAACATGCCAACGGGAAATGTTAATTTTAACATGAATTGCAATTGATTTATTGTGAGAATATTTTTGTTAATATCATGAGGCTCTTTGATACAATGTCAGTACTTTGGGGCAATGGTAAATCCAGGATCAGAATATCCAATATAGGAAGGTAAGAGAAATGACCAATCAAAACCTCTTAAACATTAACTGTTGCTTTCTAGTAGCCTGCTTTTATCTAATAAAATAATAAATTGTACCTTTTCAGTTTTGTTGCTGCTGCTGCTATGCATTTACTTGTGGATGCATTTAGAGGAAAAGTTGCAAATGTAAAATATAATAAATACAGACAGTTTTGCATGTTTAGTGTGGCCTTGCCAAGTTGGAGCTTAGTTTAAGTTGGGAACATGAAGAAGGTCGTGATAGGATTGTGCGGTGATCAGCTTTTCTTGTGCCCATTGTCCATTTTGTGGAGATTGGCTTTAACTCTGCATACCCAGTTTCAGGATTACCCTGGATTCCTGTTGGAACATTTGAATCTAGAATAGACCCCATTGACCTTTTGTAGTGCTGGCAACATGTCAGTATTGTTAGTCATCTGTTGTTTTTCTGTTAAGGACCATATGGAAAAGTTACTTTTACTTTCTAGCAATTAATTTATAATCTTTCAGATAGCCACATTATAGGTATAATCTCCTTTTTCCTATGAGGGAAAAATATCTTTTAAACAGTATTCAGAGCCTGCCTACATGTGTCATGACTTGAGTTTCCATCTGTATTTGCTTATTTCTCTCTTTTGCTTTCTTCTCATGCTTACCAGGCTTTCAGATTCTATTTGTAATGAAACAAACCAGACGCTTAAACTGGAGGAGGCGTCTTGTGTGGTTGGAAAGACAAAGACAGGAAGAGGACATACCTTTTCTTAGTGCTTGATTTGTTCTCTCATGTTTGATACTTCTAGATACTTCTCTTGTGTGAAAAGCTTCCTTTTTGTGTCTTAACATGTTTATTATTTGTTTGTTTAATTTTGTGATTGGCAACTAGACAGGTTATGTTAATAAAAATATCTATGTGGTATTTGGGTGGTCACATGCCAAAGTGCTGTAAGGTATATATAAAATAAGGGAGTCTTCAGTAAGAGTGTATAGGCAGAAATAGGAAGTCATCAAGTGTGTTAGTGCTTTGCAAAAATTGATAGGAAAATGCCTATGGATCAGTCTTAACACATGTATATTTATGGCAGATATGTCATTCTATCTTTGTTTAAATAGATTGACTTTAGCATGGAAACATGTGTCAAGATATAAACATAGAAATTCACTCAATGTTTATACTGGATTAGATCAGGTGACTGGATTGAGGATATGGGGTTTGTTATGTTAGAGCATATGGGCAAGTTGTAGGCTAGAAAAAAATGTATGGATATATGGTGTTTTCGATTTCCTTCTAATTATAGAATCTTATCTGCATCAATAAAAGTTTATATTTAACTTTGTAGGAAGTGTGTGTGGTGAGCAAAATAATTGTATGCACCCATGCATCTGTAAAGCACAAATTAGATTTTGATAAAAAGTAAATTGATTCTTGATAAAGTTCTGAATGTTAATGGGACAAACATTCCCATCTGACTCTAACCATTTTCTATTCTTGCAGTATCTTTTTCAGTGATATAGGCTGACTTTTTTTTTTTTTTTTTTGGCACCTACATATAGCAAATAACTGTGAAACATTTCAAACCTCAAAGTGACACTAAAACTGTGAAGTATGAAATGGAAGTGCCAGAGCGTGTGAGACACATTGCATAGCACTGCTCAGTAATTCAGTGTGTGCATGCAAGAGAAATGACAACACCATTGCAAGATGCAACATGATCAATGCTACAAAAATTAATAAATAAAGCGATCTCCATTTGCAAACATTCCCTAATGCCTCAAAGTTACCACCTTCTATATTTAGCAGCCCTGCCCGAGTGATTACACCCTTCTCACCCCAGGAATATCTGCTGGGGGAAGTAGGATTATAAATGAATATCCTCCTCGCCATGTCAAGGTTACTACATTATGATTAAGGCCTGTAGTAGTTTGGGTTTCTCCATGAATGCTTGTATTTTTTTTTTCCTAGCGTGCGAATTTAACCTTACATTGGTTTGTTTTTATATCTGTCTCCTACTCCTGATGATTATTCCCTGCCCAGGTTTCTTCAGACAGTGTTCTAGGTAGGGTGAAATAGGATCTTTGAGTCCTCAAAATCGAATTCAGGGCCTATGCTACAGTGTCCTTATGTATTTACTTGCTTCTGAGGCTCAGTTTGTGAATTTTTATGGCTCACTTTTTGGAAACATGCTCAGAGGGATTGGGGGTTATTAGCGAAGTCTCCTTTATTCTCCAAGTTAGACACAGTGGGAAGGAAAGATGAGTTCCCCCTGGTGATGTCCTTAGTGGTACAGGAGTCCTGTTAGGTAAGCAAATGCTTGGGGAATTGATGTTTTGTTTCTGTGAAAAGCAGAAGAGACAATACAAACATTGATGACAGCAGCAACAGATCCCTATTTCCTGATGCTTATAAACTCAGTGCTTTCTGTGCAGATAGTTTACAATTTATTTAACGCGTTAGAGTCTAATTTATAATGCTCGGGTGTGTCATTTCCTAATTTTAAGAGAGGTTAAGTGGCTTACCCGGGGCCAGCAGGGAACAGCCGCCTCAGGCTGTTGACTCACATGCCTGTCCCTGTGCTGTTGTTCCCTTTAAGTATCTCACACTCTCTGGTATGATGCATTTCCTGAAGGGGGAGTTTTTAACATATTTTCAAAAACTCTTGCGAGATATTGGAACAGAATGATTAGTCCTGAAGAGTTCAGTAGGTGCCCAGCAGTAAGGTAAAGGAGAATAGTGCTGAGGTTTTCAAAACCAAACCCAAAGATGGACTTTGTTGCAGAGTGAGGAGGGAGCATGGGGAACAGGTACGAAAGGTGGTGACCTGAGAGAGCTGGATAGAACACTCACACATCTGCAACCTAGTTCTTTACTTCAATGTGGATTACTTGTGAAGGAAAGGAGTGTGTCAACCCTGCTCTTGTTTCTTTATTTTTTTTAAAGATTTTATTTATTTATTCATCACACACACACACACACACACACAGAAGCAGAGACGCAGGCAGAGGGAGAAGTAGGCTCCCTATCGGGAGCCTGATGCGGGACTTGATCCCAGGACCCTGAGATCATAACCTGAGCCAAAGGCAGATGCTCAACCACTGAGCCACCCAGGCATCCCAAGTTTAATATCTTTCTTTATCTACCTATCTACCCACCCGTCCATCTCTTCACCCATACATCCACCTGTCCATCCACTTCTATCTGTCTTGATAAGAATTGTGAGATTTCTGGATCAGAGACAGAATTAATTACTCAGAGAACACCTTGCCTCACTTTCCCCATGCTTCATGTACAGTGGAGTTAGTACCACAGAAGACAAACTCTGAGATTATGAATCTTGGAGCTTATCTGGGGGCACGTTTGCCCTTCCTTCCCTGGAGAGAGGGCGGGGAGTGCAAGACGACAAGCAAGTGCACAGGTGCTTTATAAATGTTAAGTAAATCCACTCTGGGAGAAGGAGGTGAAATGAAGGACCCTATATCTGTTACTCTTTGGAATGTAAATAAATGGCTGGAGGAGAGGTGCCTCTAAATCTCTCCTGAGCCTCTATCTTTAACATCCATGGCTTGTTTGCCATTCAAGCATCCTTTAACCCAGGTGCAAGAATTTGTTGCTCAGAAAGCCCTGACAGTGCACAAATGTAAAAATATTCATGGAGAATTATCTCCTGACACCTGTTTTAATTTTGTTTAAGAGAAAGATCAAGATGGGCTGACTGGGGATATACACCAGTCTTTTTCCATCAGTTGGACCAGAGCCCAGAAAGCCTGGGCAAAGGTTCGGGTTTGCAAGAGTCATTTTAATTGGAGCCACCTCTTTGGTTTTTGTTGTTTTTTTTAGTCATTTGTTTTATTTTTTTGTAGGACAGGGTGGCCCAAGAAGATTAATATAAACACATTTCTTCTGGATATTTTTAAAAAGCCTTTGGCAATGATATTTACTTGGTAGAGACACAGCTATTTCACTAGGGGATATCCGGCATTATTTTGCTTTTGGGGGAAGAGTGTATGCCACCTGATTTGCCAAAGGCTTAATGAGTACTGTTGTATTTTATGACTAGATAAGAGAGAAATGAATTCTTGATAGAAAAGTTTTAGGTATAAGAATATTTATTTAGCATAATACGACTTTGTGTTTGTTTTCAATATTTGTGCTATTACTAAAAGTTTATGTTGATATAATTTTTGGTAGCACTTTATTTTACAGCATAGGTAGCCCCTATTTTATAACATGTTCTCTGTCTGCCTCCTCCCCTGTATGGATTGTAATCAATGTCATGTTATTATAACCATTACCACTGCTAATTTTATTGAGCATACACTATGTACCAGGCATCATGCTCAGTATTTTGTATGTATTATTCACCAATTCTCATGGTAACCTGTTGTCATCATAACATTTTTACAAATGAAGAAAATGAACTGAGACATGATATAACTTCCTGAGGCTCATACTGGTGATGAGTTCAAATTTATATTCCTTCAAGTTTCTTTGCCATCTTAACTACTTCTCTGTGTGATCCCTGATAAACACAGCATACCCACCTAGAGGATGGAATTCAGATTCTTAAAATATCATATCAGTTAACTTAATAGTTTGTTCCTAGTAGGTATTGAATTGGTTATACTTGAGTAAACTGTCCTAAACTTTATTGGAGTTGTATAATCTCTGTCTTCTTTTTCATTACTATTACATATATTTTTAGATTTCTGAAAATATTTATTTGTTGTTTTAGTACATTTTGCACAATTTTATACACTGAGGTGTCACAGTGGAATTACAGTGTACTGACAAAACATGTACTAATTTCCAGTATTATTCCTGTCATAGAGAATTTTACATTTTCTTGCATTTAATTCAATCTGCTCTTGGTTCTTTGCTGAGTTTTGTTTGTTCATTCAGTATTTACTGAGTACCTAACACATGCTAAGCCAGGCACTTGGGTATTTGTTTAATAAATGAATGAATGATTATCTTTACTGTGGGGTTAATAGAATATAGACTTTTGGAAAGTAGTTATGACATTTTCCCCGTTTCTTATAACCTCTATGGGCTCTGGCACATGGCTGAAGGAGGTGGTCTGTTACCATTTATTAGTTGAATGATATTATATTGAGGATAATAATACAGGAGGGTGGAGTACAAAAATATACAGTGAAATCTGAAGTACTCAGACAACTTGTCTAGCATATTTCCCTTATTGACTAAAAATTCATATCTGTACCTAGTAAATGCATTGAAAATTATTTCATTTATTCAATTAATATTTTTTAAAGGTTTTATTTATGAGAGAGAGCACGAGAGAGAGATTGAGAGAGAGAGGAGAGAGGTTGAGTGGAGGAGGGGCAAAGGGAGAAGCAGACTCCCCACTGAGCAGGGATCCTGACTCAGGGCTCCATCCCAGAACCTCAGGATCATGACTTGAGCCACCTAGGCACCCCTGTCCAATTAATATTTATTGATCTTCTGACTTATAATGCTATGTGTGAGTTAGAAAGGGGATAAATTGTTTCCATTTATAAATAGCTCATAACATAACAGAAAAAATTCATTCATTCATTCATTCATTCATTCATTATTTATTAAACATCTATTATGTGCCAGCCACTCTTCTTGACACCTGTGGTATAGTTGTGAAACTGGAGCTTACAGTTGGCTGGGGGAGGATTGGCAAAAAGCATACAAACAGGTAAGATAATCACAAAACACAAAGATTACAATGAAGGAAATAGAGTGATTATAATAGACTGTAGGGACACATTTAGATGCAAATGTCATGAAGGCAGCTCTGAGGAACACGTATTTGATCTGGTATCTCAAGGACAGGAAGACTAGTAGTGTGCTGGTAAACTGGTGCTCTGGAAAAAAAAAAAAGCCCCATTTAACATGTCCTGACTTTCATGGTGTAAATATTCCCACTGTGGCTAATTTCAGGCTACCAAGGGTTTAACATCGAGATTGCAAAAATTTCTGAAAATTTAACAATTAACCATTGAAAGCTCATACGAGTCTGCTGCAGCACATTACTAGTAGCGATATGAAGAGAAATCCAAGCAGTTAAAAAGCCTTGAGAGGGGACAGGAATTGACTTATTGAAAGGAATGGTTTCCTGAAAGGGAACCACTGGGGATGTAGAGTGATGGTAAAGAAAATAAGGATAGTGATGTAAAATCATGTGAGAGAAATGACCAGAAATCAGATCATGTACGGCCCTGTAGGTAATGGCAATGAACAGATTTTTGTTTTAAGAATGGTGGAAAGTGATTGGATGGTTTTAAGGCAAGAGTTATGATAAGATTTCCATTTTAACAAGATATGTTAACCTTTATGTGTAAAGTGAAGTCATAGAGGCTAGAGGGAAGTAAGTAGACTAACCAGAAAGCTATTTTTCAGTCCAGGCAAAAGATAATGTTGGCTTAGATTGGTTTACTGTTCAACACATATTCACTCTCTTCCTCTTCCACCTTGGAAGAGTATGCTTCCCTAACCCACTGTGAGATGGCTCTGTGCTTGCTTTGGCCAACAGAAGGTAAGAAGACATGATGCAAGCAATATCTTTAAATGTATTAGTGGTTTAACTTGTCTTTTATACTCCTCAATCTGCCATGAAAAGACTGTGCCCCAGGCTATCATGATGCACCCTCTAGCCTGGCCCATCTAAGCCAGCTGACTCAGCTGCTCCAGCCAATTTGAGGAACTGTGAGCAAGAAAGCTCTAAATTTATAATCCACTAGTTTTTGGTTTGTTTTATAATGCAGCATCATGGTGGCAATTGTCATGGTATTAATGAAATTGGAGAAAAATGGGCAAATGTGAGATATATCTCAGTGATAGGTAATAACTTTCTGATTTAAGTGGGCGGCTGTATGATGATATCATTTACAGACATGAGAAATACAAGAAAGAACAGTTTGGGAGACAAAATCAAAAGTTCTGTTAAATATATTTGAGATATTTATTACATGCAAGTTTGCATGTAAGACAATTGTATACATGAGTGAAATTCTGAGCACAGGTATGGTATACTGAATAAAGTTTTAGTCATTCGTATGTGGATATAATTTGTCTAAGGAGTTGGATGAAGTCTTCTAAGGAACAAGTGAAGTTAACATAAAAGGGCTTATGATAGAGGCCCAAGGCACTCCATTTTCTAGAGATTTGATAAAAGAGGATGAGTCTGCAAAGGAGATTGAAAATGAGCAACCTGGTGGTTATCATAAGAGTAAAACCAGAAGAAAGTGTCACGTAATCCCTTTATGAGATAGTCATCATTGCCATTGTGTACTGCTGAAGGCCCAGTAAGAAGCAGACAGATTTATCCAGGGGGCATGATAACGAGGAAATAATTGTGTCCTTGATACAGTGACTGTGCAAACAGTATTGGGAGTGGACCAGAGGGTAAGTGGGGTGAGGAAGCACAAACAGTACGTGTAGATGGTTAGTTTAAACATTTTCCTATAAAGCAAAGAGAAGGTTTAGTTTGTTTTGTTTTTAAATGATAGCTGTGAAGATGACTGCATTGGAGGTAATCAGAGTTAAAGCCTTTTATTTCACCTTGGTCAACTTGTTTACCCACCCCATTTACTGTTTATCTCAAATCTTTGCCACTGTCTTGAAGACTTCTTCTATACTTGTACACTAAACTTCTATATCACTTTCCCAGTAAATGACATCGCCTCCTATTTCATGAGAAAATTAAAGTCTTGGTGGTGAACTCTCCAGAAACTTATTCATAGCTACCTAAAACCTTATCTACCTACTTTTAGAAGAAAATACCTATTTTTTTTTCTAGATTATGTCTAAATTCTATCCCATCCCTTCCATTCTTGCAGGGAACTTACCTCATTTATTACATATAATAGCTGTAATATGTAATATTGTAATATGTAATAGATGTTTCTTTATTTTATGTCTCTACTTTCTCCTTTCCTATAATATGTAAGCATCCTAAAGTCTCCCCATCTTAAAAGTGTATCGACACTAAAATATTCTTTTAAACTTATGTCCCTGTGATGGTCATTTCATCCCTCTCCTCCCCTTCAAACTATATTTTTTAAAGGAGAATCTACATTTACTATCTCCAATAACTTTATTCCTTCAAAGCA
This sequence comes from Canis aureus, assembly GCF_053574225.1. NCBI lineage: Eukaryota > Metazoa > Chordata > Mammalia > Carnivora > Canidae > Canis > Canis aureus. Next base: position 54,416,996 of record NC_135623.1, on the reverse strand, counting down.
GTGAAATCTTGCTTCCATTTCCATCTTTCCCTTTAACTGTCCACCAATAGCCTCATAATTACAAAAGCTAAAGGATACATTTCATTCTTGTCTTAAATTTATGAGATAAAGGAAATAGATTTTCATAACACTGCAATTGGAATTATTCAATTATTTGCATAATTAATTATTTAGTTAATTGAATTCCCTAGGATATAGGCTTCATAATCCCCACATTATATCCTGCTTCCCTGGTGCCTAGAAGACTGCCTGTCACATTAGAGGCATTTGGTAAATATTTGTTGAATGAATGATTGAATAAGTGGATGTTGGATAAAAACACGTTCCCTGTCCTCAAGAGACCATGAAAGAGTTCACAATCTAGGGAGGAACTGGCATTCTATATAACACACATGTGCTAGAAATTCCAACAGTAGAAAATCATATGACATCCACCAGCCCACACACTAGAATGTGAAATGTCAGTAAATTGCAATCTGTCATTCTTGACTAATGAATCTGTCTATAAATTTGCAACATTAAGTTTAAAATTGTATTACAATTCATATGAAATTGAATATAATTTCAATAGTGGGTCTTAAAAAGAGAGAAGGGTGAAAAAAGCATTTTGTTATCACTCAATATACAAAATCTGAAATCTCATTTTTTGAATGAATAGGATCTGGATTCAACCTGTGTGAAACTCTTAAGTATCATTAAGTCTTTGTGTTGAAGAGGCCTTATTATTGTTCTAGCCCAACTATTTTCATTATATAAAATTCCTTAATTGATATTTTCTGGAAAGTTCCTGTCCAGTCTCTACCAGGAAACACCTGTTATGGGGAGCACATTCCTTTTACAGTACCCAATTTCTGAATTATTAAAGCTCTAAATCAAGAAAAACTAATTCCTAGTAACTTCCATTGATCTAGCTTAACTGTTTAAGATTGGCTGCTTTTGGCCACCTGAATTAGAGCTCCTGGGTCTGTTTGTTTGTTTGTTTTTATAGAAGAAGAAGAAATAGAGAGTCTGTATGAAAGTTTGGAGGGAAGTAGGGATCAGTTGAAGGAACAATGTGTAGCGTCTATCATATCTGAGAAAAAAGTTGAAATAAATGAATCCTTGACATTGGCAAACATAAATTAGTAATATTAAAAATTTTAGGTAACTGAATAAGAGATGTTAAATATTTTACTTATTGATTCATAACAAGTGTTTGATGAATGTGTGGAATATTCTAATGAAATGCTGAAAGGATTCAAAGGGAATAAATTCAGTCCACGTCATTACAGAGTTTGCAGACTAATAATGAGGAGGTGGGCCAAGTAAACAATGAGTGTTGCAAATTTGTTTCAGTGTTAAGATAAATCAAAGATCTGAGTCTTGAAATATGAATATCAGGCATTCCTTCATTAAACACGTTTTTGTAGAGCACTTGAGAATACAAAATGAAAAAAAAAAACCCACAAAAAATTCAGTACAACAAATCTAAACTTAGGGCAGAGTCCAACTTCTGTTCCTGCTAGTTTCTGCATATTTCTGGTAGTTCAAGGCTACCATTGGACCTTGCATGGGCAAGGAAGGCACACAAATAAGTATCGCGCTTGCAAGATGGAAGTCAGGTCAGAGACTCCCCAAATCTGAGTCTCCTTAAAAGGTGATACTGTCAATGAAAGACTAAACAAGGATTAAAAAACCTTCCTTTGTAAGAAGAAAATGGCAAGAAACTTAACTATCTCAGCCTTGGCTCTGATAGAAGAAAATATAAAAAATTTCTTCTTATGATTTATGACTACAAACAAGCTCACCTGTGATGGAATCAAAATGCATATTGCCAGTATCTCATAAATCCCTAAATGAGAGAGTAGTTCAGTGTTATTATGAATTGAAAGTTCAAAGTTGCCTGGAGGAAAAGCAAATGATTTCTTGAGGAATCAATCTTAATCCCAGGTTGCAAATAATTTCCATCCTATGGAATATGAATTTGCAATTAAAAAAATTTTTTAAATACATGAAGAAATTAGTCACTCTGGTGAGAAATTTAGTACTCCAGTTTCCCCAAAATGAAATTAGACTTACAAAGACCATAGATAATAGAATTGTCAGATACAGGATAGAGAATAAGTATGTTTAAAATGTTAAAAAATGAAGTATAAAAATATGAATGAACTAAAGATAATAAAAGTGTTCAGGAAGATTTTATAAAGCAGTTAAGGAACTTCTAGAAATAAATATATAATAACAAATAGGAAAGTTAATAAATTTTTAAATACAGATTTAACAGAGCTAAAGATAGAATTAGCAAACTAGAATGAGTCTCTTAAGAAATTTACAAAAAGAATTACAAAGAGATGGACAATATGAAAGATTAAAAGCTCTAGGGAGTATATTGAGAACTTATAACAAAATTGTAATCCAAATTTTCTAATAAACACTAGAGATTGGGGAGAATGATAATTATGGAAGCGATTATGACCACTACTCCTTGGAGATATAATTTCTGGTCTGGGATAGGGAAAGGAAAAAGTGAGCCTGGAACTGTTACTTTCGCAGAAAGGAACAAATGTTCAAAGACTAATGAAGATATGTTGAAGTAGTACAGGAACAGACTGGCTGATTTTGGTATTATGAGCATCAGAAAGAATAATGGTGGGAGTAGATTATAACACACTAAGTAAAAAAAAAAAAAAAAAAAGGATGTGTCCCAAAAAGGAGGAGAAAGAAAAAGAGGAAAATCTCTCCTTTACAGATTAATGTTGGTTTATAAATATAGAAGAAAACAAACAATTATTTTTTAAAAAGCATTATTTTGCAATTACTGCTGTAATGACTGTTATGAGAGTTATTAGTGGGTGCTGAAAGATGATTGGGGAACAGCCAAAGTATTAGCCAGAAATTGTTTAGTAATTGCAAAGGGAAAAACATATGTTTATAATGGAAATATTTGACAGTTGCCACCTTACTCAAATAATCAAATTTATAACACCTTTTGTTGTGATATAATAGGAAGGATATCATACCACTTCAGTTCTATTCCTGTCAAAAATACTTAATTTTAATCTAGTCATGAAGAAGCAGTGGGAAGAATTCAGATTGCCTTCAAGAATGTTAAGAAAGATGAAAAAGTGTAGGAGGAATGTTTTAGGTCAGTGATGTCCTTTTGAAAGATAATACAATTTAAAATTTTCTGGTGGCCACATTAAAAAAAGCTAAAGGGAAACAAGTGAAATTAATTTCAGTGATATATTTTATTTAATTCAATATATGAAAATACTATTAAACAATTAATATAATATTTCAATTAGATATATTACATTTTTGTAGTAAATCTTAGAAATTCAGAGTGTATTTATACATATAATATTGTATAGTGAATGTGTAGGATATGTACTTGTTCTTAGGAACTATGTGATTAAATATTTAAAGGTGAAATGTTATACTGTTTGTAGCTTACTTTCAAATGGTCCAGCAAAAAATAAATTATTTATATTCATATATGTATGCACATATACATGTATGTGTGTGCATAGGCATATTAGCAGTTATTAAGTTTGATTTAAACAACTACATTAAAAAGTTTAATTTATTAGATGAATGTAGAACAATGAGAGGATATAAATTTTCAGACAAATATGGAACATTATTGACTGAACAAAATTGACTACATACTGCCAATAAACTTCAAAGAATTTGGAATTGTATATTATGTTCTCTGACTACAGTGAAATTACATTTAAAAACAATGACAATGATAATTCAAAATCCCATAATTTGAAAATCAAAGATGACTTATGGAAAGTAAGGAGGATGCATTTGAGGGTATTAGGGTTGGAAGTGGGAATTTAAGGGAGGAAGTTATTAGTGTTCAGAGGAGAGATGACAAAGGTCTGCTTTGAAACAGTATGTGGGATTTAATGACTGATTATATGAAGAATGTTGAGGGGGAATTAGTATAAGTAACTTCCAGGTACATGGATGGATGGTAGTGTCATTAATTGTGAGAGAGAAATGTTAATTGGGATATCTTTGTGACTTGTATATAGAGACAGTTGGTTATTCAAATTTGGCACTTGAGAACATTCTGGGAAAGATACATAGATTTTGTGAGGCATCTACATTTAGATGATAAATTTAGCCATGGGCATGGACGGGATCATTCAAGTAAAGGGTTAGAAGGCAGCCAAGGAAAGAGCCGTGGGGCATACACAACAGCTGGAGGTGGTCAAAGCAAAATGAATCCACAAAGGAGACAGGTGAAATAGACATAAGTAAAGGAAATTGAATGACTGAATGATTCCAGTTGAACAAATGGTCAAATCTAGCTGAATTCTGAGGAAAGCATGGTAAATAGTGTTAAGGACTAGAGTCCTTTGGTTGACAGTTCTAATGCCTTATGCTCCATTATGTTTGATTTCATTACAGAAGCCTCAAATATTTATTATTTTGCCTGTATTTTCTTTTCCCAGTCTCTCTGTTTGGCTCTTATTTATCAATTATTCTAACCAGAGGTAATTTATAATTTATATTCCAGAACTGAATTCTAGAGTTTGATGTAATTGGTTAAGAGACTAGATTTTACATAAAGGGAATAGTTATGAACTCTGAGATGATATAATTTGCCCAAAGTCACACAGTAAGTCTGGTTACCCACCCAAAGGTTTAGTAAACTAATTAGAAGTAATGTTAGATATCTTATATGCTTTAACCGCCTTCCTAGAAATCTCTTTTTTTAAAGATATATAACTGTACTTTAAAAAATTTATTTTGGATGCAGTCCTAAAATGATTTAGTTAAATGTTACCATAGAGGGCTTTTAGTTTAGCATTTAAATGGATGATGGCCAAATTTTTAACAGATTTTTTTTTTCAAAATGGGCATATAAGGGTGAGTGGCTGGCTCAGGAGAACATGCAACTCTTGATCTCAGGGTTGTAGGTTCAAGCCCCACATTGGGTGTAGAGATTACTAAAAAAAAGTAAGCTTAAAAAAAAAGAAAAAAAAACCTCAACAAAATGGGCATATTTTTTGCTTTCTTAATTATTATAGTAACACAAACTTACTTTCTTTAGCATCACTGTGAAATTTACTCCTTAGATCTCTGGATCACACATCTCATGACCTTTTCTCCCTATCCTTTTTCTCCTTTGTTTTTCTGTAATGATTTTTGCTGCTAGTCATGCTGTTCATTGAAAGTGGCAATCATATTTTATTAATTTTATATCCTACATCTCCCCTCTCTAGGAGTAGCATAATTAATTTTCACTGAATAGATATTCTTGAAATAAACAAAATAAATATGCATATTGAGTATCACAGTGATTAACAATGCAGGCTCCAAAGAGTGCCTGTCTGGGTTTGAATATTGACACTACCTGCAGCTTTATAACCTGGAGGAAGTTACTCTCTGTTTCTCTGCTTCAATTTCCTCATCTGTAGAATGGGGAGAATAATAGAATCTAACTTATGGTGTACTTGTGAGAATAAAATATGATAACCCATGTATAGCAATTAGTACACTTAGCATATGGCAAATATTTTTAAGACTCAAACTTACAAATTCCTTCTCTACTCCATTTTAGTATGTTTCTCAATCTACCATATTTCTTTACATAAAGTGTCTTTTAAGCTCTATAGTCACCTTCCAAAGTAATAAGCAAGGCAGAAATGACCCTCTTTCCCTGATTAGGCACCTGAGGCTCCCTGAACCCTGGGGCAGTAGTGATGAAGGAACTTACAGTCAGAGGGATACAGGGTGGAGCCCTGGCTCTGCATCTTTTAACTTATCAGATCTTGGGTGGCTGCTTTCCTCCCATGTAAAAGAGTAATCACTGTGCCTCACCAAAAACAAACAAATGAAAATGCTAAAAACTGGTTCTAAGCCTTAAGTGTGAGATGATTTATAGGGAATGCTAAGCAACATCCCTGGCATATTATAAATAGTCAATAAATTTTTAACATTCTGTTTTCCATTTCTCCCCAATTTTTATATTCTCTGTTATATATCTTAAATCTAAATTCACATAATGTGGTCAACTGTGTTCTTCTATTTGTTAGCATTGACACACCAACCAGATTTGTAAGTATTTCCTGTTAAAACAGAGGATTTCATTTCATAAATTCCCTGTAACTTTAATATATCTTTAACATACCTGAGCTGGTAGCTAGAAGGTACATGGATATTAACTTAATATTTTGGTATAATGTTTCAAATTATGTTCATCCTATTATATGTACAAAATAGAAAGATTTAAAAATATTTATGTAAATTTCTCTTTAGACTCTTAGAATTAGATTATTTTTTTGAGCAGAACTTTGCCTTTTCTGAACTTCAGTCTTACTCTATCAAATTGATGAGTGTTCCCATTCACATTAACTAATGATTGCTAAATTATTTTAAAATAGCAGACTCTCCTATAAAAGCTAAGCCTTATGATGATAATGATGATAATAATGCCATGTATAAATGAGACTGGTATTCATTAGTATGTGCTGTACTATTGCAGACATTTCTTGGGGAACGATCTCCTTTCTGATATATGCAGTTCATTTACTCTATACCATCAGTGCTAAATTTTAGTAATTGCAAAACGTCTGAGGAGCATGGGGTGAAAAAACCACTCAAATGTGTTTTTAGATATCTTTGTGTTAGCAATTTGTTTGAAAAATATTGTACCTTTTGTTATTAAAAAGATCTGTGATTTGCAACTTAATTCAAAAAATGCACTTAGAACTTGAAAACAAATAGAATACAATTAATTTTTTTTTAAATTCCAGAACAAGTTAAACTGGGTAAAATAGTAACTAATATTGAATCCGTGGGTAAAAAAATGGAGAAAGAAAAGCATCAGCACCATGGGAAGTCCAGGTAATGTGTGATTAGTTAACCTATAGAAAATGTATAGTTTTATTCTACTGTGCCAATATTTCCTGACCAATTGTCATGATTTCTCAAGTCTATTAACACCCCATGCATGAGGCTAATTTATCCTTCTGCTTGAGTCCCTTAAAGCCTATCAATTATCAAAATTTTAGTTTTCAGTTCAATTAACTTTTGAACTGGGGGATGTCTGAGTAGTTAAGCAAACCATCTGGGTTTTACAGTGCATAAGCTCAAATCCAATTTGTGGCTTTCTTGAGAAAAATGACATATTTTATGATAATATTACATAAGTTTGGAATTTTAATAACTCATCTGCAGTAATTATGGAGCAGAGTTAAATTATAATTTTTCTTTTTTAATTTAATAATTTAAAGTTAGTCTTTTTCTAACAGAAGGTGAGGCTGATCCTATAGAGTAAAGATTCAGAACAGGCATTTTGAACATTGCTTCTGCTTCCCAAAGGTGTGTGGAAATGGGTCAGTTACTTTTCTGGATTATTCCAGTAAAGAGCATCATCATCTTCAAGATCACTTTACCATCGTGTACATAACTGTTGATCCTAGGGCTACAGAACCTTTAAAGGCCCTTCAACACATTTTGTAGGAACATTTATACTGGTAGAATGTAAATACTGCTCTGTTAAAATGTATTTTTCAGTGGCTTGTTTTACATTACTTCACAATGTAACCTTGTCAGAAATTTGGGGTAATTGGCACAATGGTAAACAATAAAAATTTGAGAAAATATTGCCCTGGCTATTAAGAATATAGTGGACCTTCCAACATTTATCTGGCAAACTATGCTTAACAGTAAAAGATTCATGCTCACAAGGAGCCACTTCCTTGGCTTAAGTATATAGGATATTCAAATTTGGGAGAATGGAATGTATGTACAGTTCTAATACTGAGGGTTTGGTTTTATCCATGGTAGGGGAAGACTAATTGCAAAGGAAAATAAATGGTTGTATTTGGGAATTTGCCAGTTTTGTAAAAATTTACTTTTGGCCTTTACTTAAGTCAAGACTCAGGTTTGGTCTAGCAGAGTGGTAACTGCTGAAAGAGTAGTGAACAGACCAATTTAACCAAATATAATTTAGAATTTCAGGTAAGCTTTTAATAAACTAGAAAAATTAACTGAGTTAATTAGAAAACCTATCATTTTCAGTATATTGAGATGGGGCTAATAATTCAAGAAAGAATAATGACTTCAGGACAAGTGGAACACTCATTAATAATAAATCTATCAGATAGAATATCTCTCAGTATGTCGTTCTCAAGAGAGTTGAGTATTTCTTAAAGAATTGTTTCTTCTGCAACTGGTGGAAGATAAAGGTCTCTTGACACCCTAACATCCCATTTTTAATGAAAACATGTCCTACTTAATGAGGAAGATCAACACCCTCTGAAATTAAGAGCAAGTACATGTATTTCCAGTGACAGCCTGGGGCACATAAAGCCTGAACTTCAATCCACCAGGGTTGCTTTGTCTTTATTTACAGCTAGTTTATGGCGGTAACGTGTTTCCTACCTTAGCAGTTAGCTTCATTTCCTTAATGTTAGAAGTGTGATGGGAATACAGAAGGAAAGACAAATAAGTGTTCTGGGACGTGGTGACTCAGGGTATTTGAAAACCTGTGTTTAACTAGACAAATAAGATGTCATTAGAGTGAGATTTTTATTGAAATCTAGTTCAACACATAATAAACATAAGGAAACTTAGCAATGAGGATATAAGCAACAGAAAGAAAAATAGAATCAGTGAGAAGTCGGGTAGGGGATTGTTAACAATTAGGGAGAGGCTCTAGCACTAATTAGCATGAATTGCCCCACTCTTTGTGAGACTTTTGGAAGACTTCTGTTCAATACAAATAGATCCCTGTGAGGGAAGGTGTGCATAAACTACTCAAAATTCCCCCTGAAGATGCCTGGGAAAATACTAATTTCTAAGGTGACACATAATATTTTTAGGTAGACCATAAAAATATTGGCTCAATAAAAGAAATTTCTTTGGACAATATAGGAAGAAATACAATCTTATAAATGTATGATTTCCTTTTCCCATACTTCTCTATGTTTGATTTGTAGAGGGAAAACAAAATTGACTAGTTCTGCATTTTCAGATTTAAGTTTAAGGACATGAAGTTCTTCATTGTACTTTGAATTCTAACTTCAAAGATCACCATAATTAGCATAATTAGCATACTTAAGAAAGTATGTTTTATGACATAATGATCAGTGTGAATGCATTCTAAATGTTATTTTTCCATCAAGGAAATTAATTTACTATGCATTTTTATTTTATTAGAGCAATTTCTTTTAGTTTATAATATTTGGTGCATTTAAAGTTATGACAACTGTATTTCTGTAAATGCAATTCTGTAATTCAGGCAAGTAAGCCTAGACTTCTTCCCCTAGTTTTGTGATCACTGGGAGTTTCTTATGTGTTACATGGCAATTTGTATTTAGGCTATTCTGATTAATTTAATAATAAAATGAGATTATAAAATAATGATAGAATCTCTCACCACTTTCACATTTATGTTGAAATGATCCTGCCATTTCATCTGAATGTTTGTAAAATATTTTGCTTAAGTGGATGAATTGTAGTCTATATCTGTTAATAGGAAATCATTAAACAATGCAATAGTTCTAATTTGGAGACTTAAATATTTAACCATAGGCAAGATGAAAGAGAGCAAAAAAAAAAAAATTGTGATTAATTAGTTGTATCATGGCCCCATTGTGGGTGACATAGAAATAATTTCTAGAATCTGAAATGGAGTTTTGCAAAGCTGACTTTCATATTTTTCCTTCACAATATGATTTTGTCACACTAGCAATACCTCAGTTCTCTTACTCATGTGATCACATGAGTAAACAGCTAGACTAATTAATCCTTTAAGTCAGTCATTATTTTCTTTTTAAGATTTTATTTATTTATCCATGAGAGACACAGAGAGATGCAGAGAGAGGCAGAGACACAGGCAGAGGGAGAAGCAGGCTCCATGCAGGGAGCCCGATGTGGGACTGGATTCCGGGTCTCCAGGATCACTCCCTGGGCTGAAGGCAGCGCTAAACCGCTGAGCCACCCAGGATGACAAGTCAGTCATTATTTACTGAGTTTCTACTCTATGTCAAATGTAAAAATTGGAACAGGAGAGCTCAGACTCATCCCTCATAGACTCTAGTTTTTGATAGGCAAATGTTTTAAAATCTTAAAAATTTCAATAACACTTGAATTAGCAATTACATTTCTAGGCATTTATAATAAGAAAAGAATTGGACAGGTTCACAAATATGAATGTTGAAAGATTTTCATCCTTGTTTATAAATACCAAAAAAGTGGAAGCAATCCAAATATCTGGCAAAAGAAGATTGGTAAATAAGCCATCAGTATGTTAAATCCATATAGTGGAATGCTTTGTAATTGGTCAGAATGACAATGTACATCTTTGTAGGTTCATAAAGAAAGATATTTGTGGTTTATTAAGTGCATAAAATAATCTAAAAAGTTCATGTACATTTTACGTGCACATAAACATAGAGAAGATATGAACTATATGACACATGTTAATTATGACAAATGGAGTTAGTATAAAATAGTAATAAGGAGTTCAGTTCTTAAACTCCCACTGTCCAGATTCAAATTCTGGCTCCACCCAGTTCTAGCTGGGATAATTTGAACTATATACTACTTAACTCCTGAATGCCTTAGTGTCTTCATTTATAAAATGGGTGTAACAACAGTAAAAACCCAGAGTCATCTTGTGAGGATTAAATGCAGTAAGACACAGATAGGGTTTAGAATAGTGCCTGGCCCCTATGAAGCATTTAAGGGTTTATACTTATGCCTAAAATATTAGGGTGGTGAATTAGAGGTAATTTTTATTTTCTTCCTTTTGCTTATGTATATTTTCTAAAATTTCTTCTATGTGGTGATACAGTTTTTGATTCACCTGACTTGGTTGAAGCTCACCAAGTCATGATAGGAAAACATGTTACTTAAAATCTTGCAAAACAGAAAATCAATAGATATGGTACTTGTTCAGTTTTCTGATTTTTGTTTTCATTTGGAAAGCAAATGTTCCTATTAGTTATCCATGCTCAGAGCCAGCAAAATTTGGTATTATTTTGTCTTCATTCAACAAATATTATATATTTATTATGTAATATAATGATATAAATATTTATGTATTTTCAATAATAGTTATAGAGGGCCTGATGCATGAGCACTGCAGGTACAACATGTATAGACTTTACTGATAGGAGACAAGTGGTTTTCTCTTTGTGACTAGCATCTAATCTTATAACATTGGTCTAGAAAGATTGTATTACAAAACAGGGTCTGTAAATGACTCAAAGCTCTAACTTTACGTTTTGGAAACAGATTCTTGGTCTCACCATTTCCCACCCCAGTCATCAATCTTCACTTGCCATTACAACCCATGACCTCCTCTTCCATGGGGCTTCTGAAAGAATATGGTGAGTCTCATTGCTTAAGTATTAATAGCAACACAGAGATTTTCATTATTTTGCATTCATTTAAAATGCAGTGTCAAACAGCTAGTATTTCCTTTGAATACTGTGTCAAAAGATAAAGAGATTTCAGAAACAACTACTAATAACTAATTTTCAGCTCTTTTATTTGATCTTGAGAGATTGGATGTTTTTAATGTGTGTGAATATTAAAAGTTTTAGGAAATTTTAAGGATGAATTCTTATAATTTTAAAAGTCTCTCTATACTTCAGTTATTGTTGTTTTAAAAAATACACAATTCTCCAAAAGAAAATACAGATAATTCTTTAAAGTCCCTTAAGTATGATTGAGAAAATCTCTGGAACTTGGTGAGTTACTTGAAGACCTAGGGGGCTATTGATTCGAAGAAACTATTTTGTAGTTTACCTCTTTTAACTTGTTACTCATGTTCTTGGGCTTCAGGCTGTCATTAAGAGAAAACTCATCTTGTAGAGTGGGACTTTGATTGATTTTGGAAGAAATTTTTGAAAACTTGCTGAAGAAACTCCTCCTTGAGTTCTTAAGGCACTCTTGCATAAAATTTCCTTTATCCAGGTACAATTTTACCAGCATTTCTCTGTCTGGATTATGAGAGGAAATCAATCATCAGAGGCTCAAGTAACACATTTTTATTAATCGAACCAATATTCACCCAAACTTTTAATATTATGAATAAGATGTCAGAATCTTAACACATGTAAATGTTTAAAATTTTTGAATGTTGAATTGGTCCATAGCTTACATTCTTTTAAGGCTTGATCAGATAGTTTGAGGCCCCAGGTAGTATAAATAATGTGTGGGTCTCTATTGAATCTAGAATTGGATGTGAATATGAAGAAGTAAATATTGTAAAAAGTTCTTCATAACGCATAGGATCTAATGGGTAAAATAGTTTTAATAGATAATAATCTTGAGATCTGATAACACTGAAAGCTGAGGTTTGCAGCCCCTAACTACCTCTAAAGTGAAAGTTCTGTGACATTTAGAGTTTGTTTAGAATCGTACTAAGTATTGATAAAAGCCTCTATTTTCAAATACTATTGAGCTCAGATAAATCACATATTTTTTTTTCCCCTTGCAAAGCTGCCTCTTAGCTCATTCAAGGGTTCAGTAATTCTCATGGCTTTACTCCGAATGTAGAGATTTAAGTATTTTTCCATATACATGGAGCTTACTGTACAGGGGCTTGGCTACTGTTTGTTTAGTGCTAAAGAGAAGACAGAAACTCTTTCTAAAACATTTGTTGAGAGAATCTCAGTTACTAGCTACAGATTATTGTGAAATTATGAGTGGAAGGCCAGCAGAGTGGGGCAGTCACCTACAGGATGTGTTTTGAAGTTTGCTAAAGGTTGTGTCCATGCAAAAATGTTCTCCTGAAATATCTGAAATATTTACAAATAGAGCCATAGTTTCATAGAAGCTAAAGATTCTCTGTACTTATCACACTGACTGGCACATACTGGGCATTAATAAACATTTGTTGAATGAATGAATGGGTGGATGAAAACAAATTAAAAGAAGCCATCCAAGTGGGATATATTTCTATGAATCTGTGTGTCTGTTTCTGCATATTAGGCTAAAATTTGGTAACTGCTAAAAGAAAAAATGAATTTGGGTAATTAAAATACAGAAAACAACAATGGATATAAACATGCAAAAGAATGGCACCGGACACTTTTTATTTTTTTATAATTCTGGTTTATACTGATTATGTATAGACTGTAGAGATACCATAAAAATAAGTAAAATGTTAAGCATTTTGCATATATGCTTTAAAACCAAATTGTTGGGCAGATTATTAGTTTTATAAGTCTCTCAATACTCATATAACTTCATGGGGAGTTGGAAGGTTGAACATGCCAGAAGTGTAGAAAATTTTAATAAAATTATTATTTCCAAATGCTATAGGGTAGATGTTATTTGTTCCTTAAAAAGAAATGTATTTTTAATCAAATAAGAATGGGAACTTCATTATTGCTTTGTTGTATATGAAGTTTTGTTTAACTTTGCTTTATTTTCAGCCAAGCCTCTCTTTTATAATAGCAATATTTTTTTTAATAAGGCAGAAATATCTGAAATTTGTGGCCAACAACTTACTTTATTTAAGCTATTAGAGAAATAAGAAAAATGTTGATTTTCTTTTTGAATAACCTAGCTGTGGTCCTGGCTTTGTGCCTTGAGTGAAAACTAATGAATACTTTATGAATCCTTTTTAGAATTCATGTTAATTTTTTAGTTTATTTTATGGTGTTAGTCTACAAATTTATCTGACAAAGCTGTTTCTCCACACCATTATTAACACAGTTTAGTAGGATACAGATTCACTGAATTTCTGAAACAGTCACTGAGGTATACTTAATAAGAGAATATAGCTTAAATTGTGAGAGGATGCAGATCTTGTGCTTTTCTCAGGGGTGTATGGTAATTTACTGGGCTCTTAAATTAAAATTGCCCAATTCTTTTTTAGAATAAATAAATTGTTCTTATTAAAGGATAAAGGAAAAGAAATGAGAACATGGGGGTTAAGACAAAGTTATAATTTCTATTCATTTGACCTATAAATATTATTATATATGATATATAATCATTATGTTATATTGCATATAAATGTATATACTTTATAATACTTGAAGCCTTGCCTTTTAAAGTGGTACAGTAGTCTCCCTTTATGTGCAGGGGGATATATTCCAAGACCCCCAGTGGATGCTGGAAACTGCAGACAGTACTGAACCCTATATATGTTATGTGTTTCCCTGTACATACATATTTATGGTATAGTTTAATTTACAAATTAGGCATAGTAAGAGACCACAACTAATAATAGCAGAACAATTATATACTGTAATACAAGTTATGTGAATGTGGTCTCTCCTTCTCTCTCTCAAAATATTGTATTGTACTCATCTTTCTTTTGTGATGAAATGAGATGATAAAATGTCTACAGATAAAAGGAATTGAAGTGCATGATGTAGAGATCATGATATAGCATTAGGCTTCTATTGACCTTCAGATAGTATGTCAGGAAGAGGATCATCAGCTTCTAGATCCTGGCTGACCACGGATAACTGAAACTACAGAAAATGAAAGTTCTGAAAAGGACAACTCCTATATAGCATAGTAGTGCTGGCACTGAAGTTAATCTAGTCATTCTAATGAGGTTAGAATTCTGGCTCTGCCAGTTTCTAGCTGGGAAACCTCATCCAAGTTACTTGATCACTCTCTGACTCAGTTTTCTCACTGATGAAATGGGGGAATAATAACAATACCAACCTCGAAGTTTTTAGATTATCCTTGTAAAGTATTACAACATATATCCCAGTGCCTAATTAAAATTGAGTTTTGACTATTAGCTACAATTTCCCAGATATAAATAGTAAAACAATAGACTTGAGAACGTGATGTTCAGTGACCTAGCTTTGACCCTATCCTAAAGGATATATTACTTAGAAGCACAAGACACACCTCTTCACCACACTAACTTACACTCTCACAGAACAGAACTCAGGAAGAAAGGTTTACTGTTATTGTATAAAGGCAGTACCTGTGGCCTTTCCTAGATTCAACTATTTTGTCATTGTCATTTTTGGCATCCTGTTCTAGACCTTGAATCTGCCTGTTGACTCTGCTATTTCAATAAACTTGGTAGGTCACACTGAAGCTGATATTCCTCAAGCACCCCTTACACCAGTAATTTCAAAGCTTTTTCTCCATTTCTTATGTATCTAGGGGAATAAACTCATGATAGGAACTCTTTAATAGAATTTTTCAAAATAAAGTTCTGGGAAGAAGGGAAATGTGTCCAAAAAGCCCACCTTGATTTACATGATATCCAACTGAAAGTGTGGCCTGATGTGAGTCCCTTCAGTTCTCTGGGCTTTAGTTCCATCATCTGTAGTCTTCAAGGAAAGAATGGAACTGCCTTCAATGAAAGGAGTGAAAGGTTAGAAAATCTCCTTTTCCTGTATGGTTGCTTCTCAGATATTAAAATATCTTTACGTAATCATTGACTGGAGAGAAGAGGACCAACCCCCAGACTCTGCTCTTGGCAATATTTCTTACCTCATCCTGCTGTCTGGGTTCACAGCCTTGAGACCCTTGGGATAAATCTCATTAAATATGACCTTTACTTCTGTCTACATCAGTGTCCACAAGATACCTAGGACTTCTAGGTAACCTCTTATTGCAAAAGCCCCACTGTCTCTCTCTCTCTCTCTCTAATTCTGCATGTCTTTTTTCATGACCTCATCCTACACCATTTTTGCTCTTGAAACATGTTTACTCTTCTCCCTGAACTCATAGCCAGTAACCAGCAAAAACCCTAAATCTTTACCCTCTGCTAAGTGTTCCCTTCGCTTCCTGGTCTTACTGAAATCTGTGCTCTGTCCCCAGCCCCAAGGACATTTCTTCCTCTGCCCCTCTCTCAGGTGGTGATGGTCTTCTCTTCCACGCCTCCCCCATCTGGGATTGAAGATGGAGAAGTGACTTCCTTATTCCACACGTTGTTTCCAAACTGTTCTCCCTACCTCTTTCCTAACATGCCCAGCTTTGAATCCCATGTCAGCAAAGGATATCCTCCATTGTCTCTTCTTCTTACAGTAGTCTATTTATTTGTATCCATTCTCTCGTATCTTAAAGAATTTAGCCTGTGAATCCTTGTGATTTTCTCTAGTGCCAGTCTTGTAATAACTCTGATTTCAGTGTCCAAGTAAATAAGCTCTCTGATTCATTGGCTTTTCCATTTCTTGATTTCTTGTCCTTCAGTGACTTTTGCCTACCATTATACTACATATATTCTCCAATAGTTATATCTTTTAAATATTTCCCAAACCTGACTGAAGAGCACTACCATACAACCAGATCACCTTTTAAACTCTTAACAGTATATTTAACTCCCATTGAGAGTCTTGGGGCCCCCAGTGCTCATAGAGGCCTGACTGCAAATTTTTGAATTTCTTCTCTAGATATACTCATTCCCTCGGTAATTTTATCCAGTCTGTGGCTTTAGCTATCATTTATATGCTGATGCCTCCAAACATACCTCCAGTGTTGTTATTCTCCTGAACTACAGCTCACATTCAACGGCTTAATCAGCATTTCTACTTGATTTTTTTAATGACACTTCAAACCTAATGAGTCCAACTCAGAAACGTTGTAGGTGTTGTTCTCTTTACTTGGCAAGCTCTTCCCTTAGATGTCACAAGCATCACTCCTTGACTGCTTTTGGGCTTTGTCCAAATGCCTCCTTATCAGTGAGGGCATTCCCTGCCAACATATTATAGCAGCTGCCATACCTGCCAGCCCCGTTTACCTCTCCTGCTTTACTCTGATCTCTAACACTTGAGGACTCAGGACATGTTGCTTCTTTTATTTATCCGATTCTGTCTGCCTCCTCCTGCTAGAATGTAAACTCCAAGAAGGCAGATAGTTTTGACTGATTCATTCACTACTAGATCCCTTGGATCCAGAATCATTCTTGGCACATAGGAAGTGCTCACTATATTTTATTGAATGAGTGAAGATACTATTTTATTTTCCAAAAGAGTGGTACCAATTTTCATATTTCTTTTTCTATTTAATGAAGAAATTTATCTAATTTATTAGAATAAATACCTTCACCCATGGAGCTCAGATACATTGTTTTCATTTTGAATAAAAAATATAGCTGAAAAAATATAGCTCTTTGTGTGTGTGTGTGTGTGTGTTTCTGAAAACATGGTGAACAATTATGCAAAGAGAATTCTGAGTACAGAACACCAAAAAATGCTCGTTAAATATTAAAAGATAAGATTAAAAACTTGGCTGAGCTGCAGGAAAGTATGAAAATAATAAAACCAGAAAATAGAAGAAAGTCTGATTCCATAAGTTCCATAAAGGTTTAATATTATTTAGAGTAATTTGTATTTAGGGCTCATACCCATTTCTGGTAGCTTAGAACTTTCCTAGTTAAACGACAAAACGTTGATATCACTTCTCTTTCTTTTCCTATCAATCAACCAATCATATATATATGTATACATGTGTTTATTAGGCTCAGGAATTCTGAATTAGATTAATAGAATTCCTTTTTTTATGATGCATTATCATTTATTCATGGATGGCCCTCTTTTATTTTATTTTTTATAGTACTGATAGCAACTGACGTCTACTTGTGTGCCCTTCCCAAATCCTACCTTTTTGCTTCCACCCTAGATTCCTAGATTTGGAGGAGTTCTATCAAATTTTTGATACTAATCCTTGTTAGTTATATTGTGACTAGTCTATTTACTTTCTTTAAGGTGTCTTTGATAAACAATACTGATTTAAATAAAGTAAAATTTAACAAAAATATTACCTTCTATGGGACAATAAAATGACCATAAAATACTTGTAGGTTTGTTCTTTCTTTGTTCTGAATTTCTTACCATCATTGCCCATTATTTCAATTTTGTCTTTTTTTAACTTAAATCTCATAAGCCATACCATAATAGTTATTATTTTATAAAGATGATGGTTGTTTACATTTACCTGCCTCCAGGTAGATCAAGAATTGAAAGAAACTTACAATTTTTCAGAATGAAATACAGATAGAAATGATATATCTTTCCTTTTATTTAGGCCTTTTAAAAGTCTCAAAAAAATAAAAGTCTCAATAATATTTTATAGTTTTCTGCATATTTTAAAATATTTATTCCTATGCATTTGATGTTTCTGGTGCTATTTTAAATGCTATTTAAAATTTTATTTCAGCCCCTACTGCCTTTTCTGCAGTATAGAAGTACAATTAATCTTTTTTTTACATGGACCTTACATCTTACGGACTTTATAAATTAAGATAACTTCCAGTAGTTTATCTGGTTTATCTGTTGATCCTTCTAGATTTTTAAATACACAATCACGTTGTCCATGAATGATGACAGTTTTTTGTTCTTTTCTTCCTATTCTAGACCTTTTCTTTATTTTTTCTTACGTTATTACATTTGTTAAACCCTCCTGCACAATGTGACACAGAAATGGTGAGCAGCTTTCTTTTCTCATTTCCTACCACAGAAGGAATTATTATATATATTAGCATTGAGTATAATGTATAGTATTTGTTAAACCTTCTGTATATTATTTTAAAAAGTTCCTACTTAAGAGGTTTTATTATGAGTCAAGGTTGAATTTTATCAGATGATTTTATTTTTATTTCCTAAGATGATGATACGATTTCTCTCCTTTGTTCTCTTAATGAAATGAATTATGCCCATTGATTTTCAGATGTTAAACTAATCTTCAACCTTGGAATAAACCTAACTTGAATTTAATTTGCTGGTATTATTTTGAGGATTTTTAAACTTTCATTGAAAAGAGAAATGACCTGTAATTTTCCTTGTTTATAATGTTTTTGTTGGGATTTGGCACTGAGGTAATGACATTATACAATGGGTTGGAAATTATTCCTTCTTTGTTCATTTGTCTGGAAGAATTTGTGTAAGATTGTGGTATTTTTTTCTTACATGTTAGAGGAGAATCACTATAGATGCCACCTGGCCTGGACATTTCTTTATATGGAATTTTAAAATCACAGATTAAATGTCTTTTAATAAAATTAGGGCCTATGAAATTATTTTAATTTTCTGTCATTTTTTATAAGTTATGTTTATAGAAACATGTTTAAATTGTCAAAATTATTGCCATAAGCTGTCCATAATAACATTTATATTAATGTCTCCTTTTAAATTTTCTATATTAATTACCTAGATTTTCTCTCTCTCCTTCCCTTCTTTTTTTCTCTTGGATCAGTTGTGCTGAAGGGTCTGTCAACTTTATCGCTTTTTTAAAAGAAACAACTTTTAGCTTTCCTGATTTTCTTAATAGTGCATTGCTTTCTACTTCAAGAATTTCTATTAATCATTATAGTTTCTTGCTCTTCCTGTTAGCTCTGAGTGAGCACTTTCTCACTTTTCTCACTCTGAGTGAGACCCTAATATTTATTATTTGATTTTCCTTCAGCATTTACTTATTACAATGAACATTTTCTAAATATGGTTATATATAGTATTATTCTCAATGTGACAGAACCTTCTCTCAATAAAAGGGATGAGTTTGAGGAGGACAGTACTTCCCCTTTAGAAATAGCCAATAGACTGGTAGACATTTGGTGACCCAAAAAAGTACTTTATAAATAGCTTTTGTTCCCCTGTGAAGATAGCTTAAAATAAACAAAACCCTTGCCATTAGATTCATAATATATTGAGATCACTAGCCAAATGTTAGATTTCATTTTTTTCTATTATAAAAACAACAACTGTATTAAAGAACAACTTGGAAAAAGGGAAAACCTTGTCCATTGATGCTGCCTTCCTCTCCCAGCCATGCTTAATAAGTTGGTTTATTTTCTTCCAATTTTGTTCCTTTGCATCTTTTTAAAACCTAGTGGCAATACTTTTTTTTTTTTTTAAGATTTTATCTATTTCTTCATGAGAGACAGAGAGAAGCAGAGACATAGGCAGAGGGAGAAGCAGGCTACCCTCAGGGAGCCTGATGTGGGACTTGATCCTGGGACCCCGGGATCATGACCTGAGCCAAAGGCAGATGCTCAACCACTGAGCTACCCAGGTGCCATCCTAGTGGCAATACTTAAATTTTTTTTTCTAGTTGAGTCTAATATAATAGTTTCCTTTCATTAATTGGACATAAGCATCCATTTTATTTTCTCTCAACAACTATAAGGGAATTCTCCCCCATATAACAGTGAGGCAAACTCTCCAGAGCTTCTTACAGCATCAGAGGTTACTCAGGTACTAGTTAGCTTGGGTTGCTGTAACAAAATAGCATAGACTGGGTGGCTGAAATTGCAGAAATCTTTTCTCACAGTTCTGGAGGTGGAAAGTCTGAGATTGGAGTGCCTGCATGTTCAGGTTCTGATCCGAGCTCTCTTCCTGGCTTGCAGATGGTGCCTTCTGTCTGTTTTGTCATATGGCCCTTTCTGAGAGCACACATTCAGAAAGAGAGCTCTCTGGTCTATCTTATAGGGGCACTAATCGCATCATGAGGGCCCCACCCTCAGTCCCTAGCACTCACTGTACCCGAGGAGGAAAAGCCATATTCTTTGTTCCTGCCTCCTGACATTATGTGAAGCCAGCTGATGTTAGGAAGGGAGGGAGATAGGCATTTTCAACTCATTGTGGAAGTGGAAAATAGATTTTTAAAAATAATAAATTCTTCTTTTTAACATTACCTATAAGACTTTTTGTCACTATTAAATGTCTGAATTTTAAACAATTTAAACAGCTCATATCCATTAGCTCATTCAACTTTAGCACTTTACTTATCCTCAGTAGCTTTTTTAAAAAAATTATTTATTTGTTTGAGAGAGAGAGAAAGAGAGCAAGACTGAGCATGAGTGGGGCTAGGGTGTGAGAGAGAGAAGCAGGCTCCCCCTGAGCAGGGAGCCCAATGCAGGACTTGATCCCAGGACCCTGAGACCATGACCTGAGCCAGAGGCAGATGGCCAACTGACTGAGCCACCCAGGCCTCCCCTGCTCCAGTAGCTTTTCCAGAACTACTTACCTTCACTGTAAAGCTCCATGAATTTTCTCAATTCAAACTTGGGCTTCTTGAGAATTTTTACTTTCCTGACAAAGACATCCCAGAGTGGATAGACTGCCAAGTCTTTTCTATGTCTTTTCTGATGCTGTCTGGAATCAATTTATTGATCACTTATTTTGAATCATTTGTCTGCACCTCTCAGGTCATGGATTTCCATCATCCTTTTCTGAATTTGGTGGTCCTGCTGGTGCTGAGTGTAAGAGGTCTTCTGAATCTGATTGTTTGATTCTTTTTTGGTAAAAATAATACAAAATGGATGAAGCAAATAACCATCTGTAATCTTGACATCAATGTGAACTTCAATCATGGTCTTCCATTTTTTGACCATGGAGCACATTTTGTCATAGGGAAGATCGTACCATGGAAATCAGTCAGGTAGTTTTGCCCTGAACATCCTTAGTAATTATCTTGAATTTTCTAAACACAACTTTATCATTCCACAGGTCAGCAAGGCTCACTTCAAAAACAGGACACTTGAGGCCATCATATGTGATTTGGGTTCCTTGAATTATTGTGACTAGTGTTTTTCCAATATTTCTTATGTCGAACAAAGCTGGTCCTTTTATATCAATCATTCTTAGAAAATGGATCAATCACTTTCTTCTTGGTTTCTTTTTGTTGTTTTCATTAGATGCTTGTTCTTGCCCCAAAATAATAAATTCTAAACATTCCAAATAGATTTAATTTTATTCAGGAATCGACTATATTATAACAGGTAGAGTAGAAGGAAGATGATGCTTGCCTTGTGTACATTTATTTAGACTGTCACTATTTGCTTTTTGATTTTGTGGTGAAGCTATCTCTCCCAATTCTACTGTAATCATCAAGTACCTTTTCATAAATATTTTCATTTATTGATGTAATGTCAGTTATTATTTTATACCAAGGCGATTCCAAAAATGATTTGAAAAAGCTGAAACTTAAGATATTTAAAATTTAATTAATTAATTAATTAAATTTAATTTAAATGCTACAATGGCTACTAAAACATTAATTGAAGGATAGATGTTTATAATAAAATAATAAAATAAATTTGTTCTTTATGTAATAATAACATAATTGTATTACTCCTTACGGTTAATAAGTTTCTTTTTACATGTTGTATCCTTGATTGTCATGGGATATTCAGGCATGGATGATCTAACTTTTCCTATTGTTCAGATGAAGAAACTAAATATTAAAAAGTTTGCAAGTATCTCAAATCTCACAAATAATAGGCTTCTGATTTCCAGTTCTAATACAATTTTATTAATTATACATTTATTAATTCATATACATAATATGAATATATCTATGAATATTTTGCCCTTTAAATATAAAATTGGAATATTTTCTTCAGTATCTTTTCTTTTTTTAAGTAAGCTCTACACCCAACGTGGGGCTTGAACTCGTGACCTTAAGATCAAGCACTGTATACTTAAGCCAGCCAGGTGCCCCCAATATTGGGATATTTTAAAGATATATTTCATAGTAAAACAGAGTGATTCATTATAGGTTGGGCTTATAAAATGAGTATTTGATAGTGCATACAATGTTATGAACTAAAGGGTAGTGTACATTTATGTGATTTTTGAGAGTTTTTCTCCACTGATCAAATATAGTCTAAATATGGTGTTTCTCACTAGTGTACATACTCTTTAGAAGTACATTTTGAGTCAGTCTTACAAGTTTACTAATAATGTTACTATATCCTATGCATTTTAGAGTGTTAACCTTTATGTTGAATTATAAATTAGTTTATATTGCTGTTTCAGTATGTAACAATATATTAGGAAAGATAGCTTTCTTGCATTATTCCCCACTGTTCACATTAATAGACCTTTCATAAAAACACAAGTGTTTTATTGTCTGAAAATGCACCTCGCCTCATCTTCTTTAGGAAAATGTAAAAAAAGTATTTTTAATGTACCAAATTCTAAATAATAAAAATTTTCATGCTGGGAGAAATGCATACCATGATATTAAAAGTGCTCAGCAAATCTCTAAGAGATACTTGAGTAATGTGAAAAAGCTCTTTTCATTCCATTACAAGAATACCTGTGCCTTGAATCCAGGTGTCTCTCTGTTCATTGTATGTCCTGTCAATAAAAGAAAACCAACAGGTAGTTTAGCTAGTTTAGTTAAGCTAATTACTGAAATTTCAAGATATTAAATATATTGTCTATAAAAGTTGATAGTGGCAGGAAGATACATTCCATAGTGGATTACAGATATTTCTTATTCAAAATAATCTTGAAATATAACATTTAAAAATTACAAATAGGTAATTTATATATCCTAAGCAAGATTGAAGGGCATCTTTAGACAAATTGTGTACAATAGAAATAAATTGTGAGACATAATTTAAATCTTCTAGTAGCCACATTAAACAAGAGAAACAGATGAAATAAATTTTAAACATTTAATTTAACCTAATATATATTAAATTTATCACTAATATGTAATCAATATGAAAAATTATTAATATCATATTTTACATTCCATTTTTATTTTTTCTAAGTCTTGGAAATCTGGTGTATAATTTAGCATATAGCACAACTCAAGTCATACTAGCCACATTTCAAGTACTCATAGCAACACATTACTATATTGAGAACACAGCCTTGCATTTTGGGCTCCAGTGGACATTGATCCCTCATGCTCTGGCACATAATATATGTAAAATTTATTTAATATGTAATCAATATGAAAAATTATTAGTACCATATTATATATTCCACTTTTATTTTTACTGTCTTTGAAATGTAAATGTTTAAAGAAAAGAAAAAAGGTAGTAGAGAAAGGTTATAGAAGATTGTAGTCTGGTCATACTATATATATATATCCACTTACTAGATAGATGACATTGGGAAGGATATTTACCCTTCCTAACCTCAGTGTTGTTTTGTGAAAATGAGATATTTGTATGTGCCTTTCAGTATTATTGTGCAAAAATTAAATGAGAGTAACAAAGGTAGAGAACCTACTTGGTTTCCTTCCATCCCATTTCCCTTCTGAAGTCCAAATTGTCCTATATTAGACAACATAATCAATTGTATCCACTTTTATTAGATCTTATAAATTGCCCCACCAAACATTACATTTTTTCAGTTAAAGTGAGTGGACTGAAAGGAACTACAATCAGAGTAGGAGGTTCTTGGCATCAAGATTATAGCTAAGGATAATTATGTTAAATTGCTTATCATGCTGTGGAATTAATTGCCCATGATATTAATTATAAATATTTAATATTTAATTTATAAAACATTCTTTAAACCCACAGGTCTACATTCAGTTATATGAACATTTTGGTAAATAATCTTCAGTCTGATAGATAATTTAAAAAGTTAATGGCAGGCAGCCCGGGTGGCTCAGCAGTTTAGTGCTGCCTTCAACCAGGGTGGGATCCTGGAGACCCAGGATCGAGTCCCACATCGGGCTCCCTGCATGGAGCCTGCTCTCTCTCTCTCTGCCTATGTCTCTGCTTCTCTCTCTCTCTCTCTGTTTCACATGAATAAATAAATAAAATCTTTAAAAAAAGTTAATGGCATAATCACTTCAGATCTTCTCATTTCCCTTCTGAGCAGCAAGGACTCAGGGACTTGCAGCGAGAAATAGAAGCATGATCTGTTCTTTTCTTTCCTCTGTTCTCACATACACAATGCAACGTACATGCAGAAATGTGCAGAAAAGATATATGTATGGTGAGTGGCTGGCTTCATGGGCATGCTACCCTGCAGTCACACAGGACTCTGCCCTCAGAAGGGTATCAGTTCTGGGGATCAATGCTCTGTGGTTGCCATATTGAACTTCCCAGTAACTTACCTTTAAATCTGTAGTTTGTAAGTGAGTCTGATAGGATAATAGAACAAGCATGGAAATTTAATTCACAAGTGGTCTCACCTCCTGCCTCCCTACCTGCCCACCTCTTCCCAGGATGGACTTGATCACCCACTCCCAGGTTCCAACCCAATGATTGCAGATACCCTTTGTCCCATTTGTGTTTGTAGAGCAAGAAGGGTCTGGAGAATGAGTGTAGCCTCCACACTTGAGGCTCTTCACTCACCCAGCAAGTGTTCCCATGCTCAAGAGAGCACAATAGGATGTTGCAAATAAAAACCACCATCACAGAGAGAGACCAATGAATAAATGAAAATCTGGTATTATGTGATGAATAATTATAGAGTTAACTCTGTGTGAGCACTATACAGGTCATAAAATAGAATATTGTCAGCACTTGTTCTTTTTCAGTTACAAGTACCCTTACTTGCCCTCAGTGTTTACCACCAGCTTTAGTTTTGTGATAACAATTTCCATGCCTTTCTCTCTAGCTATACCACCCAGACTGATAATTATTTGTGCCTATTTAAAAAATTTATATAAATTAAATTGCACCACACAATTTTTCCATGCTGTTATGGACTACTCTAGCTTGTTCATTTTCAGTAATGTATAGTATACATGAATATATCATGTAATATTTAGTCTATTCTTAATGGACATTTAAATTGTTTTCACTTTAGGGCTGTATCAGTACTACTGTGCTTGTCTTCTGTTGTGCATCTGCAAGGGGTTCTCTAGGGTATATGCCAAAGAAAGAATTTTCTGGTTCATGAGTTTTATATACCTTAAACTTCTCAATAATGACAGTATTCCAAGGCTGGTACTAACTCATGTCCACAGCTGCAGGAAATGAACAATCTCATTGTTTTATATCTTCTTCAGGATTTGAAATTGTTAAAATTATAAATTTGTGTCAATCAGTTGGATTTCAGTGTTTAAAAAATTTTAAATTTCTGGATTGCCTAAGCGGTTCAGTTGGGTAAGCATCTGGCTCTTGATTTCAACTCTGGTCATGATCTCAGGTTTGTGGGATCGAGCCCTGCACGGGGCTCCATGCTCAGTGGGGAGTCTTCTTGATATTCTCTTTCTGTTTTTCCCTTCTGCCTCTTTTCTCTCTCTAGAAAGATAGATCTTTAATTTTTTTTTTAAATTTGCATTTCTCTGATTATTGTTGAAATTGAACCCTGTAATCCTATGCTTCTTGGCTACTTGGATTCCTGTTTAAAAAAAAACACCAAACATTCCATGCTCATGGAAGAATAGAATATTATTCATAGAAGAATAAATATTGTGAAAATGTTTATGCTATCCAGAACATTTTACACATTCAATGCAATTCCTATCAAAATATCATGGACTTTTTTCACAGGGTTGGAACAAATAATCCTAAGATTTGTATGGAACCAGAAGAGACCCCAAATAGCCAGAGGAATGTTGTAAAAGAAAACCAAAGCTGGAAATATTACAATGCCTGACTTCAAATTATATTACAAATCTGTGATAATCAGGATAGCATGGTACTGGCACAAAAACAGACACATAGATTGATGGAACAGAATAGAGAACCAGAAATAGACCCTCAACTCTATGGTAAACTATCTTTGACAAAGCAGGAAAGAATATCCAGTGGAAAAAAGAGAGTCTCTTCAATAAATGGTGTTGGGAAAATTGGACAGCTACATGCAGAAGAATGAAACCAGACCATTCTCTTACACCAGACACAAAGATAAACTCAAAATGGATGAAAGATCTAAATGTGAGACACTAATCCATCAAAATCCTAGAGGAGAACATAGGCAGCAACCTTTGGAACTTGGCGGCAACAACTTCTTACAAGACATCTCTAAAGACAAGGGAAACAAAAACAAAAATGAACTCTTTGGACTTCATCAAGATAAAAAGATTCTGCACAGCAAAGGAAATAGTCAATAAAACTAAAACGGAGGAGAACGGGAGAAGATATTTGCAAATGACATATCAGATAAAGGGCTAGTATCCAAGAAGTTATCAAACATATCAAACTCAAAGTCCAAAAACCAAACAATCCAGTCAAGAAATGGGCAGAAGACATGAACAGACATTTCTCCAAAGAAGCAAAGAAGATCTACACATGGCCAAGAAGCACATGAAAAAATGCTCAACATCACTTGTCATCAGGGAAATAAAAATCAAAAGTAAAATGAGATATCATCTTACACCAGTCAAAATGGCTAAAATTAACAAGACGGGAAACAACAAATGTTGGAGAGGATGTGGAGAAAGGGGAACCCTCTTGCACTGTTGGTGAGAATGCAAGCTGGTGCAGCCACTCTGGAAAACAGTGTGGAGGTTCTTCAAGGGAAAACTAGAGCTACCCTATGACCCAGCAATTACACTACTGGGTATTTACCCCAAAGATACAGATGTAGTGAAATAATGGGACATCTGTACCCCAATATTAATAGCAGCAATGTCCACAATAGCCAAACTGGAAGGAGCTGAGATGTCCTTCAATAGATGAAAGGATAAAGAAGATGTAGTCTATATATACAAATGGACTATTACTCAGCCATCAGAAAGGATGAAATTCATTGATATGGATGGAACTGGAGGGTATTATGCTGAATGAAATAAGTCAATTGGAGAAAGACAGTTCCCATATGGTTTTACTCGTATGGAATATAAGAAATAATGAAAGGGAACATAAGGGAAGGAGGGGAAACTCAATGGGGAAAAATTAGAGAGGAAGACAAACCATGAGAGACTCTTGACTCTGGGAAACAAATGGAGGGTTGCTGAAAGGAAGGTGGGTGAAGGAATGGTGTAATTGGGTGATGATCATCAAGAAGGGCACATCATGCAATGAACACTGAGTGTTATACTATATGTTGGCAATTGAATTTAAATAAAAAAATAAAAAATCATGTTTGA
Organism: Canis aureus; assembly: GCF_053574225.1. NCBI lineage: Eukaryota > Metazoa > Chordata > Mammalia > Carnivora > Canidae > Canis > Canis aureus. The sequence goes on along the minus strand of NC_135623.1, from coordinate 54,389,321 downwards.
TTATTTTTTTCCATTCTTCTTTTGAGTTGTTGCCTTTTTCTTATTGGATTTTAAAAATTTCTTATAAATTTCATAAACTGCATCTTTTGTCAGTTGCATGTGTTGAAAAAAACTTCATCTTCTTAGCTTGTCTTCATATACTCTTTTATGGTGTCTTGCTAAATAGAAATTGAATTCATCAGTGTCCTTTATGACTATTTCTTTTTGTATCTTGCTTGTAAACTTTAGTGTAGAACCTTCACTACCTAAAGGTCATTAAATTAATGTCCATTAATGTCTTCTAAGTTATTATAATTTTTTAAAATTATTTATTTATTTATGATAGTCACACAGAGAGAGAGAGAGAGGCAGAGACACAGGCAGAGGGAGAAGCAGGCTTCATGCACCGGGAGCCCGAGTGGGATTCGATCCCGGGTCTCCAGGATTGCGCCCTGGGCCAAAGGCAGGCCCTAAACCGCTGTGCCACCCAGGGATCCCTAAGTTATTATAATTTTTAACATTTATATTTAGGATTTAAGCTTTTCTTGAAGTCTGTTTTTTGTACAAGGCGTGAGGGAAGGGTCCAGTTTTATTCCCTCCCTATTCTACCCACCTTTTTCTGCCATAGTGACACTCAGTTGTCCTAGACATATTTATTGAAAAGTCTGTCTTTACTCAGTGCTCTTCTTGGCCACCTCTGTCATATACTAAATGTCCACATATGCATGGGTTCGTTACTATGTCTTATTCTGTTCCATTGATCTGTTTGTCTAGTCCTAGAAGACTACCACATGCTTCTAATTACCATATATTTATAATAACTATAATTTTTAGCTGTTTCTTACAGGACAATTCCCATAGCATTAATATTTTAAAAATGGAAGACATATTTTCTTTATATATAACTATGACTCTCATGAATGATAATAGAATTTATGTTTATATCTATTTATTCTTTCTTCCTCTCTCCTTTATCTACCACCCAATTGTATAGCTATTTTTTTTCCTATTGCGTAGGTATATATTAAGAGCATACATGATAATGATTTCACTCATATTTAGAATCTAATAAAAGAAATGAACAAAGGGTAAAAAGAGAGGGAGAGAGGCAAACCAAGAAACAGACTCTTAACCATAGAGACTAAACTCATAGTTACCAGGGATGAGGTTGGTGGGGGGAAGGGTTAAATAGGTGATAGGGATTAAGGAGGACACTTGTGGTGATGAGCACCAGGTGATTTAGGGAAGTGCAGAATCACTATATTGTTCACCTGAAACAATATTACACTGTATGTTCATTTTTCCTCACAAAACATCCCTAGGATACATGGTGAACTATATATGGTATTCATACTTTAAATATACTTATTTTTATACCAAGTGATTTACTGATTTCAAATGAGAATTTTTCTCCTTGACTATAAAAGATGTTGAAATCAGCTACTTACTTCATTTACCAACTTCTTTTCCTTTTCAAAATTTTGATTGTGTCATCTAGGCTAGGATGGAAATTCTTAGTCATGCTCATTTTTTGTAGGCATTTTTCTACTGCCTTCTAGCTTGCAGCTTTGCTTTTTATAGACATATTGTTCTTTGTGGCTGGCTATACAAAGGATATTTTATTTCTGAATTCTTGTAATATTTCTGAGATATGTTTTGGTGAGAATTATGCTATTATGATTTTTTTCCTGATATAACATATGTCCTTCAATTTGAAGTTCTAATCTTATTTTATTTCAATGATTATTTCTTAAACTATATTTTTAATATATTTTTATTTTATTACTTTGTTTCTTTTCTTCTTTTGACTGTTTCTTATGTGTATCATTTTTCTTGTAATCCCTTTAAACTTTCTTTATTATGTTTCATGTTCACTTTCATCAATCCTATTTTCAGTGCCCCACACTCTGTCTTCATTTCTGCAAATGATTTAATTTTTTTCTCTTTACTTCTTTTTGGGCTCCATCAACTCAAGCAAAGATCTCTATTGTTTCACCCTATCTTTCTTCAGCTTTTATATCCCTTTTTGAATGTTCTTTAAATAGAAACAATGGCTTTTTTTCCTCCAAAACCTTTTTTAGACCATATGTTTGGTCAAAATGTTTATCTTATTGGCAGTATTTTTCATCTTTTTTTTTTTACTCCTGGCAACACTTTTCTCATGGTATTCACATGTTATTTTTAAAAATATATTTTCCATTTTGTTTGTTTCTGCAGTATTTTTAAATATATTTTATGCTAGTATATTATTATTATTATTACTATTCTTATCATTACTCACTTTGAATGGGTAAGTTCTTCCAGGACCAGCCATTTGTAGGCAGTTTGCAGATAGAAGTGGCCAGTACAGTTTTCCAGGTTAATGGAAAACACCTTTAATATTAAACATGAATGTGGTGTGCATAAGTTCTCTTAGCCTTTGATTCTCCCCAGCCATTTTATTTCCATTCTGAAGGAAAGCTCACATTGCTGAATGTCTATCCTTACCTAACCCCAGTTCAACTGGAGCTTGAGTCCTGAAAATAGGCCTCATCTATGTGATTTCTCATTCAGTCCCACCTTCCTGACTTCTTGAGACCTCATGAAAATGTGGTCCAGGGCACTCTGTTATCAGAAAAAACACCTTATTTCCATTTTCCCCCAAAGGGATTTGCTCCCCAAGATGCGGCTACTTACTTTGGAGAATTATTGTCTGTATTACTGGAGATCAGCAACTGTGATGTCTTTAATTTCCTCTTCTTGCACTTCCATGTAACTTTTAATTATATTTGGAAGTTCTCTCATATAATGTGCTTCTAGGTTTTAGATGGCTTCTGACTTCATCAAAGGAATTTGCTTTTCTGATGTTCAATTTTTATTATTGGCTTTGGATTATTTCCAAGAGAGGAAGGGGCAAAGATTGTTTTTACTACACAATTTACAAACCAGAAGGTGTGATAATGTTTTGAGAAGCTCAAGCAAATACCAACAAGTAAACCTCCCGGAGAGAATTATAATTCATGCATTAATCTTGAACACAAAGCATATTATTACTGTACTTTTATGTTAAATGATAGTCTAATAATTCCTCAAAAGTTACTGATAAGATAAAAAATTTACAATAACATTTCAATAGAGTTTATCAGTTTGTTAGTATTGCTGTAACAAATTACTGCAAACTAGATGGCTTAAAACAACAGAAATAATAATTATTGTCTCCCGGTTCTGGAGGCCAGAAATCTGAAACCAAGGTGTTGGCAGGGTCATGTTCACTCTTGAGAGGGGATACTTTCTTCTGTCTTCCAGTTTGTGATATCCCTTGGTACTACTTGTCTTGTGGCAGCATAATGCCAGTCTTTGCCCCTGATTTTATATCCCTGTCTTCCTGTATGTATGTGTGTTTCTCCTTTTTTTATGAGGACATGAGTCATAATGAAATAAGGGCCCACTATGCTTTAATATGACCTCATCTTAATTTAACTAGTTATATTTGCAATGGCCTTTGTTTCCAAAGAAAGGTCACATTCTGAGGTACTGGGGGTTAGGGATTCAACTTATATTTTTGAGGGGCAAAATTCAACCTAGAGCAGAATGAGTAGTACCTTTTAATAGATAATGGATTAGCTGCTTGTTCTAACTCATTATTTTTTTAGTAGATAAGCAAGGTTGTTGTGAAACAACTCTAAAGTATTCTTAAAAAAACACAAACATTGTGCATTTTATGACAGTTTTATTGAACTATTGAGACATATTGATTTCCTTATTTTACTGCCATGTTTATATTTATATCATTCCTGTATTGAGAAAAAGGTGTTTAGAGACCTGCCAGTGATTAATATTAGGAGGAGATATAAATGTAGTTCAATGTTACTTAGTCATCTACTCATGGACAGATAAATATGTATATAAGACTATAAAATATGTTACCATGTAGCCAAGGGAATGTGGACATCAGAATAGCATCCTGTTTTAGATTGTGGATAAATGAAATCTATTAAACTTTGATTTTAATAATTTGACAATTTTGATGAAGCACTTACTTCACTTAATGGGATGAAGAAATATTATTTGGATAAAATATCTCTTTTGAAATAATAAAATATGTTAGATAAATTATGTTTTAAAAAACTATATTAAAAATCACTGAAGAACTGAAAAGATAATGGGGAATGCCACAGGCCAATTTTTCTTTGACCATCTATAACTGAGTGGGAAGCAGAATATTGGAATGTCAAACCTGTTTATGCCATGAAAGCATTGTTGATGCTGCATAGTGGGAAAAGCAACCATATGGGTAAAGAAGACTGTGTCAAGACTTAGAATCTGTCTATGTTGGAGGTTTTTGCAAAAAAAACCTTCTTACATTAAGCAAGGGTAAGAGCAAAGTAGAATGAAACTCATTTCTTCTCCATCAATTATAGGAACTGTTTTGTTTGTTTTTGCTTTTTGAAAGTTGCCTCATTGCCAAACAGACAATAAAAATTTGAAAAAAAATTCTCTTGAGTTGTGGTCACATACAGGGTCTTGAATGGATTTGTACCTCATGTGCACATAGTCTACCTTAGTGAGGGATCCACAAGTTATGACTTAGTAGTTTAAGTAAGTGGTAGAACGAAATGCAAAACCCTACTGACTAAGGGGAAATTTAATTATTTTTAAGGACAAAAACTTTGTCCTTAAAAATCAGTCAATGAGTCAATAAAAGCTAGGCACATGAGAAAACAATCGAAAAGGCATAAGAACCAAATGAAAAAAAAAGAACAATAGTAAAAGACTCCTTCTGATTCAGATATTATAATTTTCAGATTCAGACATTAAAACAATTATACCAGTGTGTTTAAAAGGAATAAATGAAAAGTTGAAGATATTTGTAGAAAATAGGTTATGAAAGTGACATAAATTTAGAATAGAAAGAGTAGAAATTCTAGAAAACAGAAACACAATAATTGTATTGGCAGTGAACATATTTGGTAGCCTGTTGGATGCAGCCGAAGAGATAACTAGTGAACTGACAAAAAGGTTAGAATAAATTACCCAGAATTCAACACAGAAAGACAAGTAGCAAAATACAGAAGAAAAGGCAAGAATGATTCTGTGAAAATACTGTGAAAGGATTGAATGTACATATCAGAGTCCAGGGAGGAGAGCATATTGCATCCTAGGGATATGGTAAAGGCAGTATGTAAGGAGTAATGGCGGAGATTATTCCAGAACTAATGGAAGACACCAATCTTCAGGTTTAAGAAGACTAACAAGCCCTAAGTTGGATAAATAAAAAGAAATAAACACTTTGAAATCATAGGGAGGATAAAACCAAACAAAAAGAACTTATTATTTTTAAAAGCCAGCCAGAAAGAAAGAAAGAAAGAAAGAAAGAAAGAAAGAAAGAAAAAGGAAAAGAGAGAAAAAGTATTTCTTTTTTTTAAATGAGGTTTATCATTTTTTTAAATTTTTATTTATTTATGATAGTCACAGAGAGAGAGAGAGAGAGAGAGAGAGAGAGAGGCAGAGACACAGGCAGCGGGAGAAGCAGGCTCCATGCACCGGGATCCCGATGTGGGATTCGATTCCGGGTCTCCAGGATCGTGCCCTGGGCCAAAGGCAGGCGCCAAAACGCTGGGCCACCCAGGGATCCCAAAAAGTATTTCTATAAGAGCTGTAAAATAACTGATTTCTCAACAGTGACAGTGAAAGCCTAAAGATAGTGAAAAAATAACCTTAGCATGCTTACAGCTATACCTACTAGTCCAAAAGCCTATAGGCATAGTAAATATTTTTCAAGAGGTTAAATGGGGGTGGGGTACCTGGGTAGCTCAGTTGGTTAAACACTGACCTTTGGCTCGGGTCAATGGGGAGTCTGCTTCTCCTTCTCCCTCTGTGTGCTCTCTCTCTCTCTCTCTCAAAAAATAAAATCTTTTTAAAAAAGAGGTTAAATGAGGACATAATTAAATAAAGAAAAACTGAGAGTGTTTATGACCAACTGAATCTCATGAAGGAATTACTAAAGATGTACTTCAGAACAAGAAAAGTGATCTGAAAAAGGAGAACTGAAATTCAAGGGAAAATATAGATTAATTTTTAAAAAGATTTTCTTTTATTTATTTGAGATAGAGATAGTGAGAGAGAACATAAGCAGGGGAAGGACAGAGGGAGAGGGAGAAACATTCCCTGTTGAGCAGGATGTGGAGCTCAGTCTCAGGACCCTGGGAAAATTTAGCCAAAGGCTAAGCCATCCAAGTGCCCTGGAAAATAAAGATTTACAAAGTCATAAATATCTATGGGAAAATAAACTGATGATATGCAATAGCAGTAATAATGTAGAGTGGGTTTAGAAAATATAATTAAAATATTAAATAGTGATTATATTCTATTATCTTTAAATTAACATAAAGTTAAAGTATTGTAGGGAATTTGGTTTATCCAAGAAAAGGATAAAGTTTTTGTTAGCATGCATTTTTAGTACCTAGCATACCATTTTCAAAAGCGTATAACATTATTCAAACTGGTGGAGGATCAAAAATAGCATAATAAAAAGTACTTAGCACAAATGAGGGAAGAGGTGGGAAAAAAAGAATAAGTGACAAAATAGGAAACAAGGGGATCCCTGGGCGGCTCAGCGGTTTAGCACCTGATTTTGGCCCAGGGTGTGATCCTGTAGTCCCGGGATCAAGTCCCACATCAGGCTCCCTGCATGGAGTCTGCTTCTCCCTCTGCCTATGTATCTGCCTCTCTCTCTCTCTCTGTGTCTCTCATGAATAAATAAATAAAATCTTAGAAAAAATACGAAACAAAAATGAGATAGATACAAAGAAATATTATTCACTGAAAATAAATGAAAAGATGGGGCTCCTGAGTGGCTCAGTCTCTTAAATATCTCATGATCCCAGGATCCTGAGATTGAGCCCCACATCGGGCTCTCTGCTTAGCAGGGAGCCTACTTCTCCCTCTCCCTCTGCTACTCTGCCTGCTTGTGCACTCTCTGTGTCAAATAAATAAATGAAATCTTAAAAAGAAGAAAAAAAAAAAGAAAAGAAAAGAAATGAAAAGAAATACTGTGGTTAAAAGTCAAAGAATTTTAGAGTGTAGGGGTAAAAGTCAACTCAATGCAATGTATGAGATACATTTAAAACATAGACTATAGAAAGTTGAAGTGAAAGTTTTCTCAGCCCTCTTTTGCTCCCTGTTAGCATAGTATATATATTTCAATCCTTTTACCAATGTTAAGAATATAAAAGGTGAGGAATATGTTTTTATGGCTCAGTCAGTTTAGCATCTGACTCTCTTTTTGGCTCAAATCATGATCTCTGGGTTGTGGGATTGAGCCCAACATCGGGCTCTGGCTCAGCTCGGAATCTGCTTGAGAGTCTCTCTCTGCTCCTCCTCCACTCGTGCTCTCTCTCTCTAAATAAATAAATAAAAATCTTAAAAAAAGAACAAGTAACTCTTTGTGAAAAATCTTCCACAAAAACTGCCAGGGCAGATGGCCTCACTGTCAATTTCTACCAAACATTCAAAGAATAAAAAGCTCTAATTTCATATTTCAGAGGATGCTAAAAGTTTATATTTTGAAAATATAGAGGATTTATTTTAGTCTAGGTCCAATCAGGCAACATGGAGTACACAGTGATTTAAACAAGGGATATTTGATGTAAAGAGTTATTAAGCCATGATAAAAGAGATGTAAAGAATTGTACAGCATATCCCAAGGCTGAGGGAGATCATCCAGGACTGGAAAGACTTTGAAGGGGCCTCCTGCACCTATACTGGAAAGACGTAGTCGCAGCTTGCTGGAAGGTAGAGAAGTTCACTGTGTACCAGGGTCAGAGATGGTCAAGCAGGAAGCAACTGTCTAGGTTGCACATGAGCCCCATGCAGGGGCAGCCCTGTGTGGGTGGAGGACTGGAATGCTTGGTGCCCACATGGGGAGAGGATAGATGAGCGGAGGGTGTTGGGGCCAGTGCTGCCAGAAGGTCTGGAGTGTGATCTCTCTATTGCAAAGATGGTGGAAAGTGACTGCCAGGCCAGAGGGGGCTGAGTTTGCCAAGGGATCTGTACCTCACATGTGTATCTGAAATACTAAAGAGGTGGCATCGCATATGAGTGGAAATAGTAGTGACTTTCCAATACATTATGCTATAAAAATTAATTATCTCCATAGAAAAAGGCAAAATTGAACAATTATTTCATATCATCTTATTACTGAGGAGTAGTGACTAAAGAAGGAACATCAGAGGTGTTTCTATTTGCTAGAACTCATCATCATTCACAAGAATGTTGGAGAAAATTTATTAAGCTGAATTCTCATGTTCAGTTTTCTGCATGACTTTTATTTCAATAAGAAGTTAAGAAATTGATTTTTTTTTCATGAAAAGTATAGGGGAATACCTCCAGGAACTCGGAATATAAAAGGATTTCTTATATAATATACTAAGTCACCAAACATAAGTGAAAAAACTGTGTAGCTTACCTATATCAAAATTAAGAGATTCTACTCATCAAATGCACCTTAAAGAGTAAAAAGATAATGCACACAGTGGGAGAAATAATTCCGATACATATAACTACCAATTCCCTAAAACACAGCGTATATAGCAAATTTTTGCTAGGAGAAAAATGAAAAAATGAAAAATGAAAACAAGGAGAAAATGAAAAACAAACCAGTAGAAACCTAGAACAAAAGACCAGAAAAGGAAATTTGAAATGAGGATATCCAAATCTCTTACTAACTTATAAATAGATGCTCAGCCTCATTAGTAATTAGGTATAGGCAAAGGAAATCTAGGAGATTCCAGATCACCCCCACCAGATCGTTTTAGATCTAAAAGACTCACAGTACAAAGTGTTGGTGAGGATGTGGAAAGCTGGGAACTCTCACCCTGCTGGTGTCAGGTAAAGCTTAGTTGCAGTGACTCCACTCCTTAGCTTCTGCTCTAGAGCAGTACTTCTCACGCTGTGCTGCATATTATTTGCATAATGTGCAAATGAATCTTGTTAAAATGGAGATTCTGATTCAGCAGATCTGGGTTAGGACTTGAGCCTCTGCATACCTATCAAGCTCCCACGTGATGATGATTCGCTAATTCATTGACCAGCCCTAGAGAATCTCTTGCACACATTGCACCAGAATGTACATACAAGAATATTCATAACAGCATAGTCTGCAATAATCTGAAACTGGAAACAACTGAAATGTCATCAACAATACAATGATGAGTAAGTTATGGTAAATACATCCAAGGGCAGAGTATACAGCAAGAAAGGGGACAGCCTACATCTACATGTAGCAACGTCCATGAGTTTTATAAACATAATGCTGAGCACTAAAAGCAGAACATAAAAGCATTTTGGTAGATGAAACTCAAATGAAAAGGTAAAGCTAAGTTTTACAGGTTAATATCATTGACAAATTTGTTTTAAAGGACAAACGAACATTTACAAGAAAATTCAGGAAAGGAGTTAATTCTTGGGGGAGGAAAAACACTTTGGGAAAGAAGGGTTCTGGGGTGCTGGCATATATATTGTGTCTGGTACTAAGTGGTCTACTTGTTAAAAACTGTACACAGACAAGACTTAACTATTTGTGAAAAACTGCACACATAATTTATGTGCTTCTATCTATGCTGTACGCTACCTTTTAAAATAGTGGATTTTTAAAAGAAAAAAAATTCACTATGAAAAGCCATGCTGTGTACCTAGTTGGCTGGAGCCTTGGGAGGCAAAGTCTTAGAGTGATCAACTGGCCCAGTAGGGCTGAGGAGGTTTTTGTGACTCTCAGAGCTAAAATAGAGGCAGTCTTGTGCAAGCTGAGTTGGTTGGTGACTGTGCATCTACACCGCTGTACAACTTTACTACCAGAGAGGCCATTAAATATGAAGGATAAGTCTTGAACATCTCATCAGTTATTACAAAATTATGCTAGGAAATATAACAGTAGGAAGGCAGAGTAAACACAGGGTTTAAATAGGAATCTAAAGTTAATCCATTGGAGAGATTTATTTGGAGTTTCTAGTTCTAGCATCTAGCAAAAGGCCACATTGTCAAACCATCAGTTAGGTTTTTTTTTTTTTTTTTTTTTTTTTTTTTAAATTTAAGAGAGAGAGAGAGAGAGAGAGAAAGGGAGTCCGAGTGGGGGGAGGGCTCGTGGGGGAGGGAGAGGGAGAGAGACTATTGAGTGGACTCTGCACTGAGCACAGAGCCTGACATGGGTCTTGTTTTGCAACCCTGAGATCGTGACCTGAGTCCAGACTGAGAGTCCGATGTGCAACCGACTGAGCCACCCAGGCCTCTCCCTCCCCAGCAGATAGGCTTCTTAAGAACTCCTAACTGCCAGTCTTGTCCTGCCTGGTCAGCCTCTCTGGATGTCATGGGCAACTTACGGATTTTGGCTAAGTTCTCTCACACCCTCTATTCTGGCTAAACAGCTGTACTAAGTCTCAAGTACTGTGTACTAAGGGATCACCAAGAGCATTTGAGTGCCCTGGGAATGTAGGACTCAGAACCCTAACTCCTCATTTATATTGCTATCTTCATCTGTGAGATTGAAACTCCTCCAACTCCTGCTCAAGCTACTCATCATCCTTTAGTATGTAGCTTAAGTAGGTGTCCCACTGTGAGCTGTGAAGCTATCCCTGGACCCTCAGGTAGCATTGCTTTGTCTCTGGGTGAGCTTCCATGATGCACACCTAGTAAACATGTACCACAAAGTGGCAGCAAGTTGTCTTTATTTACTTTTCCCTGTTAGAATGTGTATTTCTCAAGGCCTGGGGCTGTGTCTTGTTCATTCTCAAGGGGTTGTGTATTCTCAACCCTTAGCACACGCCTGGTACATAGTAAGCATTTGGTTTTAGCTGTACCTAGTAAACATGAAGTACCTCCTGGGATTGTAGACAAGAGAACCATGTTTTGAACTGAACTATTAGGTATAACAATTTATTTAGCTCTAGAGAAAGCCATACTACATTCTTATTATTCCTAAGGTTTAGTAAGTATTGCTTGCCTGATTGCATGCTACAGGGCTAAATAACACTTCTGATGAAAAAAAGAGGTATAAGAAAAAAAGTAAAAAAAAAAGAAAAAGCACTGATCTGTAACTAGTCTTGCTGAATGTAAATGTCTTAGAACATAAACCTCTCTGTGGTAGATACTATGTTGTGTGTGAGTTCTGTTATGTGGTTAGGTAACCACATTTATTATTCCTCATTAAGAAAGATAACTGGTGTGTTTTTCTCTCTAATACATATGGCAAAGGCTGATACAAATTTTATGGACCAGTAGACCTATTTGTGTCCCTAAATATATTTTTGAATCTATCCTAAATCTGAGGAGAACTATTCATTACCATGTCCTAACTCATAAGGAAACCACAGTCAGTCATTCTTCAAATTTAATATCCTGGAACAATATCTTAGTGTTCTAAAATATACTTTAAACCAATGAGAATCTCTGTTGTATTTGGATGATTGAGCTTTGAAGGAGCTCCAAATTTTCCTGTGCAGTCCGTGAGATGGGTTTATACTTTAGATAGATGAAGGCAATAACTGTTGAAATCACAGAATATCCCTTCTTTGCTAAAGGGGGAAAAGAATAGTTTTGTCATTCCTGACTGCTTTGCAAAAGGTAAAATATTTCATTGCTTTTAAGTTGGAATTAATTTATAGCAACTATTCAAAGAATCTATTCAATTACACACCAATGAGTATGAAAATGGATTTTCTATTTTATGACCCTTCATTTTTATCAGTTTGTGCTAAGCTATGTCCACTGGGAAATACAGTGTATATAAGGGATGTTTCTTTCAAGCATTTCATACATACGAATCTTTAAAACATGAGGTAGTGAAACTATGATGGCAAACTATAATTCAGTTGCTCAAAAACAAATAAAAGCCAAGATGGTTTGACTTAAAGGTTTACTGGAGTTTAGCAATTCTTCAAAGTGTTACTTATTAATTGTCATACTAATTACTTGTACCATCAGTCCGTGTAGGGCAAACCTCTGTGAGAGCATTTTCTGAAGGTGGTTTTTGTTTGTTTGCTTTTCAATTTTCTCTTTCTTTCACCTCATTGTTTGGAGTTTTTCTTCCTGAATATATACACTGAGAATTTAACTTTGTCCTTGATAGCCAAAATTTTAAAATTGGTTAATTTATTCACAATGACTTTTGAACTATTTTTTAGAATACAAAAAGCAAGATCTTATTCCTTAATTTGCCTGTTTTTCAGGTAGGTTTTCCAACCAGATTTACAATCCCATTTTATAGCTAAGGGGTGTAGCTTCTCTGGCATAAATTTTAAAAATAAGGATTAATAATTCATGACCATGTGCGCTATAGAAAATTTTGCACTCGGTTGAGCGTCTGCCTTCGGCTCAGGTCATGATCTCTGGGTCCTGGGATAGGGCCCCTCATCAGGCTCCCTGCTTAGCAGGAAGCCTGTTTCTCCCTCTCCCTCTGCCTGTAACTCCCTTTGCTTGTGCTCTCTCTATCAAATAAATAAATAAAATCTTTTTTTTTTAAAGAAAATTTTGCAAGCTTATCTGACTTAAAAAATGAAAGGCTAATGCATGAAAATGAGTATGTTATAAAGTCTTTTCCTTGGTTTCTAATTTTTGTCTTAAATTCCTCCTTGGGGCAAAATTTGGTTTAGAAATGTATTGAAAAATGTTTAAATGACTGGTACATTTTTCTCTTATTGTGGTTTAAAAAATGAGACCATTTATCTCCCATTTACAAAATTGGGAAAACCCAAAGACTTCTAAAAAGAATTCTTATGTTTTTCATGATCTTAATTGTCTTCTAATTATTTTCATTTAATTGTATGTGAATTAAAGTAGTTTTCCACAATTAATCTGTAGAACAGATTTTTAAAACAATCTTTATATTTTTCAGTTTTTAGTGCTTCTGAAATAATACATAATTAAAAGTAGATTGTGTGTATTCTAATACTACAGGTCTTTAAAAACAAGTTCCATTAGAATTAATAAGTTGATGTAGAGAAAAATAAGTAAAATGACTGAATAAAATTATAGTTATTCACTCATTACTCTTTAATTTTCTGTTTTTCTATTGTTTTGTCAGAGTTAGGTTTTAATTATCAATGAAAATGAGAACAAGTATTTTCTGAGGGATACATGAAAGCTGTTTAGTTGCTGGAAAACTTTTAATATATTTTTGGCATTATTAAAATTGCCTTAGTATTAAAAATTTGACCTCAAAATTAAAAAAAAAGCTTGGATAAAAAGAATAATTCATTTAAGAAAAGTGAGGATATTAATCAAGGACAAAATCTTAAATGGAGATGCTAGAGGTAGAAAACATGGTTAGAATGTAAGGAATCAAAGAAGAAATTTAGTTAAAGAAGAATTTCAAGCCAGATCAGGAAAAACAGTAAAAGAAGAGAAAATGGATGTTTTGTTTTAATTCTAATGGGTAAGAAAATTACTCGTTTATCTACTATCATAATAAATATGAGAATCAGACAAGATTGTTTATGTAGAAGTTAAGTATACACTGTGAAGTGCTGAACTTTGATTACTACTTTTAGAATGGAATATTAATAACTTGATAATGTTGCTGAAATTCTGAAGTTAAAAAAGTCTCATGCTCATATAAAATACATACAGAAATTCTGATTCTCTTTAACAGAAAACCACTTCAATGCAACACTTAAAAATGATTTTTAAATTTAGTGCATTTGCCAGTGAAAGAACAAGAGCTTATTCCCAGAAAAACTACTTGGCTATTTAGATTTTGAAATGTTTTGTTTTGTGACTGATTTATTCTGAAGATGAACTTTGAATTAGAAAGTACTTTTTGAAGTATTTGGGAGGAGCTTTTAATCTTTTAGGATTATAATTTAAATTTGATTTGGCACCGTAACATGAGTAATATAAATTGCTTATGTGAAGATATGAATAGAAGGCACATAGAATATTTATCTTTATTTTTTACTGAAATATAACTTACATTTAGTGAAATGCTCTTAATGGATATCAAGACACAGCATTTCCATCACTCCGGAAAGTTTCTGTTTCCAATCAATCAACTCCTGCTCTCTTTACTCTCTGCCTCTAGAAGTAAACACTGACCTGATCTCTATCGCCATAATTTAGTTTTGCTGATTTGGGAATTTCATATAAAGGGAATAGCATGTATGTTTTCTTGTGTGATGTTTTTTCATATAGTATAATGTTTTTGAGATGTATCCATGTTGTTGCATGTATCCGTTCATTCTTTTTCAGGGAGAGGGGTCAAAGGGAGAAGGGAGAGAGAATCTTAAGCAGGCTCCACACCCAGCACAGAGCCTGTCATGGGGCTCAATCTCACAACCCTGAGATTATGACCTGAGCTGAAATCAAGAGTTGGCCACTTAACGGACTGAGCCACCCAGATGCCCCCTACCCTTTTTTGGGGGTGAGGAAGAGGAGAGAGATCATTCTTTTTATTGCTATCGTTTGATAATACCACAGTGTAGTTATCCATCCTCCTGTTCATGGACATCTGAGTTATATCCAGTTTTCAGCTGTTATGAATAAAGTTTCAGTAACATTTGGTGCAAGTATTTGTGTAGGCCTATGTTTTAATTTTTTGGGGATTAATACCTGGATTTGCAATTGCTGAGTTACAGAATAGATGTGTGTTAAACTATTTAAGAAGGAAAGTGGGTCTTACAAAGTGGTGATAATCATTTTACATTCTCATCAGCTGTGTATATGTGTTCTGGTTTTCTGGTTGCCCCACATTCTCCAACATTTGTTATTGTTGATCTCTTTCATTTTGGCCATTTCAGTGGGGGTAGTTCTTTGGGGTTTCAATTTGCATTCCTTTGCCTGATGCTGAGCGCATCCTCACTTGCATATTTTTCATTTGTATATCTTTTGTGAAGTGCCTGTCTTTTGCCCATTTTTAAAATAGTGATTTGTCTTTTTGTTGCTGAATTGTAAGAGTCTATATATTCTGGATTTAGGTCCTTGTCATGTGTTGTGAATATTTACTCATAGTATATAACTTGTTTTTCTTCTTGCCTTTTCTTATGAGCAGGTTTTATTTTTGATGAAGCCGTTTTTCATTTTCTCCTTTGTGTCTTGTGCTTTGTGTCTTCTTTAAAAGCCATTTTTGGTCCCAACACTGTGGAGATCTTCTATACTTTTTTTCCTGGTAACTTTGTTGTTTCAGCTTTTACACTTTAACCTACAATCCATTTCAAAATTAATTTTTGTGTATGACTTAAGGTAGCACCATTTGTTGAAGAGCTTTTTCTTTTTTCCATTGAATTGCTTTGGTACCTTTGTCAGAAATCTCTGTGTTTTTGTGTGTCTATTTCAGAACTCTCTACTCTGTTTCATTGGTCTATTTATATATCCTTTTGCCAATACCACATTATCTTATTACTGTAGCTTTATAGTAAGTCTTAAAATTATCTGATATACATCCTCTAATTTTGTTTCTTTTCAAGGCTTTTGTAACTATTCTTGTTCCTTTACTTTTCCAAACAAAATTTTAAAGTTATCTTGTCAATTTCCAGAAAAAGTGCTGGCTGTGATTATAATTGGCTTTGCTTTGAATCTATATATCGCTTGAGGGATATAAAACAACAATCAACATTAAGTCTTCAATCCATCAACATAGTGTATCTCTTCATTTATATAAGTCTTTAATCTCTCAGCAATATTTTGTATTTGTAAAATATATATTTTATATTTATGTAAGGTTTTACATGCTATTTGTTGAATGTATTTTTAACGGATTTTTTTTTTCTGATTGTTCATGCTGCTGTATAGAATACAATTAGTTTTAACTGATTTTGTATACTGCAACATTGCTAAATTCGCTAACTAGTTCTATTAGTTTTCTTTTCAATTCATTAGAATTTTCCACATACACAGTCATGTCATTATGAATAAAGATATTTTTACATTTTTCGTTCCAAATTGTATGTTTTTCACCTCTGTCCTGTTTTATTGCACTTGTTAGAAACTCTAGCACAATGCTAAATAGAAGCAGTGATTACAGACATCATGTCTTGTTTCAAATCTTAGGTAGATGGCATCAATATATCACCATCATGTATAATATTAGCTTTAGTTCTTTGTAGGTTCACTTTATCAGGATTAGGAGATTTCCCTTTTTCCTAGTTTGCTGTAAAATTTTTTTTTGAATCATAAAAGTTTGTTGAATTTTGTGAAATATTTTTGTATGTGTACTTTAATGATTATTGATTTTTCTCTCAGTGTTTTGTTGTAGTGACTTACTCTATTAATTTTCATATATAGAACCAATTACATTCTTTGGCTATATGTAATTGATCATGATATATTATGCTTTTCATATACTGATGGATTTGATTTGCTAATATTTTATTAAGGATTTTACATCTATATTTCTCAAGGACATTGGTCTGTTTTTATTTCTTGTAATATCCTTGTCTGGCTTTGCTATCAGGGTTTTAATGGCTTCATAAACTTAGTTGAGTTTCCTCTTGCAGCAGCCAACCACCATCTTGTTCTCAAGCATTGTCTCTTCTGGAGACAGGCTTCTCTAAGTTCTTCTGCTCCACCTGTAAGCTAAGGCTTGATCCACACACCTGCATCACAGAGGAGGTCTCTCTCAGAGCTCCTGCCTTATCCTGTTCTTTCCCATCAGATTCAGCAGAAGTCTTTAGAAAAGAGTAGAAGGATGGATGCTGATGCCCTATTTGGCTTCTAAGAATTCTGTACTACCAAGTCAGTCCACATTTGGCTTTTAAAGGTTTATAAAAAATTTCAGTTGTTTTTTTCTTGCACGGTTCTATGATGGTCATCACTTCTTCCCATAGTCTGTCCAAGGTGGGTTGTATTCTGTTTCTTCTGGAGGAGCTTGTCAACCTGTTCATTAGGTTGCCTCATGACCTCAGCTCTCATATCAGCTAAAAAATTATTGTTTTATAAACTGTCTTGTTCTCATTGCTAGAGTGGAATTTTTTTTTTTTTGTATGTGTGGCTTTCCATCTTTAAAGTGAAAGGTGAAATCTACATATCTTTTAAGATTTGAGATGATACTCCTTAATATTGTATCTAAAAGCCCACATAATAGGTTTGATTTTCTGTCTCTCATCCTTTGACTCTGGGCTCGACTTCAGGATGTTTTCTCTTTTAGAATTAATAGCACCGAGCAAAAATGCTTGATTAATTAGAGGTATCCTAAATTAAAAATAACATACAGATGGTTTTCCAATTGAAAGAATGAAGGATCATGAGTAAAAATCCAGGGCTGAATCTCAGCAGATAAAAATATTCTAAGCTTCAGTTTTTTTCTTTTTTTTTTTTTAAATGGGAGAGGTAATCCCAATTTTATCTATCCACCTTTGGATGAAGCTAAACTGAGATGGTGTATGTAGAAGTTTATCTTAACATGCTAAATAGATGTGAGTTACTGATAAAATAATTTTCGGAAAGATGCATATATAATTAAAACTTGAACCTCTGAAATGAATTTTTATTCTAATAGTTTAAAACTTATAATTAATAGTTCATGGTTTTGTGCTAGCACAGAACGTATTTTATATAGAGGAGTAATTAATGGATATCTATTGAGCACCTACTGTGGATGCTTTGCTTGTTGCTAGAGAGACCTTGGTGAGCATGACAAAAGCTATTGACCTTGTAATACTTATATTCTATTGGAGAATACAGACAATAAACATTTCTTATGCACTTCTCTCCCTGAGGGAGGTTCCAGCCTATGATTTTACAATATTTTCAACAAAGCCACCATGTGAGGACTTGGTGGGGATTTTGCTTGGCTGAGCTTTCTTGCACCTTATTGTGCAGTTCTATTCTTCCTTTTTCAAACTAGATCCTGCCAGATAGAAAAGTATTGTTATTCATGTTTTGCTCTGTGGTCTGCTCTTTTTTCCTGATGATTAGCTATTTAATTCAAACTTTTCTTGGCATTTGAAAAGTTTATGCACTTTGGAATAAACAGATAAAGCAGCATTTTATTATGGAAAATCTAAATATATACAAAAATAAGGAGAGTAGGATGATAAACCCACAAGTACCCATCACCCAGCTTCAATAATTATAAATTCATGGCCAGTATTATTTCATCCATGTACCCACTCAGTTCCCTTCCCGACTTGGGCTATTTAAAGCAAATTCCTTGATATCTTTCCATAAATATTTTTTAGTTTTAGTATAAAATATAAGGAATCTCTTTTTAAAACACAAAATATCATTATCTTCATCTAAAAAGTAATAATAACTTAATATCAATGTCTAGTAACTGTTCAAATTCTATATTTTTTATCATATTTTGATAGAGGCTTCATTCAAGTAGAGATGGGAGTTGTTATATAATTTTTGCTTCTATCTATTACAGAAGTAAAGACATGTTTATGTAAGTAACCATAATGGAAGTGAAGGTATCGTCTGAACTTTGAAGGCAAAATGATGTTGATTGAAGTTTTTTTCTTAACTTTTTGAAAACTGACCATACAAAAAGCTGTGTATGTGGTGTATAGGAACAAAAATAAATTTTAGATATCAGCCATGTCTTATAAAGAATTTATGGGGGGATCCCTGGGTGGCTCAGCGGTTTAGTGCCTGCCTTGGGCACAGGGCGTGGTCCAGGAGTCCCAGGAATGAGTCCCACATCAGGCTCCCTGTGTGGAGCCTGCTTCTCCCTCTGCCTGTGTCTCTGCCTTTCTATCTCTCACTCTGCATTTCTCATGAATAAATTAAAAAAAAAAAAGAATTTACGGACTTGTGGCTGAGTTAAAACACGTTAAAAGGTAACCCACAGTGGGGAAAAGGCGGTGAGTTACGTTCTGTCCCAATGGTGGAGATGAGTGATCTCAGGCTCCATGACCATTCACTTTGTTATATCTTATCAGTGAGGTGGTTGCAAGGCACATTTTTCTTAATACTGAAAAGACAAAACTTTGAAAATTATTTAAATTTTCAATAATTAGAATGGATTGAGGCTTATATTTGTAATCATGCCAGTCAGATTCCATTGACTTCCAATATGCTTCTTTGAATGGAGAGAAAAAGATAATGGGCCTTGAAAATTTGGCCTTGAAAGTTGGGTATGCTTTGGGATGGTGGAGACTGGTTGGTATGTCTTATGGGGGTATAGTAGTCAGGGTTCTCCAGAGAAACAGAACTAATAGGATCCCCCCTCTCTTTCTCTATCTTTTGATATAGATATACCTCAATCTTTATCTATATTTACTTATTTATCTATATTTTTATAGAGAGGTCTAGATAGATAGGGGTGTAGTTAGATAGATAGATAGATACATGATAGATATCCTCTCTCTAATTCTTCCTATGTAATCCCTTAAATCTCTTTCTCTTTTTGACTCCACAGATGGAGAGATTTATTTTAAGGAATTAGCTCATGCAATTATAGAGGTCAACAAGTCCAAACTTTGAATCTGGAGGTAGTCTTCTGGCAGAATTATCTTTTTGGGGGGAGGTCAGTCTTTTTCTTAATGCCTTCAACTGATTGGATGAGGCCCACCCATGTTATGCAGAGCAATCTGCTTTACTCAAAGGAGATATAAATTTTAATCTCATCTAAAATACCTTTATAGCAACATCCAGGTATGTTTGATCTAATATCTGGCCACCGTATTTTAGACAAGTTGACACAAAATTAACCATCAGAAATGGAGACCATGGCATAGGCAAATGAGTGGACTTCAGTACTTTTTTAGATTAAGGCAAGTATAGCACTTTAACTAGAAGGATTCATATATTGATATAATTGTTAATAAAACCACTAAGGTAAATTAAGAAATAAACTTAATTTTGTTCTCATTTATTCTTAAAGTTGCTGCTAAAATGATACATATTATGTTTCTCAGAAGAACCAAATTTTGTTGAATTTGATCTGTTGCTGTGTAGGAGTAAGAAGACAGAGCATCTGTGAAATATTTTATTAGTACAGTCAATTTTCATTTATTAGTGATAATGGAAACAGGGTCCACATGGCTACTGAGCTTTATAGATAATATTTAACACCTTAAAATCCAGAATTTTCATCATCTACCCAGACCTGAGACTATTACTTTTATTTCTAACAACTAGAAACATTGATTTATATTTTATCTTTATCTCCTTTTTGATGATGATTGAAAAGACTGAAAAAAATGAGTAGAAATTGGCTAACTCTTAAGCCCAATAATTGTAATTTTTATCATAATAATAAAAAGTTCTTTTGTTAGCTTATTTAACTAATACTGTTAGTTAGATTTATGTGTGATATTTGCTATAGCTTTATAGACTTAGGCTTTGTCCATAATTTTCTGTAATACTCTGCCTGCAACTTGGTTATATTTCCACTAGTCATACATGGTCTGTACCTCACAA
This sequence comes from Canis aureus, assembly GCF_053574225.1. NCBI lineage: Eukaryota > Metazoa > Chordata > Mammalia > Carnivora > Canidae > Canis > Canis aureus. The sequence continues at coordinate 54,369,011 of NC_135623.1, read as the reverse complement.
GGTGACAGACTAACTCTCTCCTAGCTGTGACTAGGAGAGGAAAAAAAGAATAGAGTGAAACACTGAATAAAAATACCGACATAAGCAGGGCTAAAATGCTGTTCTGTAATTATCTTTTGTGTTTTGTGTTTTGTCACCAGAATCTTTTTCCTGCCTTGAATATATTGCTTTAATGATTTAGTAAAGATAATGATACATTAATGAACTTCAATCTTCTGACAAGCCCATCATCAAAGACAGATGGAAATAACTAAAAATTAACAATCTTTCTTAGGGGATTAGATTCTTGTTTTTGTTTTCCAAAAAGGCCTGCTCATTCCAGAATTTGCACAGTTATTTTAGCTCATGCATAACCTGTGAATAAATAAAATACCAAAGATTTGTGACAAAACATTTTGTAGATATTTTTTTTAAATAAACTTAATCATCCTTGTATATTACAACCATATCTTCATCTCAGAACTTTTGGAAAGCTACATTTTCAGGTCGACCTCCTAATAACCGGAAGGGGGGTGGCATGTGAAATTTTTTTGACTGCTGCATATATGTGAAGGCATCATGGAAGGCCATTCCCTCAACTTCACAGTCATTCTAGATTATAGATTGTTTAACATTGAGATTATCACCATTCCTCAGAGACAAGTAAAGGAGTTGCTTCATCTCTCAGTTAACAAACTACTCATTTTTCCTCATTTAGCATTTAAACTGTTAAAATTTGACTGTGTCAGATTGTTTCCATGTGGTGCAGAGACCAAACTGGGCAGAATTTGAGCCAAATATGTTTGGTGTGCATACCCCCTCATGTCCAACTCATGTATACTTGGCACCAAAGCCTTGACTAAAATCAGTAGGATCGATGTTGTCCAAACATCAGTACATAGTAAACCTGGAAGACTTAATTTGAAAAATTAGGATTATATGACACATTAAAATGGCTACTTAATTGTTGCTTCTTTTTGTGGGGGTGAGGCAGGGTCCATTAAGAATACTCCCACTGAATTACCACCTAACATCCACTTTTCTCCTGGAACTCTTGTCTTTTTTTTTCTCCCTAGAAGTCTATGACATCTTGCCATCTGTAAAACAAGCATCATCCAGTTCCTTGTAACATCCATTTGTCCAAAACTATGAGTACCTATTCTGTACTAGGCATTGTGGTTGTGTAGAGGATAAAACAGTGTATAAGACACAACTTCTGTCCACTTGGATTTTGCAATAAGCTGCCAGCATGAGCTGTATTTGTCATAGTACTTCTTGGCAAAAATGACATGTGAGCTGTCATCAAGAAGTAGATCATGTATTCAGATAGCTGCCCTTGTATCGCAGAAGCAAATCTGTGACAGACCTAGTGCCTGGGCTTCCGCTTTAGTTAATCAAGAGTGTTTTCTAAGCCTAAGACCAAACTTTCCCAAAGCTACTACAGCACAGCAGATTATCTCTCTTACTTCCTTGGAGGAGAGTATGAGTTTTGTCTCTTTAAAGATATCGTATCTCTTCCCCCCAAAATGTTGTGGCCATTGAGGGCAAATTCAAAGGAAGCATTTATTTTTGTGGGTATGCTTGTTATAGCATTTAAACAAATAGTCTTTTTGTCTTTATAAGTACAAAACATGCTTGTTAGAAAAAAAGGAGTAAAATGTCTCCCTAGAAAATGTTCCTAAAGTTCTGTAATGATTTCTCTAGATTTTGCTTTTGTTCATAGTTCTTTAAACATAATTTTTGCCTATTTTTACATAAAATTATATAGCCTTATTTTAAATATGTTCTCTCTAACATTGCAATTGGTTATAATTGATTGCAGAAAATGTGGAGGATACAGAACACTATCACAAAAAAGATAATTCTTTATTATTCTATCACCCAGAGGTACTCCTGTGAAATTCTGTTGTATTTCCTACAATCCGTTTTCCAGGTATATTTTTTCCCCTTAACAGAATACCATTGGAATATTCAGAGGTTGTTCTCACGACATAAGGAGGCGCTTCCTGAGAGGCGATGTCATAACTTAGGTGATTCTATTTGAAGTTTTAAGAAGGAGAAAAGTCATTATTTAATTTCTGTGCAAATGAAAATAACTATTATATTGTTCTTTGTTATTCTGGTCTTATTTACTGGGTCTCTGGGTGCATGTCCCAAACTTTTAGCCATTGTAAGTGCATGACGGACCAATGTTGGTCATTGATTATCGTTTTTAATAATCATAGAACAAGATTCCTTTTGAAAAGAATGTGTCATTTGAACTGTGAGTGAGTTCACAGTTTATATCCTAGGAAACAAATTGTTTCATTTCTAAGAAAGTAGAACAAAGCAGAAAATAAACTAATTTTAGTTCATTTCTTGGTCTTCAGATTAAAAAAAATTTTTTTTGTTTGTTTGTTTGAGAGCAGGGGAGGAGGGCAGAGGAGAGGGAGAGGGAAACTCTGGCTGAACAGGGAGCCCAACACAGGGCTTGATCCCAGGACCCCCCAAGGCAGAAGCTTAACCGGACTGAGCCACTCAGGCACCCTGGAGATAGATTTTTTTTTTTTTTTTAACGAAAACACAGGACTTTTCTCAGCACACTTTCAGGGTGTTAGTATATTGGAGAATGATTTTTTTTCCCTGGCCCTTATAAATCGAAGACAATTTGGTTATAAAATTTCACACCTTTTCTTTTTCCTGGAAATTATATTTGTGGTGTTCTATTATTTATTGGTTCTTTTGTTGTTTCACAGAAGACATTTGATAACAACCTGTGTTTTACAACATTGAGATGTTTTTTCTTTCTAAATGTGTATGATTTTTTTAGTAGCTTAAATTTTCTTTATTCCTGTAATTTTGCCCAATGTACTTGCATACAAATCTCTTTTAATTATTTTTTCCTGATACATGATAAGCCGCAACACTTGGAAGATTCATCTTTTTTTTCAGCTCAGGAAATTATTATTCAGTAGTGTATGTTTTCTCTATTTCTGATTGTTCTGGTTTCATCTTCAGTAATGTGTATGACTCCTTTGATGGATATTTATTTTTTGTCCTCTTTAATCTATAATCTTCTCTCTCATAATTTTCCTCTTTAGACACTTCTGTATTCTAGGAACACTTTGCTAAATCCAGTCATTTGATATTCTGCACTTTCTCTTACACTCCTACTAAGTGTGAAGTACATTTTAATTCTGTCCATTACATCTTTGGTTTCCTTGTATTTCTTGCCTTTTAAAACTGATTCATTTCCATTTTTATTTACTTTGCAACTATTGTTTAAAATCTTATTCTCTCTTTGTTGCTTTTGGCTTTTATTTTAAAGAGTTTGACTTGTTATAGTACAATGGAAGGCCAATATTATTCTAAAATTTTCTTCTGGGTCTAGTAGAATATTTTTGACTTAAACTCTTAGACTAGAATTTAAGAAGAATTTAAGTCTTAGAATTACAGACTGTATTAATTTCTCAGGGCTATTCTAACAATGTACTCCAAAAATTTTGTAGCTTAAAACAACACAAATGCATTCTCTAACAGATCTAGAGGCTAGAAACCCGAAATCAATTTCACTGGGCTGAGTCAAGATGTTCCCCCGAGCTGACTTTTTCTTGAGACTCTAGGCAAGAATGTTTCTGTGCTTTTTCTGCTTTTGAAGCCTATTCGCATTCCTTAGCCAGTGACCTGTTCCCCAAATCACTTCAATCTCTTGCTTCTGTCATCACATTTCCTTTTCCTCTTCTGTAGGCAAGTGAGGACCCTTGTTGAGTACAGATAAGGCCCATTGGGATATCTCTGATAATCCTCCCCTCTCAGGATTTTCTTTCTTTCTTTCTTTCTTTCTTTCTTTCTTTCTTTCTTTCTTTCTTTCTTTCTTTCAGAGAGCAAGCTTGTGAGAGCATGCACACAAGCCAGGGGGAGGAGAGGAATGGGAAGAGGGAGAAGAAGAGAATCCCAAGCGGAATCCACACCCTGTGTAGAGCCCAACACAGGACTCATCTCATGACCCTGAGATCATGAACTGAGCTGAAATCAAGATCATGTCTGATGCTTAACAACTGAGCCAATCCTCAGGATTCGTAATTTAATCATATCTGCAAAATCCCTCTTTCCCTGTAAACTAACATTTATAGATTATGAAAGGGATGTAAATACCTTTGGTGCCATTTTTCAGTCTTCCACTGGGACCTTTCCTCTTGTGTCACTGTCACTTGGGCTTCAAATTCAGAATGACCTGGGTTTACACACCTGCTTACTCATTGTCTGAACTTGAGCAGGTGACTTAATTTGTTTTCTCCTCTGTTAAACTAAGGTTATTGTGCAGATTAGGTCAGGTAATGGATGTAAAGTATTTAGCAATCTTGGTCCTCAATGAATGTTAACTAGCATTACCATGATGAGTATAGGCCCCAGTATGTTTATTCTGCTCTGAATAAAGAGAAATAGCTCTGTGCACATTGAGTGATGACAGAGAGAACATACGGATTTTTCTCTACTTTGTTCCATGTTTGCTTGGATGTGTCAGTTACTTTTCTTAGTTCTATAGCTGAGAACAGGTATCAATGCCTACTTCTCTGCCTTATTCTCAGTAACCTGGAGATGTCCATCTGGAACACTCTGGCTTTACTGAGATGGGGCCTTCCCTACTCCACACTTTCATTCTTTATTATTTTTAACTCTTCAGTGTGTGAAAATTAGAATCCCCATTATGCATTGTTATCAAGCCTGTCCACCCCATCCTTTGCACAGAGCTCTTTCATTATGTGAGGACTGTGTTAAATCCTGGTGCTCCAGTCAGGATTGCTCCCTCTCCTAGTTGTTTCCTTAGAGTTGTAGTGTCCAAGTGGATTCCTGGTAGGGGATGGAAAGTGAAGGGTTCTTTAAAAACAACACTCACGTTGTAGAGAAAAATTTTTTTTCTATATATCTTTTTCTTGGGAAATAGTAAACCTTTTTCTAACATCTTTCAGGTGTGTTAGGAGTTTTATTATTATGTAAAGGTCAGTAATTGCTTTCCTCAATTCACTTTTGTCATCTTAATTAAAGAAAAAATTTTTCCTCATTTGCAAATTGCGAATGGTTGGACTTCATTTTTTGTGACCTTGAGATTTTTCATCTTTTCCTTATTATTACAGTATTTTAGTGGGACTGTAAAAGGGACTACCTCACAGCCAAAAGTCATGAAGACATATTGAACCAGAAATGGGTCTTTTTGAACATTTTTAAAATTCACTTTTAGCATGAAAGTATTTGCCAACCTTGTTAAAATACTTGGCAGTTCAGAAACATATGCAACAGTGATGCCACTAATCTGTATTATAGTACATCCCAATAAGAATGAAGTTTTCATATATTTTTCTAACTCATTGTAAGTTTATCCTGCTTCTTAGTATTTGCTCTGTGTCTATAGACAACTGATATCATCAGAAGCCAAAAAAAGATTATTGGTATGTTTCATTTGCTGTCTCTCAGCACTCACTTAAATAAAATGTTAATTAGAATCTAGTACAAAAAGAGCTTATACATATTTCTTAGATGTTTTATAATATAAGATTTGGGATCCATGACTATTAACTGGTATTCATTATATACATAAGTTAATCTGTTGAATCTTTATTTTTATTGAATGCTTTGGAAACAGCTCCTTTAAGCAAATGAAAGAAGGTAAATAGTTTTAGCAGTTTGAAAATACATATTGTTCATTTTTTACTATAAATTAACAATATGATTGATTTAAATGGACATTTCAGTCATTGATTCTAAAATTTGAACTAATATAACAGATGGAATTCAGCTGCCCAAGCAAGCTTCTGGGATTTGATTATTCAAGTGATTAAGATGCTATTTGTCAACTCTAGTTTACCACCCCTTTTAATTATATAGATAATCAAACTAAGAACTGCTAATTCTGTCTCCTAACTATTAATTGTTTGTAATTACCCACAGATTAAAACTGCATGTGCAATTAACTCAAAGAATTAATTGATACAAGGGAATTGATAAAAGGGAAACAGAACAAGTTTGGCATAAAAAAGGCTCTAGGGACACAGGACCACTTGAACCCACCAGTGTCTTGGGCTCTATCATGTCCTCTTAAAGATATTTCGTACTTCCATTTTGATTTCAGCTCTGTTGGAAGCAGCTGCATAAACTATTTCTTTTTTTAGACTATTTCTTATGAACTATTTTTATTACTATATTATATATTATTATTGTTATAGACTATTTTTTATTTCTTCTTTCATGTTTGACTGAAATAGTCAATTTGAAAACTTTGAACTTCTACTGTCTTTGGATCTTTGCTGATATTCAGGTGACTTGAACAAAACTATCCATTTGCCATCTGAAGGCAATGTTTGTGACTACGAAGATTGTAGAAGTGGTGAATGTTTTGGCTAGCTAGGAATTCCCCTCCTCTTCCTCTTTCTCTCTCTTTCTCTCTCTCTTTCTCTCTCTTTCTTTCTCTCTCTCTTTCTTTCTTTCTTCTTTCTTTCTTTCTTTTTTCTGCCTTTCCTTCTTCCTTCTTTCCTTCCTCCCTCCTTCCCTCCCTCCCTCCCTCCCTCCCTCCTTCCGTCCCTCCCTTCCTTCTTTTGGCAATATCACTGTAGTATAGAATCTTACTAGTTTTCTGTGAGTCCTTTCAGTAATTTTAGTTTCTAAAATAACCATGCTTATTAGATTTTAATACTCTCACCTGTGTAAATAATTGGCTCATTGTTAACTATGTAAGTTGAAATAAAAATGAGAAATTAAATAAAAAAAACCCTCAACTGAACTATATTTAAAAAGTATTAACATTATAAATGTCAAGGTAATGCTAGAAAGTGGGAAAATAATCTAGTGGAAAATATTTGGTCCTGAAAAAAATAGAATTTTAAAAACCTACTTAAAATTCATTTCCATTTCTTCAGATATTTATATCAGTTGCATTATATGGGGCGTTTCACTCTTAACAGTTTTGCTGATTAGCCTTGCAGTCAACGCCAAAGAAGTCCAGGAGCATATATTGAACATGTGCTTGGGGCACAGCATTATATTCAGCTTTATGGAAAATACAAAGCGAGTAAAAGACTTTTTGAGTTTAGATGGGAAAAGATATGCAGAAGACAACAAAGTAACATGGGCTAAATGTATAATATTATTCAAAGAGAGTCCAAATAAGTATTGAAGAAATACAAAGGCAGGAGGACATCAGTATGGGTACTTATTTAACAAAATTTTTAGGTTCCAAGTTAGCTCCTGTTCATTTAATGACTCCTTGCTAACCTGATAGGAAGCTTTTTGGTTTCTTTCCAAACTTTCATATTACATTTTCCCCAGGTTTATTTAATATCAGAATATTTTCTTCTATCCTCCTGGCTGTTAAACTGGGATTACCAAAAATATTTCTTATTTTTCCACCTGTCAATATACAGCCTACTCTTGCTCACTCCCATCCCAGCATTCAGAATCTTTGTTCCTCTGTGGCGCCATCTGTGAAGATTGTTGGCTCCGTGAGGGTTTGTGAACATTTAGTCTGATGTATGACTTTGGTCTTCAAACTATCAGTTTATAACTTTTGACTGACTTTGTGGAATAAACGGAATTTGTTGCATGTCACCTTCTGTGCCTGGCTTCTGAGGAGGAGTCATTAGCATACATCAGTGTGTGAATGATTACCTTGAGGATTTTAGTGGAGAGTTTACTGCTTCTTGAAGTGGAAAAGTTATAGCTATATTTTCTAGTTTGATATCTGTATACTGGAGAAAATAATGCATGGCCTTCTCAACTGCATGAGTCTGTTTTGTGGGTAAACAAGATAAAATATTTGACATGCTCTGGACTGTCTTGGAAAAATAATTTGTATAGCATTTAGTTTCATTTCGGGTTGGGCTGTTCAGTGATTAGGAAGACTCCCTTTGCCTATGAGATCTCACCTTCAGAGGCTAATTCTTGTTCAGCAGGGTTTGCATTGCTACCTCAATTGCATTGCTGATAAACCAGAAGCACAGAGCAACTCCAACCAAGATATTGTCTTTGTCTTGGAGATTTATAAATTTAAAAAGGGGATTGGAAAGAGATGCCCAATTATCTAAAATGTGATTACACTTAGTAGAAGTTCATTAAGGGAAGTAGGTGGGCCAAAGATAATGATAGTGAGTTGAGGAATGCTTCAAAGTACTCAAGAAAGCTTCATAAGAAATGTGGGGGCTTATGCATCTCTAATAACCCTTATGCTGTCCTTTCATATCCCCACGGGTTTATAAAAGTCCTCTGTTAAAGTACAATGTGTATGGCCTTTCCTTTCCAGTTACTAATATGTTCTGTTCTTTATAATCTTTCCATTATTGGCATTTGCTTCCACTAAAGGATTTTATTTATTCATATCGAGTTGTGATTGAAATATATGATTTATTATGTTGCTTCTTCTAGAGACTTTCCTTCTTGATAGAGGACAAAGATTCTTTTTGACTGAAATGGGAGAAGCTATATACATATAAAATTAGAATGGGGTAGGATGTGTGCATATTATTGATTGGGATGTCTCTGAGATAACATTACATTTTTTATTGTTTTATGTTCCTATTCTGCCTCCCTATGGGACACTTAACTTATGATCCTGTAAATAAATTGAAGCAATGAAATGAGAGAATTTATTACTTCTGAGTTTTCTCTATATTTTTATGAAATTAGCCAGTCCAGAGATGACTCTATTAAATTGAAAGTTGTGGGAAAGAATATATGTATATAAATAGGTATTAGAAAGAAAATTTGAAATGTGAAAACAGTTTGATTCATTTTGGATGGCAGGAGAGAACTGAATTTTTCCTTCTTTTAAATGATTAATGTTTCTGAAAAATAAACAAATAAATCTTAAATCTCCTCATCTTTAAAAAAAATTTCTTTGCAGAAATTCCTAGTAACAACTGCCATGAGACAGAAGAAATATGTGGATATATGTTGGCTGAACTTTTGCTCTTTCAACCTATTTATTTTAAGCATTTTTAATAATTTCACTTACTTTGCAATTTCAAAACATGTGCCTTCATCATAATTCTGAATTTTCTTTTAAAGTATTGATGTAACAGGGAAAGGAGTTTTCCTTTTATTTTTGTAACTGCTACTCACAAATATGATTTTGCTTTAAGCCTCCTTTAAAAAAAGAAGTCAATGTTCTTGAAGAGAAGAGAGTCAAAAGAATAAATCTATTAGTTTTCTGATGGGCACAATGTTCGCAATAAAAACACGAGAGCTTTGCTGTATGAGGGAGCCAATTAACTGAGGCCTCTCTGTGCAGTGCTATTGCTTCTACCTCTCTCTGATTAGATGACAAGATGCAATTTTAATACAGAATAATGGGGCCATAAAGATGATTCACTTTCCTCTTTGTAACATTAAGCAGTATGATCAGTGTGTACTTTTCTTGGATAAATATTGTTTTAACCTACATTGATATTTCTAACAGACAAAACATTCTCCGATTGGAGAGGAATTGTGTCAACAAAGACTTCCCGTTTGGCTCCTCACTCCAGCTGGCCTAGTTTGTATGGGTCATCATCAGTGTTTCGGGATTACTGTTCTGTGAGTATTTGTGAAAGTGGACATAGAGTTGAATCACCATTTCTTTCTGGCAGATTACTGGGTTAGTTTTGATATGTGAAATTTTACTATGGACCTATTTCAGTCTTAAAATGATTCTTCATTGAAATTTGTCTTTTTCCTTTTAGTTTGTGTATCACGTCTTGGGTAAATCTTGCATTGTGTAGACCACCTTGACTCCTAAATATGTGTATTAATTTTTATTTGAAGAGTAATAATAGCCAAAGATCATCATAATAGTTTGCCTGAAATGTGATAGTAACTATTTTTGTAATGGTACCTAGACTATCAAGTAAATAGAATGGAAGCCAATGGAGCAGGAAGACATCTGTTAGAAGTGTGTAACAGAAGATGAAAAAATCCAAGGGCAATTTCATAACCACACAATGATGGTTTTCTGAATGAGGGCTCTCTAAACAGAAACATGGGAAAATGGGACTTGAAAATGGTTTCTGGGCTTCACAATTCATCAGGGTAAGTGTAATTAGTAGAGGAAACTCATGTACCTATATAAAAATATATCTAGGTTTCTTACATCTTCTATGTGTTTTATTCTGGGTGTGAATGTGTCTTTCTCATCCTATCTCTGATTTTTTTCTCTCTTTTCATATTACTAATTATTTTTCTTCTTGACTTGTCATTTGTATTAGTGTGCTTGGGCTGTCATAACAAAATAGCACAGATTGGGTGGCTTAAACAACAGAAATGTATTTCTCAAAGTTCTGAAGGTTGGAAGTCCAAGATCAAGGTGCCAGCAGGGCTGGTTTCTCTTGGGGCCTCTTTCTTCTTGGCTTGAAGATAGCTGGCTCCTTGCTGTGTCCTCACATGGCCTTTCCTGTATGTGTCCCTAGTGTCTGTCTCTTCTTAGGAGAACACTGTCATATTGAAGGAGGGTCCTACTCTGATGACCTCATTGAACCTAATGACTTCTTTAAAGACCCTGGCTCCAAATATAGTAACTTTGGGAGTGAGGGCTTTAACAAATGGATTTTGAGGTGACATAATTAAGTCTATACCACTGTTTGTCAACTGAGATATATTGAAAAATTATTTTTCCCGTCTATTGAATAGTCCATCTACAATTTAAAAAAATTGAGTTTTTATATTTTTCCTATAAACTAAAACTTTTGAATCATATCAGATTTAACTTACGTTGATAAATTTGTGAGTGAATTTACTGAAGCTAAACACTGTTTTAGACAAGGAAATTATGTGAATATCATTAAGGAACATAATATGATGTCTTTAACAGAAGCAATACCCATGGAAGGCTGTTTTTACTATTTCCAAGTAAAGGTAAAAAAATGAACTGCTGTTTCTAAGCCTTCCAGCTCTACCCTGTTTTACACTAAATACAAATGTAAAGACTGCTCCCAGCTGTGTGACAAACTACATTTAAATATATTTCTTTGGGGAATATATCTAGCACAAGTAGAGTTGATTGTGGAGAGCTCCAAATACAAAACTGGGAGTATTTGTACATTGCTGAGTGGGAAATTAGGAACACATATGGCTATTAATTGTGGCTCAGGTCATAATATCATAGACCCTAGGATCAGCCCCAGTCATGCTCCTCACTTGGCAGGGAATCTGCTTGAGAATTTCTCCCTCTGCTCCTCCTCCCGCTCACCTGCCTGTGCACACACAGTTGTGTGCACTCTCTTTTGCAAATAAATAAAATAAAATCTTTAAAAAGAAAAAAAAAGTTTGCTAACTTTATAATAACACATGAATCTTGAAACCTACAACCTGAAGGACTGTAGTTTTAGAAAACAACCTTGGTATATATAAAAATTCTGAGATGGAAAAATTAATGTATTTATCAATAGGGCTCATAAAAATTGCTAGGATAAAAACAATATTGACAGAAATTCATAAAATAGTTGATTTCTAGCTGAAATTTGGAAACACAGGAAAAAGTGAAATAATTTTTTTTCATTAGTTGTTAGTAAAGCAAACCTTTCCTCAGTGAGTGGTTATTAACTATGTTGCAGTGCTCTCCCTGAGGGGACATATGCCATTTGGTCATACCCTAGAATAAGGATGAAGTGACAAGTGAGGGGATGCCAAGAGCATGCACGTGTGTCCATGTTGTGATGGTGATAGGGTTCAGGGTAGCAGAATAGAGAAGAAAGAGCAGTTGTGGTTGTCTGAGGTGGGAGAGTAGGGTGCATTTCAGGAATTGAAAGAAGTTCATTGTGGCAAAAGTACAGTGTTTGAAGGGGCCAGTGGTAAGAAATGAAACTGGAGTGATAAGCAAGTCCCTGTTATCATCAAGTGCCGTGTCTGAAGACTGTCAGTCACCTTTGCTTCTTAACCCTGGTTGCAAAGAACTTGCCTAACCTTGACACTTGGATGTAAGGGATTACATGCAAATATAATTCGGTTTAATAACTGGTTGCAAAAAAAAAAAAAAAAAATAACTGGTTGCATTATAAATTGTTTTGTGTTTCAGAGAACAAACTGTGAGTTAGTCCTCTGGACATTTGGCTTCATTCTCCTCCATGCCACGCCCCCTCTTCTTTAGGGGAACACATCCTACATAAGAGAAGAAAATAATTCGCTGGTCATATTTTTTAACATACTTATAATTTCATCTCATAAACTAAATTCATTAGTTTTATAGAAACATATCTTTTAGAAATGAAAAAAGAAATTTCAAATATAACCTTATCATTCTTCACATAAGCTTAATTTTGTTTTTTATTTTTTATTAAGTTTTAAAATTTTAATTTCAATATAGTTAACATACAGTATTTTGTTAATTTTAGGTGTACAATACAGTGATTCACCAATTCTATAATTCTACACATCATTACTCAGTGCTCATCATAAGTGTACTCTTAATCTCCATCACCTGTTTCACTCATCCTCCCCACTTCCCCTTTGAGATACTTTATTTTAAATGGCTACCCCCAGTTAAGGTTAATATTTTTTTCAACCAGAACATATTTTACTTGGAGCATGTTTCAGAATTTATGGTTCTAAAAGATATATATATAAAACATTCCATCCAAGAAAAATAGAATACACATTTTCTTCAAGTACACCCAGAAGAATCCCCTGATTAAATCACATAAAAAGAGGTAACAAATATTACAAGCTTAAGAAGACTGAAATCATACCAAGTATGTTTTCCAACCACAGTGGTGCAAAACTAAAGATCAACAATAAAAAAAAGCTAGAAAGTCTACAATGTAAATATTAAATATTTAATATATAAATATTATATAACACAGTACTACACAATAGGCCAAATAAGAAATCAAATAGCAAATCAGAATATGTCTCCAAACAAAAGAAAAATAAAACACAATATTCCAAAACCTATGGGATGCAGCAACGTAGATGTTAGAGTTAAATTTATACTGTAAATGTTTGTGTTAAGCAAAAAAGTTCAAATAAACAACCTTACACCATAAGAAACTAGAAAAAGAAGAAACTGGGTTGAAATTTAGTAGAAGGAAATAAGAAAAATTAGAAATAAATAAAATAGCAAAATAAACAATAACATAACATTGAATATAATGACCATTTTTTTCTAAATAACAATGCAGTGGTTTAATGACATTAAGAGGAAAAAGAGTGAAGACTCAAAAACTAAAATGAGAAATGGAAGAGAAAACAATACACAGGTAATCACAGAATACATAGTGTAATAACAGATTCCTATAAATAATTATATTCTAACAAATCAGAAAATTTAAGGAAAAAAAAAGATAATTCTTGAAAATGCATAAGTTACCGTGATTGAATTATGAATCTTAAATCCAACAAATAGGAAGTCAGACGAATAACAAGAATGAAGTCGAGTTAGGAATCAAAAATCCCTAGCACAGAAAAACCCAAGACTACATGGTTTCATTGGTGAATTCTACCAAACATGTAAAAAAAATTAATGACAATCATTATCAAAATCTTACAAAGAATGGAACAGAGCAAACACATTCAAAATCATTCTATGAGGCCAGGACTATCCTGATACCAAAGCAGGATAAGAACAATACAAGAACAAAAAAGTCTAGTTTGTCCAGTATAAGTATAGCTACTCTTTCTTTTGATGTCCATTTGTGTGATAAATACTTTTCTACCCCCTCACTTTTAATCTGTAGGTGTCTTTAGGTCTAAAATGAGTCTCTTGTAGGCAACATATAGATGGGTCTTGTAGTCTTGTCCATTCTGACACCCCATGTCTTTTGATTGGAGTATTTAATCCATTTACATTCAGAGTAATTATTGATAGATATGTATTTTTGCCATTTTATTGGTTGTTATTATTTCTGGAGATTTTCTCTGATCCTTTCTTATTTGTCACTTTTAGTCTCTCCTTTGCACTCAGGGTCCCCTTTAATATTTCTTATAGAGTTGGTTTAGTAGTCATGAACTCCTTTAGTTTTTGTTTGTCTGGGACACTCTATCTGTTTTTCTATTCTGAATGAATAGAATATCTCCCAGAGAGGCCCTGATAGAATATTCCTTGGCTGCAGATTTTTTTCCATTCAACACTTTGAATATATCATGCCACTCCCTTTAGACTTGCCAAATTTCTGTTGAGAAATCTCCTGCTAACTTTATGGTTTTCCATTGGAAGTTAAGGACTTCTTTTGTTTTGCTGCTTTTATGATTTTTTTCTTCATTGCTATATTTTGTAAATTTAATTACCTTATGTCTTGGTGTTGACCTATTTTTGTTGATTTTGATGGAAGTTCTCTTTGCCTCCTAAAGCTGGATGTCTGCTGCCTTTCCCAGATTAGGGAAGTTTTCAGCTATTATTTCTTGAAATAAAATTTCTACCCCTTTTCTCACATCTTCTGCTGGGAATCCTGTAATAAGAATGTTATTGTATGATGATGTCACCGAGTTTCCTGTCTGTTCTCATGTTGCATAATACTTTCTCCCTTTTGTTGAGCTTCATTATTTCCCACTATTTTGTCTTCTAGGTTACTAATTCATTTCTCTGTTTCTTCCAGCCAATTCATTGCATCAAACCTATTTTCATCTCATTTATTGTATTCATCTCTGATTGATTTTTTTTAACTCTTTCATTTCTGAGGTAAGAGTTTTCAGTGATGTCTTCTGTTCTTTTCTCAAGCTCAGTGAGTATCCTTATGATTGTTCTTTAAATTCTCCATCAGGCATGTTACTGTTTCACTTAGATCTCTGGCTATGGACTTATCTTGTTCTTTCATTTGGGATAAACTCCCCTGTTTTGGCATTTTGTCTAGGTCTCTGCCTTCTCATGTTAGAAAAGCCAGTTATGTCTCCTGCTCCTTAAAGTGTTGGCCTTATGAAGAAGAGATCATGTAGTGTCCAGGGTCTGGTACTTCAGAGGGTATCTGAAGTGTGTGCTGTTGCACTTTGCTGTTGTGTTTTGGCCACTCCATCCTTCAGGCCAAATGTCTGCATAGGCTCTCCTTGCCTGCTGTGGGCAGAGTTTGGTCCCTGTAGCAAGTTTCAACTAGGTGTGTTCTGCTTGTGAAGTGAGACTTGACACCAACTCCACCAGAACTGAGGCCCTGCAGAACTCTCTGGTCAGGAGACATGGTGTGGGCAGGGGCCTGCACTGGTCTTCTGCGGGAGGGGTCCACCTTGCTGGGACTGAGGCAAGCTTAACTGAAAGGGCAGTCCTGCGTGAGTGCTGGGGGTTGACGTTTGGTATAAGCAAGTTAGGCAGCTAGTGTCTGTGCTGAACTACTTCCCTTGGGCAGCTCTGTGTTTATGCTGAGGAGCCGGGGAGGGAAATGGTGCCAGCCAGCTCCTTTGTTCCCAGAGAGGCATCCTCTTGAATGTTGTCTCTCAGGGAATTGCTCCTAGAATAGTGACTAACTCTCCCTGTATGCCCCGGATGCTTTCCATGCTATCTGCACCCAGGTTTGCCTGCTTTCTCTCTAGGAACAGCACAGTGGCCTCCTGGCTCTATCCCAGCCAAGGCTGCTGACCTTTAAAACTCAGGCTTTCAACCCCGCTGGTTGCAAGAACTCATAAAACTTAGCCCTTCTACTGTTCCAAACCAATAGCTTTGGGGAAACATTTTCCTTATGTGTTCTCCTCTGTGCTCTTCTCTCTGTCACCCATCTTCATGACCACAGCTCCCTCCCCTTTTCAGCAGCTAAGATCTGTTTCTCCCTTAAACCACATCTCTGCACTTCCTACCTTCCTCGATATGGCTTCTTCTTTCCCGTTAGCGTGTAGTTTATTCTGTCATGTATTTAGGATGATTTGATAGTTACTTAGTTGTGTTCATGGGATGAGATGAGCCTAGGATCCTCCTACTCTGCTGCCAAATTTTTGCGGTGGTATTGCTTTTAATCCACACAAACTTAATTTTGACCATAAAATGAGTTGACTGTATTCTAATATGAACTTTCTAGTTACTTTTTTTCTGGAGAATTTTCTTGAGCCATTTTGGTAAAAGAAAAAAATGTAAGAATCTAGGGAGATATTCTTCCTTTAGCTTGGAAATTTAGATACCTTTTTTGGTGATCTTTACCAAATTGTACTGTCAGAAGACTATGGGCATTCACTCGAAGGATTTTATTACATAATAAAAATCAGTTAAGTTAACATGTAAGGCATCTTTACGCATTTCTTTTTTCCCCCATCCCAATTTCTTTTGACCTTCTCCTTCTCTTCTCCAAAACATTTGAGGAGGTGTTTTAATTATTTTCATACTCATGATTTTCTCCCCGGTGGGTTGCATTTGATTTAAAAAAAAATAGGTCATGTGATTTTATTTTCTGATTTTTTTAAAAAGATTTTATTTATTTATTTATTCATGAGAGACCCAGAGAGAGAAGCAAAGACACAGGCAGAGGGAGAAGCGGGCTCTGTGTGGGGAGCCTGATGTGGGACTCAATCCCAGGGACTCCAGGATCATGCTCTAGCCGAAGGCAGGCACTTAACTGCTGAGCCACCCAGGTGTCCCTGATTTTTTGATATCTGTAAGAATTAGCACAAATCATCACAACTACTAAATTTAAATTTTCTATTTGTTCAAATAATTTCCTAATTATTTTTTTGTCATTTTGGGTGGAAATAAAGTTACTTTTTGAAAGTAACTAAATTAGTCTTAGGATTAATTTAGACAATGAGTTAAAAGTTAAGTGACTATGATTTTTGAACATTTCAAATAGCATTCCAGTAGTTCACTCTTATCTGTGTACTTTTTAGTTTATTTGTTTTGGTCATACTACAAGGAGTAGTGATGACTTGTGTCCATTATCTTCAACCTTAGTATTTTCATTTTGATGCATATTTCTTTTCCTAGGAAATATTAAAGTCTTTAATCTTTTTAAAATAAAAGCTTTGTTGAGATATAACTCATAGAATTCAACATTTCAAAATATATGATTCAGTTATTTTTAATATTTTCACAAAGTTGTACAGGCATCACTACTACCTCTTTCAGAATATTTTCACAGCCCCCAAAAGAAACCCCATACCCATTAGCAGTTTCCCCATTCCTTCCTTCTCTTGGCCCCTGGCAATCATTAATCTCTAAAGTTTTTAATCTTTATGATAGAATGAAGTAAATTTTAAATTTACACAGTTGTAGGTTAAACATTAAACATTTCAATAGTTATGGTGCTTTGCAGCAGTATTATTTTGGCTGAAGTATATTTTTATAGTCATCATTTATTTTATTTTATTGAATCTTTCTTTCTAGATAAAATTTCCTACTGTCATCCTAGTTAAAATATTAGTTATTGAGAAAAATATAGGAGGTGCTCCATGCAAAATTCCCTTAGCAATGAATAGGTCAAGAGGAATAGTCACAATAAATTGGTCAAGACTTATATTCAACTATTTTCACAAAGTTTTAAAAGAAAGCACTCTTGGTGAGTACAAGATCTGGATTGCAATGTTACTTAGAGTTCCAGTGTATTATCATTTAAACCACATCACAATCGAATCCAGACTAAACAATATTCAAAACTGGAGGGCTAGGTAAATAAATAGGCTAATTTTAAATTTGTATTTTTGGAGCAATCTAATTTAATAGAGAAAAATCTTAATCTACATTTCTCATTTATTATAAAAGACCATTGGATTTTAGTTTTGGAAGCCATTTCACAATCTTTATTGTAGAAGCCAGAAGATTCAACCAAATTCTCAATCTTATTGATCCTTTATTCTGAGATATCTCCATGTGGGAAAGATATTTGAGAGGAACTAGACCCATGTATGTTGGTAATAGTGCCCACAGTAATTCTAGTTCTACAGTTTCCAGTCAACATATGCATTCTTTTTTAGGCTGGAGTGTGATTCTTACCAAGGTCTGGATGAAAGAATGAAAGTTGAATGCAGAGAGCATTTGGGCAGATATTAGGTTATGGGAATGAACAGACTGTGCCTGCCCTGGGGAATCTCCCTGCACCCCCCATCTGCTGGGAAGCTAGGTACGCTTGTTCTCTTGTAAAAGGAACATTAACTAAATTTCTTAAAAAGTAATGAAAGAGAACAAACTGTAAAAAGGCAGCCAAAAAAGGCAAACATCTGTTACTGAACATGTCTCACTTGACTTCCTTTTAATGTTCTTAGGAATAAATTTATGAACTAGGGAAGGTTCAACACTAATTAGCTGTTTTCATCAAACAAAATGCACCAGACATGGATGTTGAATATGAATGAAAACTTCAGTAGTAATAGTAAGTAGACATAGAAAGTATGAGTAGACATACAAAATGCTGGTATCCAGGCTTGGATATTGCCATGACTGTTAATATTGCATTGAGTTAGATTTGCTATAATTTACTTTCTTAAATGATCAGAAAAAAAGTTTAAAAGTCAAATGTATTCATTAAACTATAGGTGGATTAGTTGCAAAGTTTTCTTTTCAGGCTTCAGCTAATGAGATGGAATGATTTGGAGTAATAAATACAGAGCTACTCGAAGGTAAAGTTTTGTAGCACATGCAAAAACAGTAGTTAATAGTTGGACTTTGTAGTAGTTGCACAGATCCATAATCCTTTATTCAAAACTTTGGGGCCAGATATTCTTAGAAATTCAGAGAATTTCAAACTTAAGAAAGGTAAGAAGATAAGTGGGTCTGCAGTGAAAACTGTAATGAAAACATATTAATATTTTTCACTAAAGCATATGGATATTCTCATTAAGCCAGAATGAGAGGCCACTATATAGGCCTTTTAAAGTTGGTTTAGGTCAGGCTTTGCCACCAACGGTCAGATGAGTTGAGTGTTCCTCCAAATGAGTTATAAGAAATTTGTTGGTTTTCAAAGCTTTTTGGATTTCTGAGTCTCAGATTAGGAATCATAGACCTATGGTGGTGGTAGTAGCAGTAGTAGTCATAGTAGTAGTAGTAGTAGTAATAGTAGTAGTAGTAATAGTAGTAGATGAAGGTAGATAGGGAAGATAGATAACGACAGACATATACACACATTTATATGTAAACACCTACACATATTATGAAAGAAAATATTGTGATCATATATTCATTGTTCTTGATTTCTTGGCGCAAGAATTAATTTTGGATTACCTGGGATTAATTTTGGATTGCCCATGTTTATATGATTCCTAATGGCAGAATTAGGCAGATGTGATTTTATCTTGTGGATAGATGCCGCCTCCTGTAAGAACCATTTGCTAACCCCCACCTAAAAGAGCACCACTGCCTTTATTTTCATCATACAAGATACTATGACATGATAGTATATTGTGGATCTCTTTATTAGTTTACCTCTGGCCTTCCTTTCTAAGTGTAGGCTCCATAAGGCTGTTGACTTTTAAGATCACTGATGCAGCCCTGGTGCCTAGAGTAATACTTTCATAAGGTAAACATTCAGAAAATATTTGCTGAATAAATGAATAACAGTTTGTTTGAAATTTTCTCTAAAAGGAACACAAAAGAGACCCAAGTTCCCAAGGCAGTGAAAGACACAGCCATGATAATATTAGAGAGAGGACAAAGAAAAAAAATTATTTAAAGATGTTGCATCAATCTTACTGTAATTATTATATTTTTTATGCATTGACCAAAATGAGTTGTGCAATTATTGATTCTTTGTTCTGAAATATACTTTTCCCCCATTCCCCTTTTCTGGACTCATTGTCATTTTGTCAGGAAGTTCTCATTGTTGGGTTCTCTTTCTTTTTTCTTACCTCCTCCAACACTCATTAAAAGACCCTCCGGGTAACCTAGGTTACTAGGTAACACAGTATCCAGTTCTCTGTGGCACTAATTTATTTTTTTTATTTTTTTATTTTTTTTTTTTTTTGTGGCACTAATTTAAATCATGGGTAGATTTTAGGAAATCTTGAGGAGTGAAGGAATATTGTTTAGATCTTCCCATTCCATGACTCAATAGCATTGTTTTCATCTAGGAACTTGTTACAAATGTAGAGTCTAGGATCCCACCCCAGGTCTGTTGAATCAGAATCTTGTGTTTGAACAATATCAGTAGTGATTGATAAGCGTATTAAAGTTTTAGAAACATTGCTTTAGATCATTCCCCATGATATTCTTTTAACTGAGCTTTGGTAGGTAGTGACAGTGTATACAAAGTAATTATTTTTTTTTTTTGACAAATACTTGAAGTGCAGCTATGCTGGGTTGAATTTAGAGTCACGTGGTGGAACAGGAATGTATTTTCTTGGGAAGTCGAGGAGTGAGATTATAACCAATCAGAGCTAATAGAAGCATATTCTCAAATAATGAAATAGAACTACACTGAATGTCAAAATTGGTCTGGGAAAATATGCCAGATATTTTGATAATTAGAGCTTTCACCCAAATGGATTAATCTGGGTAATTTCAATAAACTGATATATTTGTCCAAGTGTATCCCAAGTCTCTAGTGATTTATGAGCACATTAAGGTTTGAGGAGAACTTTTTAATGTAACTCCCTATAAAAGTCCTCCAAATAAGAAATGGTAGTCAGGTTGCAGTTAGGGGGCTGGGCAGGCTTTGACCTTAGTGCATTTGATTGGCAGCTCTGAATCCCATTATGATTAAGTCCTACTGACTCCCTACAAAACCATGGGATCTTTTCTAAAAGAAATAAAAGTGTGAAACAAAATTGCTGAGTGTCAATCAAATTAAAAACCTAACAAACACCAATGCTGTCTTTGTTCACTATATCCTGACCTTTTGCAGTGATTAAAAATCTGCTTGTGTCACCAGTTTCACTTTTTGAAGAGAGTAGTGTATTGAGTCTAAATCCAAGCCACCTCTTACTTCTGTAATAAAGATATTAAGTGTCTCAATTTCCTAAGCAAAATGGGAATTAAAATATTTATTTTGCAGAGTCTTGGTGAAGATTGGAGAAAATGTACATAAAGCACATAATAGGTTCTAGTTCCAGGTCTAACATATAGTACATAAATCTCATGATGATGACCAAACTCACATTTACAGTGGTTTCACATTCCAATAAATCCCAAACAAAGGGGCAAATGAAAAGGATCGAATTCAAAAATTTAAAACACTCTTTAGTTTGTAATTGATTGTTTTTGGTAATAAATTAACTATTTGGGAGGTTAGTTTAAACCCAAAGGGGGAAACATACTCAAAGTCAAATAAGTACCTTATAACTATTTAAGCATCAACTTCAACATCAGTGTGAACACAAGCATGTTAGAATGCCCCCAAATTGTAAAATGGAAACTCATTTTCTTATTTTGTCTTTTTAATTCCAGCTTACAAAAAACAGTCACATGTGTTTACAGATTCATATAGTTTAAGACTTGATAATGAAACAGCTCATTTTGTCCTTTGGCATTCTTGAATTTTCAAGTTTTCAAGAAAACATCCAAACCACAGGAGATATTTGGAACCACATCATGTCCTAGGAAGTGGTATACCTGAAAAAAATTATGAGTTCCCAAGGTTTTTTCATTCTTCTCTTTTTCCAGGGGAGAGACTCTCATCATAAGCTCAAGGAATTTTTCTACCATGTTATTTGAAAAATTTCTATTGTTTTATATGTCAATTATACACAACAGCACATTATACTTATCTACATATCTATGTATCTTAAAGAATAATACTAAAGTAAATACTTAGAGAACTTAATAACTGTGTCTTTGTCTTCATATCCTTTTTTTTTAAAGAACAGTTTTTAATTTATTTATTTGAGAAAGAGAATGAGAGAACATGAGTTGGGAGGAGGGGCAGAGGGAAAGGGAGAAGCAGACTCTCCACTAAGTATGGAGCCTGATGTGGGGTTTGATGCCAGGACCCCAGGATCATGACCTGAACTGAAGGCAGATGCTTAATCAGCAGAGCCACTCAGTCACCCCTTTGTCTTCTTAGAAACCAATCTCAACTTTATGCTCATTATTTTCTTGCTTTTCTTCAGAATTTTAATGAATATACACATATCTCTATTTAGCATTTTGTTTACTTTTGCTTGTTTTTTAACATTATGTATATGGAATCATAATGTCTTGTCTTTCTTCTTGCTTAACGCTCTATTTTTGAGATCAATCTTCATAAATGTCTATGTGTGCCCCTGTGTTTCCTTCATTTTCATGGATGCACAACATCCCATTGAATGATTACACTACAACTTGATTATTCTTTCTGTTGCTGAGAGATATTTGTTCCCCCTTAGTTATTTCCTATTATGAACAATTCTGCGATGTTCTTTCATATGCCTTCTGAAGTATATGTGCAAGAGTTTCTCTAGGGCAAGAATTCCCAGCATCAATGTGAACCTACATCCTTCTGCATCAAGAATAAGTTTATAGATGCTGGGATATGATTCCTTTAGCCCTTGAGGCAGGTGGGCAGGGCCTGGGCAATGGGAGCTCAAGAGCTAATTATTGACTCCATGCATAATTGATCGCCTCCAGTTGAACGGTTGTTCTGGCCAGTGGGCATATGTTTAGTTTTACCAGGCACTAGCAAACACTGTTCCACTCCCAGCAGAAGCTTATGAGAGTCCCCATCCCTTCATATACTTGGCAATACTTAATATGTCAAAATTGTAACCTTTGCCAATTTGTCGGGCATGAAATATTTCTTTGTGATTTTAATTTGCATTTTTCTAGTGACAAATAAAGCTGAGAATTTTTCACATATTTCTAGGCCACCATTATTTCTTCTTTGTAAATGTCATACTGTTGTATTTTAGAAAGTGTATTTAGATGCAATTCTACCTCTTTTATTTTGTGCTCTTTATTCTTTCCATTTCCCTCTTTTTCCCAACTCCTTTGTTGAAAAAAGACATTTTTTTTGGAAATTGATTGACATATTTTTCCCTCTTGTTCCATTTTTCCTAGTACTAGTTTGTCATTGTACTAGTTTTCCTTATACTAGCTTGACATTTATATTCTTGTTCTTACTTTTGTAAGTGGTTAACCTATAGATTCTCATATACACACAACATAAAGTATTTTTACCCACTTCTCATCTCATGCAGAAATCTTAGATTTCCTTAACAAAGTTTAGTTGTCTCTTAGTTTTTTAAGTTTTTATTTTAATTCCAATATAGTTAGCATACGGTGTAATATTAGTTTCAAGTGTACAATATAGTGATTCAACAATTTCATACATCACCTGGTGGCTCATCACAGACAAGTGCACTCCTTAATCCCCATCACCTTTTTCACCCATCCCCCTACCCACCTCCCCTCTGGTAATCATCAGTATGTTCTCTATAGTTAAGAATCTGTTTCTTGGCTTGTCTTTCTCTCTCTCTCTCTCTTTTCCTCCTTTGCTCATTTGTTTCTGAAATTCCACATATGAATGAAATCATATGGTATTTGTCTTTCTCCAACTGACTTATTTCACTTAGTGTAATACTTTCTAGCTCCAATCCATGTCATTGCAAATGGCAAGATTTCATTCTTTTTTATGGCCCAATAGTATTCCATTGTATATATGCCACCTCTTCTTTTCCCGTTCATCAATTGATGAACACTTGGGCTGCTTCCATATTTTGCATATTGTAAATCATGCTGCTATAAACAGAGGTGCACGTATCTTTTTGAATTAATGTTTTTGTATTCTTTGGGAAAATACCCAGTTGTTGGGTATGGTAGTTCTATTTTTAACTTTTTGAGGAACCTCCATACTGCTTTCCACAGTGGCTGCACCAGTTTGCATTTCTACCTACAGTGCATGAGTGTTCCTTTTTCTCCACATCCTTGCCAACACTTGTTTTTGTGTTGTTGATTTTAGTTATTCTGACGAGTGTCAGGTGATATCTCCCTGTAGTTTTGATTTGCACTTCCTTGATGGTAAGTGATGATGAACATCTTTTCATATATCTGTTGGCCATCTGTATATCTTCCTTGGAGAAATGTCTGTTCATGTCTTTTCATTTTTAAATTGGATTACATGTTTTAGGTGTTGAGTTTTATAAGTTCTTTATATATTATGGTTATTAACACTTCACTGGATATGTCATTTGCAAATATCTTCTCTCATTCCATAGGTTGCCTTTTAGTTTTATTGATTGTTTCCTTCACTATGCTGACAATTTTTATTTTGGTTTAGTACCAATAGTTTACTTTTGCTTTTGTTTCCTTTGCCTCAGGAGACATATATGGCAACCTAGAAAAGGGTTGCTCTGGCCAATGTCAAAGAGGTTACAGCCTGTGTTTTCTAGTATTTTGATTGTTTCCTTTCTCACATTTAAATCTTTCACCCATTTTGAATTTATTTTGGTGTGTGGTGTGGAGGAGTGGTCCAGTTTCTTTCTTTTGCATATTGCTGTCCAATTTTCCCAATACCATTTGTTAAAGAGATTGTCCCATTGGATATTCCCATTGGATATTCTTTCCTGCTTTGTTGATGATTAATTGACCACATAATTATGAATTTATTACTATGTTTTCTATTCTGTTACATTGAGCCATGTGTCCATTTTTTGTGCCAGCTATCAGTTTTTCCTCATTGAGTATGTTAGCTGTGGATTTCTCATGTATGACCTTTATTGTGTTGGGTATATTCCCTCTAAACCTACTTTGTTGACAATTTTTATCATGAATTAAGTTTGAAGTTTGTCAAATGCTTTTTTCTCTATTGAAATGATCATATAGTTCTTATCCTTTCTCTTATTGATGTAATGTATCATATTGATTGATTTACAGATATCGAACCACTCTTGCACCCAGGAGTAAATCCTATTTGATCATGGTGAATGATTTTTTTTTTTTAATGTATTGGTGAATTGAATTTGCTGG
The DNA here is from genome assembly GCF_053574225.1 of Canis aureus. NCBI lineage: Eukaryota > Metazoa > Chordata > Mammalia > Carnivora > Canidae > Canis > Canis aureus. The sequence goes on along the minus strand of NC_135623.1, from coordinate 54,344,323 downwards.
TATTTTACGGAGGATTTTTGCATCTATGTTCAGTGTGGATAGTGGCCTGTATTTTTCTTTTCTAGTGGTGTCTTCAGCTGGTTTTGGTATCAGCATAATGCTGGCCTCATAAAGTGAATTTGGAAGTTTTCCTTACTTTTCTATTTATTGGAATATTTAAGAATAGATATTAACTTTTCTTTAAATATTTGGTCAATTCACCTATTAAGCTATCTGGTCCTGGAATTTTGTTTTTTTGGGGGGAATTCTTTGATTTCTGATTCAATTTCTTGCTGGTTATCAGTCTGTTCAATTTTTTTTTTTATTTATTTCTGTTTCAGTTTTGGTAGTTTATATGTTTCTAGGAATTTATCCATTTCTTCTAGGTTTTCTTCTCTGTTGGCATATAGTTTTTCATAATATTCTCTTACAATGATTTGTATTTCTGTGGTGTTGGTAATTATTTCTCCTCTCTCATTTGTAATTTTATTTTTTAACACCTTTTCTCTTTTTTTTCTAGATAAGTCTGCCTAGAAGTTTATTAATTTTATTGATTTTTTTTCTCTCACAGAATCAGCTCCTGGTTTCATTGATGTGTTCTATTGTTTTTTTTGTTTTGTTTCGTTTTGTTTTTGTTTCGGTGTTTTTTAAAAAAAATCTCGATATCATTTATTTCTGCTCTTTTTTTATTTAAAAAAATTTTCTTTTTTTTTTTTTTAAGAGAGAAAGAGAGTGTGTGTGAGCTGGGAAAGGTAGGGGGAGAGAAAGAGGGAGAGAGAGAATCTGAAGCAGACTCCATGCTCAGTGCAGAACCTGATGCAGGGCTCATTCTCATGACCCCAAGATCATGACCGGAGCCAAAATCCAGAGTTGTATGCTTAAATGACTGAGCCACTCAGGCACCCCTATTTCTGCTCTGATCTTTATTATTTCCTTCCTTCTGTTGGTTTTAGGTTTTGTTTGTTGTTCTTTTTCTACTTCTTTAGGCATAAGGTCAGGTTGTTTATTTGAAATTTTTCTAGCTTCTTGAGAGAGGCCTATATTGCTATAAACTTCCCTCTCAGGAGTGCTTTTGCTGCATCCCAAAGGTTTTAGACTATTGTGTTTTTCATTTTCATTTGTTTCCATGTACTTTTTAATTTCTTCTTTATTTTCCTAGTTCACCCATTGATTGTTTAATTGCATATTATTTAGCCTTCATGTATTTTTGTTCTTTCCAGACTTTTTTTTGTACTTGACTTCTGGTTTCATAGCATCGTGGTAAAAAAAATGCATGCTAGGACTTTGATCTTTTTTGAATTTATTGAGCTGGTTTTATGGGAGAACATTCCATCTGCCCTTGAAAAGAATGTATATTTTGCTGCTTTAGGATGGAATGGTTTATAATTCTGTTAAATTTGTGTATTTCAATGTGTAATTCAAAAAGTTTTTGTTTCCCTGTTGATTTTCTGTTTAAATAATTTGTCCATTGATGTAAGTGGGTATTAAAGTCCCCTTGTATTATTATTGACTAGTTCCTTTAATTTAGTTACTAAATGTTTTATGTATTTGGGTGTTTCTATGTTGAGTGCATAAATATTTATAATTATTATATCTTCTTGTTGGAATGTTGTCTTTATTATTATATAGTGTTGTTCTGCAGCTGTCTTTAGGTCTAAAATGAATCTCCTATAGGCAGCATATTGATGGAGCTTGTTTTTAATCCATTCTGTCACTCTGTGTCTTTAGATTACAGCATTTAGTTCATTTACATTCAGAGTAGTTATTGATAGGTTATATGTATTTATTGCCATTTAAAAATATTTTATTTATTTATTCATGATAGACCAGAGAGAGAGAGAGGCAGAGACATAGGCAGGGGGAGAAGAAGCAGGCTCCATGCAGGGAGCCCGATGTGGGATTCGATCCTGGGTCTCCAGGATCATGCCTTGGGCTGAAGGCAGCGCTAAACCGCTGAGCCACCCGGTCTGCCCTATTGCCATTTTATTACTTGTATTGTGGTTGTTTCTGAAGATTTTTTAAAAAGATTTTATTTATTCATGAGAGACAGAGAGAGAGAGAGAGAGACAGAGAGAGACAGAGACACAGGCAGGGGGAGAAGCAGGCTCCACACAGGGAGCCCGATGAGGGACTCCATCCTGGGTCTCCAGGATCAGGCCCTGGGCCGAAGGTGGTGCTAAACTGCTGAGCCATCTGGGCTGCCCTGAAGATTTTTTTCTTATTCTTTCTTGTTTTTCTATCTTTCATGCTTTGTTGATTTTCTTTAATGATACATTTGGATTTCTTTCTCTTATTATTTGCATGTTTATTAGTGGTTTTTAATACATGGTTACCATTATGTTTGTATATAATGTCTTCTACATATAGCAGTCTATATTAAGTTGATGGTCGCTTAAGTTTGAACTTAGCCTTTTCTCCTCTCCTCCTCATGTTTTTAGTATATGCTATTATATTTTGTAGCCTTTTTTTTTGGTGAGTTGCTTGAATGATTTTTGGATAGAAATATTCATTTTTACTGCTTTTGTGTTTCCTACTTTTATAGTGTCACTTTTGGTCTGTCCTTTCCATTTGGAGTCTGCTGTAGTATGTCTTGCAGGGCTGGTTTAGTGGTCATGAACTCCTTTAGTTTTTGTTTGTCTGGGAAGTTCTTTATCTCTCCTTCTATTCTGAATGGTAGCCTTGCCAGATAAAGTATTTCTTGGCTTCAGTGCAGATATTTTCCCATTCAGCTCATTGACTATATCCTGCCACTCTCTTTTGGCTTGCCAAGTTTCTGTTGAGAAATCTCCTGCTAGCCTAATGGGTTTTCTCTTGTAATTTACTGATTTCTTTTGTCTTGCTGCTTTAAAATTTTTTTCTTTATCACTGTGTTTTGCTGACTTAATTACAGTATGTCGTGGTGTAGATCTGCTTTTGCTGATTTTGATGAGAGTTTTCTGTGCTCCTGGAACTGGATATCTTTTTCCTTCCCCAGATTAGGGAAGTTTTCAGCTATTATTTCTTGAAATAAATGTTCTGTCCCCTTTTTCTCTCTTCTTCTGGGACTCCTATAATATGAATCTTATTATATTTGATGGAGTCACTGAGTCCCCTAAGTCTATTCTTATTTTGTGTAATTCTTTTTTCTGTCTTTTGTCCAGATTGATTACTTTCTATTACTCTATCTACTATGTCACTAATTCATTCCTCTGCTTCTTCCATCCTACTATTCATTTCTTCATTTCATTTATTCAGCTCTTTATGTCTGCTATGTTATTCCTTATCTTTGTGTTAAGTGTCTCACTCAAGTCTCCCACTCTTTTCTCAAGTCTGGTGAGTATCCTTATGATCATATCATTGCTTTAAATTTCTTATCAGCCATATTACTTATATCTGTTTACTTAGATTTCTGGCTGTGGCATTGTCTTTTTCTTTCATTTGGGATATTTTTCTGTTTCCTCATTTTGTCTGCCTCTCTGTTTATGTTTCTCTGTGTTGATAAAGTCAGCTATGTGTTCCATTCTTGAAGTAGTGACTTTATAAAAAAGAAGTCCTGTAGCATCCTGCAATGCAATGTCCCTTGCTCTCCAGAACCTGACACTTTAGGAGAATATCCTATGTGTGTTGCCAATGCTCTGGTATTGTGTGTGATTCACTTTTCCTTTCAGTGCAGTTGTTTACACTGTCTCTCTGCCTTTTGTGGGATCTACTTGCCCTGTGTGCTGTCAGTAGGACCCAGAGAGGCCAGGTCTGAGGCAATGTGCCCACCACGGAACTTGGGAACAGGAGAGCAGTGTTAGCAAAATATGCCAGATTCCTCAAATCACTGGCAGCTGTGGCCTGCACACTGCGGGTGGCTAGGGGTGTGAGGCTCGGTAAGTTCATGATGTTGGCTGGGTGTAGCTGAGCCTGATACACCATAGTAGCTGGGGATATGCACTGCTGGGCTCTGCATGGTAGCTGAGCAGGGCGCACTCAGGCAACTGTGCCCTGGGGCAGCTGGGCAGGGTGTGCAGTTTTAATAAAATTTGTACTAAGCCCAAAGGGCTGATGCTAGCAGGCTTGGAGTGTGGGAGTCCTTAGGAGAACTCCTGGACCAGGCACATTGCTAGCAGGTGAAGTAGCAAATGTGTGTGTAGCCCCACCTCCTGCAGGTGGCTGTGTGTTTATGTGGGATTGTGGTGGAAGAAAATGGCATCTGCCAGCTTCCCTCATTTTTAGAGAAGTCTTTCAACACACTCCAAAAGCAGAATGTACAGATGTGTCTCCCGTTTGCCCCTGGTGTTGTATAAACCGCTGCTTTTATGTTGCTTCCTCATGCAGGTGGCTGTCTCTTTAAGGTCAGTGACCCAGCTGTCACTGTCCCTTGCCACTCACCCACTGCTGACTCAGGAGACGTTAAAAGCTCCAGGCTCCAAGTCCCACTGGTTTTACAAACTTCTGGAATTCAGCCCATCTGGTTTTCAAAGCCAAACATTATGGAGTTTAGTCTTCTCCAGAAGAGCTCCCTGGTGTGAGGGAGTGTTTCTCTGCCCTCTCCATGCATGCAGCTCCCCCGCCCCCCATCCCCTGGGCAGTCTCCCTCTGCCTTTCTGACCTTTCTGACGCAACTTCTCTATATTTAGTTGTGGAGTTTGATCTGCCCAACTTTACTTGCTCTCCAGTTTATTGACATGGATGTGGATGATACTTCAGTGTAAATGTGGAATGGGGTGAGCTCAGGGTCTTCCTATGCTGTCATTTTCCCCAGTACTTTTCCTCCTTTTTTAACCCACAAATAAGACAGGATTTTTTTTATACTTCATTATTTAGGTTTATCTACATGATTACCTTTATTATTTATATTTATATTTATATTTATATTATTTATTTATTTCTTACTTACCATTATATTTAGCATCTCAGACCAGTAGGGTAATTTTATTTCTTGAACGACATATGAAAATCCCTAAATGTGAAAATCAGTGTTTTTCAGCATCCTGAAAAAAAATATTTCTGTCATTATCTCTTCAAATGCTTTTTGCCTTCCCTTCTTCTCCTTTCACTCAATTTCAGCCTTTGCCTCTTCTTTTTCATACTTGCCATCTCTGTCTCTCATTGCTACATCCCAGGTCTTCTTTTTCACTCTGATTTCTCTTTTAGATGATTGGTTCTCCTTTTATTGAATTACCAATTTTAATTGTTATATTTTTCATCTTTCGAATGTCTACTTATTATTTTCCAAATCAGCTTGGTCAATTTTGATATTCTTTTATTTCTTTTCATCCATTTATCTAAGCATATAGAAATCAAAACTCTTATTTTATGTTCTTTATATCTTAATTATAATATTGCAGTCTTTGAGTCTCTGAATATGTAGTTTGTTGTTTCTTCTGACTCCTTGATTGCTTTTTTCTTACGTTTAATGATATTTCTGATTTTGAGCTCATTTTTCTTGATTCTTTTATTGTAAGAATTCCTTGAAACCTGAGTTCAAATTGCTTTCTTTTCAAAATGACTGATCACTTCTTTTACCAGGTGCTTTAGAGCACTACCAACCTAAGACAACTTTATTCTAAACTTTTGCCTTTCATTTTTTGGGGGGAGGTGGGATTGGAGAGGGGGAGTGTTCTGGAGCTCAGAGCTACCCAGGGCCAAGATCATGACAGACAGGGGGGTCTCATAGTATCTCCTTTTTTTCTCTCTATTGGGAAATGATTTATTGCTAGTTTATACTCTAAGGATATTGCATTTCTAGTACTCAGGTTTTTTGAGGCATATTCTCAACTCTGACATTCTTTCATTCTCTGGCTTCAGTGTATTTGTCTTCCAACTGCAAGGCATGTAACTCATTAAGACCCAGTCTCGGGATCCCTGGGTGGCGCAGCGGTTTGGCGCCTGCCTTTGGCCCAGGGCACGATCCTGGAGACCCGGGATTGAATCCCACGTCAGGCTCCCGGTGCATGGAGCCTGCTTCTCCCTCTGCCTGTGTCTCTGCCTCCCTCTCTCTCTCTCTCTCTGTGTGACTATCATAAAAAAAAAAAAAAAAAAAGACCCAGTCTCTAAGTTGTTAAGGTTGTCAGGAATTTCTATGCTATCCTCAAGGTAAATATAGGCTCCCGATCTAATACAATAGTAAATTCAACATTTCTTGTCATATTTGACCAGAAAGGAAATCTATTAATTTCCCATCCACTTAATCATGCAATTAAAATATCTTACTTTTTGTTTTTAGAATTTATTATTGTTTTATGCTGTCATTTGTTATTATGAACATATTCAAAGAAACAAAGGCCCTATTGTGTCTTTTATAAATAGATTTCAATCCTCAGAGAGGCTTACATTGGGATGTAAACTACTCTATCCTACTCCCTTCTTGTCATCAGTCTTTTTATTATCTACTATGTTATACTTAAATTCCTACATATAAAAGAATAATTCATATAGTTTTTATTTCCCTTAGAGGTTTAAGAAACTTTGTCTAGTGATTGGATAATGATGACCTGTGTTTTGCTGGGTCACCTCTAGTATTCCCTAATCTGAAAGTTGAACAGCTTTTTGAAGCCATGGCCACTATAGAGTGGCCAGCATTATCTTTGAGATCACTCCATTTTTCTGAAGAGGTGAAGAAAATACCACATTTAAGAATATCTTCCAAAATGGAGGCTTCAGTCTCCATGAGGAGATTTTGGGATTCTGTGGGTTTCCTGGAACTATTACAATTTCCCATGGATGATTCTATGGCTTGAAAACCCTCCTGTGGTTTGTGTGTGTTTGGGAAAGCTCTAAAATTTAATAATGCAAAGATATTGACTTGTGAAAAATCCCAGAATGATGTGTTTGGTGCCTGCTAGTTCTGCATGAGTACAAGCTTATTGCCATTTTTCTCTTTAAACCACTTTTTGTACAAGAAACAGGAGCAATATAAGAAAGGCAGCTCACTGCTATTTCACAGAAGGTGCTAGTGACATGACTGACTTCTGCTGGGGAAACACAAGTGTTAATAGTCAAGCCTGGCAGAGAAAGATTTTCAGTTTATTTCACATGTTTTAATGTGTAATTGTAATTTTATATGTATATGCTATTAATGATTTTCTCTTCACAGTTACCTACTTTTAAACAAACCTTTCATTTTACCTTTAATGATGTGTTTATATATACATCTGGTAGGGTCACAAAGCTGTTTAAAACTATGAAAATTCTTTGCTACTTAGAAAATAACCCTTTAACCACATTTGGGGTAAGTATTGGGGGTGTAATATGCCAGTTATAGATTATTTTGTTATAGCAAACATATTCTACAATTTCACACTAATACTAGTAATTAGAAATATGTCTTAGATTTAATATCCAAAGTGAAAGGCTTTCTTCCATATCTCATCTGTGGTTAATCAAGAATTTAATCATTATACCATGAGAGAAATTAGCAACATTGTCAAAAGAAAAAAAATCCAGATGAGATATGGGAAGAAGAGGATAATTGATGGATTAGACAGTTACTTATAAAAAGAAGCTGGAAGTGTAATAATGCGTAAATTATCAGAAGTAAGCTTGGTACCAGTTAAACTGTGGCATTTGGGAAATATGTGGGGCAAAGGAGTCTGAACAGTGGTTTGGAATAAATAACACATAGGTTGTTAAAAATTTTTGAAAGCTTTGATATGAGGGTTTAATAAATGACTTACATCTTACATCACGTATTTAGAATGTGTCACTCCAAATGCATTGTCATCAAGTGACTACGAGCTTGAAATAGTTTAAAGAAGCAGGTAATATGTGTGGAAAGAGGGAAGATTTTGAGAGAGGATGGAGTTGAAACATTAAGGCAGAATGGACTTGAAATTTGAATATATAAATATGTAGGAAACTAAGACTTATAAAAAAAACCTCACAGGACTACGTAAATAAAAGTACTGCTTGTTTATGTTACAAAAAAGAGACCACCTTCCCCTTAGCCCCCCAAAAGTCCAAGATAAAAACCAGTTTCTGATTATGTTAAATAGGAAGAGAGAGACACAATGGAGGTTGTGAAGTCAATGAAGTTGTGAGAAAGTAACTGGAAAAAGCATCAGAGACTATCTTAGTAACAAAAATCCTCAAGAATGTTTGTCTGAGACTGTTTTACTTAGCAGCCTTCACATTTGACACCCTTCATCATGGAGAACATTCCAATTCAGTTAGTCTGGCCAAGAAGGAAGCAGTTAAAAAAATATTAAGTTGGCAATCATAAATAGTAGTATCACACATGGACAGTGTGTTCTAAGCCAAGCACATTATTTTGTGCTAAAGTATGGAATATATTGGTTAAAGTTAATTTTTGTAGTTATTAGTATTTTTGTAGCCATGATTACATGTCATGGAACATCTTGAGGGCAACATTTAAAATATATAGATGCTGCTTCAGTTTTATTATCACCTATATGTTGCATGTAAATTTTTTAAAGTACAGTATTATTCTTGAGGATGATTGTTTACTTTGAAAATGAAGAAATCACCAGGGAATTTCAAAAGTAACAAATAGTTACTTAGATGTTACAAACTAATCCTTAAGGTTATTGTGGCATTCTGACATGACTATTGAAGAAAAGTTAACCTTTGATCTTAAAAAGAATGGCATAAAATACAAATTAATATATGTAAATTATATTGCATATGAGAGAACAGTGTGAGACAGAATGAACTTAACTTTAAAAGAAAGATGGGCAGCCCGGGTGGCTCAGTGGTTTAGTGCTGCCTTCAGCTCAGAGCGTGATCCTGGAGACCTGCGATCGAGTCCCACGTCGGGCTCCTTGTATGGAGCCTGCTTCTCCCTCTGCCTCTCTCTCTCTCTCTGTGTGTCTCTATGAATAAATAAGTAAAATGTTTTAAAAAATAAAAAAAAAAAAGAGTTGTAATTTGTTTAAAATACTTAAAAATAATCATTCTTATGTCCTAATACTAAGTATTTTTGCAGTATAAACACAAGTTTCTTCCATATTTCATCTTTACATTTATCCTTTATGTATTTTGAGATTTCATACAAGAGACTTCTTTTGCTTCAGTTGTCAAATAGTGGTTAAACACATATTTGAAACTTAAAAAAAAAAAACTAAAGTAAGAATTTTCTTTGTGGTATCATAAGCATACCATATGACAATAACCAAAATGTTTCCTCTCCCTGACTTCTTATAGAGTCTGAGGGAGAAGACAAAACCAATAATCCAAAATCCATTAGCTTTTTACGCATTTATCAAGATTACCTTAAATTCCTCTTATCTGAGACATTTTTTTCAAAAGCTGTTTTGTGCAAAATAATCATCATGGCAGATTAGATAGTAGATATGCAATTCATCAATGCCTCTGGGTCTAAGTGTCACCTTTGGATCACCCTGAATGACTAGAGAGGGAATGACCCAGTTATTCTGAGGTCTTGTAGAATTCTCTTCCTGAGTTGTTCTTTTATTGTTGACCAATATTGAGGGATGGTAAATAAAATCCACATTAAACACTTTGGTGTAGTTGTTGAAGAGATGCTGTTGAAGCTGACCATCAAATTATATGAGGCTTCTTTTGAAGGACTCATAGAAGAAATTTTCACAAGAAGTAAGTTTGCTTCTCTTACAGACATTATGAATGTTAGAACTACTGTGTTTTCTTCATTGCTCTGTGTATTACTTTCCCAGTCCTGCCATAATAAAATACCATAGACTGGGTAGCTTATACAACGGAAATTAATTTTTTCACAATTCTGGAGGCTGGAAGTCTAAGATCAAGATGCTGGCAGAGTTGGTTTCTCCTGAGTCCTCTCTCCTTGGTTTATAGATGGCTGCTTCTTGGTTGTCTTCACATGGCCTTTTGTCTGTGCACACATGACCCTGGCATCTCTTCCTCTTATAAGGCCACAAATTCTATTGGGTTAAGGCTTCACCTTATGACCTCATTTAACCATAAGACTTTATTTCCAAATGTAGTCACACTGGGGATGAGGGCTTCAAAATATGAATTTTAGAGGAACACAATTCAGTCCATAACATTCTGAATTTTATTTTTAAAGATTTAATTAATTAATTAATTAATTAATTTATTTATTTATTCATGAGAGACACAGAGAGGCAGAGACACAAGCAGAGGGACAAGCAGCCTCCCTGCGGGGAGCCTGATGTGGAACTCAATCTCAGGATCCCGGGATCACGACCTGAGCCAAAGGCAGACACTCAACCACTGAACCACCCAGCTGCCCCAGTCCATAACATTTTGATAGCTAGGAATTTGAGAATCAAATCTGTGTGACACATCAAGTAATATCAGAAAATATTTGACATTATTTTTCTATCCATATTCTACCTTTAATCTGATTTTCTTATTTTCCTTTGTCATATATATTGCATTTTTTTACACTACCTTGAACCTTTTTTATAAGACAGAGGACAGATAAGTAAATATATAAATTCTCATCTGTAGCAGATTTGTATAGATATTTGCTCATTGAAACAATCAGTAGGAATTGTGTTCCTGGGTGCCAAAAGATGCTGGAGGGAGTTCAATAATCACACTCCTCAGAGTATTGTCTTACAGGAAACTACTTAGGCTGCAAAGTAAACCAGGAGTTTATTTGGGGTCTTTAGGAATTTCAATCCAGGAGACATGGATTTAGGAGAAATCTAAGATATGCTCCAAGGAGGGAGGACAAGGACAAAGTATACAAAGGCAAAACTGCAAGCTTATGTAAGTTGTTTTGCAAGAACTCTGACTTGGTGTAGGTAAAAATAATTAATGTTGGTTGATTTAGGATAAGTTACTATACCAGGTGCTAAGTTGGAGTTCAGTGATGTGGACCTCACTCTGAGAACTGCAACAGGATATAGCCGTTTGTGCTTGGGACAGTGTAGCAGTTTATGTTCCATACAGGTGTGGTCATGCATTTCTCCAGGGATCTCCTTGCTCCAAACATTTTAGGGCCCTTGACATTCCTGACTCCATTTTGGATGTTTTTGTTCATGGTATACTTACAAATTTACATCAGTGTTTAGGTTTGTAATATATATATTAGAATGGAATGGTTCTCTCTCCTTTTGATAATAGAATGTTAATGAAATTAAAATTTTACAGATAATGAAGTTGTTTTCCTACCTATGTCAATCCTTCTTTCTCTTATTCTAGAAAACAGTAATGAAGAAAGAACAACAGCCTATCAAACCAGAACCAAAGCCAGGAACCAGGTATATCTCTTTTTTTTTCTCCAGGCATACTTTTTATATGATAGCAGAAAGAGTATAAATTAATGTGCTTACTTGGGGTTACCTTGACTGAAGTATCTAGGTTTAAAGAAATCTATGTTGTTAAAAGCTCACGTTTTTAACATATCTTTCTCAGTGTTTCCATTTAATCCGACTAAGGCAAGGAGAAAAAAAAAATTCTTTCTTTTTTTTTTTTTGAGTTATTAATGATCATTCAGTAGACCAGGCTGGTGCTTACTATATAGTAAGTGGAAAAAGTAGTGTAACAATGCTGTATAATGTTTCAAAGGTTTTGTGTATTAGAAACACTATACTACAATTTACTGTGATAAAAGTATGCCTTTCAATGACTCTGTGAGTGATTCTTCAGATTGCTTTGTTACTATATGCAGCAAATTTGTTGACAAACTTTTGTGGAAAACTATTGATTTTATGAGGTAGATTGGACAGTGAGATGGAAAGAAGAGATTGTGAAAAGTGAAGTAACAGTGAAGTTCTTAGAAGGACAGGTTTCACGCTTGTGTTTTCTTATTCACTGGTAATGCATTCATTCATTAATCCACCAAATATTATTTTAGTAGTGATAGTTTATTCACTTAAAAACAAACATTAAGCACCTGCTATTTTAGGTGCGAAGAACAGAGTGCACACAACAGACTCCTTACATGTATGGAACTTAAAGCTTAGGCAGATTGCAGTTCACCATAGTGAGAGTCAGAAATTGGAATTTAAGTCCTACCAAGTGATAAGGATTTAGTGAGCACCTGTCTTCCAATGAATTCTTAGAAGGCCAATACCTAAGGAGTGAAGACTAATCACAGAACTAAGGGATTCACCTTAGTACTAAGGATAAAACAAATTGATTTGCCTAAACAAAAGCATAAAACCAAGCCTTGACAAATTAAAGATGATAAGCCAGTAATTCAACCACAACCTAGAATAAAAAACTCAACATTCCTTTGAGAACAATAACAGAATCCAGAATCTCTACAATGTACAATGTTTATATACAATAAATAAAATACTAGACATGAAGAAATAGTAAAATCTGGCATGTATCAAAGAAAATGGTATCCCAGATGTTGGAATTAGCAGTCGAGGGCTTTAAAACAGCTATTACAAATGTTCAAAGACCTAAAGGAAAATAAGTTCATAATAACAGAGAATGCCAGTGTCGAAATAGAAACTATAAAAAATAATCAAATAAAAATTTTGGAACTGAGAAATAGAGTATCTGATATGAAAATGGCATTGATGGGTTGAGTAGCATAGTGGGAAAGGCAATAGATAAGATGGGTAAACTCGTAGATCTATACAGACTCATCTGAAGCAAAGAAACATGTAATTAGAATAAAAATGAATAAAGCCTGACTGACCTATAATTTAATATCAAGCAGACTACCATATATGAGTTTGAGTCTCAGGAGGATAAGAGAAATAAGAAGAGGCAGAAAAAAATAGTTGAAGAAATAATGGCTGAATTTTTCCTAAATGTAGTGAAGAGCATCTTTACATATCCAAGATCATCACATCCAAGCAAGATAAGTTCAAGAAAAACCTTATGTAAGCACAGCATAGTCAGAGTTGAGAATTAAAGGGAAAGAACAAACTTTGGAAATAACCAGAAGGGAAAAAATACACATTATTCAGAGGGTTACAGTTCTCAGAATTATGGATGTCTTCTCATCAGAAATGATGGAGGACAGAAGGTAATGAAATTATGTATTTAAAGAGCAGAAAGAAAAAATATCAACTGATAATTTTGTATCTAATGAAACTATCTCACACCATGGAGGATGAAAAAAATTTTCAGTTAAAGAAATGAGATTTTATTGCCAGCTGATCTGTACTTTACTTCATAAAATGTTAAAGGAAGTTCTTCATGCTGAAAGGAAATGATACCTGATGAGAATTTGAATCTACAAGAAGCAATAAGGAAGATTGAATATAGAGAATATATCAACACAAAAATATATTTTTAAAAAAATTTCTTTAAAACTGACCATTTAAGGCAAAATTATAACATTATTATGTTACTTATAAGTTAGGTAGATGCAAATATGTGTGACAATAATACTGAAAGAAATAGTTATTCTCTTGCCAGTTTCTTTCATTTTATGTGTAGCAGTATTAATTCTAAGTAGAGTGTGGTAAGTTAAGAAAGCATATTACGTTTCCCAGAGCAACCACTAATACAAAAAGACAAGCCTAAAAGGCAGTACAAAATGGAAATGGAATACCAAAAACTATTGGGTTAACCCACAAGAAGACAGTAAAAAGGAACATATTGAGTGAATAAAAAAATAAATAGAAAATGGTAGACCTAAATTCAACTGTAGCCACATTTATATTAAATATACAGAATAAATAATATACTTAAATGTAAAAGCTTGTCAGGCTGGATGAAAAAGCAAGAACCAACTCTCTACTCTCTATAAAAGATGAACGTAAAGACATTAATTGGAAATAAAAGGGTAGAAAAAGATAAACAATGGAAAAAGCTAGCAGAAGAGTGTTAGAGTGGCTGTCTTAAAATCAAAGTAGGCTTCAAGAACTATTTCTAGAGATAAAGAGGACAGACACTTCATAATTGTGAAAGAATCAATTAATCAGAATTAGATAATAACCCTAAATGTACATAGCCAAGTAATAGACATTCTAAATAAATACAGCAAAAATTGACAGGATTAAATAGTAAAATGGATGATAACTCTGTAATTATGGCTGGAAAAATTTCCTATCCCTCTTTTAGTAATAGGAAAATCAGTAAAAAGAATAAATAGTGATATCACAGATTTGAACAAGCCCCTGGACTAATTTGACCTAATTGACCTTTATAGAAGTCTACATTCAACAACTGTATAAAATACATTCATTTTAAGTGCACATACAGCATTCATTATAGAGATAAGAAAGCAATGAAATAAATAGCAGAGAAACAATATAGCAAGTTAACAAAGCCAAAAATTGGTTCTTTGAAAAGATTAATAGAATTTGTAAGGTCCTAACAAAACTGGTTAAGAAAAAGAAGAGATAAAACACAAATTTCAGTATTAAAAAAGTGAGAGTTGGGAATAACTTCATGCCGACTACATGCAACTAAGATGAAGTGGACAAAGTCTTTGAAAAAGACAGCATACTAAACTGACGCAAGAATAAATAGAAAATTTGGATAACCCATGTCTATTAAGGAAATGGAATTTGTTATCAAAAACGTTTCCACAAAAATTGCTTTAAGGAAGTCTTTTTTTTTTTAAATAACTATTTAATGTTGTTGAAACCAGCTGATCTTATGTAAGTGTTTTTCCTGAAAATATTCTTTACCTGGTTAGTATTAGGAGTCTTTTTTCCTCATAGGTGTCACTAAATTAAAATCTGGTCCAGCCCTTTCAATGACTAAAAAATTATACGATCTGAAAGATAAGTGTTTATTATAGTTATTTTACTGGAGCCAGCCAGCTAATCTGAATGCTAAACATTTTCCTGTACCATCTGTTGCAGGCATAAAGAGCTCTGGCAAAGTTTTGCAGGGATATCTAGCTAATTCTTGCAGGGATATCTTAAACATTTTAGTGAATGGTGGCTAAAGGGGAGTTTAGAGGTCTTTTGAATTAATTCTTTTAATTTCCAGTTGAGAAAACAGATTCAAAAAGATTAAGTGACTTCTTCAAGGTCGCAAAAGTAAAAAAAAGAAAACAGAACTGCTAACGAGGATCCAGCTCTTATTTCTCATGCTGCCTTATGCTGTTTGTATCTTAAATGTTAACAACCTTTCTGATCATTAGGTTGGAGAAGTAGACTGAAACCTTAAAGAGTTAGCAAATCTTCGAGTGGCTGTAGTGATTAAAAAGTATCACTAGGACAGAATTCCAGGAAGAGGGAAAACAATGTGAAAATAAAGCAAAGTGGGGAACCATATAAAGCTGTAAGTGTATCACATAGAGACACACTTCATTGACTATATCTAAGTGAAACAATGTTTATATTTTTTGTTTACTTGAAATCTTGTACCACTTCTATCATAGAAATTCCATGAAACTTTAAAATCCAAATGTTGGGACCCTATAAGCTTGGCTTGAAGGAGTTTTTCTTGTTAGGAATTTCCCATGTATTTTCAGTTAGAGGTTTCTTTAGAGTCTGCATGAAGCAGAGTGTGTTATAACCTTCCATCAGTCATTGGGCAACTTTAATAAAGTACTGGCCAATTTCTGAAGTACTTTTGCATTTCAAGGGTAAAAATATGTCACACATATATTATTACCGCTAAGCTACAGTAAATAGAAAAGAATTGTTTTCCCCCCCTCTTCTTAGTTATAGAAAAAAAAAAAAGAAAAAATGATGGAATTCATTGACACATACCCACAAGCTTTGCAGGAACCCTCTACATTTAGCAAATAGGACTGGTTTATGCAGCCACTGAGCAGGATTTTTTAAGAAGACAGTCCCTTGTCTGTTAAATGGTGGGGCTAGGAAGTTAAGTAAACTAAAAATAATGCTGCTGCTGCACTTGATTTGGAGTCAAGGCAAATTTGTACACCCACTCCTTTTCATGGGAGGGAGTAGAACCTGTTGCCTTAAATAGATAAATGGTGGTCGATAAAGCAAAGTCATGATTATTTCTGTCCTAATCTTCAATGATCATAAGCATAAAAGATAAGTTTTCAAATTTCTATTTTTTGGGCCTTATCTCCCTGTTTTTTTCAACTGTGAAGATCTCAAAATTCAGAAAGAGAAGAAAAATGGCATGGTAGTAGTGCTTAGGTACATTTGCCTATACAAATATGTGTACAGATATATAGAAGACTTGTCATTAGGATTACTACTAAACGAGGAGCTGTAATCCTCAAATCCAGGACATTTAGGTTGAATTTAGTAGGTTGTAGACTCCAAAAAGAGGCTATTTGCTTTTATTTTTGGATTCTTTAATATATATATATGTGTGTATTTTTATGAGAGGTGATCTTATTGCCTTGATTTTCTAATTCTGCTGTAAATATTCATTTCATTCATATAGTTTTCATAGATGAACATTTATAAAACTGAGTTTTGAATGGTTTGTTTCTTCAATGTTTTAATTTAAATAATAAATTTTCAAATTGTTAAAATTCTCTAAGTTTCAGATAGTTAGAAACCCATAAGATTAAACTGTGGTTGAGTACCTGGGTGGCTCAGTCAAGCGTCTGCCTTTGGCTTAGTTCATGATCTCAGGTCCTGGGATCGAGTCCCACATTGGGCTCCCTGCTGAGTGGGGAGTCTGCTTCTTCCTCTGACCCTTCCCCCTGCTCATACTCTCTCTCTCTCTCTCTCTCACACACACACACACAGTCTCTCTCAAATAAATACAATCATAAAATAAAATAAAATAAAATAAAATAAAATAAAATAAAATAAAATAAAAAACTAGAGTTGAGAAAGCCTGAAACCATTATTAAAGGAAGGTTGAGTTAATCATTTCAATGAAAGTCAAGCCATCTCAGTTAAATTAGAATTGTCAAAGGAATATTTTTGTGAGTTTAATTGTTTTTTAATGTAATGTACCTAATATAAGATTTCCAAACCAGAAATAAAGACAAATAGATGTAACTCTTAATTTTTAGTTTACAAAAAGTAATTTGTACAAGAATTGTGGATATGTATTTATTTTTTACCTCAAAAAAGGTAAAGATGACATGATATTTTTCAGTGAAGTGAGGTCTTGTCTTTTACTAGCGTCATCTTTTTGAAAATCTCTTCATTAACTTCTTAATGCTTAACCTTTTTTCTCTTATTTTTATAGGATATCTTTAAAGTATCAAATGCAGTTTATATTGTTCAGTAAAGGGAAATATTGCTTCAGTGTACATGAATCCATTCTCAATATCTAAGTGAAAATTGTGAGCTAGGAGCTAAATTGATTGTAATCTATTGTACTATTATGATGACAGTGTACCTTTATTTTCTGTAAGATCTTATATATATAAATAGTCTTCTTTGAGAGCTACTTGAATTTGTTTAGTACCTCTAAACATATGGCAAATTTCTTGTTTTTCCTTCAGATAACCTATTATATTCCATGAATAAGACACTTATTTTCTTTTGATGTCTTTCTGCAGTGAGCTGTTAATCTCTTCCAGATTCATAAGACCTCAGTGATAAATTTTCCTTTTGTTGTATTTCTAAAGAGCATAATTGTTTTTTTCAAAATGATGGACTGATTTGCAAGTATAGAACAGAACAGTTGATGGATCTGTAATTCATAGAGGAAAAACATTCTATTGTTGATTCATAATACTAACTTTCTTGTTGTAATAAGTTCAGAGGTTAGTCATCAGCGTTTCACCTTCTTAGTAACCGTTTCAATTCTGGATGACAAGATGTTATTTGAATATACCATCTATGAAAGAGTGTACCATTTTGGAACCCCTAAGTTCCTTATGTTTTTTTTTTAATTCTTTAGTATTTTAAGTGTGCAGATAGTTCATGTAAATATGTAGATGTGGAATAATTACATACTTCTTCCTTACTATTTTGTAGCATACTGGAACTAAAAGGAGAGTAGTAGCAGGATATGAGTAATATGTTGCTAAAACATAAAATCACACTATTCTAAATTTTCTCTTTTTTTGATATAATGGAATATAGTGCATTTATTGCCATATATGTATGAAGTTCATATTTCAGAGTCTGGAAATTTAGGTGGGTACTTGAATGTTTCCTTTATAACTCTGAAATTACCATTTTTTCCTGGAAGGGGTCAAGCCCTCTTATTTTATCTCAACCCAAGTGTACAGTTTACCAGGATGCCTGGGTGGCTCAGTGGTTGAGCATCTGCCTTAGGCTCTGGTCGTGATCCCAGGATCTGGGATCAGGTCCCACATCGGGATCCTGCGAGGAGCCTGCTTCTCCCTCTGCCTGTGACTATGCTTCTCTCTCTGTTTGTGTCTTTCATGAATAAATAAATAAATCTTTAAAAAAAAGTTTACAGTTTACCGCCTCATGCCTTTGATCTCTTCAGAAATTTTGTTACCTAATAATGTAACTTTTTCTTGTTTATGGTTGGATATCTTCCATGAACAGTTTTTTTCTGGGTCAGTACTCAGTCTAAGGATTTATGAAAATAAATTTATGGGGAATAATATTTCTCCAATGATACTTCCACTTTTGTGTCCTTTCTTTGAAGAATAATAGAATCTCAAAGATTAAGGAAACTTAGAGATTTTCTACTGAAACCTTCTATCCAAAGGGTGCATCTTTATAGCATGGTGCCCACAAAGACTTTACTTAAAAACTCCAGGGATTCATAATGCCTGTCTTCAAGTGGCATTTCATTTAATTCTCAGGACTGCTCTGACTTTCAGACAGTTCTCTGTGTGAAGCTCATTACCCATCTAGCTTGAGCTGGTACCCATTGGTTCTGATTTGTCTTCATGAAGCCACCACCCTAATTAACAGTCTTCTCTTTTTAGATTAAGCCCTTCATTATAATGTTTTTGCAACATCTTCATTGGAATGATAATTCAACCTAGTTTAAGCAAACTGATGCTTCAATCAGTATGCTCACGTAAGAGGAGATTCCAAGAAGATAGAGAATGGTGGGCATCTATTCTTTGTTTAACATCTCAGGCTCAACTGATCCAACAGACTCAAGTACAGTTGGCCCCATATTGGAACAATGTGGGTTTGGACTGCAAGGGCCCACTTATAGGAGGATTTTTACAGTGTAGTGTATAGTCTATTTTCTCTTCCTTATGATTTTCTTGGTAACATTTTCTTTTTTCCAGCTTACTTCATTATAAGACACATATAACATACAAAATATGTGTTAATTGATTTTGGATATTATCAGTAAGGCTTCTAGTCAATAGTAGGTTATTAGTAGTTAAGTTTTTTGGGAAGTAAAAATTATACACAATTTTTTTATTGCTCGGGGGGGGGGGTCAGTGCCTCTAACCCCCATGTTGTTCAGAGGCCAAATATAATGTCTTTAAGATGGACTCTCTTTTCATTTATTTAAGGTCTGCTTGCTCCTGCTTGGCTTTAATATCTCCTACAACAGATTTTCTCCCCATGGTAGAAAAAAGTGGCTGATTTCTAGCTGTTTGCAATTATTACTTCCTCTCTCACCAAAAGGAACAGCCTCTTATTACATATACACACCCACTAACCACCTCCTTCCCCTGGAATTATTCCGGCAGACCTTCTAGAATGAGTAACATGATCAGCCCTAGGCAAATCATGTAGGAGTCACATGAGTGGACTGATAGACGTGCAGTTCTACAAAAGAGAGGAGGAATAAAACAGAGGAAAGGAACAGGTGCCCACCACACTCCAAAGTATCCCTTCTACAATATGTTGCTTAGGAAAAACACAATATTTTAGGTGGGATTTTATCTATACAATGTAGAGTGGGACCAAACTGTCAATGCTGGGGACCAACGCATGAAGCCCATTATTATGTCAGTTCTGGTGGGCAGTTTCTAAAAGGCAATATGCAGATTTATTTAAAACTGAAAAATAAAACCCTAAATAAGCAAACTCTGAGAGCTCAGATGTTCTAATGTGTCTGCATTTTGTTCTCCTTTCATCTCTCCTTTTTTCTCTTTCTCTACCCCTCTTTTCCTCCCTATATATATTGCCAAGCACATAGGGAAAAATTGTTGCTCTCAGGGAATTCAGAGTATAGCGGGGTGATACAACCAGAGATAATTACAGAGTAACGTAATTGCAGCGATGGAGGAAAGGTACCTAAGCATCTTCATAGGTCTGAGAAGAATTATTTGCACAGTCATATACATTAACTAATTGCAGAGCTTTGCAAGTAAAGCTATCACATTCCAACATTGGATTTAGTTCCTTGCCACATTTACCTAAGATAATTAGCTCACATATTACCTTTTCAAGAGTCCCACACCTACCATGATACACATTTAAAATTATGTCTTCCATCCCTGCTAGCACTCCCGAACTGCTTTCCTGATTTATTTATTTATTTTATCATAACACATATGCCTTCTAACATATCCTGTAGTTAAGTTGCTTACTGTGATTACTGTTTGTCTTTCCCACTAGAATACAGGCCCAATGCGGACAGGGAGGTTTCTATGCTTTATTTACTAGTGTATCCTCAGTGCTAGAAAAGCATCATACACTGAATGAATGAATGAATGAATGAATGAATGAATATTTGTTCAACGCATGAATTACATTTTTAATCTTTCCTTTCTTCTAATGAATTTTCTTCCCTTTATAGTCATGTGTAGCTTCTATTTCAAGCTTTATACTGCTTTCTGGTATCTTTCCTGGAATATCCCATAGCCATTTCTTAAAACTGAAATCATTATGTATTCTTTCCAAATCTTCTCTCCTATATTCTCTATCCCTATCTATCTATAGTAATGATACTATCTATCCTTTCACCCAAAACCAAATCACTCCCTGGCATAGCAATCTGGTAAAAACAAAACAATAATAATAATAAAATTAAAATGAATGAAAGAAGGGAAATAAATTCCAGATGGCATGACACTCTTTTTATGCACATTCTGGCTCTTGACACCATTATTACTTTAATTACATACCATCCAGTTGATAACTGATAAAATTTGGTCCATACTTACTTACTAGTCCAAACTTCGTAATTCTTATACTCTTTTCTCCTTGAAAGTGAAGACATTTACCATTCTCCAGAATTCTCACATCACATTCATTGTCCAGTTTCTCAAAGACAGTAGATCAATAGATTAATCTGGAAAGTTATTTGCCTGAGCCCAGAAAATTTAACTAAGAACAGCTTCAGTTTTGTTTATGAGATCTTTTCTTGGTTTGTGCTTCTGTTCTCTCCTATGAGTATTTAGTCTGATGGCCATTCTTCTTGAGCAGCATACAATCAGTACAGCCTGAGTTACCGCAGTTCCAGTAAACTCCTAGTGATGCCAATGCTGCTGGTCCTCAGACCACATTTTGAGTAGCAAGCTAGGGGGCATATCTGACTATATCCAGCGTTCCCTTTGATTCCCAGCTCAGTTGGTTTCTGGGATGACATAGTTGCTCTCTGCTACTGTCATCATGTTAATGGAGAGAGCTATGGTAAATCACCTTGATGGTATTCCAGTGCCAAATTTGTACTGTGAAGAAATCTGAAAAAAATAGCTACCAGAGAACTGCATGTCTTAGGAAATGCTACCGTCTCCAAACTCACACACCTTGAAGTCAAATACTACCACGTAGCTGCACGTTCTGTATTCCAGGCCTGCCTTCCTCAGGATCGTTCCTTAGTGGTGCAAGAAAGAGGATAAAGGTAGCTAAGTCTAGGTCAAATAATTGCCTCAGTTATCAATTTCTTTTCCCTGATGTCATTTTGAGGTGCTAGGTTTGTTCTTTGTGCTGATCCTCCACCTACCTTAGGTTTCCTGGCTAATGACTATTTCCCTGGCTTTTAGAATACTTGCTTTACTCTGAATCTTCAAGAACTGTTGATCCCTTGCTTATGACTATTGCCAAGAATTTTGAAACTTCTTCTTAGTTGTTAATTGTGGACCTTTGGTGTCTTCCTTTTATTACTTATTTTCCTGTGTAAGAATTCTACTCAAGAACACTGTACACCCAAGCAGGAGCAAGACTGGCAGTAGACCATTGGCAGCCTAGATCTCTGAATGTGTCCAGAATCCAGCATCGGTGACAGTCACCAAAGATCATTAGATCAGTACTATCTGTTTTTTCCAAACTTGCCCACTTGGATGGAAAAACACCACATCACTAGGCAGGCCAAAGAAGATGCAGAGTAACCAAATTCTGATAGCTGGATTCTCTGGTAAAAGAGAGTTAGAGCACATTGGCTTAAGCTACAAGCTGAACTGGGGACTTCTGCTTTCTTCCCTGGAGTAGAGATGGCTAAGATCCTAGAAAAGTCTTGAGTTTACGTTGTGTCTCATATGCATAGGATATTCCTAATTCCGCCAGTGTCTGCTGAGGCATGCAGCAGTGAGTAAGGAAGAAACAGACTATACAGAATCAGTACCTGTGAAGCAGGATGGCTGGGTCTGATTAAAGGGGAAGACTCTGTGAAGGTGTGATTCCTACATAGAATCAGAATGAAAATGTCCAAGGAGCAACAAGCAGAATAATAGGAGGAAAAAACCACACAGAAACTCTCATCTCTAAATCACAGTAATCATGCCCATGAGCAGAATGGGGATGAATGAATGTTTCAAGCATGGAAAATCAGATTTTCAATTACTTTTCCATGGTAGAACTCACAGAGGGAGAGTAAGGAGGCAGAGTATAGGGAGGGGACTATAAAGTACCACCTCTCTTCTCCTCTGGGTTATGCAGAAGACTCTCCACAGTTCCTGCTTTTCTAATAGAATCGGACCTGCCACAGTCTGCCATCACTCTGTGTGCCTGCATGAGGGTCTCCAAATTCCTGTCAATGATATATTAAGTGGTTGGGACTGCAATATTGAGAATAATATCAGAAACTGTTTTTAGAGTCACCTGAATTCTCTTCTAGGGACAAGGAATCTGTGAACAGGCACCAGCCTTCATTGCCTGCCCTTTTTGTACAGAGATGAGGGAGCCAGATGGCAACGAGTAGAGCCAACTCTCCTCCCTGACTGCCTGAAGCTCGGGTCAGGAGCAGAGGGCTGCCCCAAGAGGAATAAGCAAATTACTGTATTGGGAGGAATAGTAGACAATTCATGTTCCCTGTTTCATAGATAAGCTCATGAAAAATTGACAACTCTGGTCACCATGCCACAGAAAAATCAGCTCCCATTACACCTTTGGCATGAACATCCTAGTCATTTCAGTCATCTTCAGGGTAATTTTTCCCAGTGCCCTACAGATAAAACATGTAGGCACAATAAAAAGGAATTTTCAATGTTTGTATTAAAGAGAAGTCCCTGAAAGTGCATCATAGATTACCTTGACCATAAAACAGAATCAATTAAATTTGAACAAAAATAGCATTTCCTTCCTACTTTGTTTTTCTACTATGTAAAATGACAATTTCATTTTAATTCACAATGAATTGTGCTCCTCCAAAATTTTTATATGTGAAAGAATAATTGTGTTTTTTGAACTGAGTTTGGAATTTAGATATTTCTAAATTGTTTTGAGGAAAAGCTGTTGATAAATTGAAACCAATTAGCAGCAGCAGTAATAACACAACCCATCTTTCCATAGATATGACATAATAGGCTGGGATAATTTCTTTAAGGGAAAAATCAGTTGTGAGGGGGCCAGGGAGAGAAAATCCTCTCAGGATTTTGAAATCCTATATCACTTGCATTTTTGGATAGGTACTAGTTAGAGAACTTCAGGTAGTAAACTGTTTAAAGCAAATACCCCAAGAGGCTTTTAATAGAATATCAACTTCCACTCTTTTATATGATCTAGTTAAAGACATTGCTGTGGAACTGGGAGCAGCCAAAAGTACGAGGCCACATGGTTTTTCGGGGGTTGGGCAGGTTGACATCATGAGGAATGATCACAAGGTATAAAAGGAGTGTATACGGAAAAGGAGGAACTGCATTTCATTCAGATATTGAAACTAGACATTTTGCCTGAATTAAAATGGTGTTATCTTCCACTTTAGGAGACTGTATCTTATTTTTAGAAGTCCTGGGACCCTCCTCTGATTTTTGATGTGTACAGGTTTTGTTAGCATAAAGTACTAAATCCTTGGGAAGGCTCAGAAATGGAGTATTAAATAGTATAAAGGCTATATTATTCAGGGAAATGTAGTATATCCCTGTTCTTAAAAATCTTTCTTTCTTTCTTTCTTTCTTTCTTTCTTTCTTTCTTTCTTTCTTTCTTTCTTTCTTTCTTTCTTAAAAAACTCCATGCTGAACTTAATGCATTGTTTTCAAACTGAACAGACCTCATATAGGGGATTAAAGTAGGCTGCAAACTTATTTTGCTCATTATCCATGTTGCTTTCAAATCTGGCATTCAAAGCATGAGGGCATCACATGTTTCTACTTCAAGGCTGCACATACAGGAAACGAAAGCCCCCAACACAGCTTGGTAGCAGTGGATCCAAATCAGGGCAAATTGTGAAAATTATAACGAAATTGCAAAGCATTTGGACAAAGAGGCATGCTAGTCTAATCGGGAAAACAGTGATATTTACTTTTCCATAATGTAGGTTGGAAGAGGAATTGGGGGAGGGAGGCATCACAAATCTCTTTTAATATATTTCTGAACTTGGCAACCTCAACTGGTTTTGTCACATATTTGCAGCTTAAAAAGTATTTGGCTTTTACAACAGCCAAAATAAGTATCCTTTAATCACTTTCAACCTATGAACAGATGGGCAAGCAGTGCTTTTATAAATGGAGCATACAAAATACTTCAATATCAGCCAAAACTAATTAGTAGCAATATCTGAACCAAACTCTAAAACTGATTTAGTGTTTAATATATATTACCCTATAAGCGTTAACAGTTGAAAGGAAATTCCCTGTTCAAATGTTTGCCAAGCTCAGTGTCTAATGTTCAGACATGATTAACTTACCAATTAACTTATGTATCTTTTCTCACATGTAATCTTGCTTAATGATTTATTCTCTCAATGAAAACAATTTGATTTCATATCTCGATCATAGATTTGTCAAACTTTAAGTGAAAAAGTCAAGTTCAGCTATACAGTAAGTACTAGTCTTTCTCTCAAGCTTTCTTAGGGTGACTTTAGTAGGAGGTGGCCTGAGGACCAAGGAGGTGGTCTCTTCAGTGGTGGAAACTGGTTTTATATCTAGCTTCTTATGACTCACATTTTTATCTTCATTAAGATTTTTTAGAGGAGTTTTATAAAGTCTCTGTAGTGGTTAAGAATCTGTAAACATGAGAATTATCTCCCTATCAGAATTGTGGTAAGACATTGTAAAAGAAAATAAATTTTAAAATAACACTTAGAGGGTAAGCAAAAGATAATTCCTACTGGCTGGTTCTCTCATCCAAGGTTACTTAACCTCCATATATTTGATAGTCACAACGCATTTCCTCCATCTAAGTGTATGTGGTATGACTGTATTGTTTCAGTACTGCTGAAACAAACAAAAGAAGATAAACCTAAAGCCAGTCACCCAAATCATCCTAACCATTTGGGGGTTGGGGATTTCCAAGGCCAAACCTTCTGAAGTCATGACGATTGTGTTTTCTTTTGATTTTATCACATAAAAGGCAAGAAGGGCTTTGAATTCTGACTATGCTAATTATAGCTTCATGACCTTTGGCAGTCACCTAATTTCTTTTGCATCAATGTATAAAATCAGAATAGTAACATATATCCAATAATAGTATTATTATTTTTAAAAAGATTTTATTTATTTATTCGCGGAGACACAGAGAGAGAGGCAGAGACACAGGCAGAGGGAGACGCAGGCTCCATGCAGGGAGCCCGATGTGGGACTCAATCCCGGGTATCCAGGATCAGGCCCTGGGCTGAAGGCAGATGCTCAACCGCTGAGCAACCCAGGTGTCCCAACCAATAAAATTATTTTGAGGATTAAAGGAGAAAATATATCTGAAACAAATATTTCATAAAAAATTGCAGCTACTATTGCTATTAATGGATTTAATTATTGTTTCTTCTATGTTGTACAATGCACATCAGTCAATTTCAGAAAGTCTGAACAAAGCAGAAAACAAGAAACAAATAGAGTTGACCATTGTACAACATAGGGGTTAGAAGTGCTGACCCTCCACACAATAAAAAATTTGGATATAACTTTTGACTCCCCCAAAGCTTAGCTACTGTTGACCAGAAGCCTTACTGGTAATAAAAAGTCAACTGACACACATTTTGTATGTTATATCTATTATATTCCATATTTTACAATAAAGTCAGCCAGAGAAAAGAAAATGTTAAGCAAATCATAAGGAAAATACATTTATAGAACTGTAAAGTATCAAAAAAAAATCCACATATAAGTGGACCTGCACAGTTCAAACCCATGTTGTTCAGTGGTCAACCATAAGCATTTTTCTTTAAACCTAAGTTTTTCTTTACAACCTAACTTTTAATCATGGATTTTCATTTTACTAGAGGAGTTAATGAATCAGAATCTATGAGGACAGGCCCAAAGCAGGAGTTCCTTAAAAAAATTTCTTAGATGCCACCCTTGATTTAGAACAACTGCACTAATACAATCACTAATAATATTTTGGCATGCTTCTTTTTGGACTTATTTATATACGTCATTTAAAAATAATGTTGCAATCATATAATGCATATAATTTAATGTCTTCATTCTCCTAATATCATTTTTTGGAATCGTAAGCATTTTCTTAAGTTATTGCATAATCTTCATAAACATCATTTTTATGATCTCATAATTTATTGATTGGATATAACACAATTTACTCAGATATTTGTTTCTGGATTTCACCCATCATAAATGAAACTATGATTGATATTTTCATACACACAACTTTTCTCAATTTCTATTTCTTTTAGAGGTCAGTCTAGAGAGAATTGCAGGCATACTTTGTTTTGCTGTGCTTCATTTTATTGCACTTTGCCAATAGTAGCATTTTTTTTTTTTCAAAATGAAGGTTGGTGGCAACTCTGCATTGAGTAAGTCCAGTAGTAACATTTTTCCAACAGCATTTACTCACTTTGTGTGTCTTTGTCATATTTAGGTGATTTTCACAACATTTCAAACTTTTTCATAGTTATTATATTTGTTATGGTTCTGTGATCAGTGACTTTTATTGTTACTATTGTAATTGTTTTGGGGCACTACAAACCACACCCATTTGGGATGGCAAGAATAATCCGTAAATGCGTGTGTTCTAACTGCCTACTAACTGCCTGTTCCCCCATCTCTCTCCTCTCCTTAAGCCTCTCTATTCCCTGAGTCACAATACTGAGGTTGAGCCCATCAATAACCCTGCAATGGCCTCTAAGTGTCCAAGTGAGAGGAAGGGTTGCATATTCCTCACTTTAAGCCAAAAGTTAGAAATGATTAAGCTTAGTGAGGAAGGCATGTCGAAAGTCCAGATAAGCTGACTTGTGCCAAACACCCATGTTTTGAATGCAAAGAAAATTTTCTTGAAGGAAATTAAAAGTGCTACTTCAGTGAATACATGAATAAGGAAGCGAAAGTCTAATTGCTGATATGGAGAAAGTTTGAGTGGTCTGGATAGAGGATCAAAGCAGCCACAAGATTCTCTTAAACCAAAGTATAATCTAGCCAGGGCGAAGCCCTACATCTCTTCCATTCTGTGAAGGCTGAGAGAAAGGTGAAGAATCTGCAGAAGAAAAGTTGGAAGCTACCAGAGGTTGGTTCATGAGGTTTAAGGAAAGAAGCCGTCTCTGTAACAGAGAAGTACAAGATAAAGTAGCACATGCTGATGGAGAAGCTGCAGCAAGTTATTCAGAAGATCCAGCTAAGATAACTCACGAAGGTGGCTACAGTGAAGAACAAATTTTCATTGTAAATAAAACAGCCTTATACAGGAAAAAGTGCCATCGTGGACTTTCAGAGCTAGAGAGAAATCAGTTCCTGACTTCAAAGTTTCAAAGGAGAGGCTTGACTCTCTTGTTGGGGGTGAATGCAGTTAGTGACTTTAAGTTGAAGGCAATGCTCATTTACCATTCCCAAAATCTAAGGACCTTTAGGAGTGATGTTAAATCTACCCACCTGTGCTCTACAAATTGAACAATAGATCTTGGATAACAGAACATCTGTTTACAACATGGTTTACTAAATATTTTAAGCCCACTGTTGAAACCTACTGCTTAGAAGGTTTTCTTTTCAAAGGTTCTTTTCAAAATATTACCGTTCACTGACAATGCACCTTGTCATCCAAGACCTCTGGTGGAGGTGGACAAAGAGATTAATGTCATTTTCGTGACTGCTAATACAACATCTGTTCTGCAGCCCATGGGTCAAGGAGTAATTTAGACCCTTGAGTGTTATTATTTAAGAATTACATGTGCGAGGCTGTCACTGTCACAGATAGTGATTCCTCTGGTGGACCTGGTCAAAGTCAACTGAAAACCTTCTTGTAAGAGTTCACTGCTCTAGGTGCCATGAACCACATTTGTGATTCATGGGAATAAGTCAAAATATTGACATAAACAGGGGTTTAGAAGAAGTTGATGCCAACCCTCATGGATGACTTTGAGGAGCTCAAGACTTCAGTGGAGGAAGTAACTGCAGATGTGGTGGAAACAGAAAGAAAACTAAAATTAGAAGTAGCACCTGAAGTTGTGACTGAACTGTTGCAACCTTATGATAAAACTTGAACAGGTAAGTTCCTTCTCATGGATGCAAAGCAAGTGGTTTCTTGAAAAGGAATCTGATACTGGTGGAGATATTATGAACATTGATGAAATGACAGAATTTAAAATATTACATAAACTTACTTGATAAAGTAGCAGCAGAGTTTGAGGAGATTGACTCCAATTTTGAAAGAAATTCTACTGTGGGTAAAATGCTATCAAATGGCATCACATGCTACAGTGAAATCGTTCATTAAAGGAAGAATCAGTCGATGAGAAAAACTTTATCATTGTCTTGTTTTAAGAAATGCAACCTTCAGCAGCTACCACACTGATCAGTCAGCAGCCATCAACATGGAGGCAAAATTCAGCACCAGCAAAAAGATTACGACCCAAAGAAACTTCAGATGGGGGATCCCTGGGTGGCTCAGAGGTTTAGTGTCTGCCTTCTGCCCAGGATGTGATCCTGGGGTCCCGGGATCAAGTCCCACATCGGGCTCCCTGCATGGAGCTTGCTTCTCCCTCTGCTTGTGTCTCTGCCTCTCTCTCTCTCTCTGTGTATGTGTGTGTGTGTGTCTCATGAATAAATGAATAAAGTCTTTTAAAAAGAAAAAGAAACTTCAGATGGTGGTTAGCATTTTTTAAGCAATAAAGTATTTTCTTAAAAGATTTTATTTATTCATGAGACACATACAGAGAGATGCAGAGACATAGGCAGAGGGAGAAGCAGGCTCCCTGTTGGGAGCCTGATGTGGGACCTGATCCTAGGACCCCGGGATTACGACTTGAGCCAGAGACAGGTGCTCAACCGCTAAGCCACCCAGACATCCCTAAGCAATAAGGTATTTTTAAATGAAGGTATGCACATTGGGTTTTTCTTTTTTTAGACATAGTGCTATGGTACACTTAATAGAGTACAGTATAGTATAAACATGACTTTTATATGCCCTGGGAAACCAACAAATTAATTTGACTCGCTTTATTGCAATATTCACTTTTTGATATTCACTGTATTGGGATGGTCTTGAATTGAACCTGCCACTATCTCCAAAGCCTGCTTGTACTTGTGTTTATCATAGGATAGAAGGTGCTTTTCTTTCTCTGAGTGTAAGGCAGCATGTGTACAATTGAGGGGAAGATGGGTTGCCAGTTTGCTTCTGAGTCTTATTTTGTGGTCAGGTTGCACATATAAGTCAGTCAGGGTTTTGACAAAAATTTGTATGGCACTTTTTATTCACTATCATTAACTTGGTATTTTATTGGGCCAGCTTCGATAGCAAAGATGGAATAAGAAGTGTTGATTAAGGCATAAAAGTGTGTATACTGTGGGATCCCTGGGTGGCGCAGCGGTTTGGCGCCTGCCTTTGGCCCAGGGCGCGATCCTGGAGACCGGGGATCGAATCCCATGTTGGGCTCCCGGTGCATGGAGCCTGCTTCTCCCTCTGCCTGTGTCTCTGCCTCTCTCTCTCTTTCTCTCTGTGACTATCATAAATAAATAAAAAAAATAAAAAAAAATGTCTGTACTGTATGGTTAGCAAAACTACAAGCATATGATACAAAGGCATTAGTAACTTCTGTCAAGAAGATTGACAGATTCCCTAGTGTTATCATCTTTTAAAGTGATTTTATGTGGCAGAAATGTTTTTGTTGTCTTTATCATTTTTGTACTGAGGTTGTTATTCAGGAATCCTTCCATTTTCCTCTTCTAGGTTTTACCTACATTATATATAATGGTATAAGCTTCCTTTTTCTCTTGTTAATATCTAATGTTTTCTTAATATTCCTTGTTTGTCCAAAAGTTTATTTTGTCTGATGGGAATTTCATAGCCAGTGGCAGAGGTACCAGGCTGTTTATTATTTAGGACTTATGGCAATAATTTTCACATAATAAGAGTCCATGCCCATGAGTAGGAACCACCACACCTAAGTAAATGACTTGCCTTTAAATGTGATGTTTAGTATGAAAAGTGAGATACAAACTAGATTTTTCAATTACATTGTGGTAGGAAAAAAAAAGTATTGATTCTTACTAAAACTTTATAAATAAATACTTCTATAAAAAAGACATTTTGTGTGTATTGGATTATTGTGCTATGTTATTTTGTTGATAAAATAAATTAATATGTCTTCTTAATTTCTATAGTATTATTTCTGGTGATTTCTTTATTTTTTAAGATTTATTTATCTATTTCAGTGAGAAAGAGCATTCGGGGGGAGGGACAGAGCCCAAGTGGGCTCAATCACATGACCTGAGATCAGACCTGAGCCAAAATCGAGAGTCAGACACTTACCCTACTGAACCAGGCACCCTTATTTCTGGTGATTTCTTAAGATCTACATTAAAATTTTCATTAGCACTTTTTTCTCTGAAGTTCTGAGGGGTTGTTAGGAACCAGTCACATGCCATTAATCAGATGTTTCATTCTAGTTTGTACAAGTATGGCCAAATAAGCTGAAATCTGTAAGTCGATCCTCATAAAGAAAGAAAGCATTTTCTCATATTTTTAATAAAAAATTAATATTTATCATAATATAATTCATTTATTCAGTCCAAGATAATTATATTCTGCTGATCTTGGATCCACATAAAGTTGTCTGTTTGTGGATGAAAAAAGCCACACACAGGAGGTTCATGTTTATGATATTGGTTTAAATTGAGAACCTCAAGTCATTAAGTCTTTTCGTTCTACTAGAAATTTTTAGGAAAATGCATTTCTTTTTTTAAAAAAAATTTCTCTCTCTCTCTCTGTCTCTGTCTCTCATGAATAAATAAATAAAATCTAAAAAAAAAATTCCCAACTTAAAAAAAAAAAGATTTTATTTATTTATTCATGAGAGACACAGAAGAGAGGGAGGCAGAGACACAGGCAGAGGGAGAAGCAGGCTCCATGCAGGGAGCCCAATGTGGGACTCGATCCTGGGTCTCCAGGATCGCGCCCTGGGCTGAAGGTGGCACTAAACCGCTGAGCCCCCCGGGCTGCCCCAAGAAAATGCATTTCTTATAAGGCGATCATTATTTTGATATTTCTTGCAGAAGACATAATTTATGAGCTATAAGTTGTATTAGGGGCTTTGGGCAAGTACGAGAGAAAGCCAGAAGCCACCTGTTGAAGATATGACTAAAAGGGTTATGTTTAGTATATACTTGATGTACAACCAACAATCTCAGAGTGGAGAGGAATGGAATCCTCTATTGAGGACATACACATTCATTCCATAAGGACTCAATCATTGATCTCCGTGAAATAAGAACATATTATTCACAATGAGGGCACTGATAAACTTCAAGTTTTAAAACAATTTATGCCATAAAATGTTCATCATGAGTATTACTTCTTGATGGAGACAAGTTACCTCTGAAACAAATAATTTTAAAAATCGATTTGACAGTTATTATATTAGCCTTTGGGTAGAAAATGTAAATATGTATATTATTTTTTTCTAAATATGTATATTAGTTATCTACTGCTATGATAGCATCACCAGACTTAAAACAACAGCTATTATCTCTCGTGAGATTCGGTTGATGCTGCCCAGGTTTGCTTTAGTAGGTACAACTTGTCTGTTCTCCATGTTCTTGTCTGAACCTTTAGAGGCTGGCTAGTTTGTTCCTCAGTAGATATAAGGTTCAGAGAATAGAACTGTTTGAGGCCTCTCAGGCACATGCTGAAAACCCTGGGTGGCTCAGCGTTTAGCACCTGCCTTTGGCAGGGTCTGATCCTGGAGTCCCATGATCGAGTCCTGCGTCAAGCTCCCTGCTTGGAGCCTGCTTCTCCCTCTGCCTCTCTCTCTCTCTATCTCTCTCTCTCTCTATCATGAATTAAACAAACAAACAAACAAAAAAACTAGAACAATATGGCTTCCAGTGGATTCTTTTGGTCAAAGCAATTCACAGGGTCAGCTGACATTCATAGATGGGTAAACAGATTCTACCTCTTGATGATTGGAGCTGTAAAAATTACATTGTGAAGATAGAGATATAAGGAAGCTTTAATTGGCCATCAATGCAAACAACTTACCACAGGGTGCTTCTAATACATTTATATTAATAGTATTTTAGTTGCTATATATTTAACTTGAGGTGGAACTTTTTTAAAAATTAATTATCTCTTTTCATATTTTGGACTTCGATAAAAAGGGCAGCTCTCAACATAGCTCTTAGTTAAATAAAACTATGGACGATTGTAATGAGTTCAAGGATCTTGGGGCTAATCAGGGAAAAGATGGCTATGAGGTTGCAGTAGCACATAGCAAGCTATATTTGGGCATTACATGGACAGATTTGCATGAGAGGGGTTGTCCTTCAGAGCAGAAAACCTTCCAGAGATAATGACATAGAAACACTACCCAGAAGGGGAAGAGGGAAAAGGAACTCCCACAGGAGAGGGGGGTCAAGGAGAGGGCTTACCTATCTGGGTATTGTCACTCAGCAGCAAGATGGGGAGTCTCTGGGTCGGAGAGTTCTGAAGAGCAGCAGTGGATTGAGGTCTTTTACAGCTTATCTTATCTATGGGTAGCAGGTGTTGGTTGCAGTTTTGTGTGATATGCAAAGCAGGAAGGTTCTAAAAGGCTGAAAATATAGTCTTTGGGGGCAATATAAAAAAGAATTGGATGTCTAAGAATTTTTAGTTTGGATCCAGCAGGCTTTTAAGCTAATGGTGCTAGCCTGATGTGAGAAGTAAACAACATTATACAAGAGTCATCTTTGGTTTATTTATAGAACTATGTTAAACATATTTTACCATTTCTAGCATCCCTCCTTTTAGATAGCGAAGAAGAAAATCTTTGGTATGGTCTTGCAGTCATCTGGGACACCCAAAAGATAGGTTAAAATACATCATAATAGTTTGGGATTTGAACTTTGGGAAAACAATATTGGAAAGAATTCTTAGTAGAGCCAAAGTATGAGCAAAAGTCATAGATGTCTTTAGAGTACAAAAAAAAAAAAATGTAACACAGCTACAGCAACATTAAATATTAGGAATACCAGATTTTGCAAGAAGTATATCAGAAAGAACAAAAAAATAATTACAATAAAGGGAATATTTTTGTGGTATAAATAGCTTTTGTTTTCTAGGCAAACTATATTGAAGGCACTAAATGATTTTTTGTTAAATAAAGAGCAGAGTATGGATTCAAAACTCAGGCTGTCAATGTAACAGAAAGCAAATCAAATTCTAATCTTACTCTTTTCGTATAGAACTTAAATAACATTTTGTAGTCAAGGATCATTCTCTATTTTATGATTGAGCTCATCAAAATTGACTTAACTTGTTCAAAATTTGATATATTTTATAGCTTCTTTTTAAATCTATTATTTGTACATATAAATCATTTTACATCAAGCCCTCTATAAATTATTCTTCAGCCTCAAGTTTCCCTTTCCATTATTTTTAGCGTTCCAGTTATTTAGAAGCATACTATTGATCAAAGTCTGTATGTCTAAGGCCTAAGATAACATTTTTTTTCTTTTTAAGTTGATAAAAACAGACAAAACATATCCATCATTTTATAAATGTTTGCAATTCTTCATAATTCTTTTACTTAATATAGTTCTAATCACTCATATTAACTATAGCTTTTAATCAAAATAATTAATTTCAATTCTCTCTCATTCTCTCCTTTTCACTCATACACTTTTCACACACTTTGACTAAGAACTCTGTGACATTCAAGGCAACTTAAGAGACCAGCAGAGCTCTTGTGCTTCAACAATACATATCACATACCACTTTACAGTCATATACATCCCTTTAAGATTTATTTCTCTTTTCTTGTTAGAGTAAAGAACTTAGGGTATAAACTTGGCTCACTTGGGTATTTCAATAACACTTTTCTTGGGATGCCTTGGTGGCTCAGCAGTTGGGCATCTGCCTTCAACTCAGGGCTTGTCCTGGGACCAGGATCTAATCTCACATCGAGCTCCTTGGAGGGAGCGTGCTTCTCCCTGTGTCCATGTCCTGCCTCTCTCTGTGTCTCTCATGAGTAAATAAATAAAGTCTTAAAAAAAAACCCCTCTTATTTCTTCTGAAAGAAAGAAGTCAGGAACTTAGAATTCTTTAGATTTCACTGCAGGTCTTGAAACTCTGGACAGCCAGAAGTAATCATTAACATTTTATCTACATTACCAGTTTATCTCCTATATCAAGGCCCATTCATAAAAATTGGTATATTAATGAAACAAAAATCCTCTTAGAAGGCAGAGCTCTCTTCTAAGCTATACAAAATCAATGTTAATTTAAACAAACTGAAAAATTTGCTTCATTTTCTTTATCTTTTCTGGATAGCTTTGTCTAAATGGGGTATTTCTCCAGAACACAAAATGATATAGTTTTGACTCATTAATATAAAAAAGTTTTCTTGGGGATCCCTGGGTGGCTCAGTGGTTTCGTGCCTGCCTTCGGCCCAGGGCGTAATCCTGGAGTCCCAGGATCGAGTCCCACATCGGGATCCCTGCATGGAACCTGCTTCTCCCTCTGCCTGTGTCTCTGCCTCTCTCTCTCTCTCTGTGTCTCCCATGAATGAATAAATTAAATCTTAAAAAAAAAAAAGTAAAAAAGTTTTCTCAAGAAATGGAATGAAAGAACCAGTCACAGATACAAAAGAGCTGTAGTAACGAGAACACTATACAGAGCTAACTTTTTTTCTCTTGCAAGGAGAGTAAGAATTTTTTTCATTTACACACACAAGCATGAAGAGAATGAACAGACTTAGTTCTACATCTTTAACCATAGGTCAAAAGTAAATATGGAACACAGTTTTCTGTGCCTGAGCAAATTTCACTGATCAGTTGTGGCTACTTGGGAGTAGGAAGGGAGTCAAAAAAGATCTCTAAGAAATACTTGTTATAAATGTCTCTTGATGTGGAGCTGATCTTCATTCTAGTGGGAACAAAATTGTCTTTTAAATATTTTTAGCTATACTGGTGTTCAAACAACATATAATATAAGGCAATATCATTAACTTCAAGGCTTATAATAAAGACAAATGAAAAAGACTGAGCTGGGATTCCCTGTCATCCACCATCTACCACCCAACAGAGACTAGATGTGTGGGTGAAATAATTAAAATTAGACTCCCAACATTTTAGTCACTAAGGGAAGAAAAATAATGCCCATTGTACAAAGTAGAACAGGATTTCTCAAGAACCAGCCCGATGTCAGGGCTTGTCATGATTTCCATCATGGTCGCTTACTTCTGTGATCCTGTAGTCCATGACTTCAGCAATACACTATCATGCCTTTTGATTGAGAGTGTTTGGAGAATAAAATCACTTTTCAGATGATTGGTAAACAGAGTATCAGTGCCAAATAATTTTGAAGTAGTCTTTAGTTTAAAGTAGCTTCTGGGATAGTAAAGTTATTTTGACTAACTTGTTCTGTCATATGAAAATATTTTGTTCCTTAAATATTTTATATTACTCTTTTAAATAGTTACGGATAAGCTTTGAAAAATTTGCTTTCTTTTGGATTTCCTTTCTTCAGAAGTTTCATTATATATATGTTATATTAATTCTGGCATGTTCAAACTTCTTTGGAAAATCCTATTGACATGTTCAGGTGATGTATACATGAAACCTATATACAAATTATAATACATTTCCTATTTTAATACATTTAGCATTAAAATGAATTTAAGACTTTTAAGAAGTGGTTATTTTTCTTATTAACTATAATAAGGAAGTTTTATATTTATATTTTATTTTTAGGATAAAGTCTATTCTAAGTAAAAGTGGGAAGCTTGACAATAAAGTTAAAAGAATTGGACCACACATAGAAATCTTCCAAGTGTTCCGGGAAAGGACCAAATTTGTAAATATCAAAAAAGTCGTTAAAATGGTCATCCTAATGCAGGCCTATGTCAGAGGATGGCTTGAACGCAAAAGATTCCAGAGAATAATGGTCAAGGTAAAGCATGGGTTAAATATAATGTATATAAATTTTCTTATGTAGATTTTAAGCAAATAGAGTTTTGAATAGTTGCCTGGTTAATATATCTATGGTTTTTCTAAATAAAGTTCTGACTACATTCTTTGCATTGAGAAAATGCTATGAATTATCTATTCTGCTGACAGTTTCAGATTTTGTCAAACTAGAGAATCTGAACAAAAGGCCTGGTTTAATCCTTAATTCAATAGTTCTGGGACCATTTTTATTCTAAGGCTGGCACCGTCTGTTCTTGCATTAATTTTGTTTCACCGTTTTGTTATCTGTTCATTGTCTGTATAAAACAACTTTGCTCCACTTCCCACACTCCTGGATACTCTTTATAGTGTAAACATTTAACTCAAAAAGAGCTCTAGACACACCCACACACCTGAGCAACTTTCATAAGCAGCAATCTTGACTTTCAAAATAACTATCTAGGATCTATTTTGTCTGGCAACCATTAGTTTATTCTTGGTATCTATGAATATGTTTATGCTTTGTTTTTTTGGTTCATTTGTTTTGTTGTAGATTCCACATAGAAGTGAAATCATGCAATATTTTTGTCTTTTTCTGCCTAACTTATTTCAGATAGCATAATACCCTCTGGATTCATCCATGTTGTTGAAAATGGCAAGATCGCATTCCTTCTAATGGCTGAATAAATATTCCATTGTATCTATCTATCATCTATCTATCTATCATCTATCATCTATCCATCATCTATGTATCAATCACATCTTTATCCACTTATCTATTGATGGACATTTAGGTGGCTTCTATATTTTGACTATTGTAAATGATGCTGCATTGAACATAGAGATGCACAGATATTTGAATTAGTGTTGTAGTTTTCTTCAAAAAATTCCACAAGTGGAATTGTTGGATTGTAGGGTAGTTCTGTTTTTAATTTTTTGAGGACTATCCATACTATTTTCTAAAGCAGCTGTGCCAATTTACATTCTTACCAATAATGCATAAGGGTTCCCTTTTCTCCACATCCTCATTAATACTTGTTATTCCTTATCTTTTTGATAGTAGCCATTCTGACAGGTGTGAGGTGATACCTCATTATGGCTTTGATTTGCTTTTCCCTGATGGTTAGTAAAGTTGAGCATCTTTTCATGTAGCTATTAGCCATCTGTATGTCTTTGGGAAAACATTTATTCAAATATATTCTGCCCAAATTTTAATTGGATTTTTTTTGAAATTGAGTTGTATGAGTCCTTTATGTATTTTGAATGTTAACCCTTATCTGATATGTCATTTGCAAATAATTTCTCCTATTCGTTTCTCCTTTTTCATTTTGTTGATGGTTTCCTTTGCTGTGCAAAAGCTTTTTAATTGGAGGTAGTCCCATTTGTTTATTTTTCTCCTGTTGTCATTGCCTAAGGAGACAGATCTAAAAAACTACTGCTAAAACCAATGCTCAAGAGCTTACTACCTGTGCTTTCTTCTAGTTTTATGTCTTCAGATCTTATTTAAGCCTTTAATACATTTTGAGTTTATTTTTGTTTATGTTGTAAGAAAGTGAATCACTTTCATTCTTTTGCATGTAGCTGTCCAGTTTTAACAATTAATTTATTGAAGAGACTGTCTTTTCCTCATTTTATATTCTTACCTCCATTTTAATAGATTGTTTGACTTTATAAGTGTGGGATTATTTCTGGGCTGTCTATTCTATTCCATTGATCTATATGTTTTGATCTCTACAGTTTTGTAGCATAGTTTGAAATCCTGAAGCATGATACCTCCAGCTTTGTTCTTCTTTTACAAGATTGTTTTGGTTATTTCGAGTTGTTTGGTTCTGTAGAAATTTTAGGATTATTTGTTCTAGTCCTGTGAAAAATGCTATGGCTATTTTGATAGCGACTACAATGATTTTGTAGGTTACCTTGGCTGGTATGGCCATCTTAACAATATAATTCTTCTAATCTATGAGCATAATATGTTTTTACATTTATTCATGTCATCTTCAATTTCTTTCATCAGTGTCTGATAGTTTTCAAAGAACAGTTCTTTCATTTCCTTGGTTAAATTTATTTCTAGGTATTTTATTCTTTTGGATGCTCTTGTAAATAGGATTGTTTTCTTAATTACCTTTCTGATATCTTGTTATTACTATAAAGAAACATAGCTTATTTCTTTATATTGATTTTTTAGCTTACAACTTTACTGAATTCATTTGTTAAATCTAATAGTATTTGGGTGGAGTACTTTGTGTGTGTGTGTGTGTGTGCCTGCTTGCTTTAACAAGAGAGTGGGAGAATGTCATGGTCACTTGCACTTGCTGGTCCCAGCCAAGGAGTAGAGCAAAACTTCAACCATTCATGCTCACAGGCTTTAGCAAAGGACCAGGAGAATGTTGTGACTGCTCACATTCATGGGCCCCAGCCAGTGCCACCATCATCCAGCCCCACCAGCCTTAGCAAGGCATCAGGATGGCACTAAATCTGCACATACCTTCCTGTGCTAGCTGGGTGAGGGAAGAATGCAAAAGTGGCATCTTCCAGTGTCTCCATCTCTGAAGAGAGTCCCACCTGTCCCCTGCCCCTTCAGCGCATGCTGTAAGATTAGCAAAGGAATCCCTTTCACATATAGTATAAGTGCTTTTCAAATGGCTGCCTTTGTGCTGTGTCCTGGGATGAGTGAGACTGTAGGCGAGCCTTTTAGAAGGAGAATTTCTTTTCCCTACAGCCCTCGGTGTCCCTTGAATGTAGGCCCTACTCATTTTGATATGATCCTTTTATCTCTTGTAGTGGAACAGTTCTACTGGTTTTCTTTTTCAGAGAGAATTGTCCATATGTAGCTGTAGTTTTGGTGTGTTTGTGGGAAGAGGTGAGTTCAAGATCTTCCTATGTCACCATCTCAGACCACCCCCTATACTACCTGTATTGATGAACTATCCTACCATCCATTGTCCAAGCTATACCTGGAGTTTCCTTAGACTCTTTTAACTTCCTCACTTCCATATTCAATTTATTATCACCAGTAAATTACTTGTGTTGCTCTTCCTCTCTTTGTTTCTTGTCACAACTTCTACTTATCAACCCTCACATGGAGAACTACAGTTGTCTCCTAATTATTGTCCTTGCTACATACCTTCTAATCTGTCACATCCAATTAAGGAAATTGCACTCTGATTACCTTATTCCATTTCTCATAATCTTTTAGTGGCCCTATTTGCCTGTAGGAGATGGTATGAATTCTCTAAGATATACATATGACCTCCCTGGTATGGCACTTGCCCACTGTTCATCTTCATCCCATTATGCTTCCTCACTCATACCCTGTGCTTTAGCAAAGCCCAAATTCTTTAATTCCATGACTGTTTCCTATTGTATCTTATGTTCTGATGTTGTTCTCTTAAGCTGGAATGCTCCTCCTTCTTAATCTTCTGATAAACTCCAACTCATCTTTCAAGATCTTTCTTAAATATATGTACTGAGACATTGTCCCTGGTCCATCAAGCAAAAATTATCTCTATTCTTTTGGTCATTATTGTGCCCAGGTATCTATATTGTGATCTTTGTTTACATGTCTGTCATAAGCAATACAAATAAGTTAACTATTAGGGAGTACATGTTATTTTCATATTTATAGCACCACATTGCTGTTTTGGCACATAATATACAATCCTATTATTTTAAATATCTGCACTTATTGTCTGCTTTTTTCTTGTTTATTTAGTTGTTTGTATATGTTTACATGGTTTCTGTTTTGTTTGCTACTGTGTTCAAATGCCTAGAATAGTGCTTGGTTCATGGTAAGTATTCAACAAATATCTATTGAATGGCTGTTTTAATTCAACAAGATATAGTTATAGAAATTCACCAGGGTACTCTAATGACTTACATTTATATATGGAGAGAAATAATATATATGTATATATGTAAGCATATAAAATATATATTATATATCATATGTATACATATGATTATGTATTTATATTATGATTTAGTTAAATTATAGCATTTCCTGCTACTGAAGGGAACTATAAAGTCATCCATCACCTCTGGGAGAAAAATGAGTCTAGTAAACTTAAAGAAAAAGAATGGGCCCAAGATCATGATAAAAAGGAGATACTGACAAGGAAAATGTATTTCTATGTAGAGATAGAATTTGAAATGAAAAGAATGGGAGGCACTTTTAAAGAGTTGGAGCCAATATACACTAGATTGTTGACTTTGATTTGGTTATAAAATTTGCTATGGTCATTGCTTTTCTTTTTTGTTCTATCCCTGGTATGGTGCTTTGTATGTTGGATGGCTGCTATGTTTATATGGTTAATGTTATCTTGCCTGCTTTTGAACAGCTAATGCAGCAGGCCTGTGATGCACACATTGTCAGGTTCCAGGGCCATGTCTATGTGCAGGGTTGTTGTTGGGGGAATTCTTGATAGACTTTCTGCTCTAGAGGCTGCACAGAAGTCACTGGATAATTGTCAGTATCCTGGCGATCCCTCTGCTGGAAAATTTCCATAGTCAAATTGTTTGGCTGCTACTTCAGAGCTTGTAGTTGTAGACAGTGTCTACTAGAATGTCACTTTGAGCTACCTCAAGAGACTGTACAATTTCCATAATTTCCAATGAAATTCTCCAGTTTGGGTTTATTTAGAAATAATGAAGCAACACTGCACTATCATATCAGTCATAAAGGTACTATAGAGATTGCTGCATTTAACTATTAGCATTATTTATTTCCACCATTCAAAGTGTACTTTGCCTTTTAAAAACTCTGTGTTATTTGTTTGCATGTGTTTTGGAATAAGTAGTAATGATCTAAAAAAAAAAAAAA
This sequence comes from Canis aureus, assembly GCF_053574225.1. Lineage (NCBI taxonomy): Eukaryota > Metazoa > Chordata > Mammalia > Carnivora > Canidae > Canis > Canis aureus. Next base: position 54,303,239 of record NC_135623.1, on the reverse strand, counting down.
CCCATTTTTTTCTCATTGTGATGCCTTGAAGATTTTACATAATTTCAATATTTATCATTTAAATTTTAAAATTCTAGTCTTTTTCCAAAAATGCTGAAATTCTAGGGCATTTGAATAGCTGATAGTTATAATAGGAAAGTGTTCAAAATTATCTCTGAATAAATATTTGTTGAATAAATAAACTCGGAATAATTCTGGAAAAATCTGAGTTTTAAGGTTACCATAACAATATCCCATGCATAGGCCAGTGGTCTTTAACCTTTTGGAGGTCACAGAAGCCTTTGAAAATTTGATAAAGACTGGATTTCCTCTTATTATCTCAAAATGCAAAACAGAAACAATAAGAAAATCCTGAAATCCATCCATGGACAGGTGACCCCATGACACAGGTGACATGGAACAGAAAAGATGTATTACATAAATGTGTTAGCTCCTAGTTACCAGGAGAACTATGTTCATTTATTTAAGATTACTTAAAAAGATTTTTGATAACAGTTACTATGTACTGAATCCAGTTTCGTATTTGTTATGTGATTTCATAGAGCATCTAGTCTAGAGAGACATGCAGATAACTGAGGAAGTGTTAGGTACCATCGGAGAACTTAGAAAGAGTATTTAATTCAAACAGCTGTGTCTGGTGTGGGCAAACAGCTGTGTTTGGTGTGGGCTTGGATAGTGCCAATACATTGAAATCTAGAAAATCAGGAGTAGTTATATTTTGTCAGATAGACCCCCATAGACTGAGAGAGTTGTAGGCACAGTGAAAGACAATATCAGTGACCACAGGTGAGATAGAACAATGAGAGGCTGAGAGTTGGCTGGGAGGATACTGGCAGTAGAGGAAACTGAGATGGCTGTCAGATTAAGCATGTCCTTAAAAACCATGCTAAGGAGTTTATGCTTTTACTTAGTTTATGGGAATGAATGACTTTAAAGCAGATAAGTGACATTAATAGATTTACCTTTTAGAAAAATTCCTGACTGGGCAATGAATTGGGGAAGAAGGTGACACAATTAGAGGGAAGACAATCACTATGCTTTTTCAATAATTCAGTGTGTGATAATGATAGCTTGAGTTAGGGCTGGAGAGATGGAGCAAAGGATAGGACATTGGGTTTGAATGGATTTAAAGATAAGAGAGAGAGACGAGTCAAGAACAGTTCCTCAGTTTTTGTGCTTTTTGTATTGGGCTACCTGGTGGATGGTTGTGAAATACAAGATTTAAGAGGAGAGCAGATAGGAGAGGGAAGGAAAGGAAAGGAGTCCAGTTTTCAACACTGACTTTGAACTACCCATGGGAAATCTATGAGATGTCTGCAAGGCAAAAAGTATAGGTCCAGAACTCAGAAGGAAGATTGGGCCATGAGGAAACATTTAGAATTCATCAGTAGTTCTTAAATTCTTTTCCACCTTAACACACTTGAGGAAGACAATAAAACATTCCCACTCATGAAAGTAGCCCCAATTAGGAGTGATTCTCATGTTATCTGTGAGGAAGCTCTTTATTCAGGTGACTGGTTGGCTCTCTTCATTCAGGTCTGTGCTCATTGTTAATTATCAAAAAGCCTGCTCCATACTACCTTGTGAAAAATAACATCCAGTCTGGTCACTTCCTATTCTATTTAAAACACTTCAAGCCTCTTACTGACACCCACCACATATATATTTGTTTATTGGATTGTTGTTCCTTCCATTACAGTGCAACTCCTTGAGACAAGAATTTTGCCTTTTCTGTTCAGTAATCTGTTCACAAAGTCTAGAATATTCCTGCTACATATTAGGTTCCTAATTAATTAATTAGATAAATTATGTAAGTTAAAATAAATTATTTTCAACATGATGGAGGATGTATAATAGCATATTTGGGTCAGAGGATGTGAAGTTTGAGTTTTTTTTCCTAAATATTATGAATTAGCTCCCTGACCAATGATGGCTTCCTGTACTCTGCCCCCATCCATAGATTTGAGGTCATCATTAGTGATAATAACTGAAACCATGAGATTCAATGTGCTGTCCAGGGAGAGTATATAGATTAAGGAGAAAAGCATGTAAAGGGAAAAGCCAATGTTCAAGGGGAAAGCAGGAGATGAAGAATCCAGTTATAGTGAAGTAATAGCCAGAGAGGTAAAGAAGAAAACTGGAATATGCTAGATCAAGGAAATTCAGAGGCAGTTTAAGAAAGAAGGTGGAGTCACTAGTCTCCAATGCTGCTAGGAATGAAGGTCTAGACAGAATTTTCTATCTTTACAACAGTTAATTCATGGATGACCTTGGCAAGTTTCAGTGGAGTGATGTGTGGAAAGCAAGGAAGTGAAAACATCTAGAGAAGATAAATATGAAGTTTTAGGGTAGGATAGTTTATGATGGAAAATATTTAATTAAGTACATTTAAATGCTTATTATAAAAGCCTATAAGAAAGGAAGTTTGATGGTATAAGAGAGATAAAGATAATCCATATAGGCTAAAAATATTGGAAGGCGTGTGTTTATAAGACACTTGACAGGATTAGCCTTAGAGAAGAGAGATGTATTTCTCTGTTGTAAGACCAAAGGATGTTGCTAAGTGTTTAGATTTGGTGATAGGAAGTTGAGATAACAATAATCTAATGTTTTCCCATTGGTTAAAATATGGGACAATGTCATTTGCTAAGAGCGAGCATTTAGAAGGTGAGTTTGAATATTTGAGGAGATTGAATTCCTACAGAAAATGGCAAAAAGAGAAATATATATAAAAACACAGGTAAATTTTCAGACCACTTGAGAACCCAGGTGAAGTTGGTGATCAAGAATTGAAGTGATACCATTCCTCTAAGTTGTTTAGCTATCTTTACTAGCTATGAAAGTAAGGCACAGAGAGTTAACGACATTTGTCTAAAGATGCACATCCAGCCAGTGGCATACTTGAAATTTGAACATCACATCTAAGTCTGTCTGGTTCCAGACATTTTAAAACATTAGACTATTCTAGTAACAATAGTATTCAATGCTCATTGCAAAATGGTGGAGTCTTTTCTCAGATCAGATCATAGCATTGGAGTGTCCTGCCAAAATTAGGTTAAAACTCCCTTCTGATACTGTAGAGCCAGTTGGGGTGTGCTCACATCAGGGAGATGATGCAGAGGGCCACAGATATATTGATATAAAGGTTAAAAGTTGTGTAGTAATCAGAAGCTGCTACTTAAATTTGCAGAGGCACATGGAAGGAAGACAAGATTCAGTGATACAGTTGAATGTACCAAGAATGTACTAACAGTCTTTATACTAAGCAATTTGCAGTAGAAGGATTAAGCATGTGCTTCAGGTATATAATAATCATTCTGACCAATATCAAAGTGAGTGGCAGGTGATACAGAAAAGAGGCCTGGTGAGAGAAGAACCAAACCCAGGAAAGAGACATTTGCTTTAGCTACCTAAATGTGTGCTACCTTATGTGTGGCTAAGGGCTTTACTAATTCTTTAGTGGGTGAGGAGGTGAATTTATATTTGTCACATTTATATATATATATATATTTTTATTACATATATATTTTATATATATTTTATAATATATATTTTATATATTATATATATAAATCACATTTAACATTATTTGTGGCTTGTACACTTGTGTGTTTACGTATGTGTGTGTAAGATAGCAATTCAGAATATTACATTTTTGTTTCATTGGGTTTTTTTAGGTTTAAAAGTCTAAAGTAGGTTTAAAAGTCTAGTTTTAGTTTTAAAAACCTTTTCCCTTTTCCTGCTTTAACAAGATTTTTGTATAAAGGCCCTTTTGGATGTCATATGTAAGTGTTTAGATAAGGTTAGACTGTAGTTAATACATGTAGGCAAGTTGTAGGCAAGTTATCTGCTTATATGTCTAAATATTTTTAAAAGTTAAAAAGTTAGATTGTGGAAACATTTGATACAGCTTGAGTGTTAAAAAAAACTCAATATGTAAAGACCTTTTATAAACTGATAAGAAACACACTCTAATGATAATGGAAGAAATAAGTAGAAGACACAAAATAGTACTTTACTGTATGAGAAGCATAAATGGCAAATAAATATGAAAGGAGAGCACTCGAATTAGTAATCAAAGAAATTAAGCCCCAGTAAGTGTCATAATGTAGTGGAATTCTCCAAACAAGCAATCCATGTGTTACTTATTTATTTATTTATTATGTTTTATTTTATTTTTATGTATTTATTCATGACAGACTCAGAGAGAGAGAGGCAGAGACATAGGCAGAGGGAGAAGCAGGCTCCATGCAGGGAGCCGGATGTGGGACTCGATCTCTGAACTCCAGGAGCATGCCCTGGGCCTAAGGCAGACAGACGCTCAGTAGCTTAGCCACCCAGGCATCCCTCATTACTTTTTAAAAACAAGACATGATAATATCAGACAAAAGAGAAGCTGAAAGTGCATACTGGAAAGAATTTTAAACATTGATATATGGTAACTATGATATATTTACCCTTTAAGTCAACAAGGATTGGAAAATTATAATTACTAATTTGCAGTGAGTCTTTTATATTCCAATATTGCTTTTGTAAATATCAATTTTTACATTTTTCTAAAAAATTTTATCTTGAGAAATGTTTAGAAATATGGTGAAAGGTTTACATATTGAGATGTACATAGCACTGTAGTGGAGGCATATTTTCATGCAGAAGACTGGCAGCGAGTCACACTGTAGGAGGAACCATGCAGATGGACCCTTATAAATTTATCTGACTCAACTTCTTAAACATGAAAACCTAGGTAACTTTTTGAATGCCTCAGATCTGATCCCCTACAAGACAGGTTGTATCCCCAAAAATGGATTTATTAGGTTTGGAGGGAAGACACTTCAGTTGGATTTGATGGCTGCCCAGTGCTCCTGCTCTCTTAGCAAATGTCATCATCCATTTAGGAACTACTCTCCAACCAGGATCCTTTTGGCTCACATTCTAAAGGCACAATGAAAACATTGCTTGATTCTTAATTATAAGCAAAAGAAATCTACCAAAAGATTTAAGCAGAAAGATATTGAGTAGAATATTGGGCAGAGGTTTGGAGAACTAAGTTCAAAAACGTGAAAGGGGGCAGCCCGGGTGGCTCAGCGGTTTGGCACCGCCGTCAGCCCAGGGCGTGATCCTAGAGACCCGAGATCGAGTCCCACATCCAGCTCCCTGCGTGGAGCCTGCTTCTTCGTCTGCCTGCGTTTCTGCCTCTCTCTCTCTCTCTGTGTGTGTCTCTCATGAATAAATAAATAAATAAAATCTTAAAAAAAAAAAAAAAACGTGAAAGGATGATGAGGGTTAGGCAGCTCTCAGGACTGCAACCACAGCCTTTACAGGAGTCTAATGCAGATACTGAATCCTGGGTACTCCTGTCCTTGAAAAATTGATATTACTGCCACAGTTACTCTACCACACAAATAGATTTACCTCTGTTTTGCTCCAAAGCATTACTAGTTTTGATTTAAAAATCTGGTACTATGTAGATAATGAACAAAACTTCAACAAAGGAAGCTTGGGTCATTAATATCAAATTGTGGGAGGTTTGTTCTGCCTCCTACTAAAATTCATATAATAGGGAATGCTCTACCAGTGTTACTAGTATAACCAATTCATTATTTTTTCTACAAGCTACGAAAGCCTATTGAATAAAAGGCAGATTAAAAATAAACATTGAGAAATTTTTTTAAATATTGAAAGAAATGTAGTAGGAAAGAAACCAAAACCTCACAGAATGCATGAAAAAACAGTAAATTCAAATAAATTAAGAGGGATGTAGTATATAATTAAAAATGTTGACCCTGGAGTGTCCTTGTTTCAGTTTCAAAATCAATTCTGCAACTTGCTAACTTATTAGCTATTGCAACTAACCACCCAATAACTGGGAAAGTTATTTAAAGATTTTTTGCTTCAGTTTTTTTCCTTGTAAAATGGTATACAAAACACATCAAAGGAAGGATGATTCAGAGGGGAATTTATGAACTTAAATACAGTCTTAAAAAATTGCAGTCTTAAAAAATAATGAAAATAGGTGAATTAAGTCTTTAATTCAGAAAGTCAAGAACAGGAAAATATTGCTTTAAAAAGGAATTAATAGAGATAAGTAGATAAGTTAATGAGCCAGTAAATATAAAATGTAAAAATAATTGCATTGATAAAATGGAACTTTATTTGGTTAAGAAAAAAAACCTGAAATAAATTAATTTTTATACTTTAATTTTTAAAGCTATTGTAGTATAAAATAGAAAATGTATATATAGAAAAATATAGTCACAGTTAAAAGGTAAACTGATAAAATTTGCACATATGCTGAAAAGGATTAGTTTATTTAACAGAGTTTTACAAATCAACATGAAAAACCTGAAGACATCCAGTAAAAAAATAAGTAAAATTCACTAATATACAATTTTCAAAATAAAGAAAATAAACAAGGATTTGGGCACCCCTAGTGAATAGCTTAGGCAAGAATCATCATACAGAATAATATCTTAATAAAACCTTTTTATTTCTGGCCAAGTGGGTTACACATTATTGAAATCTGGAAACCATGAAAGTATCCATCATTGAACACTGTATGCTATGGGAATTATGAGTATTTGATGACAAAGCAGCTCATAATGAAGCTCTCTGAACTTCGAGGAGATTATCTCATTCTACAGTGCATGTGTTTAGCCAACCTAGACAATAAACATCAGCAAATACATCTATAATTTAATAAACTGGGTGAAATTGATGAAATGGGAAGGGCAAAACCATATTAAATATATATATATAGAAGAAATATGTAAAAATGGGGCTTTACTGTCTATATTACTGTTTTATAGGCTTTGTCTCATGGACCAAATTTGAGAGCAGTTATAAACATGTATCATAGACTGATCCATCGTGTTAAATATCGTCTTGGCCTTTGGAGGACAAGACAAATTATTAACTTTGCAGAGCTAGAAGAATGGATGGACAGAAAAAAATGTAAGTGATACAGTCATTTCTCATTTGGTTTTAAATTTGGAACTGATTTGATCATTGAAATTTTATATATAATTTACATATAATTACCCATAAAAGCCAAAGTTAAATCATATTTTATATGGCTGACAGCTATTTGCATTTTATTTTTTAAAGCGTTTTAAAGTTTTTATTTAAATTCCAGTTAACATACAGTTTTATATCAGTTTCAGGTGTACAATATGGTTTAATACTACCATCCAACACCTGGTGGCTATTTGCATTTTAAAGTGATATGTTATAAATAAATACATGAATGAATGAATGAAGTGATATGTTGTATATTTGATTTAATTTATTAGGATCCTTTGTTTATAAGCAACAGAAAACCCATTTGGTTAATCAAAGCAAAAAGGAAATTTAAAAGAGAGAGAGCATCTGATTGATTTAATTTGAATCATGAGTCCAACACTTTGTAATGGGAGGGCAGAGAACTTTTCTTGAGAGTTGCACAGAAGCTCTATCCACTGCTTATAGTTCCCTTAAGTTTCCTTTAGTTCCCCAAAGGAAAACTGCATATTGCTAACAGAAGAATAGCTAATGGACACCAAGCAGACTAAATAGATATCTATTATGTGTTGCATGTTAGAGTTGAAATTCTGTCCACAGAACAAGTTCCTCAATTTATATCTTAGCTTTCAGAGAGCCTGGTTCCTATTATATTTAATTAATTTACATTGCTTAGGATTAGAATGGACATTACAGCCACTACTTGATTAAAAATATAATAAAGAAGGCTTCTGGTTTCTGGTTCCACATATAGGGAGCTTAGAAATATTCACTCCATCTTAACAACAAATTAAAAAGCTGAATAGAGTAAAAAATTAACTTCTTTAATAGATCTATAAGAGAAGGGAAGATACAGGGCAAACTTCTTCCCCCCAAATTAAAAGGACAAATGTGCAAATACAGAGTTGCAGCTTATTAGAGCAGAGACGCATGAGCAGAAATTGATGTAGGAAGAAACAAGTGTTGGCAAGGATGTGGAGGAAAAGGAACTCTTATGCACTGTTGGTGGGAATGCAAACTGGTGCAGCCAGGGTGGAAAACAGCATGGACATTCTTCAAAAAATTAAAAATAAAGCTACCCTACAATCCAGTAATTACCCAAATAATACAAAACACAAATCTGAAAAGTTAAATGCATGCATATATTTATTGTAGCATTATTTGCAATAGCCAAATTATAGAAGCAAAGCAAGTGACCACTGATAAATTACTGGGTAAAGAAGACGTGGTATATATATACTATGGAATATTACCCAGCCATTAAAAAAAGAATGAAATCTTGCCATTTTTAACAACATGGGTAGATCTAGAATGAATGTCAAATAAAGTAATTAGTCAAAGAAAGACAAATACTATGATTTCACTCATATGTGGAATTTAATAAAACAAAGAAATAAAGAAAAAAGTGAAAAACCAAAACCCAGACTCTTTAGAAAACAAACTGATAGTTACCAGAGCAGGGAGGGGTGTGGGGGATGGGTGAAATAGGTGAAGAGGATCAAGAGTACACTTATCATGATGAGCACTGAGTAATGTATAGAATTGTTGAATCACTATATTGTACAATTCTATATCTGAAACAGATGTAACACTATATGCTAATTATACTGGAATTAAAATAAAATTTAAGAAAGAAAAAAAATTGGTGTAAAAACCGATGCCAGATAGCTAAAATGAACCATCATTAACAAATAGCAAGAAGCTCGGTGTGAACAATTTTGAGAGTTAAAAGCTCCAGGAGGACACAGTCATAAGAAGGCCATAACAGTATTTTGATATTGACCTCCAGGAGTTTGACCAGATTCCCATAGTAAATATCAGATAAAGGAAACCATTTCAAAATTTGCCAGAGGACACTCTTCTCAAGAAGGCCTACCTTCAGGGGAAATTAGTTAATCAGAGCCTAACCTGGTAGGTTATTTGAGGACATACCTGACTTGATAAAGAGAAACACCCAACTTCAGTCCATTCTGTCATCCTGTCTCATTTATAAAGGGGAAGGAAAAAAACTGAAAAGTACTTGTATAGTTCACAGTCCAGAGACATAGGGTCACTAAGAGAGTGAGACCTAGTCATAGGTCTATAGAATACTTCCTCCCACACTTTACCACCACACTAAAGGCCTGTTTATAGCAGTTCCTTTTACCTGATATATCATGTCTGGCTATGAAGAAAATATTACAAAGTATACAAAAAGACAAAAAGCACAATCTGAATAGACAAAGCAAAAATTGGAACCAGATATGTTGGAGTTATCAAACCAGAGATTTAAAACAGCTATGATTAATATACTACAGGCCTAATGGGTAAAGTAGACATCATGCAGAAAAGATGGGTGATGTAAGCAGAGAGATGGAAATACTAAGAAAGATCCAAAAAGAAATGCTAGAAATAACACTGTAATAGGAATGAGGGATGCTTTGATGGGCTTATTAAGAGATTGGACATGGCTGAGGAAAGACTCCCTGAGCTAGAGGATGTATCAGTAGAGTCTTTAAAAACTGAAAAGCAGAGTTAACAAAGATTGAAAACAAATAAACAAACAAAAAAACCCTGAGCAAAATATGCAGGGGCTATGGGACAACTACAAAAGGAGTAATATATGGAAAATGGGAATACCAGAAGGAGAAGAAAGAAAAGGACAGAACAAATATTTAAAACAATAAAGACTGAGAATTTCTCCAAATTATTCTTGGACACCAAACCACAGATTTAGGAATCAGATTAGGCAACACTAAGTGAATACATTCCAAAAACTACACTTATTTTTGGTGTGGGCATATCATCTTCCAACTACAGAAAATCAAAGATTAAAAAAAATCCTGAAAGAAAACAGATGGAAAAAGCATTTTACCTATAGAAGAAGAAAGATAAGAATTACATTCAATCTATTTGAAACTATTTAAGCAAGAAGGGAATGAAATATTTAAAGTGATGAGAGAAAAAACCCCAACAACTTAGAATTCTGTAGCCTGCAAAATTATCCTTAAAATGAAGGACTTTCTCATACAAACAAATATTGAGGGTGTTTGTTGCAAGTAGGTCTGCCTTGCAAAAATATTATAAGTTCTTTAGAAGAGAAGGAAAATAATATAGGTCAGAAACTCAGATCTACATAAAGAATAATAATGAAGAAGAAATAAGAAGGTAAAATGAAAATTTTTATTTTTCTTATTCCAAAGTGATCTAACAAATGACAGTTTTTTCAAATAATACTAACAATGTACTTAGTCATCCATCAGCTTATGAATATAGCTTATATGCTTATATATGCTAATACATGTGTGGTTATGTATGCTTATATATAAGTGAAGTGAATGACAGCAAGATATGGGGATGGGGGAATAAGTATTAGTATTATTTTGTTAGTATAAGGTATTTACACTACCCATGAAGTGGCAGAGTGTTATTTGACAATGGACATGGATTAACTCTGAATGTGTATTGCAAACTATAAGGAAACCACTAAAACAAGTAAAATCAAAAACAGAAAAGAAGTATAACAGATATGGTATGAAAGGAGAAAAAATGGAATCATTTGCATGCCCAATTAAAACTACAAAAGGCAAAGAAAAAGGAAGGTAAAAATAAGAACAAAGAACAAAGTCAACAAATAGAAAACAGTAATAGATATAGTGGATATTGTTCCAAATGTATCAATAACCTCTTTGAAAGTTAATGATCTAAAAGCACCAATTAAAAGACAGAAATTGTTAGAGTAGATTAAAAAACACGACCTATGTATATTGCCTATTAGAAAGCCACTTTAAATATAAAGATATCTATAGATTAAAAATAAATGGAGAAAATATACCATGCTGATGCTAATCAAAAGAAAGCAAGAGTAGATGTATTTAGTTTAGACAGAGAAGACATGAAAATAAAGACAGCTATAGGGGTAAAGAAGGGCATTACATAATGATAAAAGGGTCAATTCTTCAAGAAGACAATACAATTCTAATTGTGTATGTGCCTAACATTGAGTGTCAAACTATGTGAGACAAAAGATAGAACTGTGAGGAGAGATAGAAGAATCCACTTTCACAGTTAGAGAATTCAATACCCCACTCTCAGAAATAGACAGGTAAAGCATGCAGAAGATAGGAAATGGCATAGTTCACCTAACAATGCCATCATTCTACTGGACGTAATTGACATCTCTAGACTTCTTCATCCATCAACAGTAGAAGACATATTTTTCTCAAGCTCATATGGAATATTCACCATGATAGATCATTTTCTGGGCCATAAATACACCTTAACAAGTTTAAATAATAGAAACCTACAATGTGTGCTCTTAGAACACAGTGAAATGTAATAGGAAATTAGTAATAGAAAGATAATTAGAAAATTCCAAGATATGTGGAGATTAAACAACCTGCTTTTATATAATACATCAAAAAACAAATTTAAAGAGAAACTTAAAAATATTTTGAATTAAATGAAAATGAAAAAAACAGCTTAGCAAGATTTGTGGGATGCAGCAAAAGCAGTGCTTACAAGGAAACTTATATTATTGAATTCATGTAGTAAAAAAGAAAGATCTAAAATCAGTAATCTAATTTTCCACCTGAAGAAACCGGAAAAAAGTAGAATGAATTAAGCCCAAAGTAAACAGAAGAAAAGAAATAATAAATAAGATACAGTGCCTGCCTGGCTCAGTTGGTTAAGCATCTGCCTTTGGTTCAGGTCATGATTTTAGCATCCTGGGATCAAGTCCCGCGTTGGGCTCCCTGCTTAGCATGGAGTCTGCTTCTCTTTAAATCCCTCCTCCTGTTTGTGCTTTCTCTCTCACTCTCATACTCTCTTTATTAAATAAAAAAAAATTTAAAAAAGAAATAGGATAAATCAATGAAATTGAAATCAATAGAGAAAAATTAACTGATGTAATAGCTTCTCTTTTGAAAAGATCAATGAAATTTATAAACCTCTAGCTAGACTGATGAAGAAGAAAATAACAAGAACACACATTATTAATATCAGAAATCAGAAAGAGGAAATGTTTCTATAGATCCTTTGGACAGGGATCCCTGGGTGGCGCAGCGGTTTAGCGCCTGCCTTTGGCCCAGGGCACGATCCTGGAGACCTGGGATTGAATCCCACGTCAGGCTCCCGGTGCATGGAGCCTGCTTCTCCCTCTGCCTATGTCTCTGCCTCTCTCTCTCTTTCTCTCTCTCTCTCTGTGACTATCATAAATAAATAAAAATTAAAAAAAAAGATCCTTTGGACATTAAAAGGAAAATGAGGAATACTATGAACAACTCTATGCTTACAAATTTAATATCTTAGATGAAGTGGATCAATTCCTTGACGGACACAATCTGCTGAAACTGAAACAAGAAGAGACAATCTGAATAGGCCTATATCTATTAAAGAAATTGAGTTGATAATTAATAACCTCCCAAAACAAAAAGCACTAGGCCCAGATGGATTCACTGGTGAATTCTACCAAACATTTAAGGAAGAAATTATACTAATTCTCTATAATCTTTTTAATTTTTTAAATTAATTAATTTACTGGGAAAGCATGTGAACAGGAGGGGAGGGGCAGAGGGAGAGCAAGAGAGAGCATCTTAAGCAGGCTCTATATCTACTGTGGAGCCTGACTGGGAGCTTGATATAATGACCCTGAGATCATGACCTGAGCCAAATTCAAGAGCCAGATGCTTAACTGACTAAACCACCCAGGTGCCCCAATTCTCTATAATCTTTTTCAGTAGTTAGAAGGAGAAGGAATACTTCCTAAGTCATTCTATGAGGCTAGCAACTAGTCAAAGACCTTATAAGAATATTACAGACCAATATCTCTCTGAATATAGATATAAAAATCCTCAATAAAATTATAGTAAATCAAATCCAAAAAAGTAAAAAGTATTATATACCACAGCCAAATGGGATTTCTCCAAGGTATGCAAGGCTGGTTCAATATTTGAAGATCAATTAATGTAATCCATCATATCAATGGGCTGAAAATGAAACATCACATGGTCATATCAATAGATACAGAAAGAGCATTTGACAAAATCCAATATCTATTTATAACATAAGATCTCAGAAAACTGAGGGTACCCTACAGCAAATATTATACTTGATGGTAAGTAACTTTCCATCTCTTCCACCTTTCTCAGTAAGATCAGGTACAAAGCAAGAATGTCTTCTCTCACCACTCCTTTTCATACCATACTAGAAGTCCTTGATAATGCAATAAGGCAATAAAAGGACATAAAAAGAATACATATTGGAAAAGAAGAAATAAAGTTATCTTTGTTTACATGATTGTACTGTGTGGAAAATCTGAAAGAATTGACTAAAAAACCTCCTATAACTAATAAGTGATTATAGTAACAATACAGGATACAAGATTAATATCCCAAAGTTAATTGTTTTTGTAAATTCTTTTTTTTTTTTAGATTTTATTTATTTATTCATGAGAGACACAGAGAGAGAGAGAGACAGGCAGAGGAAGATGCAGGCTACATGCAGGGAGCCCGACGTGGGACTCGATCCCAGGTCTCCAGGATCACACCCTGGGCTGAAGGCGGCGCTAAACCGCTGAGCCACCCGGGCTGCCCTGTTTTTGTAAATTCTAACAATGAACAAGTGGACTTGAAATTAAACAATAACATTTACATTAACACGTCCAGAATGAAGTACTTAGGTATACATGTAGCAAAATATGTACAAGGTCTCTATAAGGAAAACTACAAAACTCTGATACAATCAAAGAAATGAATAAATTAGGATAGATATTTCATGTTGATGGTTAGGAAGTCTCAATATCATTAGGAAGTCAGTTCTTAATTTGATTTATAGATTCAATGCAATCTCATCCAGAATCCCAGCAAATTATTTTATGGATTTTGACAAACTGATTCCAAAGTTTATATGGAAAGACAAAAGACCGGAATAGCCAACAGAATATTGAAGAAGAACAAAGTTGGAGGATTGGTACTACCCAGCTTCAAGACTTATTATAAATCTACAGTTATCAAAACAGTTTGGTATCGGTGAAAGAATAGACAAATAGATCAATGGAACAGAATACAGAGCCCAGAAACAGGCCCCCTTAAATATAGCCAAGTGATCTTTGACAAAGGAGCAAAAGAAATATAATAGAGCAAAGATGGACTTCAAAAATGATTCTGGAACAACTGGCTATCCATATGTAAAAAAAAAAAATCTGAACACAGACCTCACATCCTTCACAAAAATTATATCAAAATGGATTGTAGACCTAAGCATAAAACTATAAAACTTCTAGAAATTAGCATAGGAGAAAATATATATGATCTGGGATATGGTGCCTTTTTAAATACAACACTAAAGACATGATCCATTAAAGAAATAATTGAAAATCTGGACTATACACAATTGGAAACTTCTACTTTGCAAAAAACAATGTTAAGAGAATGAGAAGCACATGCTGGGAAAAATATTTGCAAAAGACACATCTGATAAAGACTGCTATTGAACATATATAAAAACAACTCAGGATTAATAAAACGAACAACTTGGTTAAAAAATAGGCCAAAGATCTCACCAAAGAAGATATACAGATGATAACTATTTGGAATGATGCTCCATATTGTATGTTATTGGGGAAATGCAAATTAAAACAGTGATATACACTACACCGCTATTAGAAAGGCCGAAATCCAGAACACTGTCAGTATCATATGCTGGTAAGGATGTGGAGCAACAGGAACAATCATTCATTATTAATGAGGATGCCTGTGATACAGCCATTCTGGAAAACATCTTGGTGGTTTCTTATAAAACTAAACATGCTGTTGCCATATGATCCAGCATTCATGCTCATGGTATGGAGGCATCAAAAAATTTATATCCACACAAAACCTGCACATGGATGTCTATATCTGCTTTTTCACAATTGCCAGAGCTTAGTAGCAGCCAAGATGTCCTTCAGTAGATGAATAGATCAACAAATTGTGGTGCATCTGGACAAAGGAGTATATTTACAGTAAGAAGAAATGAACTATCAAACTAGGAAAAGACATAGAGGAATCTTAAATGCTATTTATCTTAAATATTACTAAACCAAAGAAGCTAAACTGAAAAGTCTATGTACTGTATGCTTCCAGCCATATGACATTCTAGAAAAGGCAAAACTATGGAGAAAATAAAGAGATTTATATTTGCCAGATGGGGTGAGGAGGGAGGATTGAATTGGCAAAATATAGAAGATATTTAAGGCAGTGCATCTATTCTGTACAATACTGTGCGATACAATAGTGCAGTGATGGATATGTGTCAGTATATATTTGTCTAAACCCACAGAATGTGTAACACCAACAGCAAACTATGGGTAGAGTGTGAGCCCTAGTGATTATGATGTGTTATCCTTGATAGCAAATCTATAACTTCGTGAGTGATGTTGATAATGACAGGAGGCTATACATATATGGATGTATGGGTTTATGAGAAATCTCTGTACCTTCTTAATTTTGTTGTGAACTTAAAACTTCTCTTAAAGAATTGTCTGTAGGGGCGCCTGAGAGGCTCCATTGGTTAAGTGCCTGCCTTCTGCTCAGGTCATGATCCCAGTGTCCTGGGATCAAGCTCCCTGCTCAGTGGGAAGCTTCTCCCTTTGCCCCTCCCTGTGCTCATGTTCTCTCTCTCTCACTCCGCATGCTCTTTTTCTCTCAAATAAATAAATAAAATCTTTTTAAAAATTCTTTGAAAATAATAAACAAAAAACAATAAACTGATGCAGGTGAATTATATTTAATTAAAATCAGCATCTTACTGCTTTATAATGTAAAAGTGCTACATTTTTGGTAATGTTTCATCTAATCATAAGACATGTATTTCACCGAGGACTGTAAGTTCCATGAAGACAAGGGCTGTGTCTGTTAACATTCATTAATGAATAACCATTCATTAAATGCCTGGCTTATGAAAGGGCTCAGAAATATTTGCTAATAGTTTTCTTTAAGTTTATTACCTATGCTAAAATTATGTGTCAAAAGATATTTACAGAGGACCAGAATTCTTTGCATTAGAATGACTCCTTTTCTGTGGCTAGAGGTTAAGGAAAGAAGTCAAAGAGAGATATTCTATACAAGTTATAGAATTAAGCGAGATCAAGTAACCCAGTCCAACAGCTTGATTTCCACAGAAAAAGGCAAAAAGGAGCAGTGTTGGAGATGAAAAGATGGGAAGAAGGGAGAAAAAGAAAGCACATGAGGGACAGAGGCAAAGAAAGAGAAAAGCTTTCTCTCATTAGGTAGCTGCTGGGACTCCTTTTACCTAAAAGCCCTTTAAAAAAGAAGTCAGAGAGAGAGATTATACCCACGTGCATTCAGATTTTAGGACTTTTATACATTATCTCTGTACCCATTAGTACAAAATTCAGAAAGATAGTTTTTTTTAAAAAAATTGAGGATTTTACTAAGGGTTGATATATAACATTATATTAGTTTCAGGTGTACAACATGATCCAATATTTGTGTACATTGCAAAATGATCACCACAGCTAAGTCTAGTTAACATTGGTCACCGTACATAGTTACAAAAAATTTTTTTCTTTCATGGGAACTTTTAACATTTACTGCCTTAGCAACTTTTAAATATGCAATATAGTATCATTATAGTTAATAAAGATATTAATACCTTATTATGGTTAATAATTTTAAGTTTTGTAATCAAGTATGAATATACAATATTATACTTTTATAAAAATAATTACTAGGACCTTACAGTTATTACATTGGATGCTTTTTCCACTTATTTTATTTTTTAGGTACTGACTACCAAATCATATATCCTTTCCAAAATACTCCCACTATTTTACAGTTAATCTTGTCTTCATCCTCAAGTCTATCACTAAATTCATTTTTTTTAACCTTATAGAATCTCGCTTATTTTTTTGTTTTACTTTCTTGCCACAATTTCTCCTCTTTGATTTGTAACTGCAGATTTTACTCTTACTGTACCTTAATCTTACAGTTTGAAAAAAAAAAAAAAAACGTGGTTTATTTTTCCAGGCTGGACTTTGGTGGTTTCTGGCTGAAAAGCACTTTGAGTTGAAGTCTTAAAGAAAGTCTGAGGGGAGCCAAGTGGATCTATGGAATGTTCTAGGCAGAGGGAGCTGCAAGCACAAAGGCAGAAAGTTGGAGGCTATTAGTGTTGGAGGAAGCTATTACTATTATTGGTATGGGGCAATAGGAGAACAAAATGAGATGGGAGATGTAGCAGGGAGTGGGAGCGTAGGCTGTGTCAGGCTTCATAGACTGTTGGTTGGGAAGCCCACAGAGGACTGTGACCTGAGAGCTATGATGCAACTTCTACTTGAACACATCCCTCTGGCTGTTTTGTGGAGAGTAGGCTGGCATGAGGTAAGTACATAAAGGAGTCCAGTTGGGACAGACAATGCTTTGTCCAACATAGGACCTAAACAGTAGAAGAGAATTAGCTAAATGAATGATTTAAAGAATTACCAAGTAAGGCATCCATTTGTACTAAGGGCTAAAGTAACTCAAGAGTCCATAGAGTTTTCTAGTTCTTATTTGCCTTTATGTTCCTCAGAAAATTCTCCATCCCTTTCATATGTGGATTGTTAATTAGGTAATATTTGGCAGGTATCTATCTACATACATTTTTAATACTCAATAACTAAAAAAATTCATTTAATTTTTATGATTAGAATTTTATATTGACTGTAATTGAACCTGCCTAGAAAATTAATTCTGCTAGTGTGTTGGTGAACATTTGTTTTTCAAGCATAATATACTGATTAAGTGCATTATCATCTATTAATGTAATTACATGGCTATAATATTCATATGTGTATCAGTTTGATCTAGTGAGAAGCATCTAAAATTAATTAAATGAAAAACTAATAAGAGTAACATACACTTTTTCAAGGAAAAATACATTTACTTAAACAGAAGAGTTAAAAGTTACATTCTTTGTGTGCTAGTTTGGGTTTCTCCAAAATCAGACCCTGGGACAAAACATGAAGTATAACTTATTTATTTGCAAGTAGATCCCAGTAAATACTGATAGTGGAATGAAGTAAGACAGGGAAAGGATGGATGGAAGTCAAAAAAGAATGCTTGATTAGGCGGGTTACCATCAACTGGAGCTAGATCCCTCTAGGGAAGAGTGTAGGCAACTTTCCTTGAGTGCTGGCCCATTTTCCCCCAACTCCCAGTTGAGGGAGAACCAGTGATTGAGGGCCATGGCATTAGGGGCCTGAATTCCCTGGCACTTCTGGTTTGCTGCACAGGTGGGCAGAGTGGAGTCCTGTAGCCAGAGGGAGCCCTGAGGCAATGAAATGAGATGCTGGCAAGTGAAAGTCTGGTCAGCTTGCACAGCAATGTAAGGGGCGAGGCAATATGGATGGGGTACCAACAGCAAGTGCTCTAGTTTGTTTATTTGAAAAGAGAGCAAAAGCCATTGATATTCCAAATATAAACTTATTTTACTGCTGTGTTTCAGCATCTGGAATAGTGGCTTATATTTAGTCACTGAATATTTCTTGAATTTGTTGATGTCTCATCACTGTCCACCTCAACTGAACAAATAAGTGAATAAATGGAAAGTCGAAGCCCATGTGGTTGAGTGCCAGGATAACTAGAGTGTTAGAAACTGCTCTAGTGTCCTTTGTCGTATGGAGCCCATACTTCAGAGCTCAGCCTTTATCGAGGCAGACTGTCATCCTTAAATGCTGATTAACAATCACCTTCCATCATACTTCAGAGTGGGGACTCAGTATCACCTTTTTGGAAAAAAAAAATAAGATGTTTATGGGGGAACTTCACTTATAAAATGTATCCATCCATTTTCTTGGTTATTATCTAGCCCCTGTTATTACCGAGTGTGGAAGGTAGGTAAAAGATGGCCCTACTAAGTGGCTTTCTGTAGAAATCTTGAGCCAGGAGTGGCAAGATCACTTTCTGTGGTCACTCACATCCAGTGACCTTAATTAAACTAGGAAGGAGGAATACATGAAGTCAGGGGGCAAAAGTAGATGTCATTCCATTTAGGAGCAAGTTCAGAAGTAGAATAAGCAGCCCAATCACTGATATAAGTAGCTATAAGGTAGACAGAAGTAAAAAAGAGATGAAAAAATTAGGGGAACTAATTAAAAAGGAGTATCAAGATGGGTCAGTAGAAGTCAGGCCCCCAGAACCCTGACATCAAAGCTGTGTCTTATGATGTAGTTTGAGCATTGACGTATGCATGGTCCATGGGCAATTGTCATATAAATCGGGCCAGAGGATGCCAGTAGTCTCTTTAGGGAAACAGGTCCAAATCTGACTGCTGTGGAATGTGGGAGGGAGAAGCATGCCCCATGTCCTTCAAACCTTCCCCAGGAGGCTGACCCAGTGCTACTCTAATCACTAGACATAAAAATAAAACTGGAGTTAAGGCTTCTTTGAATTTAGATGAAACTTTCTGGTAGTTTGTTCTTGACATATTATTTATAACAAAAATATTCTCTTTTATCTCTTTCTTTTAGTTTATGAAACAATGTTTGCTAAGAGAGAAGATTGGCAAGGATTAGAAAGAAGTGAGCTCCTTAAATTCTTCAATGACTGTGGTCATTTCCCAACCCAGCAGCAAATTGACGAGGTTTGGGACTTGGTCCATAGAGGCGAGTGGTTTCCCATTTCTTGTCTTCTTTTCCCTTTCTTTGCCATTCCCTTTCTTTCTTTCCTTCTTCCCTTATTCTTTCCTGCTCAGCGAGAAGCCTACTTCTCCCTCTCCCTCTGCCTCCCCCAACTTGTGTGCTCTCTCTCTCTCAAATAAATAAATATATATGTACATACATGTACACATACATGCATAAAGGAGCTCAAGTGCCAGTAGAAAGATGTGATTAAGGTCAGATTGACAAGGTTGAAGCTTCCTTATAGGTTTGAAGTTCTCTTAGTTTGTAGTTTCAATTTATCTAATTTATTACCTATGGGCTTTGCTTTGCCACTGTTGTATCCTTAGTGCTTAGAACAGTTTTCTAGACGCTCAGTAACTGTTCACAGATTGAAAGAAGCATTGAAATCACTTTGGGCTTTAGGAATCATGACTAGATTGTTTAAGTCATTTTTTTCCTGATGACAAAAATCTTGAATGCTTATTATAGAAAATTTGGGAATCTAGAAATATATAAAACTGCTAAGAAGTAACAATTATAAGCATTTTTATGTCTATCTTTCTGGTATTTTTTTCTGTACATATGACATTAGTTTTATGAAAATTGAGATTATTTTCTACATGTTTGAAAATCTGCTTTTTTTCCTTATCAGTACTTAGAAGTTTCCAAGCCTCATTATACCACATTATTAATGGCTGAGTGATTATCTGTCATATGGAAGTTCTATGAGTTGTTTACTGTCGTACATTTAAATTGCTTTATTTTTTCTTTATGATAATAATAATGAAAAATTAAACTCAGTAAAGTAGTATGAATTAGATATTTCAGAAACTTATTCTGATTATAGTTAGCAATTTAAAATATATTTTTTTCAAATTAACAGTTTCACAGATATTTCCCTCCATTTATTATTTTGGAGTATATCAGAAGACCTAGATTTAGAGCATGGCTCTAGAATTAGCTTTCCTGGGTTTAATTCCTGGCTTCACCACCACTAGCTGTATGTCTTCAAACAATTCATCTATGCTATGCCTTATTTTTCTCAACCATAAAAAGAATATAGTAGTAACTGGAATTATGAAGTTTAAATGAACTGATTTATATAAAATGTGTCCAAATATAACTGCTCATTAAAATTTGCTATTATTATTCTTAAATAATTCTCAAGTACACTTAGTTATTTTTATAATTTTTATTTTGAAATTGTTTAAATGTTGAGCCTATTTTGTATACTGACTCATTTTATAGAGCTTATTTACTGAATGTTTGCTGTTGGTTTCCACTCTCTTTTATCATAATGACCTGTGTGTGCTAGAGGTGATGATATGCTCATTTATGCTCATTTTACAGACAGAGGACTGAGACTTAGAAGGAGATTTTTCTAAGCTCATTAAGTAGAGTTGGAACTTTATTCCTGTTCTCTTCAAGTCAGGTTGTTTCCATTTTACTATGTGGAGAATCTTTAAAAGTCTGTGTATGGAAACATAATTAGACAGATGATTAAAAATTCTTGACAGCAAGTACTGCCTTTTATTGATCTTTCACAAGGTAGCCTTAATGCCTTGTGATAAGGTAGGTTTTTTCTGCAAATGATTGAGTTGATTAAATTTATTAAAACTAGAATTTTCAAAAGAAAATTTATTTTAAAGACATATTGTTTTTATTATAATGCCTAGAGTTGGGAGGCTTTCTTTTATAGAAAGGAGCCACTCTAACATAATTTTAAATATATGTCCAATTATGTTGCTCCATCCAGTTAAAAAGATTCCTTTGGTGCATAAGAAGCTGTCATTTGAAATGGAAATATCCTAACTAATGGAAGAAAAACAGAAAATTTATGGGAAATGAAGCTAAATTAATGGTTTTCTAGCTGCTTCTGGTATATATGCCATTTTTAAAAGAATCTGATTTTATGCATTTTAGTTTGTCAGTCATCTTCATTCATACTGACTTCTTTGATTGTGGATAATAGCTCCAGATGTGCAACCTACGCATTTTTTCATCCAGTAGAGTATTTCACCTAACGCATATGTAGTTAATTCAATTGATTAACTTCTTTAGTGTACGACACCAAGTAGGTCAAATTCCTAAAACTGTCTGTATGTGTTCAGGTATTTTTAGCTTTTTTTTCCCCCATTCTTTATTCTCATCACTATGGTAACAAAAAAATTTGTGACTGAGGACACGATTTTTGTCTGAAATTCTTCCTTTCGGAAAATGAAGCAACTTTAGGCTACATGTATGTGCTAATCTTAAAAGCTGAAGACTATGCAAACATGATATTATTTGCTATTCATTTAAATCTCAATAAATGAAACTAATAACTATAGAATGGCATATCTGAAAGTAAGGAGAGAAATACATTGTGATTTTATA
The DNA here is from genome assembly GCF_053574225.1 of Canis aureus. Lineage (NCBI taxonomy): Eukaryota > Metazoa > Chordata > Mammalia > Carnivora > Canidae > Canis > Canis aureus. Next base: position 54,281,248 of record NC_135623.1, on the reverse strand, counting down.
GCATCTATTCTTGTATATGCCTAATTTTTTAGAAATTTAAAGTTTGAAGGTTTTCCAGTATTTTTCCAGGGTGTAAATAGAACTTTTAGTTTATTTTCTGCGGTTAAAATGATCAGAAAACAACAATGAAGACAAGTCGATTTTCACTATGGAGTCCTAGATAAAAGTCTTAAAATCAGAAACATAGAAGTTACTTATATATTATTTAACCTAACATATTGTATACATCTGAAGAAATTGTGACCTAAAAAAATATAACGTGAATCATTTCAGGCTCCCTGACTAGTTCGTTGCAAACTGTAACTAAATCCTGGGCCTCCTGCTCCTCGGAGCACAGACATCATAAACAGACAGCACTGCATTTTTTTCTGTTTTCTAAAGGAAAGACTTTACGTTATTAAATGGGAAACGTATATAATGGTTTTCCCTTAATTTTGTTCATATGAACAGGCACTCTAACAATAAAATTTTAATTATGTAGGAAAGGGATTAAAGAGGATTTAAAAAGATAGTGAAAGTTTCCAGGATGTAAGAAATGTGAGACACTGGCAAATTCTGGTGGTAAAAAATGCAGAAGTATTGGAGGTAGCATGACACAAAAGCTTAAATAGCTTCTAAAAGTTTAGCACATACTTATTATAAAACATGTTGAAAATACACATTAAAAACAAAAGATGAAATACTGGCAGAAAAATACTAGCAATTTTATGTTCCAGAATGACATGAAGCTATTGACTAGGAGTCAGTAAGATAGGTAGACAGGTACTATATGGGTCTATACTAGTAGACCACTAACATTTGGGGAGAATATCTGACAATTCTTATAAAATAAAATTTTGATCACACTATCTATTTATGTTGCGGGTACAAATCTCAGTCCATGAACTCACTGTTTTTCTATAACAAGTTAATTTTTATTTCTGGCTTCCATCCATCAAAATAAATTTCAGTCAATCTGGCTTTTCAACCTTTTTTTTTCTGAGGTTGTGGCTAAATAAGGATGAAGGGCATTTATATAGTGAATAGCTCATGGAGTGTCTACTGATCTGCAGTATCATCTTTTGCCATAGGCATTGCTTGGTGTATTTGTTCGCTAGGGCTGTCATAACAAAATACCACAAACATGGGTGTGGATCATGGATTACTTTGTGTTTAAAATACTTGGGGTTCATTGAATTTCTTAGATCTATAGATTAATGTTTTTCATCAAAATTTTCAAATTTTTAGCCATTTTTTCATACATTTTCCTCTCTTTCCTTCTGAGACTCTTATTACACTACTGTGAAACCACTTACTGTGTTTCAGAGGTCTCTGAGGCTGTGTTTACCTTTTTTCCAATTTTTGTTCTGTTCTTAAAAGTGGATAGTATCTACCGATCTATCTTCAAGTTTACTTTCTCCCTTCAGCCTTCTCAAATCTGTTGCGACCCCCATTTTGTAAATTCGTCATTGTTATATTTTTTAATTCTAGAATCCACTTAGTTACTTTTTATATTCTATTTATCTCGATAGTGTCCATTTGAGTATCATATTTTACTTTAATTCTTTAAATGTAATTTATTTCAATTATTTGAGCATAATTATAATAGCATTTTTGAGGTCTTTGTCTGATAAATCTAAGTCCACTCAGAGTTAGTTGTTATTGACTGATTTTTCCCTGAGTATGGGTCACACTTTCTTATTTATTTGAATGTTTCTGTTGTTATCTTTGTTGAATACTGGACATTTTAGATGTTATGTTGTTGTAACTATGGATTCTGGCCTCTGCACTCCAAGAGTTTATTTATTTAGTAACTTGTCTGGACTTAATATCTGGAATCTGATCTGTCTCCCCCCCAAGGTGTTTGGCTGTTCACATCTCTGCTCAGTTACTGTTTTGATTTTTTAGAGTGACTTTTCAAAAGGCTCTCTCTGATTCTGTATAACTTAGTGTATGATTGGACAAAGTGTTTACTCAAACGCCTTGAGTCCTTAAGGTTTCCACCCTCTGCCTATGGATCTGTGTGTGGTTAGGAGCACAGTGTTCAGATGTGCTCATATTTTATATCTGCTTCATATTTTATCTTCCACTGGCACTCTTGGGTCTTTCCTATTCATTCCTATTGTTTTCCAGTTAGTTTGAGATGTGTATAGTGGTTATTACGCCATTATCTGGCTTTCTCATTTCCAGATCTGCCTATCAAATTTTTGGCTTACTTATGGTCACCCTAATTCAGACTGAATTTGGGCCAACAGAGCTGCAGCTTCTCTCCATTTATTTCTTATCAAGTGTATGGCATATACTAGCAATGCCAACGGATGTTGAGTTTTTCCTACCTCTTCAAATCAGTTTAGCTTCCTGACTGGTTGGTGTTTGGCTATGGGGGGAAAGTAATAATCCTCATGTTAGACATATTGATTGATACTAGTTGGGGTCTTCATACTCTTGTCATGATTCAGCTCAGTAGAGATTATGACCTAGTGGGTTTTGTTTGTTCACTAGAGAAGGACAAAAGGCTAAAAAAATATGGATGCAAGTAAATGAATAGAATTCATAGCACAAAATCAGATTATCTGAAATGACACAATGAAGCTGATTTAGGTGTCTGGTCATTGTTAGGACTTTGTCCTAACAGTCCAGTTAGGACTTTGGCACCTATCCTAATGACTATGTAATGAGAATATTTCTTCTATTATCACCTCCACTCACTAGTGAAAAGAGTGCCTGAATTGATTTGCTATGAAGTTCTGTAGCAAGATTTCATGTTTTTGTATTACAGAACACTGGATCACTTTGGAAGTATTTGATGTTTGTCCCACCTGCTCTAATGGGTCTACTGAAAAGCTCTCATGAATGTGTAGACCTTTTCCATGCATTATGAAGATGTAAAGGTTTTTTCAGTGGTGCCTATAGCCCTTATATAGCAAGACTCCACTTTTTTCCCTGGTATTTTAGTAGATATTTGCTGATGCTTTCAGCTACGTGGAAGGTAAAAACACATTTCCTTCTCTGATTGATGATTTTAGCAATAAGTCATAGAGTGAAAAGAAATGCAGTAGAGTGTACTAAATGAATTCCTTCCTTAGTTGTGGCAATCCAGAATCTTTTTTGATAAAATTGTTGTTGCAAAAATATTCAACAAATGCATTTTGAGTGCTTTATATGAGCTGTGAAATAAATTGTAGTTCAAAGGTCTCAAAATCCACATAATAACTGAAGAGACATGCACATACATAACTAGATAAATGCAATGTTGTAAATACTTATACAGTAGTATGGAACACTAAGCTGATACAAATACTATGCTTTAAGTTTGGAAATCAAAAAGAGTTATAGAGAATGTTGGAGATGAGTGAATCATTCTAGGATGAGTTAACTAGATCATAAAAGAAAGAAGTTTCAAAAAAAAAAAAAGAAAGAAGTTTCACACATAAAAGAGAGATTGTATGCAAAACAAATGAGAATTTTTCGGTCAGCTGGTAACAGCAAATAGGAGAAATCTATGTCCACTGGTGGATAACTGGATAGGGCACGATTTTACTAAAATTTCTAGCTAAACGATGCCAGATCATTCATTGAGATCTAGTTGACAGTGGTTGCTTTTGCTTATAAATTCTTGTTTTTAATCCTTTATTCACCTGACATCTACCTATTGGAAATGGATGTTTTCAAATCCATAATGCAAATTAGATTTTGGTTATAAATCAATCTTGTGTCAGTAGGAGCTATTTAAGCATTTTCCCCTAAAGCTTGAATACCCCTCCATAAACTAGAGATTGGACCCTAGGGGCAAAGAGCAACCCTGAAAGATCTGTCTGTCACCACCTTGCTTCAGCTACCTAATCCAAGCAGCTGCTCCTACAATTTTGTCTGCTTTCTCCCCTAACACTTTTTAAAGATGGTTCTTGACATTTTGTCTCATCTTTCATCATTTAACTCTGTTAATGCCTTCTTTCACCAAGCTATGGCTGTGCAAAGCCTGTGAAAGCCTATGCTAATGATATGCCCTGGGAATGATCACGGCCAGTGAAAGACTTTCCCCTTTCCCCTCTTTCCTGTCTTCCTGCAGTCATGTGAGTTGTTACTCCAATTAGTAAGTTACTCTAATTAGCCGTCCTGGGATTTTTTTTTTTTTTAAGCCTTTGAGTCTTTTATTGTTTGGGTTGAAATATTTGTACCATTGTTGTATAAGCTACATAGAAGAAACTGATTAAATTTTGTAATATTACTTACCACTAGCTATTTTTCTAAAGCCTGTCTGTTTTTGTTAAGTAGAAAATAACTATCTTCAAGAACAGCAGGAACAGCAGGGGTTTGAGAGTAGTGTAACTTCAATAAAGGTATAATTACTTTCATAAGTCTATTAGAGGGCAAGGCTTTAGGCTGCTTTTGTTAGATCACTGTTTATTAAGATTACACTCCCCATACTCTTATGATGTAAAGATTCACTAGCAAGTCTTTGTTTTATATGATTAAATTACTATAATATTAGGAATATGAACTCCCTATTCAGAACAACTTTCTAGCAAATTTCTGACAAATAAACATTAAGATAAAATAGTTCATCTGAAATTCTTATGAAATGAAAAATTTTATGTATAGTATAATTATACCAACATCACAGTCATAGCATTAAAGAACTTTGTTTTTTTCTGGTTTTCCACTTGATCAAGAGCTCCATTAATTCCCCAATGAAGTGAAACTTCCAAAGGAATTAAAGTAATTTTCAGCCCTTAACAGTCAAGTGAGTTTTGCAGACCTCACCCTGTCCACTTTTTAAGTCACTTTCAGAAATGCACATATTCTAGTCTTTCTGAATAAAAGTTTTAAAAATATTAGTATTGAATCACTATATTGTACACCTGAAACTAATATTACACTGTATGTTACCTGGAATTTAAATAAAGACTTAAGAAAAATATTATGCTCTGCTCAACAAGGCACCATGGTGTTCCCAGCATGTGAAGTCTCTATCATGTCTATATAAATTATAAATGGTACTGAAATGCAAGTTAATGATTCAGATCTGTAAAACCACACTTTTTTTTTTTTTTCTGGGAACTGCCAATTTGGCATCACAGAAGCCAGTTGCTAATGCTAAAGGCTTGTTTCTTTAAAGTTTACCTCTAGAGACATGATAAACTCATGAGTTTCATTTTAGTATTTCAATTTCCAAAATTTAAAATTCTGTGACTGTTTCCATGTTGAAATCCACAGGTAATACTGTTTTGTAGATGCATTTTTTTTTTATGAGCCATGTTGGCCTGTTATGCAAGATTGTTTACAGAGTAAGCTTCTTTTAGGTCATAGTTTCTCAGGCATTTTAACGTAAATATGTCATGTTTGTACCATAAAGATGTTGGGTTTCTAGTCTTTAGAAATATTCTTTCCATTGCTTCTTTATCTACCAATGCATGAATACACATACACACACACACACACGAACATATATACATACATATATCTACACACATATATACATACATATATATATTTGCATGATGAGCAACCAGCATTCTTTCAGCTGATGATCCTTGGTGGTTTAGATATAGAGGACTTGATTTTCATTTGCATCCTTGTATGCACTATCATCTCATCTTTTGAGGTGAAAACAAGTACACACGTAAGTACATTTGCATAGCATATGCGTAACTCCCATTACCACTAATTGCCCAAAAAGGCAGATATCAGAACCTTCTCATTCTCTTTATTCATTGTGGAGTTTAATTCAAAATGCTAATTGGAGAAGACAAAATTGACTATATACCTACAATTTATGGTGCATATTTTCTAGGATTGAGATTTTCATCTAACATTAAACAATTACTGAAAATAATGGCTCTTTACTAAGTCTCCTACCATATTTATACATTTAAATAAGTTGTAGGGACATCTGGGTGGCTCAGTAGTTGAGCATCTGCCTTTCATTCAGGGCGTGATCCCAGGGTCCTGGGATCAAATCCCCCATCAGGTTCCCTGCAGGAAGCCTGCCTCTCCCTCGGCCTGTGTCTCTGCCTCTCTCTGCGTGTCTCTCATGAATAAATAAATAGAATCTTAAAACAAACAAACAAACAAATAAAGTTGTAAAGCAAGTTCCAAATAATTTGATTCTAAGAAAGTTAATGTACCTCAATTTTTAAAGTAAGAAAGAAATTTGAATGGATTAAAAATAATCCCTGTAACATCACTCTAACTCACTGGAGCTATAAAAAGACTTTGTTGAGAGAGAAGGATGAAGCTACGACTGGAGTACTGGGAACTCCACCCAAGGGCCGGCCCTGTGCATGTGCCATGCAGGTGAACCTCACCCCTGAGTGGCTATAGACAGAAATAGAATCAAAACTCCTGTCTTGTATTAATGGCTCATATCAGTTGGCTAATTTCTAGTAGGTCAGTCTTAATCTGTTCATCTGCCCTTGAAAAAAAATTCTGATTATTGTAAAGAGTAGTATTGCTTTTCAAGGACAAGATGGTTGCTCATGTAACTACTGTAAATCTCTTGCTTGTGCCATACTTTTGTTTTCTGTCGCTGCCCAGAACCAATCATTGTTAGAAACACTCCTAATACCATGTTCTCCGTGATCTTTTTCATTGAAGTGAAAGGCAAAGAGGCCTGTCACCAACTACCGTATTCCAAGTTTGCTATTCTGCAGATGATAACTAACTCCCTAACTGTAACATTTGTAGGACTGAAGTATTTATAGTAACTTGAGGACTTTTGTTCTGTATATGTCCAGTTGTCTGTGTTCCTTCAGTTTTCTGGAGGTGCTTGCTGATGGCAGTTTCAAGTGCAACTCAGGCTCTCATTTCCTTTAATTCTCGTTTCTTTTTTTTTCTTTAATATTTTATTTATTTATTAATTCATGAGAAACACACACACACACACACAGATAGAGGCAGAGATACAGGCAGAGGGAGAAGCAGGCTCCATGCAGGGAGCCTGACTTGGGACTCAAACCCGGGACTCCAGGATCAGGCCCTGGGCTGAAGGTGGCACCAAACCGCTGAGCCACCCGGGCTGCCCTAATTCTCGTTTCTAATGGTTGTATTCCTGTAGTGACTTCCTTGGTCATAACTGGATTTTGTCATTCCCAGTAACTGTAAGCCTCCAACATCTGTTTTTCAAGCCCCCTTCTCTCTGACTGCCTCTGACATCTTTCTGGCTCTTCTCCCCCATTAATAAATCTGCAGCACAGGGGGGCATTCAGTCCATTAACTTGACTATATTTACAGTATTCATAACCCTTTGGGTCTTCCACCTTCCACCTTACTCAGCCTGGATTCATTCCATGGTACCCTCGCCCCCCAACACACACACACACACACACACACACACTGTTAACCTGAAACTAAGAGCTGTAATGAGAAGCCAACAAGTGTTTTACTTGGGATCAAAGAATTGCAATTCAGGGAGCATAGATTTAGGAAGAAATCCAAATAATGTCTCACTTATAGGGTGAAAGCAAGGAGCTTTTTATGAGGAAAAGGAAGAGGGGTGATTACATGAGTTGAAGAAAGGAAAGTAAAAGTTTTTGATGGATGTTAACAAGCTAAACTACTCTGGGTTATGCACTGATTGACTGCTGATTCTATTCTATCTTCAGAAAATTCATAACCATCAGTCTTGTGATCAGGATATCTGTTCTCCTACGGACTTCTCGGTCAATTGCTTGCTCTTTTGCCCAGTCCACAGGTTATGTATGGCTCAGTTCAAACAAAAGTAGGTAAGCCACTTTCTCCGCAGTGGCCACTCCAGCCCTATTTTAAATGGCTCCAGTCATGTCAGTTTTTCACAATACATACTGACTTCCTTATTCTCCCCAAACTTAATTTCCAAAAGACTGAATCTGAGAGCCACGTCTTTGCTTAGGTCAAGAAGATGAACGTGGCATGGCTAGAGAAAAACACAACCGTGCTGATTAATTTCACTTTAAATTTCTGATCACAAATGTCAAGTGGACCCTTAGAACTGCTAGGCAATTTCATTCCATTTTTTTGAGTTAATTCAATCTCTTCTCTCAGATTAATATTTCACATAAGTCAGTTCTTATCAGACTCAATACCGCCATCTTCCCCCCTCCTTGCTGATGACTTATTTCTAATGAAAATGATGTAGCAGACACAATTAGAAAAGACTATTATCTTCTTACTTCTCAATCTGTCATTTTCTTTTTAAGACGTATTATGAAGTAATTCAGAAATATAAAAAGAATCACTGAAATATGTAATAAACACTACTCAGGTAGTACACTAATGGTTCATGTATCAACATAGATAAATATTTTCCAAAAAAATTATGAACAAAGGAAAAGTTTCAAAAGGACACATAATTTATGTAAAAATTTCAGGTTTTCAACATGATATTTTATATTATTTAAGAGTACATTTATTTGCAGTAAAAGCATAAAAGTGTGAGTGAGGTAAGGGAAACCACAAATTCAGAACAGCAGTTAACTCTTTTTTTACTTTTCTTCATCAAGGATGAAACAGCTTCATTCAGAGTCTAGGCATGTTAGGGAACCCTAGTCTGTCACAGAAGAGAGACTAATATTGGTAGAGGATAAGAGTCCAGCATTACTGGACTCCTCTCAAAGAGGAGATATATCCTCTCAAAAACCAAGTGTGAAACTAAAACCTCCATCTTAATATCTCAATAGAATTGCTTCTGAATTTAGCCCATGTGAAAGGAACTTCTGGAAGTTCCTGGTGAAATAAGGGATTTTTTGCATAAAAGGAGAGTTTCCTGGCCTGGCTGAGTCTGAGCTATGTATAAGGTTATGGGTATGGGATGGAAGAAGTAGAGAAGAGGATAAGGAGGATGGTCTCCTCTCTCACACTAGGTCACCTTAGTGTGCAGGTGAGAGAGGAGCCAATACCTCTGGGAAGGAAGGGAAAGAATAAGAATATAATTGAGAAGGAGTCCATAAAATACCTGGGTAGTGTTTGTTTTGTTTTGTTTTTGTTTGTTTTGCAGTTTTTAGTGGGAGTAACGTATTATTATTTTCTTTTTCCTTTTATTAATTAATTTATTTTTAAAGATGGATTTATTTATTTATTTATTTAAGTGAGAGAAAGAGAGAGAGAGAGAAAACACATATATGAGCAAGGAGGGGCAGATGGAGAAGGAAGAGAGAAAGGAAGAAAGAATATGAAGCAGATTCCTCACACAGGTCTCCGTCCCACTACCAAGAGATCGCAACCTGAACCAAAACCCAAGAGTCAGGTGCTCAACTGACTGAGCCACCCAGGTGCCCTACTATTATTTATTTATTTATTTATTTATTTATTTATTTATTTATTTAATAAATTTATTTTTAATTGGTTTTTAGTGGGAGTAACATATTATTATTTTCTTTTTCCTTTTATTAATTAATTAATTTGCTTCCACGTGGATGGAACTGGAGGGTATTATGCTGAGTGAAATAAGTCAATTGGAGAAGGACAAACATTATATGGTCTTTTTCCTTTAAATAACCATTTATCCCATCATACTTTGTTGATTTTTTGATCAAATCAGTGACCTCTTTGACCACTAATTTGCAATGCTGCTTCTGACATATATCAAATTTCTATCTAAATCTGGGTGTGTTCTGGATGTTCAGTTCTGCTTTTTTTCTTGATATATTCCTCTGCCAGTATCCCAATTGGTATATCCTTATAGTGAGTCATTTTACCTGACAGGAAAGTTCCATCACTTTTTTAAATCTTGAAACTTTTTGGACTTTTTCACTTCTATATAAGTGTGGAAAATTAGGCTTTCTAGTTGCATTAAAAGTGCAGTGAATATCAAAACAATTTGTAGCAAATAACTTCTTTTTGATATTAAATTTTTCTACTTATCTATAGGTTATTTTTATTTTTAACGTTTTGTGTTATAATTTATTTTTTATTATATATTTTATATTTATATCTATATTTTTTGATTTTCAATAGTTTTACTTATTTTTTCTCTGAAGATCTTATAGGTTTTTATTGGACTTGTTTCTTTTTTGTTTTATTTTATATACATATAATGTAAAACAGATATATAAACAAATATTTTATTTATTTATTTATTTATTTATTTGAGAGAGAGAGAGCACGAGCAGGGGGAGGAGCAGAAGGAGATGGAAAGAATCTCAAGCATACTCTACATTGAGTAGAGTATCAGTATCATACTCTACATTGACTATCGGTACAGTACAGTTGTTCACCAGATCTGTAAAACTTGCTCATCTTGTTTAATAGACTCTTTTCTAAGCATCTTATTTCTTTTGTTTCTGTAGGTTATAAAGGAAGACTGTAATGTTTCTTAAGTTGGGTGCTAGATACACATGTTCCTTTTTCTGTTACTTTTTAATCATATGTCTGAAATATTTAACATTAAAAATATTAAAAGTCTCTAGCTTTTTCTATCACATGTAGAGTAAATTTCAAATACCTAATAAATGATACATTTCCTATCTTTCTGACCTCAATTCCTACCCTTCTCTCCTTGCTTACTCTAGTCAGGCTGACTACTACTGTACTAAAGTCATGACTTTACTTTTATATATCTATATCTATATATATACTTTTTATATATACTTATATATACTTTATATATACTTTTATATTTATATATATTAATTTATATATAATTAATTCTTTGCACTCGCTATTCCTTCTATTGAGAATTTTATTTCCTCATGGATTACTTTGTAAGACTTTGACTCATATATCATTTACTTAGAAAGATCTTTCTTGATTTTCCTTTCTAAAGTATCTCATTTTCTTCTCACTGGCTTCTGCCCTCTGTCCTCCATTTCTTTGATATTTATTTTTGACATATTTGACATGTTTATATTCAAATGTATGTTTGTTTGTTTACTATCTCCTCTACCTGCCTGTTAGTTTTCAATATGACAGAGATCATATCTTTCTTTTCACTGCCATGATCCAGTTCATAGGATAGACCTTGTATTTATATGCAAAGAAGGGGAAATATGTCTATAACCACAGCAGAATAAAGGATTCATGCCAGTACTAATGGAAGAGACATGAAAGGAGACTCTCCTCTACTTTCTCTAATGGTGGTAAGAGTAGGAAAAAATGAAAAAAGTACCATCTGCCCATACAGTCCTAGAGATGATAAAAAGTAAGATTATTCAGTCACCTTATCTTATCTCATGTTTTGGAGCCAAGAAATTACCCTTCAGATAAAGTCTGCTCCCCTCAGACTTTCCAAAACTTTTTGCGAGGCAAGCCTGTGGAGATCCAATAGGCTTCCCCGAGTAATAATTTCTTATTCATGATTATTCTGTTTGATTTGTTGGGGGATATGATTTAAAGCATGAGGCATCTCTTGTAGATCTATTGCAAATGTGTCACTTTGTAGGCTTATAGGATGGTCTGGTGTTATACCAGCATCAGCTTTGTTTACCAGACTCCAAAAGAACATCTTGCTGCTGTTGTATTTATTTAGTTTGTATGTTGTTTTTAAGGTTTTTAAGGTGAAAACATTTAATGTATCCCAAGGCCATATCTGTTGAGACATACTCAGATTGTTTTTTGCAGTGATCTGGTGAACTTAGGACACACTTGTGTAGCCAGCCAAGTATGAGTCACCCAACAAAAGGGAAAGTTAGGAGGGGATTAAATCTGATTAGGATTCAAATACACGAGGTGATAAAGGAGCTGGCTCTGCTGCCAGGCAAAGCTACTCTCTTATGTGGCCAACAATGAGCCTTCAGTGACCAGTTATGTTAATCAGACACCTGCTATAAACAATATGTTCATAGGAAAGTTAATAAACAGTACCAGGCCAGTGTCTGTTATGAGTCAGCAGAAATGGACTGTTTAATCAGAGCAAATGTTTAAATATTAAAAGGGAGCATTTTTCTTATTGTTAAAATAAAAATAAGAATGATAACTAGTATGTAATCTCCTTTGTGGGGCTAGTTTTGTTGGTGCTGCATGTAATGAATTTTAAAATCTGGTAGCTGCCAGCTTATATCCAAGAAATTATTATTTGTAGCAGCTTCTGAAGACAAATGCATTGAAATTAAAAATACAGATTTATTTCACCAATACATCTAATGTCTTAATCAGCTCAGGCTGCCGTAACAAAATACCACAGACTGGGTGGTTTAAACAATAGACATTTATTTCTCATAATTCTAGAGGCTGGGAAGCCCAAGATCAAAGTACTAGCAGATTCAGTTCTTCCTGAGGACCCTCTTGCTGGCTTCAAGATGGCTATCTTCTCACGGTATCCTCACGTTATTGTAAGAGCAATCTCTGGTGCTTCTTTCTCTTTTAATAAGAGCACTAATTCTATCATGGGAACTCTACCCTCATGATCCTACCTAAACCTAATTATCTCCCAAAGGCCCCACTTTCTAATACTATAACACTGAGGGTTAGGGCTTCAACATATGAGTTTGAGGGGCTCAAATTCAGCCCAAAACAACAGAGGAATACATATTATGTATAAAGCAACATATCTACGGGTTCATAAATATTAGTTACTTTGCATCTTTTCTTCTTTCTGTTCTGGGGAAAGGACTCAACTATTAAAACTGCTTTGGTTACTGTGGCCAACTCATGCTTAGTCTAGTGCTTCCTACTTAATGGTGGTGATAATCATGATCTTTTTATAGTAAGTTTATCTGGTGATTCCTTTTTTTTAACTTAAATTCAATTAGGCAACATATAGTACATCATTAGTCTCAGATGTAATGTTCAATAATTTATCAGTTGCCTCTAATACCCAGTGCTCATCACATCACATGTCCTCCTGAATGCCCATCACCTAATTTCCCCATCCCCCCACCCTGCTCCTCCCTATCGACACTCAGTTGATTTTCTCTAGTTAAGAATCTCTCATGGTTTTTCTCCCCCTCTGATGACTTCCCATTCAGTTTTCATCCCTTCCCCTATGGTCCTCTGTGCTGTTTCTCATATCCTACATACAAGTGAAATCCTATGATAATTGTGTTTCTCTGACTACTTATTTCATTCAGCATAATACCCTCCAGTTCTATCCAGGTCAGTGTAGATGGTAAATGTTCATCCTTTCTGATGGTTGAGTAATATTTCATTATATATGAAATACTTTTCTTTATCCATTCATTTGTTGATGGACATCTTGGTTCCTTTCACAACTTGGCTATTGTGGACATCGCTGCCATGAACATTGGTTGCAGGTGCCCCTATGGTTCACTACAGTTTTAGCTTCAGGGTAAATACTTAGTAGAGCAATTGCTGGGTCATAGGGTAGCTCTGTTCTCAGTTTGGTATCTCTATTATAATTTAGTTCTTGCTGAAATCATAATACCACAATTCATATAGGAAAGAACTTTGGTATGAAACTAGAGTTCTTGCTTTGCTGCTCTGTAAATGTCCTATAAGCAAACTTATGTGTAATTACTTTTTCTGAGAAGTTATTAAAAAAGAATAGAATTGGTTATTTGTAAATTCCAGCAAATGATTTCCCTAAAATGGATATATCAGTCACCAGTAAACAAAATGTATATAAATAAAAAGGTGGGGCATCTGAGTAGCTCAGTTGGTTAAGTGTCTACCTTCAGCTCAGGTCACTATCTCAGGGCCCCAGGATTGAGCCCTCTTTGGGCTCCCTCTCTCACCCTCCCCGCAGCCTCATGCTCTCTCCCTTTCTCTCTCTCCCTCTCTCAAATAAATAAAGAGAAACCTTAAAAAAATAAGAGAAATAAAAAGTAAGTCAGAATGTTTATTTTTTGTTCTGAATATTAATCCTTAATATTCAGTTATATATTTAAGATATTAGCATAAAAATGTATTTTCATAGAATTTCCTAGTTCCAATGTTTACAAATGTGTAAAATGTCAAAAAGAATATCAAATTGTTAAAAGTCTATTTAGGACATTTTGCCAACAGAGTATTATTTAATTATTTATAAATTAAACATGAATTAGTCTCTCATTACATAGAAATAGTTTTCATTTTGTGTGGATTCTATTTTCATCTGTGTAATAGAAACAGGCTGCAGAGTATTTGAAGAGGAGCCACTTTTTCACATTTGTATAGCCTGTTGAACTTTTTCACAGTGAAGAAAATTTTTTTGATATAATATATTCTTGTAAAATTTAAGAAATTTCTTCTATGCCTGTATTGCTTATATATGCATATGAAAGTACCTGTTTATGGCTAGTGTTTATTTTACAGACCAGAATCATATTATATGCATTTCTCTAAATCTATTTTCATTTATCAATGCATCATGAGAACCTTCTATCTCTTTTTAATGTCTTCATTGTATTTTATGATATGGATGCATACCAGTTTAGTTATTCCCCTGTTGATGAGAATTTACATTGTTTATAGTTTGAGACCATTACAAACATCTTTTTGTGTTGGTGCTTTTGATTCCCAAAAGTGAAATTGTTGGATCAAAAGATATAAATATTTTACATTTTGGTTGGTATTTACAGAATGCTTTTCAAGAAAGGCTGTAACAATTCAGATTTACACCAGCAAAGTTGGAATATATCCTTTTTATCCAATTCCCAGTGGCAAGTATACTTGCCAATTTGGTGAGGGGAAAATGATTTAAACTTATTTTAATTTACATTTATCTATCTGTGATATTTGATATTTAACTGCTCTTCACATTTGTCAGTTCTACAATTTGTCTATTTACAGTTTTTGTCCATTTTGGTTGTTTGTCTTATTGATTTTAATGAGCTTTGTACTCTATTGTATATATACAAATTTCACTTGCCATATATTTTACAATCAGTTTCCAGTCGTTTAATTATGAACTTTTTTTAAGTTATATTTTTGTAATACAAAAACATTATATTTCTTTTTAAAGAAAAGGTTTTATTTATTTGAGAGAGAGAGAGTGAGAGAGAGCAGGAGAGAGCCGGAGTGAGGGTAAGGGCAGAGGGGGAGGGAGAAGCAGGCTCCCCACTGAGCAGGGAGCCTGACCTGGACATGGGGCTTGATTCGAGGACCTTGGGATCAAAAAACTTTATATTTCTCTCTCTACATCTAGTACAGGGCTCAAACTCACCACCCTGAGATCAAGACCCACATGCTTTACTGACTGAGTGAGCCTGGTGCCCCCTCTAATCAACATATATTTTTATGACTTTGGTTTATCTTTCTGGTTAAAAAAGTATTTTATTTATTATTTTTTAAAGATTTTTATTTATTTATTCATGAGAGACACACAGAGAGAGAGGCACAGACACAGGCAGAGGGAGAAGCAGGCTCCATGCAGGGAGCCAGATGTGGGACTTGATCCTGGGTCTCCAGGATCACACCCTGGGCTGAAGGCGGCGCTACCCGCTGAGCAACCCAGGCTGCCCTAAAAGAAGTATTTTAAACTCTAAATTATACATAAAACCTACTTAAAGTTCCTTCTAAAATTATTATTATATTTTACACATTTTACATATCTTTAATTATCTGAAATCTACAGGGTGCCTGAGTGGCTCAGTCCATGAAGCATCTGCCTTCAGGTCATGATCCCAGAGTCCAGGGAGAGAGCCCTGAGTCAGGCTCCCTGCTCAGTGAAGAGTCTGCTTCTCCCCCTCCCTCTGCTGCTCCCCTTGCTTCTGCTCTCTCACTCTCTCTTGCTTGCTCTCTCTCTTAAATAAATAAAATCTTTAAAAAAATATAAAAATGATTATTTGGAATTTACATCTGGATATGATGTCAGTAGGGGTCCAACTTCCTTCCAAATGGATACTCATTTGTATCAACATCATTCAGTGAGTTAATTATCTCTGACCACTAAATGAAAATACTTTTCTATATATTAATCTCCTATGTACACTTAGGTATAATGAAGGACTTTTTAGGCTATTGTATTGATTTATGTGCCTATTGTATTAAAGCTTTTTTTTTTTTATAAATGACTGCTTGATTCAATCTATTGCCAATTCAGTATCTATTGATTACATTTTTGTTTTAATATTATAATTCAATACATTTTATTGATAGACTGTATGGCATTGTAGTGATTTTTCTAGAATACTCATACTTTTTAATAGTGGGAATCTTGCTGGTTCTATTTGGTAATATTTTATTTAGACTATTTCAGCTATTTAAAAAAATAAGACTAAACTGTAGATATTTTGGAATAGCTTCATCCAGTTTTGAGGATAAGGTCATATTGGTTTTATTAAATAAAGATTTTTTTCTTTCATGTTCTATGGTTCAGGAAAGTTTAATTAAAATATTTCAAATTTTGTTCTTTAAAGGTTAGGTAAAACTTAGGTATGGCAAGTTGGTCCAGGTGCTTCTTTAGTGGATCATTAATCACTGTTTTAATCTACTTTAAAGTAATTGCTTTATTCAAAATTTCCCTTTTTGGGGACAATAATAGTGGTGATTTATATTAGCTTTAGGAAAATACTGATTTCTTTAGATTTACAACTATATTACAATCAAATTGTTTTTAATGTTATCCTATAATTTCTTTAAATATTTTCACTAGAAATGGTTGTCTCCTTTCTCTACATCATATTTCTGCTCCTCTTTTACTTTGAAAGCTTACAAGAGTTTCTGTGTTATTAGTGTTTGCAAACCACCAAATCTCAGATTTATACCTTTACTTTTTATTTCTTTTTATCATTATTAACTTTTACCTCTGATAATTTTTTATTATTTTATCATTTTACAACATTTGAAGATCAATATTAAATTCCTTTATTTATAGTTATTACCCCTTAACAAAGAGAGAATACAAAGCTATAAATTTGATATTGTCCTAATTGTTTTTGAAGTATTTCATTTTTTTTATTTTTATAGGCACTGAATTATTTCAGTTCCTTTATTTTAAATATTTAACAAGACATAACTTATACACTCTAAGATGCACAAATTTTAATACCTCTAGATGAATTTTACATAGCCATATGTCTGTGTAACCACAATCAACATATAAAACATTTACATCACCCCAGAGTTCTCTTGTGCCCCTTCACATCAATATACCACTTCCAAGAGATAACCACTAGATTGATTTGCATTATCAGAGACAAGTTTTACATTTGTATAAACAGAATCATCCAGCATGTACTCTATGTGTCGGACTTTCTTGACTTTTAATATCTGTAGGAGTCATACATGTCCTGTTTAACAATATTTCATTCTTTTTTATTGTTGTTTGGAATTCCATCATATGAATATATCATGATTTACTTACTCTTTTACTGGTGGCAATTTGGTTTATTTCTTGTTTAAGGTTATTATACACAAACTGTTATGAACATATTTTTGATGAACATGCATTTATTTCTTTAGCATATATACTTAGGGAATGGAATGACTGGATTGATTCAAAGTTACTTTAGAAGTATATTACTAATTTTGAATCATTAAGTATTTTAATTCATCTTCATATTAATTTCCAATGTAATTGGATTATATTCAGCACATATTTAAAATATAAGCTTTTTGGTGCTGGGAAAATTGGACATCCACATGCAGAAGAATGAAACTAGACCACTCTCTTTCACCATACACAAAGATAAACTCAAAATGGATGAAAGATCTAAATGTGAGATAAGATTCCATCAAAATCCTAGAGGAGAACTCAGGCAACACCCTTTTTGAACTCGGCCACAGTAACTTCTTGCAAGATACATCCACGAAGGCAAAAGAAACAAAAGCAAAATGAACTATTGTGACTTCATCAAGATAAGAAGCTTTTGCACATCAAGGATACAGTCAACAAAACTCAAAGACAACCTACAGAATGGGAGAAGATATTTGCAAATGACGTATCAGATAAAGGGCTAGTTTCCAAGATCTATAAAACTACTTATTAAACTCAACACCAAAGAAACAAACAATCCAATCATGAAATGGGCAAAAGACATGAACAGAAATCTCACAGAAGAAGACATAGACATGACCAACAGCACATGAGAAAATGCTCCGCATCCCTTGCCATTAGGGAAATACAAATCAAAACCACAATGAGATACCACCTCACCCCAGTGAGAATGGGGAAAATTAACAGGGCAGGAAACCACAAATGTTGGAGAGGATGCAGAGAAAAGGGAAATCCTCTTGCACTGTTGGTGGGACTGTGAACTGGTGCAGCCACTCTGGAAAACTGTGTGGAGGTTCCTCAAAGAGTTAAAAATAGATCTGCGCTACGACCCAGCAATTGCACTGCTGGGGATTTACCCCAAAGATTCAGATGCAATGAAACGCCGGGACACCTGCACCCCGATGTTTCCAGCAGCAATGTCCACAATAGCCAAACTGTGGAAGGAGCCTCGGTGTCCATCGAAAGATGAGTGGATAAAGAAGCTGTGGTCTATGTATACAATGGAATATTACTCAGCCATTAGAAACGACAAATACCCACCATTTGCTTCAACGTGGATGGAACTGGAGGGTATTATGCTGAGTGAAATAAGTCAATCGGAGAAGGACAAACATTATATGGTCTCATTCATTTGGGGAATATAAATAATAGTGAAAGGGAATAGAAGGGAAGGGAGAAGAAATGGGTAGGAAATATCAGAAAGGGAGACAGAACATGAAGACTCCTAACTCTGGGAAACGAACTAGGGGTGGTGGAAGGGGAGGAGGGCAGGGGGTGGGGGTGAATGGGTGACGGGCACTGAAGGGGGCACTTGACGGGATGAGCACTGGGTGTTATTCTGTATGTTGGCAAATTGAACACCAATAAAAAATAAATTTATTATTAAAAAAATAAGATATAAGCTTTTTTAAAGTTCTTTTTTTTAAATAGGGCAATATTTATATCCAAGTTGGTTTATTTTTTAACCACAATTTTGTTATGCCTTTGGGAATTATTTTTGTCTATTGGATCTATCTGGTTCTGAAAGTGTGTAGTTTCTATATGTATAGGTCTGATTCTGCTTTTTGTTTTCAATTGAATTATTCTGTAATTCTACAATTATTCTATAATTCTAATAGATTTTGCCTTATGTCTTTTTTTTTGCCTTATGTCTTTAGCTGCTATATTGTCTGACACATACATAGTTATATTTTCTTCATAAATCTTGCCCTTGGCCATGCCATTCTGTCCCTTTTTATTCTGTTTAGTGGTTTTAATATTGTCACCATATCAAAAATTAATATTGCTAGTCCAGATTTTTTTTGTATTGCTTATTATCTCTTTGTCCAAATTTTATTTTCAGGATTTCTCTATCACTTTTAAAATTCTTTTTAAAAATAAATTACATATAATTGGATTTTGTATTTTCAGTAAACTAGATCATGTTTATTATGTATCTTTGATGTTTCATTTTTTCCCTTTTCACTATTTTTTCTGCAGTTCTATTAAGTCACTTTTTTTTTTTTAATCTCTTAAGTGAAAATTTGTCCTATCTTCTAGGCTAATCAGGCCTTAGTAGTGATTATACTCTTTTTCAATTTACAAACTGAATTATGAAAATAGAGAACTGTATTTTTGTCGTTGTTATAGAAAGTCTTTTTTGGGGGTGCCTAGGTGTCTCAGTCGGTTAAGCGCCTGAATTGTCACAGGCACAGGTTACGATTCCAGGGTCCTGGGATGGCGCCCCACATCAGGCTCCCTGCTTACTAGAGAGTCTGCTTCTCCCTCTCCCTCTCCCTCTCCCTTTGCTCCTCCCCTGCTTGTGCTCTCTCTTAAATGAATAAATAAAATATTTTTTTAAAAGTCTTTTTTTTTTTTTTTTTTACTTTTAGTTATATTTTCTTATTTTATTCAAGTGGTTTTATGTTTCCATCAGCAATTCTATTCTATTAGGAGCCATCTATTCTGGGAGTTCTATTTCTTCTTCTTCTGTCTGGCTCTTGAATTCCTGGATTATAAAGTTATTTTCTTTTGCACGCGTGTGGTTCTTGGTGGCCAGGGCCAGCTGTTGGTTACCTGAAGTTGTGAGAGTCTGGAGAGTGTAGGGGGGAATAGCTGTCTGCCCTAGTTTGGCAAGGACTGCCTGGCAAGTTGTCAATAGCTGGCAAGGCACCAGAAAGAACTCGAATAACTGTGACTGCTCCCTGGTGATCTTAACAGTAAAGGCTCTCTTAGCATCTACTGTCAGAAGATCTGAGCCCCCCGCCCCCCCTTAACACTTCCAATGAAATGAGACTAGTATTTGCTCTTTGGAAAAGGCAGTCCTTTATTTCAAAGGGTCTTATTACTCCTGGTCCTATCTCTTGGAGTAAGGGGTGGTATTCTGATCCTTGTCCCAGGACTCTTCACCTTAGGCTACAATCTCTTTTTCAGCCCAGAGGAATTCAGGGAACCACTGGCATCCCTCAGACTCTCCAAGTCCCTCCAGTCTGGAGAGTAAAGCAAGTGCTCCGAATAGTTGGACTGGAGTGGCAGAGGAAGGTGGCAAGTAGGAGTCCAGAGTGCCAATGTAACCCAATTGATTGATTCAAGTATTACTCCCACGTAATACCCTCAAGTATTATCCCAAATTGGAAAATGGAGGCACTGAAATTCAGTGTTTGTCTCAGGCATACCCAGTTAGTCCAGAGAAGCCTTTTAGGCTGTTGTTAAAGATATTAAAATAATAGCTATTTTTAAAAATCTTAGTGAAATCACTGTCTAAAGGGTCAACTGACTTTGAGACTCTACAACTCAATGACATATGAATGCATTTTGACCTAAAACCTCTGACTCTCTGAGGGAGGTTGAAAGATTCATATATTTAAACAGAATTAAACAATTACAAAAAGTAGTATAATTTTTCTTTCTGTCTCTGAGATAGAAACTTATTCTTTATGGAAATTATGAGCATTGTGAGATAATTATTTGCATGGTGGAAAAATAAGGGGAAAGGTTTTTTCTTGGTTTTTTCTTCCTTCCTTCTTCTTTCCTTCTTTCCATTTCTTGTTCTCCTCCTCATTCTTCTCTTTCTCTCTCTCTTTTTAAATATGTATATATATATGTATATATATATGTATATATATATATACATATATATATATATACATATATATATACATATATATATACATATATATAGGCGCTAAGAAAGATGGGAAAAAGAAAAAATTGAGATGACAAATTATTCCCTGGTATGTCATGCTTTCCAACTAACAGGTTGATTTGAGGCCTCGTGTAAGGAGGGGTTATGTGCATAAACAAAAAGAACTGTTTATGATTAACCTGGTGACACTTGGGCCCATGTAAGAAAAAGCAACAGCCCACATTGGGTTAGTGAGCCATTCTGCCCTTGGCTCTGCTTCCTCATAAAGCAAAGGGAAGCTTGAGATCCTGCAGCCCTGTAGTAGCTAGATCAGCAGAGAGTTGCTATGCCCAGTAGAGCAGCAAAAAAAGTTGGGACACTTGAGAAAGTGGTGTTTTTATGGGGTATATGGGATAGGAGAGATGTCTCTGCTAAGTAGCTAATGGACATCACACTTCCAATGAGGAGGCATGATGTAAGAGCATGAATACATTGTGTCTATAGGCATGGGAAATATATATTTTGGAGACTCTAAATAACTGGGGGAGTCTGTGGGAATCATGATGTTTTAGAATCATACAGATGGGTTTAAGAGCAATTAGGATTTGTGCACTAAAGCTAATGAAACTATTTATATCATGAACTTGGTGACACCTGGAACATTCAAATTACATATCTATACATAAGAAGAAGAAACCTGATAAATTCTCTAGTCTCTTGAGGTTTAACTAATATGCCTACTGCTCCAAGCAGCATATTCTTCATTTTTCTTTTTTTCTTCCTCAGCACTGCCAGCTTTCTGCCAGAGAGGCAGCGTTGTGTAGTTGATAAGGGTTTGGGCTATAGATAGGCTAGTCATGTAATTTATCATCCCAAATGGGATACTTAAAGAATTAAACAACATGCCATTAATAATTACATTGGAACAACAGGAAAAACTGTGAATCTTCTGGGTAATGAGGGATGTGTTGTCAGCTGAGCCCTGGAGCCAGATCGCATGAGTTTGAGTTCTGCACATGCCATTTATGAGAGCCTGTGCATTACTCAAACTCCCTGTGCTCTGATTTTTTGATGTGCCAAAGAAGATGATAAAGGTACCCACTTTATAAGGTTGTGGTGTGGATAAAATTAGTTAATATACAGAAAGCACTCTGAGCACGGCCTGGCATTTACGGAAGTGCTTAAGTGCTTTACAAACGTTAACCATTGTTACCATACCACTGCCATTTGGTGGGAATGTCTTAACCGAGTCTACTACAAATAGTTTAACAGGTATCAAATGTGACAGTGTTTTAAAAGCCTGACATATATATTAAATGGCACAATTTTAAGAAAGCACTATTCGAATGCATGGTCTGATCAAAGAAAAGAAAATGTCACTATCTTTGCATGCAAGGTAATTAGAATATATTTTCCAATTTTCCAAAATGATAGTTTCTAAATACTAGTAGAAAACTGATCACAAGCTTCCATAATACTTTCTCTACGTTACAGATAGCATCAAGTTGCCTTATTTATTTTTTACTGAATTGAGGAATGTGATTTTTACCTAGCAAAAGAACAATAATGCCTGGTAAATGGTCTCTTGCGGTGTTTGACAAGAAATCACAAATAGGGATCTAATGTCATCTCTCTGCTATCATCTCTAGATCAAGTGATGAGATCTTTTGTCTCTTATTTATTGAATGGTTAATGTGTCCTGGACAAGGAAGCTTAATTGAGGTATTCTCAGTTTCCTTTCCTAATTTTTCCCTAAATGCAGGAACTCCCCAAGACTGTTTCTTTAATTAAGTTCCTACACTTTTCCCTAGTGCTTTCCTTAGGTAACCTCATTACCTTTCTCAAGTTTCATTGTCATTTCTATGTTTAAGACTTCTACTTCCTTCTCTCTCCCTCCCTTGCTCTCTCTCCTTCCTTCCTTCCCTCCCTTCCTCTTTCTCTCTGGTCTGACTTCTTGGCTGAACTCTCTTATAACATTTCCAGTATTCTATGGATCATTTCCATTTCCAACCCACTGGGACCTAAAATCTGTTGTGGTTCTTTCCATTTATCTTACACCATCCAATCCAATCACTTGTGTTCTCTTGATTCTTCTTTTCATGGTATCCCTGACTTCCTTTCCTTCCTGTTTTTTTTTTTGGTTGCTACCTTATATCTGACCCATATAACTTATGAATATGCTCCTGAGACAGTACCTTAAATATTCTTTTATTTTAAGAAAAAGATATAAAAAATGTATTGCTTTGTTCAAAATTTATTGCCACCTTTCTGGAAAGCTTGAGTTTTACCAGAAAATTTCTACATATCATAGAAATTTAACTCAGAGGAATAAACTTACAGTGACATTTGAGACAGATGATGGTGAGTAGGAGACCCCTTTCCTGGTCTCCCTTATCTAGCCAGTTAGCACTAGGTTAGCAGAGAACTAATTTTATTAAGGTAAAGTATCACTTTCAGACTTGTTAGTCATTTCCTCCCTACAGTCTCCATGGTGGGAGTACACTTACCTACACTCTTGATGTTGGATTTGGTCATGTGACTAGCTTTAGCCTCAGGGTGGGTGGAATGTGCTTTCTTACCCTTTGGCTTTCGACTCAGCCATGTGACTTATTTTAGCCAATCGGATATTAGTGAATGTGGTACCAGCACACTTGATATGTGCTTGGATAGTTAGTCTTCTTGTGCCTATGTCATTGTTATGAGAAGATATGCCCCAACTAGCCCTCTGATCCAAGGATGATAAGAGACATCAAACAGACCAAAAACCAACCTGCAGCTTATACCTGCCTAGACAAGCCTGGCTTAGTTTAGGGGACTCCCAGCTGATTCACTTGAGCCAATTAGATGTTTATCACTGATACATATAAAGATAAGAGGTAAATAAATGCTTATCATTTTATGTCCCTCATATTTTATGCTATTTGTTTTATTGCTATAAATAGTTCCCTAGTACACGTTTCTGGAAGATTTTTTTTAACTTCAAAGAAGCAAAGTTTTTCAGTATGTGAGATGTATTAAGGGAGGTAAAATTCATTTACTTTATAAAGATTGTCATGATAACATTAGAGGAAAAGGGGGAAATCAAAATAGACATTTAACTTGTCTTTTCACTCAACAATCTAATTCAGCAGATCTTAAACGTTAATATGATTAAGAATCACTTGCTTAGATCATTTAGAAAACAAATCTCTGTCTTTAGCCCTGGCAATCAATTTGTTAGATTTGGTGACTTCCAGGAATCTGTATTTTAAACTATCAGTCCCAGGTTATTGTGATGCAGGTAGTCCAATAAACACTGGTTTCATTTTTGTTGTTGTTGTTCTCTTATTCTTTTCTTGCTTTCTTAAAAGATGCCACACAGAGAAAAGTAGAAGATGTATTTGGGTGACTCAAAAAACAAATGTAATGTAGAAAATGAAATGATAAGAATTCTATTCTATTCTTTTATATCCTATTGAATCTTTTTATTCATTATGAGTTGAAGATTGAAGAGCAACATTATCTTAAGATTTTTGGTTTCCTGTAATTTACATAATAAACTCAGAAAGTTTTAATTTTTATTTTAGTATTATTTCTATTTAATACCAAACAGTTCTCCAGAGGCCTCTTTTCAACCAATGTTCCCTTTGGCAGTGAAATCCACTTACCTTAACTGACTGTGATTATACTTCAACCTAGTTCTCAGAGTCATGATGGTAATATTCATTTTACTATCCCAAAAGGCTCTTAGTATTCATCAAATATTTGATTAACATTGTCTAATAAAGCTTATAGAATGCAGAAACATGAAGCCTAACTCCACCATGATTTTTACTACTGTCTTGTTCATTAACACTGCAAGTTGCTTCTCTAAAATAATTAAAATCCATAATTGAATACACTAGAATAATTTTGGAAAATTAGTTTAATTATTCTAGTACTTCCATTTGGAAAGCTTGCATTATTTATTATAAATAAATGGATAAATGTGACCCTTCTTTTCTTTCTTTTCATTGCACACTTGCTCTTTAGGAGGGAATATTTGTTTTGTGTATTTGTGTTTTTTTTAAGGGAGTGAATAACAGTTTTTAAAGCTATGTTGACAAAAACATAAGGATAACTTGGGCACTATAAATAAGATGAGTGTACTAACTGCAGAACTCTTATTCACCTTCAGGAATTGGCTCATTATACTAAGAAATATTCAACTCCTCTCCTCGCTTAGTATGTTGTCCAAGTTTTAAATTATTCCATACCTTTAGAAGCAAAATATAATATGGAAATTGTAAATCTTTCAAAGATACTCTCCAGAATAAAGAGACCAGATTTACCTTTCCTACTAACTTGAGACTTATGGTCCACAGGTTAGCTAGAGTGGGTCTGGGATACATGTAGTTCATTAGTCTACCTTAGCTCTGTACTTGAGAATGGCATCTAGGACATGGCTGCATTATTTATATAGCAGAATAACTGGAGGTATTTTATAGGCTAGGAAATAAAAACCTAAACAAGGTATTTTAAACTTAGATTAAATCCCTCTTGGCTATATTCACATAGCAATCCCAGCAATCAAACTGTAGGAAGCTAAGGGTATCTTTATTAAAAGCACTTCAGTTCAGCTTTATGAGATAAAAGTTATTCGGAACACTGGATGACTGTAGTGACTTCATTTTTTTTTTGAAACACATATTTATGAGAAATAGCAAGGGCCTCAGCGGAAATTACACAATTAATATTTTAGAAGGTCTGGGGTTCACCCAGTCAGCAGTAATATGAGGTGGTTGGGTCATAAGTCACAAGTATGCTTGGATTTCATAATTGTAAGCTTTACCTCTGACTTAGTAGAATAATTCAACTGACAACACAGAATCAAATGAAAATACTCAAACATTTAAAAAGAGAAACAAATTAAACCTAATATGAAAGGTCAAAAGCTCTCCATTAAAATTTATATTTGTGAATTCTCTCAAGTTAAGCCAAATAAATACCTATAATAAAAGGTTTAAAAATGCCACTACCATTTCTATTACCAAATTTCTTAGCTTGAAATAAAACTTGCACATCAGGGTTTTGCATGATATCACTGCAAAATACTGCAGAAATCTCCCAATTTCTAAATCATTTCCCCTCTTCCTTACACATTTTTTACTTCCCAGTCTAATCCCACCTCCTCCACCCTCATAAACTACTTACTTGTTCTTTCTTTTTTTTCCCTTTTGTTTTTAAAGGTTTTATTTATTTATTCATGATAGACACAGAGGGAGAGGCAGAGACAAGCAGCTCCCTGTGGGAACCTGATGTGGGACTTGATCCCAGGACCCCGGGATCAAGACCTGAGCAGAAGGCTCAGGTTCAAGTCAGCCACTGAACCATCCAGAAGCCCCTTACTTGTTCTTTCTAAGGGGAGTTGATCAACTGGAATAAGATGATTTAATTAATATTTTCTGTTGAGTATAGCTTATGCTCCCCCAGAAACTAAGGGGTTGATCAGTCAGTGTTGACAATCACAATTTGTAGCCCATGAGTGAGTCTTGGAAATGGCCTTAGTTTTAAAAAAAATTTTATGATTTCACGCAATACATGTTTATAATACCATAGGAACAAAGGCTATAATCTGTCTTATTCTCTAGGCACCTAGCACTTAGCATGTATCTGACACAAAGAAGGTGTGTATAATAAATACTGGCTAAATGAATTAATGAAAACTAAGAGCAATAAATAATACTTTTGAGGACTACTAAGTCAAGCCCGTGGTATTCTGAAAAGGAAATTATTTATTTATTCATCAGACATTTATCGAGTACACATTATGTATCAGACACTATTCTAGACACTGGACACATAAAGGAAAGAGGGAAGACACTATCGCTGTCCTATTGTAATATATAATCTAATGGAAGGATAGAGAAGATTATAGCACAGAACAATAAAGTCTGTTACAGGGGACAGCCATGGGAGCACAGAAATGCATCACTAGACCAAAACTGAAGATCTCATGAAACAACATTGTGAAAAAAGTGATATGTAAGTTGATATCTGAAGAATGAGACTTAACTGAGTGAAACCAGAGATGAGGGAGAAAAAGAAAGAATAGAATAAGCCTGTGAATGAGGCTGAGGAAGAGAACAAGGGTCATATCCCATGGATTTGCCAGTCATGTTGTGGAGGCTGAACTTTATTCCATGAGCTACGATGAAACGGCTAGGTAGGAAACCAAGAAGTTTAAATGAAAAGTATGCTTTGATTATAAAAAGTGTATGATATTAATGACTTGCTTCCAAAGAAGAGAGTACAGAAAGAGAAAAATGGAACTTGATAGTGAAGAAACCTGGCAAACACTGTGGTACTCAAGTGATGGAATTACCATCACCAGTGATGTCACATGGTACCAGGTGCTGCGTGATACTGATGAGAAGAGCACCTCTGTGTTACTGTTTCCAAAAACCCATCACCTTAGTTTAATCATAAGAAAAACATCAGATCCTAATTGAGAGTTATTCTATAAAATATTTGACCAATCCTCCACCTTAAAACTCTCAAGGGGTCAGCCCGGGTGGCTCAGCAGTTTAGCGCTGCCTGCGGTCCGGGGCCTGATCCTGGAGTCCGGGGATCGAGTCCTGGGTTGGGTTCCCTGCATGGAGCCTGCTTCTCCCTCTGCCTGTGTCTCTGCCTCTCTCTCTCTCTCTGTGTCTATCATAAATAAGGAAATAAATCTTAAAAAAAAAAAGAAACAACAATAACAACAACAAAAAAAATAAAATCTTTAAAAAAATAAAAAAATAAAACTCTCAAGGTCATGAAAAACAAGAAAAAGATTGAGAAACTATTACAAACCAGAAGATACTAAAAAGATAAAAAAAAAAACAAAAAAAAAACAAATGCAATGTGATATCCTGAATTAGATCCTGGACCAGAAAGAGGACATTAATGCAAAGGTGTGAAATTCAAATAAAGTATAAAATTTTCTTATTGGTAATATACCGATACTGGTCTCTTAGATTTGACAAATGTACCGTGATCATGGAAGATGGTATCACGAGAAACTGAAACTAGGTGAGGGGCATGGAAAAGCACTTTTTATTATTTTTGTAACTTTTCTATAAATCTAAAATTATTTAAAAATTTAAAAAGGCTATTTTAATAGTAAAAAAATAATGTATAGCTAAGATGGGATTGATTTGCAAATAATACTTGTAACATTTTGTATATAAATATTTAAATTCTATACTAAAAAAGAGCCTTTTTATTGATAAGAAAAAAGGACAAATAGCTGACTAGAAAAATAGGCACATGGTATTACAAAGAATTTGCCAAAAGAGCGAATTCACATGACCAATAAACATACTCAACCCTGCTAAGAATAAAATAAAATAATATAAAATTAAATTAAATTAAAATAACACCAGGATTGCTCTTTTCATCTATTAAGTTGTTAAAAATTAAAAAGAGTGGAAATATCTGTTAGTGGAGATTCCAATGGCATTCTTATATATTGCTGGTGGAAATTTTGTCATATTCTTTGTTGAATTCATTTTGGCAATATATTAGAATATAATATGCATGTATTTTCTTAGCAAGAAGATTCCTGGAAAATAATATTATAAAAATAAAAGCTGGTATAAAATAAATGCATATTTCAGGGTTTTTCTTGTAGCAGAAAAAAATATATATAAATGTAAGTCTATAGTATGGGAATGGTTAAAAAAATGGGTACATCACTACCAAGGACTCAAAAGTAACCATTATGAATGAATTAGAACTAAGTTTGAGAGGCTTTCCAGGGTGCATTATTAAATAAGAAGAGGAGGATAGGAAGAGGCATATAACATATATAAAAATCATTGCATTTTATAAATTTAATAATGACATAATGATACGCAGGATTTATATAAATATATATACATATATATATATAATATGTTTATTAAGCGTGATAGTCTCGAGAGAATGCAATAAGGAAATAACTTCTACTTTTCTCTACTGATGACCAAACAGACTTTGTCAAGTATCCCTTCTTTGTCCCTGGATTATACCTTGATATCAAATCTCTTGACTTTCCAGTCTTTTTTTTTTTTTTTCCCAGATAAAAAATGCACTCTAACTTAATACCAAAGTTTCAGTGTATCCACCAGTTCCAATCTTCTCCCTCACCCCTAGCACAGGCTGGATCTTTGCTTCTGCAAAACAAGCCATAAGGAAGATGAGAGGGGCAGGAGTGAGTAGTTATGCAGTATCATTTTTTGTGTTCACTATTCTTTTTCTTGTTTGTTTCCTCACTTTCTTGCTGTGGCTTATTCTTCCAGTGTCAGAGGAGGGAGGAGAGATGAGGGGTAAGCAGGCAGAGGTTGACGCTGTTTGGAGTTCTTTCTTGGCTTCTGTGTGCTGTCTGTTGTGACACCTGTCTTACTGCTGCCAGCTTCTTCTCTTAGTAATGCATTTGTAGGTTCTGGTGCCATGGCTTTTTAAAAAGTGACTTTATTTATTTATTTTTTTTTAGATAGAGAGTAAGAGAGATAGAGAGAGCAAGCACACACGTATTAGGGTGGGGGGAGAGTCAGGGAGAGAGAGAGACTCTTGAGCAGGCTCCATGCCCAGTGTCATGGGGCTTGATCTCAGGACCCTCAGATTATGACCTGAGCCAAAACTAAGAGTCAGATGCTCAGCTGACTGAGCCACCCAGGTGCTCTGGTGCTGTGGCTTTTTAAATATTTTTTATTTATATTTTATATATTTTTAAAATATTTTGCCTTATCCTAATTTGAGTAATGCAACTTTTGTTTCTCTTTTCATAATTCTTAGTTCCTTTGCAAAGAACAGATATTTTGAGTCCTCTCTTTCTGCCAGGTGCCCTGAATAGGGACCCTTTCAAGCCATCCTTAACCTACTTGCATTTTTTTAAAAAGGATTTTATTTATTTATTCATGATAGACACAGAGAGAGAAAGAGAGGCAGAGACACAGGCAGAGGCAGAAGCAGGCTCCATACCAGGAGCCCGATGCGGGACTCGATCCTGGGACCCCAGGATCACGCCCCGGGCCAAAGGCAGGCACTAAACCGCTGAGCCACTGAGCCACCCAGGGATCCCCAACCTACTTGCATTTATGTTGTCACTTGACTTGTGGAAAACTTACTTTCTTGCCCCACATCCATGGAAATGTACTTTACTCCTGTTGCAATCTTTCCTCCTTTTCCTGATGTCAGGGAAATTCCAGTAGCTTCTGTTTTTAGGATGTATTTCCCCAGACTCTTTTAGGACTATAGCATATTCTTGAGAACTCTTTGTAGCAGAAATGCAGTACTAGTTGGACTGGTGTGTTTCCTTAGATCAACAAGCATTCTATCAGAAAATAACATGGCAAGGGCTTATCGGCAAGCCTCCTGTCATCTTTCCAAGGATTTTATTGCTGCCCTCCCCACTTCCCACTCCTGCACTTAGTTTGGTGAAGGGGAAGGTAGCATTCCCTCCTCTATTGGGAGAAGGAAACGCAGGTTCACTCTCTGTTAAACTAGTGCTTCTTTGTATAAATAAAAATTCATACGTAGGCTCAGGTTGAGGGATAACTAGGATTCATGGGCCCAATTTTGTCCCCCTTCTGAGTAGGGAATGTGAAAATGTGTCTAAGACCTCATCTTCTACTTAGGGTTTCCCACTTTCCGAGTCCAGAGGCAATCCCACTTAACATCCTGCTACATGATAATATTGTACATAATTATATGAATATGGAAACCACCAGATTCTTTTTTTTTTCTCATTAAACCACCAGATTCTTAATACTGGTTTTCAGGATGGCAGATGGAGGGGTAAGAAAATTGTAAAAGAAATCAAATAGATCCACAATAAGGACAGGGTTTTAGAACAATCTTTAAACACATTTTGACTGTGTGGTTATATAGACATGGAGACATGAAAGAAAGGAAGATCAATAGCAAAATGCTTATGGTGGTTATCTCAGGACAGTGTGGTTTCAGAGGCTTTATATTTGCTTTTTATACTATTCTTTATGATAGTATTTCTTTTTTTAATATTTCATTTATTTATTCATGAGAGACACAGAAAAAGGCAGAGACACAGGCAGAGGGAGAAGTGGGCTCCCTGTAGGGAGCCTGATACAGGACTTGATCCTGGGACCCTGGGGATGACACCCTGAGACAAAGGCAGACCCTCAAACACTGAGCCAACCAGGCATCCCTATGATAGTATTTCAAATGATTTTTTATATGATCTAAAACCGAAAGAGCTACATTTTAAAAAATACAAGTTCTGGGAAACTTGATACTGATATCTTGCTTTCAAAACTTGTTAGAACCTTCAGTTTGGTAATATATATTAGGAATCCCCAAGAGTCTTTGCCAGTACAACATGACAATAGAATTCCCCTTTTTAGAATGGCATATCTTTAGGAAATGTTGCCTCAATAGACACGTCAAAGAAAAATTATTTTTAAATTATATTTAAATCACTGATGTTCTATGACTTCAGGAATTTGTTTTTTTTCCTAGGTGCCTTTTAGGTTATATGTTTAAAAATTTTTGGTGATGTACTTATTGTCTCCTTTTCCCCCATTACAACATAAACTCCATGAGACTAGGGACCTGAGCTGCCGTGTTTATTACTAAAGTTCCCCATATGGAGTAGTACAATAGGTAATCCATAAAAGGTTGTTGAACGAATAAGTAGATGATTTTC
The DNA here is from genome assembly GCF_053574225.1 of Canis aureus. NCBI lineage: Eukaryota > Metazoa > Chordata > Mammalia > Carnivora > Canidae > Canis > Canis aureus. The sequence continues at coordinate 54,249,709 of NC_135623.1, read as the reverse complement.
CTATATCATTCTCATATTCAATTATGAGAACATTTCAACTGATGATTTTAATGTGGAATTGCTGAATCACAGGATAAATCATTTTTTAGGCTTTTGAGTCATGTTGTCAGGTGTCTCTCTAGAAAGATTAATACTTCACGTATGACCACCAGTTGTGTATGCGAACGTCCATTTCTTCTTATTCTGGCCATTTGGGGGTAGTATCATACTTTTCCATTATCTCTAACCTGAGAGATGAAAAATGATTTCATTGTGGTGTTTTAAGTTGTCATATTCAATTGCTGGTAAGAGTGAATATTTTCTTATAAGTTTATACTCTATTTGAAATTCTTCTGTTAATGGTCCATTTGGGTCATTTGCTAATTTGTTTAATTGGTGTGGCCGTCTTTTCCTTAATACTTTGGAAATGTTCTTTATGTACTATAGTTCTTATTCTGTCAAAATTCCAGATGCAGTTTTTTTTCCCAACTCAGTTTATTTTTAATAAGATAGTACTTTTTAAAAGTGTTCTTTTTTTTTTTTTTTTTTTTTTTTTTTTTAGATTTTATTTATTTATTTGACAGAGAGAGAAAACAAGAGAGCACAAGCAGGGGGAGTGGCAGAGGGAGAGAGAGAAGCAGGTTCCTTGATGAGCAAGGAGCCAGCAGCGATGTCGCCCAGGACCCCAGAATCGTGATCTCTGCTGAAGGCAGACCCTTCACTGACTAAGCCACCTAGTCACCCATTTGAAGTTTTAGTGGTTTGAATGAGTGTGCGCTTCTGTTCTGAAGTCTATATGATACTTTGCAGTTCCTCAGTGTTTCTGGCCTGATACAGATTCTTTTCTATATTTTGATATTTTGTTGGTCATTTAGGTTTTTTTTTCCCCTGTGGTTCACTTCTTGGTTGACTGGCTTAAGTCTTCAATAATACTTATAGAAAAAATACCTAGTATTTTAGGTTCTGACCTCTAGTATTTAGGGAATCTTTCTTTTGCATTTACACGTGATCTACAATTTGGTTGCATATCAAAATCTTGGGTTACAGTTATTTTCTCTAAAAGTTGTGTAGATATAAAAAAATTGTGTAGATGTCATTTCATTTTAGCATTTAATATTTAGTGGAAAAATTCTGAAGCCATCTTGATTCCCCTCTCCCCTTGAACTATTTCAAACTGAGTTGGTTAAGGAGTCTTTGTCTCTGAATTTAAAATTCTATTGCCATATAGCTATGTATTTTTTTCTGCATTAATTTTCTTAGTTTTTTAGTAAGTCCTTCAGTTATGCAGATTCAGGCATTTCTATAGATCAGAAAAGTTATTTTTAACTTAATTATTTATTTTTATTCAAAATTTCTCTGATATCTTCTTAGAAACACGAAATGTCGATTGGATACCAATTTTTTAGCCTTTTTACTTTCTTGGAAATTTTCATCCTTTTGTTCCCTACGTAATGAATTCAAAATTCCTATAGTGCCAGTTTTACTACTCATTGCTTCTGATGCGTATTTTAATTCTCTAATTGCAGTTTTTCAAATTCCCTCACCTTGTGGGCTCTTTTGTTTTCTTTTCTCAGCCTATTGCTTTGCCATTTTATTGTTTATCTCTAGTTTCAGAATCCATATTTCCCTTGAATTTTATTATGATTACAAACTTGATACATTTACAAACTTTACTTTTGTTTTCTTTCTTTTTTTTTTAAGATTTATTTATTTATTTATGATAGACAGAGAGAGAGAGAGAGAGAGAGAGAGGCAGAGACACAGGCAGAGGGAGAAGCAGGCTCCATGCACCGGGAGCCCGATGTGGGGCTCGATCCCGGGACTCCAGGATCGCGCCCTGGGCCAAAGGCAGGCGCCAAACCGCTGAGCCACCCAGGGATCCCCTACTTCTGTTTTCAATGGTTAAGCTATTCTGGTCTCTATATATCTGTATCTATATATCTTTACATATTTAGTTACTTTTAAAAATATTCATTGAACAACAGAAGTCTGCTCAGGGCTAGGAATTACACATAAATGGTTTAAAGAGTTCTTATTGTCTAAACTGAGCTGTAAAAATCCTTTATCATATCTTGAGATTTTAGACTATTGGACTAAATTTCCAGAACCAGTGATCTAGCAGCCCAAGATGAAGTGGAAGGGAACTAAAGTTATAGGAAGTTATATAACTTTATTATAAGGACTTACCCCTATAACCAACAAGGGAACTTCCTTATAGAGGAATCTCTTTATTAACAAAACCACTGTTGGGAACTGGCTTCTAGGTGGTGTGTCTTCTTTTGGCTCTTAGCCTCACACCTGGGTCACTCTTCTTATCCTACCACTGCTCGCCTTACCTGCTGACACTGTGGCCCAAGTACTACCTTTCAGAACCATTGACTTCCTAGTGGCAGACAGGAATCTAAACAGGTGCTCCATATTGGCCATGCACTGTCCATGACTTCAGTATTTACTCTTCAAAGTTAAGTGGGATCATCAGTAGGTTTCTTTCTTTTTTTTTTTTTTAAGACTTTATTTATTTATTCGTGAGAAACACACAGAGAGAGAGAAAGAGAGAGGCAGAGACACAGGCAGAGGGAGAAACAAGCTCCATGTGGAGCCCAGTATGGGACTCGATCCCAGGACTCTAGGATCATGGCCTGGGCTGAAGGCAGTGCTAAACCGCTGAGCGACCCAAGCGTCCCTCAGCAGTAGGTTTCTGCATGGATTTTCTTCCTTCATGCTGATTTGAAACATCTCAACAGGAGAGTTTGGAAATCATTTCTTATTTCCTGTCTTCAATATGATCTTATCTTGTATAATTTATTCAACTATGTCATGTTGCTGTTCCCTTCTCATTGTTGATTAGATTTCCTTCCATTTTAATTTTATTTTTTAAAAATCTCCGTGTCATTTCAGTAGGAATCTGAAGCAATGAATAGATAAATGCCTTTCATGTTACTAGGAATTTTCTTTACTAACAACTAGGTAGCTGTGGTTTCTTCTGCAATTTTTGATAGAAGCTTCTCACCATCTTGATTAACTTTTTCTGGAATCATGCAAGTTGGTTTTATTCATCAAATATTGAATACCTGTTATGTTTCAGACTCTGAGGATACCAGGATGAATAATGTCCTTTCTGCAGGACAGTCACAATCTAGATGGCTGAATAGCAAATAAACAACTAGTTTACCATGCAATGTGATGAGTTCAATCACTCAGGCATGGGAAATTATTTCAGCAGCTCTTTGGAGAAGGCATCTTAGAGGGTATAATTTGAAGTCAAACAGATTTGATGAAAATATAAGAGCTCTTCTGTTGAACAAAGCAGGGAGGTCAGGGAAATATCATTGCAGACAAAAGTAAGAGCCTGTGCAGAAGCCAAAGGATGAAATTGAAGGAACTATAAGTATTTCATGTTAATAAGTCTAAATAGATTTTTGTCTTTTAAAAATGACAATCATGACTTCCATGTTTTCTCTGAAGCCACTGAGAAACAACATTGCCAAAGGAACGAACCCAGTAGAATAGCAGAGTACTCCAAGTTGATATCATTTCATTTTTGTATCTTTCTATGTTACATTCCATGATATCATGTGATTTTGTTGAATATTTTAATGAATTCAGGGTCTCATATGTCTGGAGTATTCTTCTACTCTTTTGATACAGAAATAGCATCAAAAAAGGAACTAATATTGATTTTATTCAAATTTTCTTATGGACTCTAGTTGGACTCCTTTGATTTCAGCCCTTTCTTTCCTAAATATATAGAAGCCTAAAAACCTGTCCTCAAATTTTCTCTTGAGATTGATGTCAACATTTCTATGGTTCCTGGGATCCATCCTTAAAAAGGACAAGATACCTTTTGCCTTAATCTTTTGGTACCTTTATAAGTTTGTATGGTTCCTGAAAGTTCATTCAAGGTAATGTGTTCATAGCTGAAGATGATTTCATCTGTCTTTGATTCAGTCATCTATTATACTTAAAGTTCTTTTAACTTTTTCTCAGTTAAGTTTAAATTTTCTACATCTAACAGAAGATTGTTTTCTTTCATTCTTAGATGAGTACAGAGAATGAATGTATATTACTTAAAAGATACCAACTTAATCCTGCAAGTCATTTGACACTTTGCTGGCTTAAATCATACATAATCATGCAGACTTCTACAGGGGCCAAATGTAAAGCATTCACTCTTCAGGGATATCTCCATTTATTGATAGTTGAGACCTTTTTCATTTAATCATTCTTTACTGTTATCTTGGATTCTTTACCTTTGAAATACTGAAAGAAAGGTCATTGAAACAAAATTTCTTTTTTTTAATTAGTTTTTTTTAATTGGAGTTCAGTTTGCCAACATATAGCATATCACCCAGTGCTCATCCCATTAATTTGGGGAATATAAAAAATAGTGAAAGGGAATAAAGGGGAGAGGAGAGAAAATAAGTGGGAAATATCAGAGACAGAGACAGAACATGAGAGACTCCTAACTCTGGGAAACGAACAAGGGGTGGTGGAAAGGGAGGTGGGCGGGGGGGTTGGGGTGACTGGGTGACGGGCACTGAGGGGGCCACTTGATGGGATGAAACAAAATTTCTTAACCAAATTGGATTTGAACAAAACAGGAGCTTTTATTTTTTTTTAAACAGGAGCTTATTAATTGGTTGTTCATTTAAACTCCTTTTCCCCAGAGAGGGTTTGCAAGGTCTGCTAAGCTTAGGCTGTTCCTTTGGTCAGCTGGGAAAGAGCAGTGTGTTCTCAGGATGGACTGAGTTACAGGAAGCTGTTGAGCAAGGAAGGGTCAGACACAAGAACTTGAATGGTCTGCAGGCAATTTCTGAGGCAATATTTTTTATTCTCTTGGTTAGGACCGACTCTCTGTCCACTATTTTGGCCAATCTACATTTCCTTTCTTCATTACTGTGGATTATGGAGTAAACATCTTGAATTTATTTCCAAGGCACCACTTTAATTAGCATCACATTACTATAACATAAAGTTTGGATTTTTAAAAATCATGCCTTTAAGAGCTTTCATATCTTGCCTATGGGGTATCCAGCTGTTACTGAGATAATAAATAAGGACCATTTCTATAAAAAAATCTCTGGTAGCAATTTTTGCTTTGCTGAGGTAAGCAGTTAGTCATCTGCCTCCAAAGAGTAATCAGCTAGATTTTAAATATTGCTGTGTCTTTCTGGTTTTACAATATATTTGATTAGCCAATAAATATAGGTTCAATATCTTTCCAAATTAGAGTTACTATGTTTGCACTCTCCTTTACTGAGGCAAATTATTTCTTTCCTAATATTTTGATGAAAAAATATTGTTTCTTTGAGAAAATTAAAGGAGCTAAATAAAACTGGTGATTGTACTATTTTCTTGCTAGAAAAAGTAACAGGTATATATTTAAGTGTGTATATTTTACAGAATAATATAGGATGGTTAGATAAACACGTGCACCCAACATTTTCTGTTCTCTGTAAAACATTCTCTGCTTGCCTACTCTGCTTCCTAGGAGCCTGAAATTGTGTTTGTGTTTTAGGAACTTGGGGAGAATCAAATGTGTGATTTGCTATGCTCATTTGAAGGGGATAAATCATGTTTCCAACTTCATTTCTAGCCAGATATCACATGTAAAAGGTGTTTTCTAAATACTCTATGCTGATAAAAACCAGTTATTGAATAGTTTGCGGGGAAACAACTATTTTTTTTAACTTTACCCCCTTCAAATATGCCTTCTGTCTCTTAACAGTTTCTCAAGCAGATCCATAGTTTTCTTGTCCTCTCACATACTTTTTTTTTTTTAAATCCAGTGCCATTTATTCCAGTGAAAAATTGTAGTTTAGTTTTAGTTTAATTTTGTTTTTGAGAGAGAGGGAAGGAGAGAGTGCACACTCAAGTGTGTGCACATGGTTGGGACAGGTTCAGAGGAAAAGGAGGAGAGACACTCTTAAGCAGGCTCCACCCACCCAGTGAGCAGCCAAGGTGGGTCTTGATCTCAGAGCCAAAATCAAAAGTCAGAGGCTTAACTAACTAAGCCACTCAGGCACCATTAGTTTTGTTTCTTCCACATATCCCATCTCTTCCAACCTGGCCAGGCAGATGTTGGCTGGAAACGTGAATGAATGTGAGCATAGCCAGTCCATTCCTTCATCCTCCCAGCTGTGCCCCCTTCTTTTTCTCTTCTAGCTTTACCAGGGTTGGAGGACACAGTGGAGGGTAGGGAGAACTAGTGGGAGGACTAAATAAAAGCCATGAATATATTTTTTACTGAAGTGTCTTCTAATCACTGGTTCTCTCATGAGATGTGTGTGTCCTTCACAGCACCCTGTGATGTCATCCCTGTTTTAGTTTCTTGACAGGGCATTGTTTCCAGCATGGCCTCCTCTTGGTACCCTGCCCCATGGTACAGCTTAGAGCTTCTGGCTGCTGAGATCCCAGGAGGCAGTCTTCCAGGTTGAAATACTTGCAAAACAGCCCAAATCTGGCTACTTTCTGTGGTAAATATGATCTGCTAGAAATGTGAAATCCTTGCCACACCAAATATGTGGAAGTGGTAGCAGCTCCCACCGTCGACCCTTGCCTCTTCTGCTACTTACCCAATTCCCTTTTCTTTGGTCCAATAGTCACAGAGCAATTTTGTTACATAATCAGAGATAGAATGTTGATCTCTCTTTCTTGCAACCTCACCCATTTTTTATGGGTCATCTCTTGTTAGAAAGAGCATATACCCCCCTTCCCTTGTGGAGAGAGGAGAGGAAAAACAAATTACCCTAGACTACTGACTCACTACTACAGATACTCTACTTTACATCCTAGCCCTCTGTTTAAATAGTGTTCTGTTTAAACATGGTAGATATGGAGTAGGGGTGGGATAATGGACTAGTTCTAACTTCTTTTTAGGAATTCTCTTTAGAATGTGCTGTTTTATTGCAACTATGATATTAAACTCTGGGTAATTGGCCTCTGTTTGGTGACAGTAGAACAAAAGTTATTCAGTATTATGTGGACAACTTGTGAATCAAAAGGAAAAAATTAAAAGAGAAGTTATAAATCAGAGCATACAAACAAACTTGCAAATGATAGTAATATAAAGATTTCTTTTTTGGTAGTTTTTTTTTTAAAAGATTTTATTTATTTATTCATGAGAAACACAGAGAGGAGAGAGAGAGAGAGAGAGAGAGGCAGAGACACGGGCAGAGGGAGAAGCAGGCTCCATGCAGGGAGTCTGATGTGGGACTCGATCCTGGGACTCCGGGATCACACCCTGGGCCGAAGGCAGGTGCCAAACCGCTGAGCCACCCAGGCTGCCTGGTAGTTTTCTTTTTAAAAGTGAAAAAAAAAATAGTATTACTTTTTACCTTAATAAACCTTCAAGGATATGCGTCATTTTTGCCCTAATATCTGGCCTCTGGGGAGGAAATGATGGATTAATTTTGCTGAGAATCCCTGTGTGTAAAAGTCCCTTGGCTTTTCTGTTGTTCATCCTTCTCAGGCCCAGGCCCTCTATGAGGTTCTTCTACCACCTTCCAGGCAGCTCAGGACATAGCCAAGGAGGTAGTAGGCACCATCACTCATTTTCTCTCTTGGCATTCCATTCTCTGAAAGACTGGAGAATGGGATATAGTCTCTTGTAAATATACTTATTGTAACTCCCTGAGACAAATTCATAGTTTTGTGTTTTTTTTTTTAAACTCAAAATTTCTTGTTTCCTCACAAAAAATACAAAAGAAGAGACAGAGGAGAAAGATTCCATGAAGCCTCTCTCAACACTTCTGCCCACCACCTCCCTACATCCTACTACCAGCAGAATTTCTTTTCTTTCTTTCTCTCCCTATTATTGCCCCCACTCCATCACTTAAAAGATATTATAACATTTGTTTCTGTATTTTATTATTATATTTATTATATTTTATTGTATTTTAGACCCCAAAGAAGGCCTTAGTAGACTTTGAGTTTTGATAAATATTTAATGAACAAAGGAATGAATGTTATCAGGGATATTGACCTGTAATTTTCTTTTCTTGTAGTGTTTTTGTCTGGATTTGGTATCAGGGTAATACTGACCTGGTAAATGAACTTGGATGTGTTCCTTTGTCTTAAATTTTTTGGAAGAGTTTTAGAATGATTGAGATTAATTCTTCTTTAAATACTTGGTAAAATTCACCCATAAAGATATTTGATCTTGGGCTTTTATTTATTTGAAGATCTTTGATTAATGATTCAAGATACTTGCTTTTTATTGATCTGTTCATATATTCTATTCCTTGATGACTCAGTCTTGATAAGTTTTATATTTCTAAGGATTTATCCATTTCTTCTAAACATAACTATAAAAATCCTCAACAAAATACTAGCAAACCAAATTTGGAGCACATTAAAAGGATCATACACCATCCACGGAAGGTTCAGCATGTACAAATCAATAAATGTGATACACTACATTAACAGAATGAAGGATAAAAATTATATGATCATTTCATTATATGAAGAAAAAGGATTTGACAAATTCAACATCTTTTCATATTAAAAACTCTCAACAAATTAAGTATAGAAGGAATATACCTTATAATACAGACCATATATGACAAACCCCAACATCCATTCAGTGGTAAAATTTAAAAGACTTTTCCTCTGGGATTAGGAACAAGACAAGGATACTGACTCTTAGCACTTGTGTTCAATGTTCTAGTAATAGCAATTAGGCAAGATAAGGAATAAAACAAATCCAAATAAGAAAGGAAGAAATAAAATTATTTGTTTGCAGATGAAATGATCTTATATATAGAAAACCCTAATGACACCACCAAAAAACTGTTAGAACTAATGAATGAATTGAGTAAAGTTGCGGGATACAAAAATATAAAAAATCAATTGCATTTCTATATACTAACAAACTATTCAAAAAATAATCCCAATTATAATAGCATAAAAATAAAATACTTAGGAATACATTTATCCAAGGAAGTGAAAGATTGTACATTGAAAACTGTAAGACATAAGACATTGGTAAAAGAAATTAAAGAAGATAAAAATAAATTGATAATCTGTACTCATGGAGTAGAAAAATATTTTAAAAGGTCCATACTACCCAAAGAGATCTACAGATTCAAGGCAAACCCTATCAAAATTACAATTCCATTTTTCACAGAAATAGAAAAAACTTTCCTAAGATTCATATGGGATCACAAAGGACCCCAAATAGCAAGAGCAATCTTGAGAATAAGAACAAAGTTAAAGGCATCACACATCCTGATTTCAAATTATAGTACACAGCTCTAATAGCCAAGTTGGTACAGTACTAGTATAAAAACAGATGTATAGATCAATGGAACAGAATAGGGAGCCCAGAAATAAATCTACACAATTATAGTCAATTGCTTTTCAACAAAGGTGTCAAGAGCACACAATGGGGAGAAGATAGTCTCTTCAATAAATGATGTTGGGAAAACTGGATATCCACATGCAGAAGGATGAAATTGAGCTCAATGCATACCATATATAAAAATCAACTCAAAATGAATTAAAGGATTAAATATAAGACCCAAAGCTATAAAATTACTAGAAGATAACACAGAGAAATAATTTCTTGACATCAGTCTGGGCAATGATATTTTGGATATGACCCCAAAAGCACAGGCAACAAAAGCAAAATTGGAGAAAGGATTTCATTACCAAACAAATAAACTTTTGCACAGCAAACATTCAACAAAGTAAAGAGACAATCTGTGGAAAAAGTTTGGCAAACTATACATCTAAGAAGGGGTTAATGTCCAAAATATATAAGGAACTCAAACAACTCAATAGTAAGAAAAAAATACCTTGATTTAATGGGTCTGAATAGACATTTTTTAAAAGAAGACATACAAATAGCCAATGGGCCCATGAAAAGGTGTTCTACATCACTAATCATCAGGGAAATATAAATCAAAACCACAGGGAGATGTCACCTCATACCTGTTAGGATAGCTATTATCAAAAAAGTGAGTGATGATAAAGTTGATGAGAATGTGGAGAAAAGGGAACCCTTATACACTGTTGGTGGGAGACAGTATGGAGCTTCTTCAAAAAATTAAAAGTAGAAGTATCACGTTATCCAGCAACCCTCTCCCTTCCATATCTGAAGGAAATGAAATGAGTCTCTCAATATCTGCACCCCCATGTTCATTGTGGTTTTACTCACAAGTGCCAAGGGATTGAAACAAACCAAATGCCCTTTGATAAAAAAGATGTGATCAACTCCCCACAACCCCTCTACCCTCCCCATGTGACTGTCGCTTTAGAAAAGCTCTTGCAGGCCATTCCTTAAAGATGTTTCCACTTCCCTGTACAAAGGTCTGTAGGGAAACTTCACATCTATTTGCTTAATCTCAAGCAGCTAACTATCCCTTTCTCCTCTGAGATGGTAAAACACTCGCTACTCAGGGATCATGTGAGTAATAAGCGATCAAGTTCTCACACTGCTCTACCACCCGAGAATAGACATTCACTTTCGGTGTCAATTGTTTTCAGGCAAATCTTGACTTAAACAAAATTATATCTGAGGGGAAGTAATTTCTCAAGCTTTCTTTGGATTCTCTGGCTAAGGTGACGTTACCTAGCTGACAATCACACACTTCTCTTTCTTTCTTTTTTTTTATTTTATTTAAGATTTTATTTACTTATTCACGAGAAACACAGAGAGGAGAGAGAGAGAGAGGCAGAGACACAGGCAGAGGGAGGAGCAGGCTCCATGCAGGGAGCCCGACGTGGGACTCGATCCCAGGTCTCCAGGATCACGCCCTGGGCCGAAGGCAGCGTGAAACCGCTGAGCCACCTGGGCTGCCCTGCTCTTCCTTTCTGCAGAAACAGTAGCCATCAGGGCTTGTTCTGCATTGCATTCCTCAGAGTAGCTTTTCTGCATTCTCAGATGCATAGAGTTAACATCAATCTTTATTCTATTATACTTTTACCATAGAACTGTGTGTGTGTGAGAGTGTGTGTGCACATACGTATGTGTGCGTATGTCTTGAAAGTTGTGTGGTATAAAAGGTTAAGGGCATAGACTTTGGAAGCAAACTATCTCAGTTTGAATTCTGGCTCTAACAGTTATCAGCTGGGTGACTGTGGGCTTGCCACTTTACCACTGCTCTGGACCCCAGTTTACTTACCTGTAAAATGCATTTGTGTGAGATTTAAATGAATAAAGCACTTACATTAGTGCTTAGTCCACACTTAATACATTTTATGTTAGCTATTCTTTTCCAATGATCATATATATATTTGTCTCTGTGTCACAGCAGATTATAAGTTGTCAATGAAAAGGCAATGGCAATATCTATGGTATATAGTGGACAGTGCTTGGTATAGATCAGAACCCTGAAAATTGTTGACTTCTGTGCTGTATGAACTTTCATTCTTTCGTAGTCCCTGTATTCCCTGTCTTTGTGAAAGTGTCATTATTCTCCCATAGGTCCAAGCCCCAATCTGGATTCATTCTTTGTTCCTTTTCTTTATTTTCTTTTCTAAATACCTGGCCTCAATCTACTTGTTCTTCCTGTTTCTATCTGTAGCCCTATTCCTGAAGACCAAACATCCTACTGTGATAGCCCATAGGTAGTTTTCTTGCTTTCACTTTTGCCCCCTTCTTTAACCTGCTGTCATGGCAACCTTTTAAGACATACCTTGCTTAAAACCCTCTCATGTTTTCATTGTGCTTAGCATATCTGTTCCCCTTATCCTGCCCTACTAAACTCCCACACCCTGATCACTGCCTGCTTCTCCAACCTTGTCTTGCTCCTTTGGTGTTTTCTCTGCTCTTCCCAATATCCAGCTTCTCTCCACCTTACAGCCTATTTGTTCTTTGCAAAAGAGTGCTGAAGGCATACTCTGTTTGGTTCTGGACTGAGGTGTTATAATTTCTCTGTGTTATGGAAATGATGCAGTCACCCAAATGCCTTGAGTTCTCTGTTGGTGTCTTTGGCACAAACATAAAAATCGAAGTCTTGGTTTTTGTTTTTGTTTCTTAATCAGGGTACTCATTTTTTGGCATTGAAAGTACAAGCTCATTAGTGGCTTTGGGGTATTGAAATGACTAAACACAACAAAAGATCAGAGCTTTGAATGACATTTGTACTCATGCAGTTGTATTGAAACTTGTTTCCTGGCTTACCACTGGTTATTTTTCTTCCTATCCTCCTATTTGTTGCAGAGACTTGTTGCAATTATTGTAAATGTTTATATCTACTTATTAGAGTGATTACTTTGCATTTATGTCTCAGCAGTGTGCACACTGTAACTCACACAAAATGTTAGCTGTTAAAAACGACTGCTGGGCCTGAGTTAATTAAAAATACAGAGGAGGCTGACTCTTATTGTGGGTGTAGTATCAGGCTCTGTTTGGACAGGAGTTTTTATATGTTATGAAGTGGAAAATGCAAAAAAATAAAAAAAAAAGAAGAAAAGCATTGTATCTGGATAGAACCACATGCTGGAACCATGGTTGCTAATTTTTATACAACAAAACAGATGGTTTGTGTTTGATTATGATTCTCCTTTTAAGAAATTTATATGCCAGTAAGCCCTAGGCAGAATGTAGATTTTTGTGCCAATTCCAAATTTCCTTCTCTATAGTCCTACTCACTACCCACACCCACCTATTTTTTTTTTTTCTCCTCGTGAAGGACAGTGTTCGCAGCAGCAACAGCACTTGAATTAACTTAATTTATTTTTCTATGTATTTGCAGAATGGTTCAAGGTCCATAGCAAGGTGAATGTTTTCAGACTGTGCATGCATTCTGAAGCTGTAGAGATCACCCAAGGGTAAATGTACTGATTGCTGGAAGCCATTAGGATCCTCCTCTTTCTCTTCCTTTAGAAAGATAGGCAAATTGTAGGCTTGCTTATTATGAGAAACATGAAATTTCCTTTTTAAGTTTAGAGGAAATTTCAACATGTATGCTTTAGGGAGTTAACATATGATAACAAGTGTTTCGATGCATGCTTGGATGGACTGCTGGTATTTAATCCACATTTGTGATCATTGTGACACATTTTCCAAAAATGATAATATGCTTACTTTAAAAATCCTGATGTTGGTTTTTCATGGTTCTAAAAACAGTTCTTTTAATTCAAGGTAAAATAAAACTCATTCAAGTTTTTGTTGGAAGAAAACTATTATTCCCTTCTTTATCTTTCTCTTCTTAATGAGAAAAAAAAGAGAACATTATTAAGGATGAAAAAGTTGATTAAAAGTTGTTAGTCAATTGTATTTAACAATGTAGAGAAAAACTTCTGGATTTCTTGTTTGGGTGATTGAGCTGATAGTGTAATTATTAACTGAGGTGAGGAATAGAAGGAAGATATGTACAGACCAATACTAAGCAGGGGTTAGTTTGCAAATCATTGGGTTGGAGATGCCTACCGGGTAATTAGATAAATATCCTAGTAATAAGGGCTATCACTTCTGCCATTGGGGCCAGAGTTGATTTGACTCATCTAATTTACTAGGTCATAGTCTTTTCCTCGCTTTTTCCCCCGCATTCTGTAACCCATCCAAAAGTGTGCAAGAAGATGACATTCCCTGATAGAAAAGAAGCTTTCTTAGGTCAAAGACCTATTTAGGAGTTATGGTCACCAATTGGAGCCTCCTACAAGAGTCCAGAGTTCAAAAGCTGGCCAGTCAGATGTTAACTGTTTTAGGCATATATTTCCACAGGATGGTAGATGGCAAAAGAGAAACTTGCAAAACCCATCAGTTCTACTCATACAGTTTATTAGTTACAAGGATATGAAGTAGCATGGGAAAAGATACATCTCAGCTAATGCTTTCTTCCTTCTGTTCCCTCATGGGCTGTTGTCAGGGTGGATGCAGTGGTTAGCAATCCACTTGTATGCAATCATCCAGGTCACAGAAAATTGTAATAAGTACTATGAAGGATAAATATACCTGTTGTATGAGTTATTACCAGGTAATATTTCATTAAGGAATGGAGTTTTTATGGGCTAGCTGATAGTGAGAAGAGAGACACTTTCCACATGCATTACCGGAGATGCTACAAGTATGACCTCAAAAATACTTTTGGGCTATTGGAAAATGCATTGTAATGGAGGGAAGGGACTGTAGAAAAATAGCGGGAGATACATTCATTCCATTAAAACTGAGTAATGGAGGAAAGGGATAAAGTGTAGCCCAGGTATGTATTTTTCCAGTGTTACTAATTTGGCTCCTAGGATACTTTTATTTTCTATTGAAGTTCTATCTTAAAAATAAAGATTATGAAAAATTCATGTCATTGGAGGTGGCAATAAACATATTTGAGGCATATGGCTTTCTCTTTCTGATAGTATTTCTAAGCATATCCCATTGAAAGTATATAATAAGAGGGTTGTTATGGTTATTGTTATTGTATTTGATATTTAATAAAGAATGTGACACTTGGTCTCAAAATGCTTATCAACATATATTTATCTAGATACATAAATCCTTTATTATATGTGTAGTAAAACATTAGGTACATTTTTACACAATTGAAATTCAAATAATTTTAAGGTTCACAGTGACTCTTTTTAGAACCATTAGTTTAGTACTTTGACTTTTTAAAATTGATTATGCAACTTATTTTTCTAAGTTATTATAGTAATATTTCACACTTTATTAATCTGTTCATTTTTAGTTACTGCTTTTCTAGCCTTCACAGAGCTAACATCAGTAAAATGCAAAATTGGAGATTCCTACTCTCTCTAATATTGGATTTTTTTAACACAAATATTGATGTTTGCATTTAATCAAGATAAAAAGCAACGGTTTTAATCACTTTTAGTTTTAATTTGTATTTCAAATTCTAGACGGTTTCTTATTAGTATATTTATTATGCTTTAAAGGATTCCAGTAGGATGATTTAAAAAAAAACTCTATTTGATGGTTATATATATGCACATATATATTTATTTATATATATATTTAATTACAGAGATATCCTTGAACTCATAAAGCATGACAGCAAAGCAGGTCAATTTCTTAAACAACAGTATTTCATTCAGTACCTTGGTGGTTGTAATTAACGTTTCTGTTTAGTTCTAATTATAGTTTTTGTATCGCAGCCATTATGCTAATGGTGTTATTCAGTAGTATGTGAGATTGCATTCATTATCACTGGTGAATTAAACCTTTATTAAAGAAAAATTCCCGCAGGCCTCATTCTGGAGTTAAGTAATTATTCATTTGGTTTTATCCTAGCAATTAGCTTATATACTGTAGCACTCATTATTGAGTTTCTATACCTCACTGAATGAGATTAACCCACCATGGTAAATAAATGCCTAACAACTCCCAAGCTCACAATGTGTTGCTTTTTAAGCATATTATTATGTAACAAAATAAGGAATCAGAATGCATTGAAGCCGCATTCTGGCTTCCAACAAATAATGTTCTTGCTGTGAAGACTATGTTGGACATTTTGTGTTTAATTCAGCATTAAAAAAAAAAAATGTAGTTGAAGCCCTCCAACGCTAAGTTCACCTTTGTGGGTGTATGTTTTCCTTTGTTTAATTTCATTCCATTACTTGCTTGCTTGTTGAATTATGTTACTATGCCCATTTGATGTTGATAAAAGCCTTTTTCAATAGCACAGACTCTAAATAGAACATCCAATTAAATCTCCATTCCAAATGTATTTGGAGAGGGCTAGATCATCCAAGTCTTTCAGCTGGATGAAATCTTGAGCCATTCATTATAAATTGTTAGAATTTGTTTGATTTATAGTTTTAGTAAAAATATTTCAAATTATTGCTCTGTTTTTATGTAGCCATTCATACCATACAAAGGTCCACCTTCTCAGTGTCCTGTAGAAGAAAGACTCCCCCATTTCCAAGTGTCCCCATTCATTACCAGCTGATGCTACCTCTTGAGATAAAGTGTCTTCTCATTACCTTTTCTCTTCTTGTGAATTATGTTAGTCTACGTACTCTGCCTCCTCTGCCTTCTTTCTAGAATTCACAGAGTTCATAAAACACCACAGAGTAGCCCATAGAATGCAGCCCTTTTGGGTCACAGCTGCATCTCTCCAGTACCTGTGGAGAAAGATGTCATCTTTCTCTTTATGCTCTCTAAGACAGTCTATATGGTCTATAATTAAGGTACAACTTCAAAAATAGCAGTATGAGTTTGTTATGATGGCAATGATGTATCTGGAACGATTGTGTTGACAATTTTTCATGTTGTTTCATAACGTTTCATTTATGTTCTTGATCTGAAATGCTGTTTATATGAAAATGAATTGAGAGATTTCAAACGTTGGTTGTTTCTGCTTCCTAGACTATCCCGAATGTATTTTTGAGAAGTTAAAAGATACAGAACTTTCATCATCTTGAAATTAGTTTGCTCATTTTAGCATAACCTTCATTTCTTTAATGCCTGTTTAACAATCAGGGTATTTCTTTCGGTTCTGGATTATTGGTAAATATTTGTGAAGCAAATTAGTATTTCTGGCATTTTTGAATGCTTTTCTTTGTAGTAGATAAATATTGCATGCTAACCATATATTTTTCGCTATGTCAATACAGGCACTGAAATAATTAATATTATAGCAATACCAATAAACTCATACAAAGAGTTTTATATATTAAATGAATCAAGTATTGGGTCTGTCCCATGTCCCCATCAAGGCCACTTTGCTTCTGCCATGACAAGGACAGTCTGGGCTGCTGAAGACTGCTGCTACAAGCACGAATGTTTGGAAGACTTGATCCTATACTTTCTCTCTCTGCAGCCTCAGGAAAGAGTGAAAAGGGACTGCTACTGAATACCAAGAAACAAAATCCATCAAAAAAGCCCACTCAAGCCTGCCTAGACCACCAGCAGCACCACCTACAGGAATCTCCAGCACTATGACTACACCCTGCACAACTTACACCTCAACCTGATCTCTGGGAGTTTAGGATGTTTAGGATGCTTAGGATGCTTCAGCCTTCTTGAGCAAGAGAGTCAGTCACCTCACCACTTATAGCTCACTTTATTTTTTTAAAGATTTATTTATTTATTCATGATCTCTCTCTCTCTCTCTTATATATGAGAGAGAGAGAGAGAGAGAGAGAGAGAGAGAGGCAGAGACACAGGAGGAGGGAGAGAAGCAGGCTCCATGCCGGGAGCTCGACGCAGGACTCGATCCCGGGGCTCCAGGATCACACCCTGGGCCAAAGGCAGGCGCCAAACCGCTGAGCCACCCAGGGATCCCCTAGAGCTCACTTTAAAGATCAACCTTACATTGCGTGTGATGCAGAACTAAAATCCACTTCAGTCAGGAAAATAAATAAATAAATAAATAAATAAATAAATAAATAAGTAAGTATCAAGAAAAAATTTCTTCAAAAAAACCTATGTATTTATCCAAGTATCTTTTAGGAACACTAATTTTAAATCACAGTGATTAAAGGTGGATTCACCAATGGCATATTAACAATGCTCATGAAGGTTGAGCAAAATACGTTTCTGTGTTAATAGTCATATAAAGATTATCCTTTAATATCTGAAAGTGGTCTTTAATTGCATGTCTATTGGTGTTTGTACTTTATACATCATCCAATGTTTCTGTATATTTTATTTTTCTGGATATCATCTTGTTTCATCTGTGGCAATTGTTTTTCCAGAATTGAGGCACTGTTTGAGGTCAAGTTTGGCACAATTTCTTGGGCCTCATTTGGAGCTCCCTCTACTTGGGAACTTGCACCAGGCTGCTGTGTGAGCACATCTTCTTGGTTCTACCTAGGGTTTTACCCCACCACCCCATGACAGACCAGGGCACTGTGGCTCCCCCTGCCTGGTGAAAATACCTACCATACTCATTCTCACCTAATAGCTTGAGGGCTGCCTTATTCAGGAAAGGAAAGGAAGAAAAAGAAGAGAGGACTCCTTTGATTATTTTTTAGATTTAAATTCAATTAGCCAACATATAGTACATCCATCATTAGTTTCAGATGTAGTGGTCAATAATTTATCAGTTATGTGTAACACTCAGTGCTCATCACATCATATGCCCTCCTTAGTACCTGTCACCTAGTACCCCATCTCTCACCAACCTTCCCTCCAGAAACCCCCACTGTATTTCCTATAGTTGAGTCTCTCATGGTTTTTCTCCCTCTCTGATGACTTCCCCTTTGGTTTTCCCTCCCTTCCCCTATGATCCTCTGTACCGTTTCTTATATTCTACATGAGTGAAACCATATAATTGACTTTCTCTGATTGAGTTATTTTGCTCAGCATAATACCCTCTAATCCATCCAGATTGATGTAAATGGCAAGACTTCATCCTTTCTGATGGCTGAGTAATATTCCATTGTGTATATATACTACACCTTCTTTATCCATTCATTGGTCGAAAGGACTTCCTAGATTCTAACGTGGCTTGGTATGATATGTGAATGTTACTTTACTCATCTGTGTCCTAGGATTTTCTTCCTTAAATGGAAATAAACAATGCCTCTCAAAATTGCTAGTAAGATCAAGTGAGTTTGATAGATGTTAAGCCCTCAGAACAGTGACTAGCATATAGTAAATTCCCCTAAGTAATAGAAGTTTATAATTATAGCCATCATTATTATTTTAAAATTTAAGTGACATGCCCAAAATACCATAACTTAGGCCATGTGGCAGATTCAGGACCTATGACATCTACCCCTGGAGCAGTGTTTTTTCCCCTCTACACCATACTATTTGGGATGAACACTTAGGAAAAATAGAGTTCATTGTGTGCCATTTCTACTTCATACTTAGCTAATAGTGTCAGTGTGACCAGTTGTCGGCAGTAAGTGATTCAAATATTAATTACTCCTGTTATACCCTAGAGAGTTTTATTTTCTTGGTGTAACATATTCTTTCCAGCAACGCTTGTTCATGAATTTTGAGGCAGAATGAAACTGCATTATTTTTCCCTTCTAAGATCTAGAATTCTTGGCGTCACTTGATTCTATTGAAACTAAGACTCACCTTGATCATCATCAACTAATATTTATCAAATGGCTTTTTTTATTAGGAGTTAGGGAACACAGTCCTTGCACCCTGGGAGGTTACACTGTATTTAGAAAAAAATGAGAAGTATATATGTTTTAAATATCCCTAGTCATCATTAATCTGTAAGCACAAATGAAATCATATTAGCGTTGGACACCTGGGTGGCTCAGTGGTTGAATGTCTGCCTTTGGCTCAGGTCATGATCCCAGGGTCCTAGAATCAAGTCCCACATCGGGCTCCCCATGGGGAGCCTGTTTCTCCCTCTGCCTGTGTCTCTGCCTCTCTCACTGTGTCTTTCATGAATAAATAAATAAAATCTTTTTAAAAAAAGAAGTCATATTTATGTCAATACACAAATTTCCCCTAATTGTAACCTGACCTGATTCCAAGGAATTCCATACTTTCAAGAAACCTCACCCAGCATTTTCCTGGGAAGCCCTAGAAGGACTTTATGGATCCCCATGCATATGAGCATTTGTCTTTCATTCTCAACTCCCTACAGGAAGCTCAGGCTATTGTGCTATTCTTTGCTGCTGTATTCTCTGTGATACTGCTCAACAGTGTGTCTCCTGGTGGTCTGAAGCTACAGAACTAAAGAGGTACTTGTCTGAGTCAGAATTTTGTGTTTTGTGCTTTAACAGGAAGACTGTCCCTCTTGCTAATTATGTATCACGACATTCTTGGGAGCTGGTACTTAGGCTGCAGGTTTGTGGCCCGTGCATCATGATGCTCTGCAGCCTTCTGCTGTATAGAGGTCCACCTACTCTGGTTCTAGGCTGGAAAACAGATGCACAGTGTCAGGATGCAGGAATCTGCAGGTTTCTACATCCGAGATTTTGAGTGTATACAATCTTGCACCTGCCAGTGTCCAGACAAGAAAGACAAGTTCTGTGGCCACTAGGGCTGCTGCCCATCTCTTCTCAAAGGCTACTGAAACTCTCACTCCCTAACTTTCAGTCACGATGGCCTTATCTCTGTGCTCTGAATGGGCCCCAGGCTTTTCATTTTATGTAAAATAACAATAATAATGGTGAATACTTATCGTACACTAATTCCACTCTTGGTACTGTGCAAAGTAACTTACAGGTGTTCACTTGTCTAATTCTCCAAAACAACCCCAGGAGATGTGTTATTCTTTTTCTCATTTTAGAGATTAATAAATGGAGACACACAGCTTAAGAAATTTGCCAATGATCACACATTTGAAGGCACAGGGTCAGGACCTACACCCAGGCAATGAGATGCCAGAGCCCTCCGTTCTTCAATATCTCAGTGAGCAGCCCCTTGCTTTCTGCATCGCTATCTCTCTCTCTCTCTCTCTTTCTCTCTCTCTCATCTCTCCATAGCACCTCTGCTATCTGGAATTATCAAGCTTACCAATTTTTGTTGTTGTTTCTTGTATATAGTATTTACTATGTTTCAGAGAATGTCCTAAATGCTTCAGAATCCTCAAGCTTACACAATCCTCAAGCTTATTAGGACGGTGTATTATATTTTACAGATAAGACAGTCAAATCTTAGGTCAAGTAACTTGCCCAAGGTCAGACAGCCAATAGCTATTGTAGCCAGAATTTTTTTATTGGAGTTCAATTTGCCAACATATAGCATATCACCCAGTGTTCATCCCGTCAAGTGCCTCCCTCAGTGCCCATCACCCAGTCACCCCAAGCCCCCTTCCACCACCCCTTGTTTGTTTCTCAGAGTTAGGAGTCTCTCATGTTGTCTCCCTCTCTGATATTTCCCACTCATTTTCTCTCCTTTCCCCTTTAATCCCTTTCACTATTTTTTATATTCCCCAAATGAATGAGACCACATAATGTTTGTCCTTCTCCGATTGACTTACTTCACTCAGCATAATACCCTCCAGTTCCATCCACGTCGAAGCAAATGGTGGGCATTTGTCATTTCTAATTGTAGCCAGAATTTAAACTCATCCAGCTGGGCTCCAGCGTCTATGCTACTAATCACTCAATGTCTATTTCTCAGTGAAGGGAAGGACTTGATTCTTTAGGGCCTCCTCACCTGGATCCTCAAGCTCTGTAACCTATGAATGCTTAATATTTGTAAAAATGTTAAGTAAATGAATAAATCCATCTTTTCATCCTTCAACATGCAAAGTATAAGGTCTCATTCCAATAGTATTTTACTTCCCTTTCCATGATCCATCTCCTCTCACTCTCCAATGGCCTAAATTATTCATCACTGTGCCCTGGGAACTGCTGGTCCCCAACTGTCTAACCCTGGCTGTAATATAAACGTGCCTCTCCCCTGAAGATGCCAGTTCTTTTGTAGCTTTTTCAAGTATTGGCTCTTTGTTTTCATAAGAGCCAGAAGACTTAGAGTAGGATATGGGGTTAAAATGTTTCTGACGTCCCACTTCTGCATGCAGACCATAAATCCTTCTTATAAAAGATTTTACTTTCAGAGGTCTGTGTCATTTAACCATGCTGCTCACACCTATGTCTACTTTGCTTCCTTATAAATCCTAAGTTGCCAGCCCTGTGTTTGGTATGACATGAATACTCAGTAAGTATCTACCTCCTAGTTATTCACATTTCTTCCCCTTCTCACCAGTGAGGCATTTCTTCCTTACAGGCTCCTTTACTCATGTGCGTATCAGCTCTTGTTAGTAGGCCTCTGGGAGATAACAGCCTGTCAGTTCATCAGAAAATGTCTAAAGGTCAGTTTTGGCTCAGGTTTAGGGGAGACATGAATAAAAAGCCATAATGGAAAGCAGTCTAATCCAATAAACAGTGGTCTAAGATAAGTATCACATGGATATCATCAATTGATTTATCAAAGATGGCAGGAAGGACATTCAGACTCCTAGTTTTCACTTTATGAACACAGCCATATTTCATAAAAACAGTGTCTTTTGATAGGTGTACGATCTGTTTATTTTCCTCTGAAACTCTTGTCTATGACATGTGATTAAATGAAAATGAAGAAAATATAATATAGGGCAGTGCTGATGGCATATAAGCTTCTACGAAGCCAGCTGTCTTCCCAGAGGCCAGGTGCTGTCTTTCCTCTTAAAGACAGACTCATTTCAGCTTAAATTTCATTTAATGTGGTACAGAGCCTTTTAAACGGTAAAGGCTATTCAAGGGAAAGGTTGCGTTATTGTACTAACAGGAATATAATTAAAGAGCAGTAGGACTCAAAGCCACTGGTGTGAGACGGATCCTGGGGTCTGCTGGGCAGGGAGGCCTACCCTCTTAGTTTGCTTTTTTCCGTCTCTGGCTCATAAGGTTTCCTATAACTTATTTAAAGGAAACAAGGAAATTTCTTTCCTTACAGTTTGGACTAAATCTAGTCTGATGGAAGATATCTGGAATCTGACTTTTTGGACCTTTCAAGACAATTAGCAAGGTCTTCTTTTTTCAGTTTAGAAAGAATGCACTGAATCAAACTTCTAGTACCCAGACTCTGCCTGCCGTTGAGTGGACTCAGATAGTGACTACGCTGGAATTCACGCTGCCCAGTCTTACTGCTGGTTACTTAAGGTTTAGTGGTGTTTTGATCACTTTCTGACTTCATGGTAAAGTCAGTTTACCTACAAATTATTTTCACATTGCAATATAAATCTTCACTTTTAATAGAGAACCTATGTGCCTCCTGCATTTTAGGGAGATTAAGTAAGGAAATGGAGATTGATTTGGATTTTTTCCTCATGTCAAGCAAATAGGCTAATGCATCATTCCTCATGAGAAGTGTCTATGCCTCTGTCACTTCCATCAGTTACCCTCCCTTACTCAGAGATGCACGTACCACTTGGTTCATGTTCCACTATGAAATTGGTCGGTTGAATTGCACCCAAGATCCAGCCCCATCTTGCCTTCTTGGTGACAGTGCTCCAGTAATTCCCATCTCTCTCTCTAAATGATCAATCTTTATTTTTTTACAAAACATTTCCCATCGGTATTCAAACATACTGCTATTTCTCTGGGGTTAAACAAACAAAATAAACAGAAAGCTTTCTTTCTCTGTCAGTTACTACTTTTTTTTTTTTAAAAGATTTTTAATTTATTCGAGAGAGAGAGAGAGAGAGAGAGAGAGAGACAGGCAGAGGCAGAAGCAGGCTCCATGCAGGGAGCCCGACACGGGACTCGATGCCGGGTCTCCAGGATCACGCCCTGAGCCCAAGTCAGACGCTTAACCGCTGAGCAACCCAGGGATCCCCTCTGTCAGTTACTACTTTTACAGCAAAATTTCTTGACTTGTCTACACTTACTGTCTTTGATTCCTCTCCTCTTGTTCTCTTAAATCCACCATTGTCAAGCTTTCATACCTTCTCACATTACTCCACCCAACCTGTTCTTGTCAAAGCCACCAATAACCTTCCTTTTGCTAAATCTAGTTATCTTACTCGGTCTACCAGCAGCTTTTCAAAAAACTGGTAATTCCCTTCTCCTTAAGGACTTAGTTGTTGTTCAAAAATATCTCTTGGTTTCCCTCCTCTCTCTGGTTTTTCCTTACCAGTCTCCTTTGCTGATCCCTCGTCTGCTCCCTACCACCTTAGTGTTGGAATTCCCCAAGCTTCTCCTTGGTCCTCTTCCCTTCTCTGTTTTTACTTCCAATCTTTGTCATCTCTTTCATCTCATGACTTTAAATATCACATGTGTGCTGACCACTCCTAAACGTCTGTATCTAGTCCAGACCTCTCTCCCAGTTTGAGGCCTGTTTATGTATCCACCTAGTCAATGTCTCCACTCAGAGGTCTAATGGATTCTCTGGATTCAACATATCCAAATAAACTCCTGATCTTCAGGTTCAAATTGGCCCTACCTATGTTCTTCCCATCTTTATTAATGGCCATTGTATCTTCCTTGCTCTAAGGCTCTGAATTTTGGGAGCATCTTTGACTCTTCTCTTTCTGTCACTCCCACGTATAATCTTGTCAGAAAATCCTTTGGGCTGTACCTTCAATTCTATGTGACTAGTACTTGTCTCTGGTGCTAGACCCTGGTCAAAGTATCCTCTTACTTGGATAATTGCAGTAGCATCTTCGCACACTGCTCTGATGCTACCCTTGCCTCTCCCCATCATAGTCTATTTCTGACACAGCAATCAGAATGATCTGTTAAAAATATGTCAGGTTCTGTCTTTAGTCTGGTCAAAATTTTTCCTTTGTTTCCCAACTCATCTCAGTAAAGACCAGAACCCCTTCAATAATCACTAAAACCATGTATTATCTGCCCCCCTGAAATACTCTGTCTCCATATCTTACTGCTTTCCTCCTCATTCACACAACTCCTGTCACACTGGCTCCCTTGTTTTCTCTTGAACACTGCAGCCATACACCAAACATTTCTTCTTCTGCGATACATCCTACCGAGATAGTCACCTGGCTAATGTCCCTATTTCCTTCAAGTCTTAGTTCAAATGATATCTTCTCAATTGTGCCTTCTCTGACCACTTTATTGTGCAACACCCGCTCCTGATCTCTGTCCTCCCTATCCCCCTTTCCCTTCCCTGTCAGTCTTATTACTACTTTCCATACTTGCTACCTTCTAACATGCCATATTGGTAATTTTTCATTTGCTCCCTCAGAGCCATTCTCTACCTGGCTCTAGCTCCCTGGGATGATGAAATATATGAACTGCATCAACAGGCTCCCTGGTCCTTTGGGTTTCAGTTGTGTGTAATCAATAGAGGCAGCAGCACTAGATCAGAGGGCAAAAGGGCAGTGAGGCTGGGGTATTTATTTCCCCAGCTACTTCCCTGTTGTTTCCACCTATTGGCTTCTTTGCTCTACTGAAATCTGTAATTCTTGTCACATGACCTTTTATCAGTTTTGATAACTATGCCTTTTGCTGGTTCTATCAGGCCTATGGGTATAACCCCTCCCTGAAATTGTCAGCCCTAGGATTATACACTGGCTCTTGTTGGTTTCCCTAAGCCTTGAACTTACCTTTTTCAAGTAGTCTTTTTATTAAACTTTTTATTAAGTATGTCATCTGTTTCTTATCTGAGATTCTAACTGAAAAACATACTAATACACTTATTTATCATGTTATTTATTGTCTGTATCCCATAACAGTGATCTTTATCTGTTTTATTCACTGAGGCGTCCCCAAAATTTAAAGCAGTGCCTGGCACATAGTATACACTCAGCATGTATTTGATGTTAGCATGAATAAGCAAATGAATTAAGGATTTTTTTTTTTATTTATGATAGTCACACACACACAGAGAGAGGGGGAGAGAGGCAGAGACACAGGCAGAGGGAGAAACAGGCTCCATGCACCGGGAGCCCGACGTGGGATTCGATCCTGGGTCTCCAGGATCGCGCCCTGGGCCAAAGGCAGGCGCCAAACCGCTGTGCCACCCAGGGATCCCAAATTAAGGATTCTTATCATGCCTTTTCTCCTCCTCTAATAATGTAGTTCTCGATACTTTTATTTAGATATTCTCCTAAATTTAAGATCACAGCATATCAATGTTGGAAGAGATTTTGTGGACATCTGCTCTTAGTCAACATTCCTGAAAGGTGGTTGTCTGTGACAATATTTTCATTTTCAAACATCACTAATTGTTAAATAATATATCATTATGTTTTCTCTGAAGCTCACATCTTTTTCTTGTAATCCTACCCTCTGGAGTTACAGTTACCCTCACCTATCCTTCCCTATGGTACTCTAGCTAATATTTGTAGATAGCTAATATGGCCTTCTGTGTTTTTACTCTGCTTAAAGGTAAGCATCTCTAGCTCTTTTTCAATAAGCAGTCTACAATATTCCATGGAGCCCTCCTTTGGTCATCTTCCTCTTCTTAAAAATTCCACAAAAAAGTATAATGCATAGAATTGAAAATATCATTTCAACCCATGCAGAAATAAACAAAACAGGCATTTCTTTTAATCAGATTATTGCATTCTGTCAGTGCAAACTGCAGCACTAATTAATTGAACATTATTGTTATTTTTTTAAAGATTTATTTATTTATTTGAGAGTGAGAGTAAGCATGAGCAGGGGGAGGGGCAGAGGGAGAGAGAATTTCAAGCAGACTCCATGCTGAGTGCAGAGCCTGATGCAGGGGTTGATCTCACAACCCTGAGATCTCCACCTGAGCTGAAACCGAGAGTCAGACACTTAACAGGCTGTGCCTCCCAGGTGCTGAACCCCTCTTGTTGTTATTATACTTGCTAAGAGCCGAGGAAGGACTGCTTCAGCTTGTATGATACATGTCACACAATTCTTTCACTCAAGGGGCTTGCAGTCCAGTAGGAGGGAGCTGGGTGACGATGGCGATGTGTCCTAGCTGATATGATAGAAGTGTGCATATTAACATTGTCCATAGCTACCTCAAGCAATTGATTCACTGAGGCAATATTTGTGGCAGTGAAAAGGAAGTATTGGGTCAGCCTAGGTTTTAATTCCAGTTTATTCAATATTATCAATTGGTTTACTTTTTTGAAAAGCTGATGAGCAAAACTATATTTCAGTTGTTTCAATGTGTGTGTCTCTGTGAGATTGACTTATTCAAATATTCATTAATCATTTGTATTTCTTCAGTTGATTTCCTGATAGTCTTTACTATTTCTCTATTTGTTAGTCTTTTTTATTAATTTGTTAGAGCACTTAGTAACTACTATAGATTAACTCTTTGCTACATAGCTTGCAGATATTTTCTTTTTGTTATTTGTATATCATTTGATATGCTGTATTTTCATTATAGTTCAATTCAAAAGACATTCTAATTTCTATTGAGATCTATCTATCATTTATTATTGATCATTTACCTATTTTACTGATGGGTCATTTGGAAGCACATTGCTTAATTCCCAAACATTTGTGGGTTTACTGGCTATCTTTTTTTTTTTTAAAATATATTTATTTCTAGCTTAATTTCTCTGTGGTCAGAAAACATATTTTGAATTATTTTATCACTTTAAAATGTGTGAAATTTGCCTACTAGCCTAGAATATGGTTATTTTTGGTAAATGTACTATGCACAATTTGAAAAGAATGTGTATTTTAGATTAACTTTGTTAATTATGTTTTTAGGTCTTCCATAATCTTACCAATTTTTATATAAATATTCTATCAGTTATTGAGATAGATATCTTTAGATCTGTTATGGTTATGGATTTGTCTGTTTCTCTTTGTGTTTTGTCAATATTTTTGTTTTATATATTATATTTTAGTTGTAGCAAATAAATTTAGAATTGTTATATCATACTTATGGATTGATCTTTTTTGTCATTATGAAGTTTTCAACCATATTTCTGGAAGACTCCTTGCCAAAAATTTATTTTGTCTCATTCTATTGTAATTACAGTTACAGTAGTTTTGTGTGTGTGTGTGTGTGTGTGTGTGTGTGTGTTTGGTCATTGCTGAATGGTATATCTCTTTCCATATATTTTATTTTAAGCTTTGCATATCCTGATATTTGAGTCGTGGCTTTTGTAAGTGACTTGAAATTTACTTTTGTTTTTATGCAGTCTGACAATCTTGGTAGGCTGAATAAATTATGCTATTTCTATTTCATTTATCTTGCCATATGTTTGTATCTAAATCTACCTTCTCATTACTCATTTTCTATTTGTTCCACTTGTTCTACATTCATTTTTATCTCTATTCTTGAAATATTTATGATTATTTAAAAATTTTTTTCAGTTTTATTCCATATCCTTTGTTAGTTAAACTGTCTTTTCCATTTTATCTGTGGTTATTTTAGAGATTACAACATGAACATTTTCTTTTAATGTTTAATCTAAATTGATTCTTTAAGCACTTCTCAGAGTGTAATGTTTTAGAACCCTTCAAACTCCATTTTATTCTTCCAATCTGCCTTTTGGCCTAGAGTGGCAATTTTTTAAATTATAAAAATCTCATATAATATTATTTTTATATAGTCAATATGCATTTCCTGTGGGTTTTTTGAGGGTTATTATTATTATTATTTTTTTACATCTTGGTTTTGTTCTTTAGAAAATTCATTATCCATGCTTATCTATGATTGTATTTATATCGCTTGGGTTTCCTGGTGCTTCCTGAATTACTAGTTTGATTTTTTTCATGACTTTTGGAAAATTGACTAATTTCATCTCATTCTCTCTTTTCTTCTGAGACTTCATTACATATGTGCTAGACCTTTGCATGTTTCCCAAATGTCCTTACATTCTTTTCTGATAATTCTATTTTTTTTGTTGTTGTTGTTGCTTATCTTGTTGTTTGGGTACATATTTTCTGTAATACACACATACACGCACACCTGTACTTATATATACATATATTTTTTTTTGATTTAGCTCTAGTGATTTACAAAAGGATGTCATCTCATTTGTAAGTAAAATCAAATAATTTTATATTAGTAAGAATCTCCAGCTCTCTAATATCAACAACCAACATCCCTTTCTATGATGGAAATCCATTTATATTATGTTTCAGTATAATACAATAATTTTTGTGTTACCTTCAGTTCTTAAACCATCTCATTCTGGTTTGATAAGACTCTGACAAACTAATTTTATACTTTCAATCACAGAAACTAAGACCCTGTTTTTCTTGCACAGTGTTGACTGTGGCTCCAAGGGTTTGAAATGTGTTTTTACTTCTCCATTCCTTCTTCTGGGCAGTTACTATCCTAATGTTGGGCAGAAGACATTCTATGTAAGGCAGTGATATCCTTATTTATCCGTTTGTGTCAGGTTTGGTTTGTGTGTCTGCTGTTATAAGTTATTGTACATAGACTCAGTATCTGTGGTGAGAGCTTTAAAAGGACTCATTGCAGAAGGGTTCATATCCATGTAGTCCACATAGGCATTGATGGCCCTTTGCTAGGCTAGACTACTCTGGGTATCTCTCAGTTGTTAGTGTCTTATATTCCTCCAAGGTCAAGTCTGTTTTCATGATTATTTTGTAGGTTTGGGATGAAATCAGGTATCATATCCCCCCTGCCCCTCATTTCCTGAAACTCTCTATGTGCCTTGATCTCATGGAAACTGGGGATATAAGAAGGCAGTCCTTCATTTGCGCTTGGAAATTCTCTACCATGTAGCTTTTCATCTTTCCTTATTGTTCTTTTTTTGCTCCGTAGCACAGAGGCAGATCTATAAATAGTGCCAATAGATGGCCAGCTAGGAATCAAAAGGACAATTTTCCCTTCTTGAAGGGACCTCTGCTATTTACAACCAGTCCTTCAGAATCTTTCTCATTTAACTTTGGGGAAATTCCCACAAGGAGGTTAGGAGAAGGAACAACTTTCCTACAGTAGCCTTCTTTCAAAGTCAACTTTATTTCTCCCAGTGCTGGTGGCAGTTGTACAATGTGGTGAGCATTGAGGGGAATTAGAGCTGGTTCCAC
This sequence comes from Canis aureus, assembly GCF_053574225.1. Taxonomy (NCBI): domain Eukaryota; kingdom Metazoa; phylum Chordata; class Mammalia; order Carnivora; family Canidae; genus Canis; species Canis aureus. The sequence continues at coordinate 54,220,459 of NC_135623.1, read as the reverse complement.
AGCATACATCTCTCAGGAAGCCTCAACAGCTTGTAGCTTTCTAGACTTAAGGGTACATCAGCTTCTTGTTTGTACTCATTTGTGAATCTTAGTTACTAATTTTGCCCTTTGGCTCCTAATAGCATCCTGTTATATGCAGAAACCGATATTTTTAGCGACCATGTCATAAGAGTTTATATGAAGCTTGAAGACCAATTAAAAGCTTGTTTATTATATATATAAACCATGCTTGCCAGCCACATATTTCACACCTTTTTTTAAGGTAACTGATTAAAAAAACCAAATGTAAAACTGTTTCTTCATTGAATTTCCTTCTTATCTATATCAAATAACATGTGAAAAAGTGCATAAAGATTAGTATGTAAATATCCTTTCTCTTTTTTTTTTTTTTTTGTTTATATGTCGTCTTTAATGTATTGTCAATTCTTATATTGATGGTTTGGGTACTTGCACAGCCTGGTTAGAATCACAGATATAATGGAAATGGGGGAAGGACAAAAACAAAATAATAATATCATGGTTTTCTTCTATCCGTATATGTACTATACCCTACATCTAGACTTCATAACTATTCCCATTTAACATTATATTATGATTTTTATTTGTAAACTACCAAGAAATTGGAGGAGGACTTGGACCTGAGTTATCCAAAATGGTAACCACTAATTAAAAATTTGAAAATTAAAAATTCAGTGCCTCAGTCACACTAACTACATTTCAAGTACTCCAGAGCCATATGTGGCTAATGGCTACCATATTGGACAGTACAAATAATAGAATATTTGCATCATCCCAGGAAGTTCTATAAAGTAGCTCTGATGATGTAGAACTAGAACCTAGAGAAAATGTTGATCTCTTAGGTTAGGCAAAGCAATCTCAAAAGGTTTCATCAAATATAATCATTGCAAGTACAATTAGGTAAGTTAAGTCTGCATGAGAAAGGCTCAGTGGCTTGCCATAGTTAAGAAAAGTATGGCATCTGAGGATGTGATAGCAGGCAATAATCAGATGTCAAGACAGGGAAATCAGACAAATTTGGCCAGAGAGAGAATTTAGGAGCTGGCTGCCTAGTCCAGAGAGCTCTAACGAGATCAAAGGAGGTTAGGTTTTGATTCTAGATGACACTAGAAATATGTAAGATACTGTTCAGAATTTATTTCTGGTAGCGGTAGAGGGAAAAAGGAATCTGGATTAGAAGTGATTTTTAGATGAAGAGTAAGGTTTATTTAAGAGGACCTAGTCTAGAATCCAATTAGTGGAATTAGATTATAATCTTAGAATAAAGCTGATTTAAAAGCAATTAAACTGCCCTTGATTAAGAATATGATGCAGAACACAATGCTGAGATAGAGTTAAGTGTTCTTTCTGTGGGATGGTAGGTGATGAAAGTCTTAGATCAACAGTTCATTATAATTAACTGAGTAGCAATATTTCATATACTATAGGAGAGGAAAAAGATGAATACCACAAAGCTTTATAATTCTATTTTTGTACCTAACATAGAAAGAAATGTGCAGTTTATTCTAATTTCTTTTCTGAAGAGTTACTCCTTTGAGATTCAAGTTTTCTTTCTGAGAAGCATGGCTAGGAACTTTCTAAAAAGGTACATGCTTCCTGGGTCTACTGGTGTTATTTTCATATTTTACTTTTGAACTTTTTTTTAAAGCTAAGTCTATGTTATTTCTCCCAAAATGCTGAACATCTGGTATGACAATTGCAATCATTCTTTTATATTCATTATGATTTTAATTTTGATTCTCAGCCATCATATTTTGAAATACCATATTTACTTTAAGTTACCTAATTAATATGTTATAGCCATCTTATAAAAAAATGAGTTCATTTTTAAAGGGAAACAAAATAAAAACCCATAGGCTTAGTATTGAGATAGTAGTTACAATAATGCATTATTTAGGGACTTGTAATTTAGACATCATGATTTCATAACCAATTGTTCCCCAGCCCTCAGGGATTAAGAATATGGTTTCCATGGTAATTCTGGATTCTAAAAATGCTCATCTTTGCCCTAAATGGATAGTAAATAGTTTGAATAGAAAACGACCTGTCTATTAGCCAGAATTATACTTTAATGTTGTAAGAAAGAGAAATACACTACTTACTTAAAAATAGACTAGTTTCAGAGTACCTAATAGGTTCCAAGTCTGTAAAATCACAGGCACATGATTGCCAGTGTTAACAAAAGCTTGTTCTTTAATTACCTATATTGCATTCGGCTTCTGTTTCCTTCCAAAACCCAATTATGGCTAATAGCAGGGGTAAGGTGTATTCCTGTTGTTTATGGCAGTTAATTTTAAAGTGCTCTTTTTGATTTTCATTTGTCTTCATGACTTAATGAATCAGGTTTGGATTTTCATTGGACACCTCCAGCTTAGTAGTCTTCATCTTGCCTGCATTTATAGATAGAATTCTTATATAATGTGAATGTCTTTATTATTTTCCATAACCAAAGGCTGTCCTCTAAATGATGGAAATCATGCTATTTTTCTAAGGTCTTATTAACAGGTTTTTTAATGCAGCAATTCCAACTCCTCACACCACTGGGATATTTTGAAGTTTGTAGAAAAAAGATGGAGAACTTTTATTTATCCCTTCCTCCTACAAATCCATTTTGTCTCAGTGTGTTGTACATTGCCTAATCATTCTCTGCAGCTCAAATTCATATGTTCTCCTGCAGAGACTAGCAGCCTGTCTTCTAGAGTTGAATCCAGAATAATTCAGCAGTCTAATTTCTGATTTAATTTTACTGCTGTCCAACTGTGGTGTAAACCCAGCTCTAAGAATTGAATGTAATTTGTGGCACTTTGCCTCACTTGAAAATACTTATGTCTCTTTTCCTCATGCACACTAGAGTCATTGTTTCCATGATAACTAATGAGCTCCGAGTGGAAAATGGAGAAAAAGACATATGCAAGATAAACAAGAACAGAAAAGACAGAAATTCAAACAGTAGGAAACAGTTCTATTGTTTTATTGAAAATTAACTTCAGTGTACTGCCTGTAGGTGGTAGGTGCTATTGTGGAGATGGGAAAAGATGAATAGTTTTTCATCTATCCCTCCAATGCTCCTTCTTTTCCCTCCCATGTCTTTAGAATAGTCAATTAAACACACGGACAGTGAGACAACAGACTGGCCTGTCATTCTGTACTGTTATTTGTCATTATTTTGACTGAGTTATTTTCTTTCTGAAGAAGTGTCATTATTCTGATTATGGTCTATTTCTGAAAAAGACTCTTCCCCTGCATTAGCTAGGCAGCCCCTGAAACCTTTTCACTCAATGTTCATTGATATCAGCAACACTGATATTACTTGAGCTAATGTTAGAAATGTAGAATCTCAAGCTCCATACCAGCCCTGCCAAATCATGATGTGCATTTGGGTAACACATATACAGAACATCAACAAGGTCTCCAAAGAATTTATGGATGACTTAATAAATATTACTTATCTCTTAGACACAATTTATCTAGAGAGATACAAAATATATATTAATAGATAAAGTCTGTAAAAACAACGGATTTTTATAGTGTAGAATCTTTGCTTTCTCATTTTCTAATATTTTATTTTAAAAGAAGGCTCTTCAGGGATACAGGCTTGCCTCTTAAAGGTTCTCAGTCTTCTATTAGTTAACTCGAGCTTAGATTTGGGTTTCTCCAAGTAGCTCTAAGGGAACTCATATTTAACTTCCATCCACATGACAGCTATTTTGACCATTTTTATTCTGGGTATATGGTTTCTCCAGTCTATCATCAATATTTAGTCATTTACCACTTCTTTTCTTTGACAATATAATAAGCAACCTCATATGATGATACAAGACAAAATATTTCCATTGGGATGAATCAAAGTTTTGATGAAATTCAGTCTTTTCTAATGGACATTTCTTCTTTTGAAAATAATCCACAATGCTGGGGATAGCATCAGGATGGATATGTGTAAGTTATCCTCCCAGTTTTATTGGTTTCATGTTGCCATTGACAAAAAACATGTCACACTAGAATCTTCTTTTTTTCCAAATCAATTTCATAATTGGAAATGATTTCAAAAGTATTATATTTTCTCCATGTTTCTTTTTCTTAACATTTTCTAATCTAGGCAGAAGTAAATTTAAAAAAAAGATGTTCATAAGCATAATTTTTTTTCTCATCAAGGAGATAAGATTCTTGATGTCACAACATAGTAAAAGAGGTTATTAGATGTTACCTTACCATGAACAGTAGCATTCCTAGTGACTTTTACCTGTTTGGAGTGAAGCACTAGTTTACTAACATATTTTGAGATTGATTTTTCTTTTTAACAGAGAAATTTTCAAAGTTAGTATGATGGTAGTATGTCCAGGGGTCCAGCAGGAATTTTCAAAATCAATATTTGATTTTATATATATATATATAATTTTATTTTTTAAAATATTTTATTTATTTATTCATGAGAGACACACACACTTAGAGGCAGAGACATAGGCAGAGGGAGAAGCAGGCTCCATGCAGGGAGCCCAATGTAGGACTCGATCCCGGGACTACAGGATCATGCCCTGGGCCGAAGGCAGGCTGAGCCACCCAGGGATCCCCATATATATTTTTTAATTGAAGTTAGATTTGCCAACATAGAATATAACACCCAGTGCTCATCCCATCAAGTGCCCCCCTCAGTGCTGGTCACCCAGTCACCCTATCCCCCTGCCACTGCTCCTTGTTCATTTCCCAGAGTTAGGAGTCTCTCATGTGTTGTCTCCCTCTCTAATTTTTCCCACTCATTTTCCCTCCTTTCCCCTATAATACCTTTCACTATTTCTTGTATTCCCTGTGTGAGTGAGACCATAATGAAGTAAAGATTTTCTGATGACTATCAGTATTTTTTGGTCTTCATGACAATGGTGAATATTAAAATGCATTACAGTTTTCTGCGTCCACTAGTTTGATTTTTACACTCTGTCATTTGGTCCTACTTTTCTTCTTCCTTCTTCCTTCCATTTTCCACTTTCTTCCTTCTTCTATTATATTGCTATTGATTATCTTAGATGACACACTATCAGATACCAAAACAATTTCATGTTTGATCCCAGAGATCTTATTAACATGAGGAAATATAATTATATCACTTGGGATAATTCAAATCTTTTTTTGGTAATCTAAATTGGACATTTGAGATGCCTGGGTGGCTCGGTGGTTGAGCGTCTGCCTTTGGCTCAGCCTGTGGTCCTGGGGTCCTGGGATCAAGTCCCACATCTGGCTCCCTGAAGGGAGCCTGCCTCTCCCTCTGCCTATGTCTCTGCCTATGTCTCTGCCTCTCTGTGTCTCTCATTAATACATCAATAAAATCTTTAAAAAATAAAATAAAATAAAAAAGAATAAAATTTTAAAAATAAAGTAGATATTTTATACAGCTAAAAAATGCTATGTATGTATGTAGTAATTTCTAAAGCCTTGAAACTAAGTTAACATTGGATTGTGAAATTAAGAGAGAAAAATGGGGAGGTATTAATTTGATTTTGCAAGTACTTCTTCATAGTTTTCCTTTCAGTTAATCTTACAGCCAACATTTACTGAGTACCTACTAAATAGCAGGTGTTGGCAAGACAGAGGTGAGTGGCTGAGAATGCTGTATCTGACCCTATGGGGTTACGGTGTGATAAATAATCACAACACAAAGCAAGCTTTACTTTCATTCTGTGTTTGTTTTCTCCCATCAAAATAAAAGAACCAACTACTATTTTACATTCATCTTGAATATATGATCATACAATAGTCTTTTAGAATAAGGAGTATAATTTCTTGAGCTATTTAGACCTTTTGTTTTAGGATAGCTAGGGCTGCTCAATGAAACATAGGGGAATATTTTCAAGTCATCAGGCAGGGATTCACTTTCCCACTGCACTATAATCTAGCAGAGCTGAAAGTAAAATAACAATAACAGAAATCCTCCATCTAGCTTTATTGTTATGACTTATGTTAGTCATTTTCTAGACTGGATGGCTGCCTAGGGCACCCAAATGATAAACTAATCTGTGATAAAGCATAATCCCCAAACCTAGTACTTTGCGGAGGACCATAGAAATTAGTTTTAAAAGGTTGAATTTGTTTATTTGAAACCTATAAATCAGTCATTAAATTTCTCTATTTCCGGCCACTTGAAGAAAAGATTTTGCCCCAAAATACTGAATTGTGAATTAGCTTTCAAAATGTTTGACTCCAGATTAATTTGTCTGTAAGAACAACATTGGATAAACTGGTTTTAATCTCTTCTAATGTTTTTTGTAAGAAAATTAATTCCAAAATTATTTTTCTCTCTTATAAACCAGATATTAACGAATTAAAATTTACCACACAGCAGGGTTACTTAGTTGAAAAAGACTGGCCTTTAAGAAAAGTCAAAAGACACCAAGAAGATTAGAGAATAATCTTATACATTAGCATTTAAGTCTTCTCAATATTTTCATTTATTTTATACTGCCTTTCATTAATTTTGGCCCCTAAATTATTTGTTGGATATGTATGTTAATACATTTTAGATAAGAGGTTTTGTCATTTCTTTTTTCTGAATTTATTTTGTTTATGTATTCAAAATTTACTTACTAAACATAATACACTGTGTAGTGCTTTAGGAAGTTTCTTTACATTCTTCATTGGTCTTATTTTAATCTAAAGAAATCACAGTATTTCTCAGATGGCCAGGATTATTATTATTTTTAAAGATTTTATTTATTTGAGAGGAGAGAGAGAGAAAGTATATACGAGTTAGGGTGGAGGGGTGGAGGGAGAGGGAAAAGCAGACTTGAGCTGCTTTACCACGCTGGGCTGGATCCCAGGACCCCAATCTTGACCTGAGCCCAAGGTAGATGCTTTAGTGACTGAATCACACAAGCACCCCAGGGGAGGATATTTTAAGTAAAGTGATTAGCCACATGCCTGAATGATTAAGCACTTTCAAGCACAAAATTAAAAATTTTCTGACACTTCCATTTTTTATTTCCCATTGAGATTTTTTTTAAGTCTTCTCTACAATGTTTGACTTTTGTATTAGTTGTTTGTATGACTTTTACTTCCTATACCATTTTATATTTCTTCATGTTATGTTCATCTTTGTCCTCCTTCCCCTCTTCTCTCTGGGATTAACCATGCTGATGTTCATATGGTATTGCTTAATTTGCATTTCCTGAACCAACTAACTATAATTTAGATATGAAAGGAAAAGGAAATAAAGTGCCAAGTCAAAATGAATTTCTGAGTTTTCATTCTTCCTCTTAACATACATGCATTTCTTTTCATTTTTAAAGAGAAGCATGATTGCAATAGGAAATGTTAAAGTTATAGAAACAGAATTTTAAAATTTATTCCTAGCTCAATTTCTAAAACACAGTATTAGCATTGTGGTACACGTTTTCCATAAATTAGTGTTATACAATTTTGATAACACTTTTGTATCTTTTTTTCTTCCTTCAGCCAGCCAATCTCTGATACATGTTTTTTTTCTCCTTTTATCAAGCTAATAGCAAAAAACAGGTAATACTTTCCATAGTATTATGTTATAAATTTTAAAAATCAACTATACCAGGGTGAATGAGCTTTTGCTAAGATCCGTTCTGGAAATACACACTTGAAGAGAGCAGCACACTGTTCAGTTTACCCTTTCTATTGTAGGGCACATTGATATCACCCGGCCTTTGTTCTTTTAACAATGCAACCAGAGTAACTAACAGAAGGCTGGAGAAGATAATCACAGAAAAGATTTCCAAGGCCAGTGTATATCCATTTGGTGGACAAATAGGACACTTCTTTTCTAGAAAGTCCTAATTATAATGCAATCCAAGAGCAGAGAAAGTTTTTCTATGTTTCATAGTAACTTTAATCATAACAAGTGAGATAGGGAAGAATTGTATCAATTCTAAGTTGATTGGTATTCTTTTTATTGTGGCATAGAGAAAAAAATAAAGTCAGACAAATCTGAGTTTGGAACCAAAGCTACCTCATTTAGAGTTGTGGGACATTCTGCAAATGTAACCATCCTGAGCCTTTAAAATATCTTCAAATAGGAATAACAACAAAAACAACAACAAAAGCATAAGATCTTTGTGATTTTTTTTTGTCACAAAACTATGTCTTTTCCCTTTGTTACAGGAGTAATAATTTGCATGTATTTGCTCATTTACTTTTTTATTATTTATTTTATATCCTGATAATCAAGTCCATGAAGGAAAGTGCCACTCTGCTCTCTTTTTATTTTTGATACCTTGAACAATGTTTAGCACACAATAATTGCTCAATTAAAAAATAAGTGATTTTAGATTTCTGCTATTTACTTATTTGTTTGAGAAAGAGAGAGAGAGCAAGTGTGAGCAATGGGAAGGATGGACGGAGGATGAGGGAGAAAGAGAATCTTAATCAGACCCCACACTAAGCATGGAGCCCAGTGTGGGTCTCAATCTCATGACCCTGAGATCATGACTTGAGCCATAACCAAGAGTCAGACACTTGACCTACTGAGCCACCCAGGTGCCCCAGAGTTTTGCTATTTTAACATAATGCGTTAACTTTTTACTTTGGGACATTAACATTCTTGGCAACATTTGAATTTCACTCTAATAAATGTAAAATATAAACCATCTTCAGGCATTATAATTCTGATTTTATGAAATTGTTACTGATTAGCCTGACTTTATTTTAAGGAAATTTAAAGCAGTATATGTTTCTCAAATTTATTTATGAAATATTCTACTAAAATGAATGGTTCATAGAAATACATTTATATGTACAATTTAAAAGAATGCATGATGTCTTTCATTTGAATTTTTAATGTGAAATTTATAACTAAATAGTTAATAAGTGTCAGACCCATTATTTCCTTCAACCACGTCCAAGGATTATTAAAATTAGGGTCTTGGTACCATGCAAAAAATTTGATGTTTCAGTTTGCTATAACAATTTCTCAAAATTTTCCCTTTCCTATACAATTTACTGTCCAATAAAGTGACACTTTGCATCTTAAAAACTTTATAAAAAACAAATCTATCATTGACAGATATTTCTATTATTGTTCAAAAATTTAATCATTATCCATTTTGAGCCAGCTAGTTCTTTTGAATGGAACATATTAGAAAGACCTAGCATCATAGATTCAATTATTTCATGGGCCAGCCTGCTTGACACAAAGAATCGTTTGCTTCATTGCACAAAAATACATTTCTTTATAAAGACAGCTTTTTTATAAATACATCTCAGGGATTATACAAGTCACCAAGTAAGAGAGTGAGAATGGCTCATTCCAAATTTCTCATGACAAATAATAAAAGAAAAAATCTCAAAATATATTTTTAGTATTTTAAGTCAGTAATATATTTTTATCCAAAATATTACATATCAGAATACAATAATCATCACATTTATTTTTAGTTCTTGGTGATTTCTCTGGAAGATATAGTAATGTTAAAAGTTTTTGGGGGGAAAATGCATACATGCCAACACTCTTGAGGAATAAATAGAAAATATTCTTTAGTTGCAGTAATAATCTAAATTTCATAGAAGTATAGGGGGAAACATTTTTCTTTAATAGTGCTGCACTTTGCATGGTTTTACTTACAAAAAAATAGTTTATTTCTTGGAAATTATAGACCCTTGGACTTATATTTTAAATTGGAGGAAGTTAAAGAAAAAAGTAATTTCAAATCCATTATCCACTTAAACATAGATATGAGAACATGGCACTAAATCTAACATTTTTGAGTGCTTGCTAGGAAGGTACCAGCTGCTATATTAAGTGTTTCACAAGAATTATTTTATTTAATCCTTTATAAAAATTACATGTATGGTTCTTTTTTTTCCAATAAAGTGATTCAACAATTTCATATATTACTTAGTGCTCATCATGATAAATGAACTGTTAATCCCTTCACCTATTTTATCCATCCTCCCACTCACCTCTCCTTTGATAACCATCAGTTTTTTCTCTATATTTAAGAGTCTGTTTTTCCTTTTGTCTCCTTTTTTTCTTTGCTCTGTTTCTTTTTTTGTTTCTTAAATTCCACATATGAGTGAAATAATAATAGTATTTGTCTTTCTCTAAAAATTATTTCACTTGCTATATGAAATACACCTACTAGATCCATCCATGATATATATATATGTCTCACATGTTTTATATCCACTCTTTACCCATTATCTTTCTATCTCTCTATCTCACATATTCTTTATCCACTCATCTATTGATGGACACTTGGACTGCTTCAATAATTCGGCTATTGTAAATAATGCTGCTATAAACACAGGGGTACATATATCTTTTCAAATTACTGTTTTTGTATTCTTTGAGTAAATGCCCAGTAGTGGAATTACTGGATCATGTGGTAGCTCTATTTTTAATTTTTTGAATAACTTCTATACTGTTTTCCACAGTGGCTACACCAGTTTGCATTCCCACTAACAGTGCTCAAGAGTTTCTTTTTCACCACATCCTTGCCAACATTTGTTGTTTCTTGTATTTTTTTATTTTAGCCATTCTGACAGGTGTGAGATGATATCTCATTGTAGTTTTGATTTGCATTTCCCTGATGATGAATGATGAGCATCTTTTCATGAGTCCATTTAAGGGAAAAACAATTTTTAAATCCAGATCAGTAACAGATTATGTGACAACCTAAATGATGGGCAGCTGTATTGCTTAGAAGAAAAAAAAAAGAAAGAAAGAGGATTTTCTTTTTATTCCCTAGCTGCCGTCCTAGGTAAAATATGTTGATGCTGCTTGAAGTGTAATCCTTCCTTTTAGAATCTGAATTAAACTCCAAAATTTTAGGTAAGTCATCAGAGATACAGCTATTAGCCTGTTATGAAAGGGATGCAGAGAGTAATAATATGATTAAGATGCTGAACTCAAAAACTTCTTGTGTGACTATCCAATGTTGATAATTGCCCTACGCATAGATGATATTTAGCAGGACTATTAAATAGGTCCCTTGTAAATTATTATTTTGACCCCAAAGTGAGACTACATATTTTATCTTGTTTTCTCTTATTAGGATCATACTTTTAACCACCAGATGGCTCATTTAAAATACTGATTTCAATTTTAATTTTGAAATTGGATACCTGGAATATCAAATATGTACAAACTAAAAAGTTTGATAATGTATGTTAGAAATAGCTATTTACATGCTCTCTTTCCTCTGTTAAGTAGACTAAGACTCAGAAATTTATAGGACTACACATGTTTAAACACAAACATATATACATAGCTACATGAGCTTTTGCAGGAATGCCAATTTTATTCTACCTTGACAGCCATGGTGACCTTTTAGCCACTATTGTCTCAGTCATCTATATCTAGTTAATGCTAATTTTTGAGCCAAGAAGAAAACTTCATTGAAGCATGGGAAAAAAGTGCTCCGAAGGCCTGTTTACAGTTATATTATTTACAGGGAGGAGCTAGTTGTCAACAAACCATCTCTTGACTGTACTTTAAGGTTAATGGTAAGAAATGAACATTGTGAACGTGATCTTATTGCAGTGTACTATGTACCACATTAATATACATAGTGGTACTTAAAAAGAGTATTTCCAACCCCCAAGGGAGTGGATGTTTAGGGGAAAGATGGTCTTTTGATAAACAATAGTTTTTAATTTTAATGTAGTCAAATTCATCTATCTTTTCTTTTTTACTTTGTATTATTTCTGAAGATTATCCCAATGCATTTTCTGAACTATGTAACATTAACTTGTTCCCTTTTACTTCAAGATAATACAATATGTTAGGCTCATATTTGTTATCAATTTAACTAATATGTCTTGTCAATTTGCCATGGACCACTAAAACAATCTGTTTATTATTTCTGCCAATCCATTTGATCTTAGTGCCTGCTAATCTGTTTTTCTTTAGTTTCCATATAATTTTTTATAAAATCTTCTTTAAAGCCCCATTAAAATAGAAAGATAGCAGGTCTCTAATTTACTTTATCCTTTAAGCTTGTTATCCTATGAAAGAAATTAAATACAGTACAGTGAATTGCATACATTTATAAATTATGTAATAAGCTTATCTTTATTCAAGCAATTAATCTTGCTCTTTTGGAAAAACCCAAGGGGAAATAACCCAAGTTGTCTTATATTTCCAAGAAACAACACGCACAAAACATTGGAATTTTGCTGCTTATCCTATCTCAAATGTCAGAAAAATATCTAAAAATCATAGAACTTTTCTTCTAAATACAATTATTAGATACCCTGGTTGATCAATGTTTGCTCTGACCTAGAAAACAGTGTAAGATGATATTATAGAAAAAGTGTGCTATTTATGTAGCTACAGGAAAAGTATCCCATGAGCATTTCTTTCCAAATGCCTTTAATTAATTTGGAGAATGGGGAAAGACAGTTAAATATATGCATGTGTGTTCTTTCAATCCTTTTCATTGGTAACCAAACCTCGAAATTATTAGAGGCAGCAGTGTGTCAGGATAAAACACTATGTATGTTACCCATTGGGAGTTTAGCTTTATCAGAGATTATTCTGCATTGGTTTTGGTCCTTTTAAAGAACACTTTAAGAAAATTTAAATACTCAAAGTATTTCCCAATTTATCAAAACCCTCTATTGATATCAAACCCAAAAAATGAGAAAATTAAGCTTCCTTTTACTTCTCTCAAACATCTACCAATCAAAAATATATGTCATGATTTTTGAAAATGTTTTCAAGATTTCTGACATATGTATCTTTTCTATAAACCTTATAGTTGTTTGGTCTTGTGGTTCTGTATGTTTAAATGGGTTCAGTATTTCCCTTCCTTCTTCCTTTCCTTAATCATGAGCTTCTCCATTCTTTAGTTCTTTGTTTTGAGTCAATTGTATTTGGCTTTATTTTAACAAATTGTGGTATTTTATTGCTTTGTTTCGTTTTATTCCAGGAAGAGATTGTGGAAGCTGTATTTCCTTGAGAATGTTTTTTGTATCTTTATACTTGGCTTTATTTAAAACTCTTGGATTACACCTTCTCTCAGAACTTTTAAGTTTTTCTTCTTTCTCTGTTAACCTTTGTTTTGGAAAAACTGAAGTCTTCTATTACCACCTTATAATTTGGGTTCTAAAAGGCTACTTTGTATATCCTAAAGTTCATCAGACTTGGCATGGTCTTTTTGATGTGTAAGTTTGACTATGTTACAGTGCCCACTTGTTTAATCAAACACTAATGTAGATGTTGCTACAAAGGTATTTTATAAATATGACCGAAGTACATAATTGGTGGACTTTAGTTAGGGAGATTATCCTAGGTAATCTGGGCAGGCCTGATACAATCAGATGGCAGACCTTGAAACACAGCTGAGACCTCCCTGAAGAAATTCTACTTGTGGATAATCTTCAGCAATGCCCAAGAATTCCAGCCTGCCTTTCTCAATGGCCTGCTATATGGATTTGAGACTTGTTTACCAAGTCCCCACAAGTGTATAGGCAACACATCTCAATTTGTATCTCCTACTAGTTCTGCCTCTCTAGTTGAACACTGATTGATAAAGACTATCTAAAAATATGGAATTCGACAATAGGTGTAAGCTAGAAAAATATTTAGGACTCTGATAATGAAAGTCTGGATTGCCTTGAACAGACAGACAGAATTATGGAATTTAATGATTCTGCTAAGAAAGACTCAGAAGGAAGTGAGGAGCATGGTAGAGAAAATGTAAATCACCTGAGAGAATACCTAAAATCACAGACTATTGGTGGAAATATAGAAGTTAAAGATACTGCTACCGAGGCTCAAAAGGAAATGAGGAACACATTATTAGAAATTAGGGGAAAGGAAAGCTCAGTGGAATTGTGTCCTACAGTTATATAGAAAGTAGAGTTTGTATGCTATGGCTTGAACATTCAGCTGAGGAGGTTTCCAGCCAAAGAACTGAAAGTGTAGCCTGGCTACTTTTTTGCAGCTTATGGTAAAATGCAAGAGGATAATTTGAAAGAAACACTGCTAAATAGAAAGGAACCAAAAATAGATGATTTGGGAAATTCGCAACTCATTCAAATTGTGAAAGATGCTAAAACTAAGATGTTCACTATCAGGAAAACATGCTTTAAAGGAAAAGCTAAGAGTGTGGCTGGACAACATTTTGCTAATACCTCAGAAAGATAAAAAAGACAACTCATTTACAAAAAGATTCTTTTGCGAGAAAAAAATGTGCGATTCATAGAAACTCTCAGTTATCTATGCAGAAGTCACAAATCAGGGTGAGATTTTCCAAGAAAGATGTGTGGAGAAGCCCCTTGTTTAATGTACTGAATCTCTCTAACATACATGGGAGAACCACAAGATTCTTGAGAGTTTTATATCAGCAGAACCTAGGCAGTTTGGACTGAAAAGGACAGAGATAGTATGAAATGAAAGAAGGCTACTGGACACCAAGAATTATATAGGCAAGAAACAGAGTGATAAAACTACTCAGCTATAAATCCATGCTACCCTTCATGAGAAAGGAAAGAAGATTCAGAGGGCAGAGGTGAACACTACAGAGGATTATTTCCAGCCCTTGGAATCTAATGGAGTTTATCCAGCTTGATTTCAAAAACACTTATTTTTATCCTCCTATTTTTTCTTTCTTGAATGAAGCTGTGTTAGCTGTTATCTTACACTAGTTCCACTCTCGTAGTTTGGGAGCAGATAATATATTCTTAAATTTCAGAGTTCTATACATAGAGAGGGATTATGCCCTAAGATGGATTATACCCAGAGTATCGCTCATATCAAATTTAGATGATTTTGATGATGAGATTTGGGACTTTTGAGGTGATCAGATTTTTGGACTTTGACTTGATGTCATCAGTGCTTGTAACCTAAGGGGCATTGGGATGGGGTGAATGTGCTTTGCATGTGAGACAGACATTAATCTCTTTTCCTTTGGCTCCACCTCTGTGTCATTCTGAGGTGTGGAATGAAACTGGGTATCTCAGTTGTTTTTTCTGCTTCTCCTATTCCATCTATACAGATAGGTCTTGTCACTCCCTCAAAATGTCATGGAGGACCATGATTCTTCCTTTCAACCCAAGATCTGAAGAAGTTTGTATCAGCTCTAGATATTCTCTCTCATTTAGGTCTGAATTTCATTGTTTCTTTCAAATATTCTTGAAATTTACTAGAGGTTGTGGGAATTTTAATGTCTCATTAAAGATGTTAATATATTTCTATTTTGGTATATTTAAAAAATGTTTTGGGGTGCCTGGTGACTCATTTGGTTAAGCGTCCAACTCTTGATTTTGGCTCAGATCATGATCTCAGGGTGGTGAACTCAAGCTCTAAATCAAGCTCTGTTCTCAGCAGGGAATCTGGTGGAGATTCTCTCCCTCTCTGTCTCCCCCTCCCCCTGCTCATGCGTGTGCACTCTCTCTCTCTCTGAAATAAATAAATCTCTCTTTAAAAAAAGGGAAAACAAGGGAATTAGGTAATTCATAATTAATTATATAATTAATTACTTAATATAATAATTTAAGGTAGATATACTTATTTAGAGTTTCTGTGCTTCCAACCTAGGGGGTAAATTTTTTTATTAAAATGTTCTTCCTAAGAAAGTGAAAAGAAATATCTTTTTTAAAGATTTTATTTATTTATTCATTAGAGACAGAGAGGCAGACACACACAGAGTGAAAAGTAGGCTCCCTGCAGGGAGCCTGATGTGGGACTTGATCCCAGGACTCCAGAACCACCAACTGAGCCAAAGGCAGACCGCTGAGCCATTCAGGTGTCCTGAGACTTTGAGTTTTAATTCTGTCCCTCAAGGCTGCAGCCATATCTACGTCTTGTCTTCTAACTTCCTTTTATTTTTTGTATATTTTTTTATTGGAGTTGAATTTGCCAACATAAAGTATAACACCCAGTGCTCATTTCGTCAAGTGCCCCCCTCAGTGCCCATCACCTGGTCACCCTATCCCCCCCCGCACTCCCTTCCACTACCCATTGTTCGTTTCCCAGAGTTAGGAGTCTCTTATGTTTTGTCACCCTCTCTGATATTTCCCACTCATTTTCTCTCCTCTCCCCTATAACCCCTTCCACTATTTTTTATATTCCCTGTATGAGTGAAACCATATAAAGATTGTCCTCCAATTGACTTACTTCACTTGGCATAATACCCTCTAGTTCCGTCCACATCGAAGCAATGGTGGGTATTTGTCATTTCTAATGGCTGAGGAATATTCCACTGTATACATAGACCACAGCTTCTTTGTCCATTCATCTTTCGATGGACACCGAGGCTCCTTCCACAGTTTGGCTATTGTGGACATTGCTGCTAGAAACATCGGGGTGCAGGTGTCTTGATCTTTCACTGCATCTGTATCTCTGGGGTAAATCCCCAGCAGTGCAATTGCTGGGTCATAGGGTAACTTTCTTTTTAACTTGAAATATCTTTTGAATTATGTATTATGTATTGAGCTCAATAAAAACTGCCCCTGTGCTCTTAAGTTTTTTGTGCTGTTGTGTTCTCTCAAAGTAAGAACATTCAGACTAAGATGAGAGAAGCACTTGTCTTTAGCCAGATTAGAGTTACATTAATGGATTTAATCTGGCCATCCTGAGACTCAGATCTTCAAAGAAAAATGAAAGGCATATTTTTAAAATGGAATGCTTAAAATTAACCAGATTACCCCAATCATTTATGAGACTATTTTGCATTACTTCTAGTACATAGATATTTACACACAAGGATCAGAGGCCCTTTGTTCCAGCTGTTTTGACCGTCATTTAAAAAATTGTTGTTGAATCATCTTTTCCTGTTATGTATTCTGACAAGTTTTTCTTAAGACTATTAATCATATGTTTATTTTATAAACTGTAGCCATATTTTGCTAAGATTATAATAGTTTTCAGCTGATCTTGTTGAATTTTATTATGTAATTGTTCCCCTGAAAATAATGATAATATACTTCTCATAATTATGCATCTATCATTTCGGATGTGACTTTGTATCTTTTTCTTGACTTTTGCATTGTTTAAAACTTTTAAGACATTAGATGATAATGATAAAGATGGACATTGTTGCTTTTTCATTAATTTTAATGTTATTATGTACTGATGATGCTTGTTTTAAGTTTTTCTCTTCCAAGTTTACTAGAATGTCTTTATGAAGAGGGTCTTTAAAAATTTTTATTAAATACCTTTTCAACATCTATTGAAAGAATTTACATTTTACTTGATCTATCTCATTGCCAGCTTAAATTCTTATTCCTCCTTGGTGAGCCTGGGTGGCTCAATTGGTTAAATATCTGATTTTGACACAGGTCAGGATCTCAGGGTCTGGGACTGCTTGTCCCTCCGCCCCTTCCCCTACTAATACTCTCTGTCTCTCTCTCTCTCTAATAAATAAATAAACCTTAAGAAAAAAAAATTTTGTTCTTCCTTAGGTATTAAATATGCTTTTGAATTTTTATGTTATTAACTCTATTTCAGGTTTTTAGTTGTGAAGCTGTTTATTCTTTGTTGCTTGCTTTTTTTGGGAGGGTTTTTTTTTCTTTGTATATTTTTAAATTGGAGTTTGATTTGCCAACATATAGTATAACACCCAGTGCTCATCCCATCAAGTGCCCCCTTCAGTGCCCGTCACCCAGTCACCCCACCCCACATAACCCCACCCACCTCCCCTTCCACTACCCCTTGTTCGTTTCCCAGGGTTAGGAGGCTCTCATGTTCAGTCACCCTCTGATATTTCCCACTCAATTTCTCTCCTTTCCACTTTAATCCCTTTCACTATTTTTTTATATTCCCTGAATGCATGAGACCATATAATGTTTGTCCTCTGATTGACTTACTTCACTCAGCATAATACCCTCCAGTTCTATCCACGTCAAAGCAAATGATGGATATTTGTCATTTATTTTATTTTATTTTATTTTATTTTATTTTATTTTATTTTATTTTTTTATTATTTAAAAAAATTTTTTATTGGAGTTCAATTTGCCAACATTTGGCATAACACCCAGTGCTCATCCCGCCAAATGCCCCCCTCAGTGCCCATCACCAGGTCACCCCCTCCCACCTCCCTTTCCACTACCCCTTATTCATTTCTCAGAGTTAGGTGTCTCTCATGTTGTGTCACCCTCACTGATACTTTCACTCATTTTCTCTCCTTTCCCTTTATTGCCTTTCACTAAGTTTTATGTTCCCCAAATGAATGAGACCATATAATGTTTGTCCTTTTCCAATTGACTTACTTCACTCAACATAATACCCTCCAGTTCCATCCACATCGAAGCAAATGATGGGTATTTGTTGTTTCTAATGGCTGAGTAATATTCCATTGTATACATAAACCACATCTTCTTTATCCATTCATCTTTCAATGGACACTGGGGCTCCTTCCACAGTTTGCTATTGGGGACATTGCTGCTGTGAACATTGAGGTCCAGGTGTCCTGGCGTTTCATTGTATCTGTATCTTTGGGGTAAATGTTCAGCAATGCAATTGCTGGGTAGTAGGGTAGCTCTATTGTTAACTCTGAGGAACCTCCACACAGTTTTCCAGAGTGGCTGTACCAGTTCCCATTCCTACCAACAGTGCAAGAGGGTTCCCCCTTCTCCACATCCTCTCCAACATTTGTTGTTTCCTGCCTTGTTAATTTTCCCCATTCTCACTGGTGTGAGGTGGTATCTCATTGTGGTTTTGATTTGTATTTCCCTGATGGCAAGTGATGCAGAGCATTTTCTCATGTGCATGTTGGCCATGTCTATGTCTTCCTCTGTGAGATTTCTCTTCATGTCTTTTGCCCATTTCATGATTAGATTGTTTGTTTCTTTGCTGTTGAGTTTAATAAGTTCTTTATAGATCTTGGAAACTAGCCCTTTATCTGATACGTCATTTGCAAATATCTTCTCCCATTCTGTAGGTTGTCTTTTAGTTTTGTTGACTGTTTCTTTTGCTGTGCAGAACCTTTTTCTCTTAAGTCCCAATATTTCATTTTTGCTTTTGTTTGCCTTGCCTTCATAGATTTATCTTGCAAGAAGTTGCTGTGGTCAAGTTCAAAATGGGTGTTGCCCATGTTCTCCTCTAGGATTTTGATGGATTCTTGTCTCACATTTAGATCTTTCATCCATTTTGAGTTTATCTTTGTGTCTGGTTTAAGACAATGGTCTAGTTTCATGCTTCTGCATGTGGATGTCCAATTTTCCCAGCACCATTTATTGAAGAGACTGTCCTTTTTCCAGTGGATAGTCTTTCCTGCTTTGTCAAATATTAGTTGACCATAGAGTTGAGGGCCCATTACTGGATTCTCTATGCTGTTCCATTGATCTATGTGTCTGTTTCTGTGCCAGTATCACACTGTCTTGATGATCACAGCTTTGTAGTACAACCTGAAATCCGGCATTGTGATGCCCTCGGCTCTGTTTTTCTTTTTCAATATTCCCCTGGCTATTTGGGGTCTTTCGGATTCCACACAAATCTTATGATTATTTGTTCCAACTCTCTGAAGAAAGTCCATGGTATTTTGATAGGAATTGCATTGAACGTGTCAATTGCCCTGGGTAGCCTTGACATTTTCACAATATTAATTCTTCCAATCCATAAGCATGGAACATTTTTCCATCTTTTTGTGTCTTCTTCAATTTCTTTCAGAAGTGTTCTGTAGTTTTTAGGGTATAGATTCTTTACCTCTCTGGTTAGGTTTATTCCTAGGTATCTTATGCTTTTGGGTGCAATTGTAAATGGGATTGACTCCTTAATTTCTCTTTCTTCAGTCTCATTGTTAGTGTATAGAAATTCCCACTGATTTCTGAGCATTGATTTTGTATCCTGCCACACTGCCGAATTGATGTATGAGTTCCAGCAATCTTAGGGTGGAGTCTTTTGGGTTTTCTAGGTACACTTTCATGTCATCTGCAGAGAAAGAGAGTTTGACTTCTTCTTTGCCAATTTGAATGCCTTTTATTTCTTTTTGTTGTCTGATTGCTGAGGCTAGGATTTCTAGTACTATGTTGAATAGCAGTGGTGAGAGTGGACATCCCTGGCTTGTTCCCGATCCTAGAGGAAAGGCTCCCAGTGTTTCTCCATTGAGAATGATATTTGCTGTGGGCTTTTCACAGATGGCTTTTAAGATGCTGAGGAATGTTCCGTCTATCCCTACACTCTGAAGAGTTTTGATCAGGAATGGATGCTGTATTTTGTCAAATGTTTTCTCTGCATCTATTGAGAGGATCATATGGTTCTCGTTTTTTCTCTTGTTGATATGATCTATCACATTGATTGCTTTACGAGTGTTGAACCAGCTTTGCATCCTGGGGATAAATCCCACTTAGTCGTGGTGAATATTCATCTTAATGTACTGTTGGATCCTATTGGCTAGTATCTTGTTGAGAATTTTTGCATCTGTGTTCATCAGGGATATTGGTCTATAATTCTCTGTTCTGGTGGGGTCTTTGTCTGTTTTGGAATTAAGGTGATGCGGGCCTCATAGAACGAGTTTGTAAGTATTTTGTCCTTTTCTATCTTTCGGAACAGCTTTAGTAGAATAGGTTTTGTTTCTTCTTTAAACGTTTGATAGAATTCCCCTGGGAAACCATCTGGCCCTGGACTTTTGTGTCTTGGGAGGTTTTTGATGACTGCTTCAATTTCCTCCCTGGTTATTGGCCTATTCAGGTTTTCTATTTCTTCCTGTTCCAGTTTTGGTAGTTTGTGGTTTTCCAGAAATGCATCCATTTCTTCTAGATTGCCTAATTTATTGGCATATAGCTGCTCATAATATGTTTTTAAAATCGTTTGTATTTCCTTGGTGTTCATGGTGATCTCTTCTTTTTCATTCATTATTTTATTAATTTGAGTCTTTTTTATTTTTCATAAGGCTGGCTAATGGTTTATCTATCTTATTAATTCTTTCAAAGAACCAACTCCTGGTTTTGTCGATCTGTTCCACAGTTCTTCTGGTCTCAATTTCGTTGAGTTCTGCTCGAATCTTTATTAATTCTCTTCTTCTGCTTGGTGTAGGTTTTATTTGCTGTTCTTTATCCAGTTCCTTCAGGTGTGAGGTTAGCTTGTGTATTTGAGTTTTTTCCAATTTTTTGAGGGATGCTTGTATTGCGATGTATTTCCCTCTTAGGACTGCTTTTGCTATATCCCAAAGATTTTGAACGTTTGTGTCTCCATTTTCATTAGTTTTCATGAATTCTTCTCTAATTTCCTGGTTGACCCTTTCATCTTTTAGCAGGGTGGACTTTAAACTTTCTAGTCATTTTGCTCAGTGCAGAGTGGCTAAAAACGAGTTGCACTGGAAAAAGGAAGAAAAAAATAAAAAACAAAGAAAAAACAAACAAGTAAACACAGGAAAAACCCAAGGGGCAGTATCTTCTGGTTCTACATACTGTAAATCCCTTGAGTTCCCCTGGAGCTTTCCAGCGCTGCTTGGT
The DNA here is from genome assembly GCF_053574225.1 of Canis aureus. Classification (NCBI taxonomy): domain Eukaryota; kingdom Metazoa; phylum Chordata; class Mammalia; order Carnivora; family Canidae; genus Canis; species Canis aureus. The sequence continues at coordinate 54,199,090 of NC_135623.1, read as the reverse complement.
CAAGAACTTGCTCTTCCCCTGTCCTTCCAGCTGGTCTTCTGGAAGAGGGGCCTGCTGTGCTCATTCTCAGGTGTGTGCACCTGGGGGAGCTGCTCCGCCCCCTGCCAGGTGCGTGGCTCGGTGGGAGATGTTGATCCTGTGAGGCCTCTGTTCCCGGCGGCTCCGATCCTCTCAGGGTGACACCGGGAGGAACAACAGCACTGGCGGCGGCCAGCTCTCCAGCCCTGGAGTCCGCTCCCGCAGGAACTACCGCAGCTCCCAGTCCGCAGGGGCCTGGATGCTCCGGGAGCGGGGGGCGCTGACCTGCACCGTTGGGGGCTCCCGGCGGCAGGAGCGTCCTCGCTCTCCCGGGCCCTCCCCGCCTCTGCCTGTCCTGAGGGGAGAGCAGGATCCTGGGCTGTGTCCCCCGGTGCACTGGGCTCGCTGCTGGAATCGCGCTCCCGGGGCCGCGCAGCCCCTCTGCAAGGAGCCCCCCCGAGCTGCTCCCGAGGCTCCCCTGGGGCGCTCCAGGCTCCAGCCCTTTCCAGCGCTCGGCCCGCGGGTGTGGGGCGCTCTCCCCCGGGCGCCCCTCCTCTGTTAGTGACCCCGAGAGCCTGGGGGCTCCACGGCCCCTCCTGGGATCCTGCCCGAGCTCCCTGCGAGCGCCTTTCTGTCCGGGAAGAATCCAGTGCGGATTGTTAAAGCTCCTGCTTCTTGGGGTTGGGCTTTCCTGTCCGGGAGGCTCTTGCCGCCCCCCTTAGCCCGGCTCCTCAAGGGACCCCTCCCCAACTGGATATTTATTTATTTATTTATTTATTTATTTATTTATTTATTTATCTATTTATCTATTATTTATTATTTTTTCCGCCTTCCTACCTTGTTAGAAGCAGGAACTCTTCTCTCTGTAGCCTTCCGGCTGTTCCCTCTTTGTTTTCAGGATGATCTGCAAGTGATCTAGGTGAGTTGGTGGGGACAGGTGACCCTGCTCCTCTGCCATCTTTCTCTTTGAATTCCAATGATGCTTTTAAAAAGAAAACACAGATTTATCATTGAGCTTTTCTTTAGCAATTTATTTTAGGTTTTAACATACCATTTTTTTTTTATACAGGCTTTTAGAAAAAAATATCCCTCATAAGGAATCCTTATAATTCAATTGGAATTATTAACCAGAGCTATTTTATTGTTTTACTTAGCTATATAATTTAGGTATGGTAGTATGATATGCAGTTTTATCTAAATTTTATAAAGACAGAAAAAGGGAAAAATTACTTAGCTTTCTTTATCACGTACTTGAAAATGTGTTGAATTTGCTTTTGTCTAAATAGTAAAAATAAAAACGGAAATAAAATTAAAATGTTAGCATATTTCTTTATGAACTCTGTTCCACTGCAGAAGTGAAACTTTTGAAATAACTGTACTTTGATTATTGAGTAATCTAATGGTACAATTCCATAACTTTCTATTTTATAATAGAATTTTTATTTGATTTATAAAGATGTATCAAGGACATAGTTTTCTTATATTTAACCTTTGAATTATATAGTAAAGAACATTCTGGCAAAATTCACAATATGTGCCTGTTTACATGAACTGAGGGGATTTAAAAGTAGTAATATTTGTATATTTTAACAATTTTTAAATTAATATTTGCCTAGATTTTAACAAAATTTTAATTGATGCATGTCCTTATTTTGTATTCTTTACTCTCCGTCAAGTGTTAGTGAACATTTTTGCTTTTCTTTAAAGTGAGTAATAACAGTATTTAACTATGATGTGAAAGATCAACAGTTCTTGCATTTATTTTTACTGGTTAAATCATCCAATGGCATAGTGTAGCTGCCTTCAACCATTTGCCTTTTGCTTTTGAATGTTTTGCTCCTTTGTTAATTATCGTTAAGATCTTGTATTTCTTAAAAGAAATTAAATTTAAGAAAGTTTTATTAATTTAAGAATGTAGATGCTTTAGATTTGAATAAGGGCATTGAAGACATAAATAATTTTTATGCTATGAATTGGTATCCTTGTCTTAAATTTACTAATAAATAGAAAAAGTTTATATAAAAATGGCATGACAGAAAATTATAACATTCACTTATTTCAAATAAAAGGAAATGAAAGCATCATAAGTCCTGTGGCAGTGACAAGATATTAAATGGACAACATTTAGAAATTTGTCACTTACAATGAGTGGGTTGTAGTTGATTCCACCACCAGTTTAAATTCATATTTGATAACCCCATACTGAAACCTCCCATGACAGGTCAGTGGCACATGAGAGATAAATTAGCATTTTAATGAGTGAATAATGTTGACAATGGAAGAAAATCTCCACCATCACCACTGCTTTTAGCTTGTGAACTTCGTGTTTGTAGGAAGGCTTTAAAGTATATTTTTACCTTAGTGATAAATTGAGTTACATAGTAGTGCAGTTACTGGGCAAAGGTAAAGGACTGGCTACTTCTACCCATAGTTGTAATTACTTATTAATAATCAACTTCTTAACAAGGTCCACCTTTCTGGTTTAATAACTGAGGGTCACTAGTGAAGCTTTGTTAGCCTCCTAACTCTCCCTGATACACTTAGGACTTGTCTTGAATTTAATGATTTACACACATGCTCTATTTGAGTCTGTGCTGGGATTTGTGTTGAGGATAGGCCCATTAGGAAGAAATTGACATTTTCAAAAATCCTAGAAGCTGAAGGTTCTCATCATTCAAAGTAAATGTTATTCTTTCATCTGAAATCGTGTTGCTCTTGCATTTTTAGTGTTAAAATACCCTTTAATAATAATTCCAGAAAGGGACAATTATGATAATAGGTTGTCTTTATTTTTATCATTCTTACTTCTTTTTAAAATTTTTTTTAAAATTCAAAAAAAATTTTAATTCAATTGATTTTAATTAACATATACCATATTTTTAGTTTCAGAGGTAGAATTTAGTGATTCAATTGGGTATAACACCCAGTGCCCATTACTTAAACTGACCTCCTTTAATCCAATAGCACAATTGCCTTAACTCCCCACCCACATCCCCTCCAGCAACCTTCAGTTTGTTTCCTGTAGTTAGACTCTCTTATGGTTTGCCTCTTTCTCTGTTTTCAACTTATTTTTCCTTCCCTTCACATAGATTCATCTGTTTTGTTTCTTAAATTCCACATATGAGTGAAATTATATAGTCTTTGTCCTTCACTGACTTATTTCACTTAGCATAATACCCTCTAGTTCCACCACGTCATTGCAAATGGCAAGATTTCATTCCTTTTGATGGCAGAATAATATTCTATTGCATATACCACATCTTCTTTATCCATTAATCCGTCGATGGACATTAAAGGTCTTTCTATATTTGGCTCTTGTGGACGTTGCTCCTATAAACATTGGGGCATATACCTTTCAAATCGCTGTGTTTGTATCATTATTCTTTTTTTTTAAGATTTTATTTACATATTCATGAGAGACACAGAGAGAGACAGAGAGAGAGAGGCAGGAGAAGCAAGTTCCATGCAAGAAATCTGATGTGGGACTTGATCCTGGGTCTCCGGGATCATGCCCTGAGCTGAAGGCAGGCACTCAACTGCTGAGCCACCCAGGTATCCTTCATTCTGACTTCTTCCTCTTCTTTTTTTTCTAATCTTTTAAGTTTCTTTTTTTAAGATTTTATGTATTTATTCATGAGAGACACACACACACAGACAGAGAGAGAGAGAGAGGCAGAGACACAGGCAGAGAGAGAAGCAGGCTCCATGCAGGGAGCCCAACGTGTCACTCGATCTCAGGTCTCCAGGATCACACCCCAGGCTACAGGCGGTGCTAAACCGCTGTGCCACCGGGGCTGCCCTCATTCTGACTTCTAATGTAAAGCTGACTTTAAGTCTATTTCCCAATTAAAATTTTTTTTATCTCCCTGGGATCTTTAATTTTTATTATTTTTTAATTTAAATTTTAGGTATTTAACATACAATGACAATATTGGTTTCAGGAATAGATTTCAGTGATTCATCACTGACGTACAACAGCCAGTGCTCATCACAAGTGCCCTCTTTAATACCTGTCACTCATCTAGCCTATCCACCACGCACCTTCATCCACCCTCAGTTTGTTCTCTATCCTGAGTCTCATGTGGCTTATTTTCCTTTCCCTTTTTTTTTCTTTGCCACCTTCCCATATGTTCATCTGTTTTGTTTCTTAAATTTCACATATGAATGAGATCATATGGTATTTGTCTTTCTCTGACTGGGTTATTTCACTTAGCATACTTAGCATAATACACTCTAACCCCATCCATGTTGTTGTTGCAGATGGCAAGATTTCATTCCTTTTGATAGCTGAGTAATATTCCTATATATATATATACTATATATATTACTATAGTAATATTCACATATATATGAATATATATCTATATATCTATATATATATATCTCACCCACATCCTCTTTATCCATTCATTAGTTGTGGGCCATTTGGGCTATACTCTGGTTTCTCTTCAGATAACATAAATCTTTTGTCTTTTACCAACCTAAAGTTATTAATATTTTATTTTTTTAAACTATCTGCTCAGCTTATTATTTTTAATAGAAAAATTTTAGTATTTATTTGATCTAGGAGTGATCTGCTAACAAGTGTCCTACTAACTACCTATGCCCTATTATGGTTTCTTTGGGATTGTAAGAGAATAAAAATTAAGCATATGGGATTAGAGTTGGCAAATACTGAAAGTAATAATTATTCCTTATGCTTTTTTGTATTTCCAAAGTTTCCTATGGTGAATACATAATGTTTTTAAAACCATGAAATAATGTTAAAATAACCACAAAGCCAGAATATTTGCCAAGCACAAATAAACTCCCATAAGATCCCATTTATAATTTTTTTTAAATCACTGTGCATAATTCTGGGAACCACTACCTTAAGCATCCAGATTCAAGCTCTGCAAGAAGGAAGAAACGAACTCCCAATAATGTAGTGCCCTGTTTGGGAGAGGAAGGAAAGGGACATTTTGGGGTTCTCTGAAAATTCACCATCTAGTATAAACATTGAACATAAGGAACCTCACTTGTCTGAGAGGCAGGGGAATACTGGAGGATGCTAAGGAAGTCACACAGGGATTTTATGCTAGCTTACAGCCTTAGCAAACTAAGAGGGTTTTAATCATTTAAAGAATACTGGAGTTGACCTGAGAGATCATCAATATCCTCTACAAAATAGGTTCTTCTTAGAAGACCAACATCAGAAAACTTCCTGGGAAGAGCTATGAGCTGCTGCCTCTGTGAGAGAAGCCACAGTGCTGACTAGCAGACTATGCTGGGATAGCTGATGGCTTAAAAAGATGGGAAGAAAGGAGAGGCCACCAGGGGAAAGGCCACCAGGTGACTAGCAACTCATGAAGCCACTAAAAGTTCCATAATAGCAAGAACCCCACATTTAAAACAGTGTGGCATCCTTGTTAAAAAGACAGGCTTTGAAGTGAGACCATTAAAAGTAGATCCTCGCTTCATTATTTATAAGCTATGAGGCCATGAAAATGCCCTGCAACCTTCCTCTATCTCCCTGAGATTTGAGTATAATAATATGAAATTCACAGGGTTGTCAGCAAGTTAAATATGTTTGCTTTTAGGATTAAATCAGCTAATGCATGTAATCTGCTTATTAGTACACTAGTATCGACATATGAGACTCCCAAAAATACTATCAGTTACTGATTTATTTATTTAATTTAAAAGCCTTTTATTGACCCTTTGTGAGTATTGGGCACTCCTAGGTGATAGGGGATACAGTGCAAACAAACAGGGGCTAGCAAAGAGTCATGGACCTTGCTTGCCTGGAGCTCAAAGTCTTGTAAGGGACACAGATTTGAATCAAATAATAATACAAATAATATAATTACAATCTTCAGGAAGCATAAATGAGGAAAAGTGCAGAGGACAACAACTCTGGGAATGCGTAATGTAGAGACTTGATCTAGTTTGGTGATAGTCACAGGATACTCTCAGGAGAGACATGAAGGAGGCATAGAAATTATAAGGTAATGGAGGGAAGGAGAGGGGAACATGCCAGGCAGGGAAGAACATCTTGTGCAAAGGTTCTGAAACAGGAGGAAGCAAGGTGTATTTATGAAACTGAAAGAAATCCAAGATTGTCAGAGATGGAGGAGGCGGCAGGGCCGGGATGTTCAGAAGTCTTTTAGGACATAGTAAAGAGCTGGCATTATTTTAAAAACATCAGGAAACCATTAAATAGGGAAATGTATAAAAAGTACATTTAAAAATATTATTATATCTGCTATTTAGAGATAAGATCGGAAGGGCCAAGAAGACTAGGAGACTAAAGTGTTTGTGTTGATATATGTGGTATTTTTTTCTATATTCTACCATTAGCTAGATGCTATTTTACGGAGACAAGAATCCTTGGCACAGGACAGGTTTTAGCACATAGACTTTGAGATACCTGTTTGTTAGCCAGGTGGAGTTCTCAATTAGCTGACTGGGTATTCACCACATTTGGTTAACTCTAAGATATATACTTTCGCATTTTAATGTTTCTGAAATTAAGTTACGTCTTATAATCAATGGTAGGCCATAGTTAAATTTCTAGTCCTTTATATTTCTTAGTGGTGTGTAAATTGATGGGGCCCTCAACATCTGTAATGTCTTAGATCTAACAAAATATTGTTTTCACTAATAATAACAAGGAAGACCACCATAACACCAATGAGTAGCCCACAAGTGACCAATTCATAAAAAATTCTGATCAACACCCAGTAGGAACCACTGGGCCTTAAAACAACCAAAATAGTGTAAGAGTGACCAGAAAGGGCAATGGCTTCAAGACAACTGACCTTTCTTCCACCCACCCACGAGCCAGCAAGATGGAGGAAGAGACAGGAAACTGCTATCTAAATAGGATAAAGGCTATACCAGCATCTGTTCATGGAAGTCATCATAATTATAGTGATAACTAATGCTTAAATAATACTGGGTATAGACTAGGTGTTCTCAAGACTTACGTCAACCTATGTAGTCCTCATAACAACACTATAATGTAGACAGTTTTGCTAAAATACTGAGCTGGAAAGAGGTTAACTAACTTGCTTCAGTCATACAGCTCATAAATGGCAGGTCCAGATTCACACCCAGGCAGTGCAGCTCCAGAGCCTCTGCTATCAACCACTGCTATGTCTAATGAAGATAATTAACCCCTTGGTGACCTGGGAACAATAGAGAATTATGGAAATTTTGTGAAGGCTTTTGCCAACAGAACCAGACCTAGGGCACATACATGGAAGATCTTCAAATTTCTACACACATATGGCTTGGGGAGGAAGGGGTAAGAAAGAGCTCTTATTCTGAGTTCTGAGAACAGTATTACAACATCTGAATCCAATGTGGCAATATCGGCTTGGCAGTGCATTAGAAGGAAGATATTCCATAAATAACAAAAAATTATCAATATCAGCAACAAAATTTACATTCCTATTTTTATCTTGGAATGACATATGTAATTAAAAATAAAGAGAGCATGTTTTGTAAGCTATATGTTTTCTAAAATTAAAATGCTCACCTGTAATCAACTTTGATATTATGAAGGAAAAGTAGAATTGTTCAAAAATCATAATACCTTGTTCATATAAGCTCCAGGCCTCCATTTGTGTTACCTAATGGCAAACGGTGACGGTAGCAGGACTCTGAGCTAGGAACCTTCGATGTGCATCTCTGTTAGAGTTAGCACTGTGCCTTATTATCCTAACAAGTGCAACATTTCCCCGACTTCATGTGTTTCTGGTTAGTCTTCAATCAGGATACACCAGTAAGAAAAAGTGGCAGCTCCACATTTACCACTGTTGAGATTTTAGTGAGGGCATTTTATTTTGCTTGACATGGAAACATTTGTTTTTATGAAAAATACAGTGCTTTATGGAAACTAACAAGCACAATCCTATCAAATAAAGTTGCTAAATATTTTTTTTTTTTAAACTAAAGGAGTTAGAAAGATATAAATGTCAGGGATGGGAGAAACCTTAAGTGCAATTCTATCTTTTAACCCTGAATAGCTGCAATTATGCTAGTTTTTACTACTTTAATTTTCTTTATGGTTTCAAAGAGAGAAACTCTGATCTATTTTGTTTCCTTATCTTGTCCATCATGGAAAACTTCAGCGCAGTATTTTATTTAGCTGTGTGATTTCTGATTGATGCTGCATTCCTAGCTTCCCTTACAACTCAGGAAGTCTCCTCCTGCCTGAGGAGCTCACCTCTCCACTTCTTGAAGAAGCATGGCTGCGTGGAAAAGTAAAGCAAGTTCACTCCTCAGCATTGCTTTACTATAGTTCCAGCTTCCTCTCTTCTGTTGACAGATGATGTTGGCAGGCGTTGGCATATATATCACCTATATAATTCTAAATCTATGTGTAATCTTGAAAGAAAATCTATATGTAATCTGTTCACACATGCGAGCATATGTGAGGATGTCTGAGTTTTTGTTTATTTTGTTTGTTAGTCACAAGGGAATGATTTTGAATTTTCCCTTTTAAAAGGAGGCAGAAAAGTACTTAAGACGTGTATAATTGAAAGATGCAATTACATATTATTTATCGTTTTCTGACTCTCTCATTGTTTCTATTACTATTGAAATAATACTAGATGAAGACTGACAATACATTAATCTAGTACACATAGACATGGTGCCATATAAATACTTTATGTGTCTTATGTCACTTAAAGCTTAGGATCATCCTAACAATAATTCTATGAGGCCAGTATAATCGCCTGAAGGTAAACTGATTTGTCTAATATTTCACAGCCTGTTAACAGTGATTTGAATATTAGGGCCCAGGTCTGACTATGTCAGCTAGGGTCCACTTATGAAATAGAAACTACATAGTAATTTGAGCAGGAAGAGATTAATGTAAAGAATTATTAATTATGATCTGCTACTAAGGGGTAAAACTAACTTTAAAAATTTGAGAAGATCAGATATAGAGTGGCTGGTATTCCTAGGTCTGAGGCAGAGCACCTAAGGAAAGAACAAGTTTTAAAGAACCTACCCCCACCACACCCCCACCTCCATGGAGCCATGTCTTGGAGAGGGCATAGCTCTGGCCCAGTGAATGGCAGAGAAGTTCACTAAGAGACCAAGCTAGGGGAACTCATGAGAAAGCCACTTTCTGGAGTTTTTGGGGAACTGTCCGTAGGGAGCTGTCACACTATGGAACCTACTGGGAACCCACTCATGGGAAGGTGTTGCACCATGGAACTTGGTAGGAAGCTCCCAGTGTGTGTGCATATGGTGGGAGGTGATTCCAAGACACCTCCCAGAAAGGGCCCTACCCTGCTGGCTGCTGTGCACTGTAAGAGCCAACAGAGAGAAGTACCCAGATCCAGGAAGAGCCCCTTCATTATCTAGTTCCCTTTTTTGCTCTTTATGGAAGATGCTTAAAATTGTGCCTTATGACCAGGAAGTGATCTAGTCTCACAAACAGGACAGTGAAAGGTGGATTGGGAGTGAGGTAATAGATTGATACCTGGCACACAGCCCACCAACAGATCTGCTTTCTTAATCATTTAAGCATTATGTCATACTGCTTTATACTTACTTTACCATAAAATATACTATCTAACAAAATAAAGGAAAGAAGAAAGAAGGAAATTAGGAAGGAAAGAAAGAAAATGTAATAGGGTTATAAATGAAGATTTACATCATATGATAGTTCTCTTTTCTTTTGAAATATTTCTAGGTAGAGTCACTTTGAATTCATTGCTCAGGAGATTGTCTTACTGAGTTTTAGGCACTGGCTTATCAAACAAAAACTGAAGCTGCAGCAGGAGATCCAGGGTCCATAACCAAAGAATTTTCATTCTATGGTTCAAATTATTTTTGAATTCTAGTTTTCTCATCTACTAGTTAATGCAGGTTATGTTTGGTTGATAATCATTTGTTTGCAAATAAGAGCTTCCTTAGATAAGCCAAAGCCTAATTACATCATTTACAGACTGCAAGATTTAGGCAAGTTATTTAATTTTTCTGGGCCTCAAATTCTTTATGTAAAATGGAAATAACAATAAGATACGCTTTATAGATATTTATGAAAATGAAGTATATTAATGTTTAAAAGCACTTGGGACAATTTCTTGCATACAGTAAGTGGTATATAAGTATTTGCATACATATCATTATATTTTCTTATACATCATAGCCTAGAGATATTAATTCAGTCATTTTGCTTTAGGGAACTCTACACTTAGTCAACATTTTTGTCAGATTAATCTGATTTCATTATTTAATGTTAATTAAAAATATACATGGTTACATGTATAACATGAATGCTGTTCATTGGTTACCTTACTTTTCCCCATACCTATTAACAATACTGCTTTAAACTTACAGTGTTTGAAGATGATATTTGTAAACCCCTTACAAAATTTTTGCTAGGAATTATCTAAACAGTAAGATTGTTGATGAAGTACCTTTGGCTAAAGAAAACCCACATTGTCAACATAGCCATTAGCATTCAAATTATTAGTCTTTAATTTGCATCCTTTACATAAACACAGTAGACATTCTGTAAAAATATCTAAAATTTAAAAATGTTTTAATGTTCTTTTGTTTTTTACAGAAGACCGTGACAAATATTCTGAACTCATCAAGAAGTTCAATGCAATTGAAATGTTATTTACGCTCTATCCTCCTCAAGGTGCCCATGTGCGTAATAATGTTCGACTTAAGTCAACTTGGCTGAGACCCATAGTAAATGGGGAAGAAGGATATAGATATATAGGTAAAATGCTGAATCTTATTATTTCTTTTTATAATATAGAAGAAATGACTCTTTATATATCTCTTACTTGTCACTTAGATGATGTGACAGGAAGTGACCAGGAAGTGATCTAGTCTCACAAACAGAATGTTGGGTAATTCCTAGGCTGTACAGAATATTCATTTCAGTTCTTAAGTAGTGTGCCTACAGTTTAAAGAGTGGCTGTTTTACACTTTGGTACCTCCTTGGGAATAGTGGAAACACACTGTGTTGTTTCATTCACCTGATGATGGACATGTGTGTTGCTTTCAAAAACGTGATACTACAAGGAAAGTTACAATGAACATTCATTGACATGACTGTGTACAGACAAATGCTTGCATTTCTCTTAACCAAACTGTCTTCCAAAGTAGTTATATCATTTCATATTCCCCATCAGCAGAGGTCTGAGAGCTGTATTCATGCACTCCACAGCTACATCAATACTTGGCATAATCAGTTTTTCTAATTTTAGCCATTTTAATAGGTCTGTATAGGTATTCCATTTTGATTTTCATTTACATTTTTCTAGTAGATAATGATATTTGGTGTATTTTCATGGGTTTGTCATTATGTTATCATCATTGGTGAAGTGTATGTTAAAATCTTTTGATCAATTTTAATATATATATTTTTATTTGTAAGTGTTGAAAGTTTTTTAAATATTCTGAATATAAGTCCTTTACCATATATTCTTTGAAAATATTTTCTCTTAGTCTGTCTTGTCTTTGCTATCTTTTAATAATGTCATTTGAAAAGAAGAGTCATTCTTTTTTGTACTTGACTCAAGGTATAGGTTGAAGTTTGTTGTTTTTTTTTAACATGTTGATATCCAAGTGTGCTAGTGCTATTTGTTGAAAAGACTATCCTTCTATTAATTAACTTTGTATTTTGGCAAAACCAAATAAACTAAGAAGATATATAGATGGCAAATAAGCACACGAAAAGATGATCAATATCATTAGTTGTTAGGAAAATACAAATTAGGGATGCCCGGATGGCTCAGCGGTTGGGTGTCTGCCTTTGGCCCAGGATGTGATCCTGGGGTGTTGGATAGAATCCTGCATCAGGCTCCCTGCATGGAGTCTGTTTCTCCCTCTGCTTATGTCTCTGCCTCTATCTGTGTTTCTCATGAATAAATAAATAAAATCTTTTAAAAAAAGAAAATATAAATTAAACCCACACTAAGGTGAGAAGACTCACCTATTGGACACACTAAAATAAAGTTTGAAAATATGACAATGCCAAGTCTGGCAAGGATATAGAGCAACTGAAATATTGCATTGCTGGTGTAAATGCAAAATGATACAATCAAATTTTAAGTATTTTGGACCTTTCTTATGAAGTTAAACTACTCTAACCATAAACCTAGCCATCTGACTCCTGGGTAATTACCCAAGAGAAATGAAAGTGTTTGTTTGCCAAAAACTTATATATAACTGTATTCAGTTGTTTTAGTCATAATTGCCAAAAGCTGGAAACAACATAAATGTTCTTTGCCTGGGGAGTAGGTAAACAAAATTTGCTATATCTTCAAAATGAAATATTTTCAACTATAAAAGGGAACGAACTGTTGATACACACAACAATGTAAATTTCACATGCATCATGTTAAGTGAAAGAAGCTAAATTCATAGGCTGTATTTAGATTCTACTTAAATGACACTTTGGAAAAAGCAAAACTATAAGGGCAGAGATCAGTCCATTGATTTCCAGGGCTTACAGGTGGTAGGAGGGTATGATTACAAAGAGGTAGCATGAGGGAGTTCATAAGGTGATGGAATTATTCTGTCTCTTGGTCATGATAGCAGTTATATGACTCTGGAAATTAGTTAGAATGAACTACCAAAACAGTGAATTTTACTGTAAATAAAATTTTAGAAATAAGCACAAAATAAAAAAAAAAGAATTTATATGAATGTCATACAAGTCCAAAAGAGATGTTCATCATTATTATTAATTAGGGAAATGTAAATAAAAACACAATGGAATACCGCTATACACTTAATTGTAATGGCTAAAATTAGAATGACTGAACACACCAAGTGCTGGCAGGGATGGGTAGCAATGTTAACAGTAATATTCATTCACTGCAAATGTAAAATGGTAAAAATGCTTTGCAAAATAGTTTGATATTTTCTTAAAAAGTTAAACATATACCTATTTTATAACACACCATACCAATCCTAGATATTTATCCAAGACAAAAGAAAATATATGTCCATATAAAGACCTGTACATGAATATTCATCGATTCCTTTTTTGTAAAAGACTCAAACTAGAAACAACTCAAATACCTATGTACAGGTGAAAGGATAATCAAATTGTGATATATCCATGCAGAATACTACTTACTAAGCAATATAAAAGAACAAGCTATTGACAGTATTGATACATGTAAAACAACATGGCTGGAAAGAATTATGCTTAGTGAAAGAAACCAGACAAAAAAAGAGGACAGAGTATGATCCATTTATATAATTGTTTAGAAAATGCAAACTAAATCTTATAACAGAAGCAAATCTATATTTACCTGGGATGGTGGTGGGCAGTGGAAGTGAAATGTGATGGGCTACAAAATTTTGGGGTGATGGAAATGTTTATTATCTTTGTATTATCTACAAAACTTTGGGGTGATGTTTTTATGTATATATACATATGTCAAAATTCATCGAGTAGTAGACTTTAAATATGTGCAGTTTTCATTTATACCTCAACAAAGCTATAAAAATAAAGTTGAAAACATAAATTTAAAGAACCAAGATAGTGCAATTTGTATTTTGATAATATTTTTGAGAAATGGCTTCTCTTTAAGCTTTAAAACCAGCATTTTAGAATTTGTCTATGGGGAGCCACAGATATACTGCTTCCCATTGGGCTAGTGCATATAATGGTATATACTTAAGTGCTCTTTTCTGATAGAATAAAGGAAGAAGAGGGAAAGAGAAGGAAAATTATGAAAAAGATAATAAGGGTTTTAGGTTCTATAAGATGAATCAAGACCCTGGTTGAGATTTATCTTCTTTTTGCTATTTTCTACCAGAACATAAGCACAATGCGACCCATATCATTCTAAAAGATTTGTGTTCATTGTTTATAGCCTATTTGTGAACTTGATACAAATAAAACAAGCATAAAGGAAATTTGCAAGAGGCAGTATGTTGTAAGTTAAAGACTCCATCCTCTGAGGTTTTAGCTTATCTTTTCCCTTTTAAGTAAATGGCCGAGGTCTTGCATCTTTTTGAATTACAGTTGTTATTAAATTGATAGACAAAATAGTTTGTAGTATTTGCCTTGAGAAAGATTAGTCTATTATAGAAGTACTTTTTGAAACTCAGTATCTGCTCCACTAGAAACATTTTAGGGAGGATAGCTCTGGGAATTTATTATGTGTCCCAACATTAATAATACTCCACTATGTAGGCACTTCTGTTTATTGATTTCACTCTGTAGATTTAGAGAAGTGTCATCAGCAAGAACTGAGGGGTAGTTAATAGAATTACTGAATGCTCGATAAATGGCATGGTTGCTAAAAAATTATGTAGTATTAGGACCATACATATTCTAAAATTATTCATTATATCCATGTTTTTACATCCCATAATTCCTATCACAGTAGTTTGAGTGTCACTGGAATGCTGCATAAGTCATAACTTCAAATTACTTAATATACACAAAGTATTTCTTCTGAATCATAATTTTATGATTTTAGATCAATGAAGTAAAAAAAAAAAGTAAAAAATTTTTCTCCAGGAACATATGTTTTGTCAAACTTATTTTCAGAAAATAAGTTTAACAAGCCTTTTGGAAGGCTTGTATCTTTTGTTATCTTTCCTTATGAGTTGTCTGTCCTTGAGTTCCCGGGTCCTGTGGCCTGTCATAGACACACTGAACTTGTTTCTCACCTTCATTAAGTTTTTGTGACTTTGGTGGATCCTCAACCTGGAAGCTGTAGATTATATTAAGGAACTCTTGGAATTCTAATGGGAATACCTTGAAAGGAGTAGGTTAGCCATTATCTTTCAAGAAAATCATTTAGAGAATACAAATGAATGATTAAATTACTTTCTCAAACCAGTGGTGCATTCTTAACTGAAATCATATTATTATATTAATGTAAGGTTTCTAATTAGTTCAGATCCTGAATAATGAGCAAAGACCTCCAGTTCAACGACTTCTTTTCCATATATCATTTCCAGCCCTTCATATAGTAAATTTTACTTACTCTTATAACATATGGCTATTTAAGTTATGTAATTAATACTGGAACTGATTTCTTGAACTAATCACTGTTTTGTTACCCATTATAAAAGTACAAGATACCTTCTATGCTATTCAGTTTATTCCATTGCCTTCAGGCAAGACCTGATGTACATTAACCAAATGAGAATTCCATCTTTACATACTCTGGCAATTACATAATTGCCCTTGACAGTCAGGTCTGATTTTTGATGATGATCTCTCTCAGAACTTTCTACTCTGCAGCATAAGACTCTTTTCTTACAATTGCTCCAACAGTTATAACTTTTTCACTATCCACAAAATTAAGGCTACATAGATTAATAAGAGTCTTTATTTTTCTGTGATAGGTCTTTTAAAATATTATTCCTCAGAGGCCCTCTTTCTAATCCTTAATGTCTTCTGGCACTTCTCCCTAAACATTTTTCAAACTTTCTCATTTCTTTTAAGTGATGGAACTTAGAAGAAGATACAATAATCCAGTATATCTAATTTATTGTGAATATAATCCAACTACTACATGTTCTGCTTGTATCTTTGTACTTGATTTAGATTTTTAAAATACACATCTCAGGGGGTCCTGGGGGTGATTCAGTTGGTTAAACATCCAACTCTTGGTTTTGGCTCAGGTCATGATTTCCTCGGTGGTGGGATTGAGCCCAAGTAGGGCTCTGCTCTCAGACAGGAGTCTGCTTGAAGAGTCTCTTCCTTTGTCCCCCCCCCACCCTCAAATAAATAAATAAATAAATAATCTTTAAAATACACACCTCAGCATTTGGATTTCTTTTTTTTAAGATTTTATTTATTTATTCACAAGAGACACAGAGAGAGAGATAGAGGCAGAGACGCAGGCAGAGGGAGAGGCAGGCTTCATGCAGGGAGCCTGACTTGGGACTTGATCCCGGGTGTCCAGGATCACACCCTGGGCTGAAGGCGGCGCTAAGCCACTGAGCCACCAAGGCTGCCCAAGCATTTGGATTTCTATCCATTATTATTCTCTCCTTTTTTTGGGACATATTTCCTTTAATTATTGATAAGTGTATAATTTATTTTGCCTTCTTAAACTTACTATCCTGACTTGTCCTGATTATCTTTAACATAGCTAAGATATATAGACATTTACTAAGTTTTGAACCTACTCTTTGGGGTGTTCATAAGATTAATTATTGAAAAGTGAAAAATTCAAATCCTGATTTGAAGGGAGATTCACATATTTTATATGACTTCCATATGCACAAGTACAGGAAATGGTCTATTATAGTTTGGATAAGTTTAATTGTACTACTATTAGTTCAATGTCTTCATTAGCCTATGGATTACCTGCTTGCTTGAGGAGAATAATATCACTAAGACTATATTTTATGTTCAGTTTGGACTTATAAAGTTGTCTGGGTATTTACCCATTGATCTCCCTTTTTACCAACCATAAACTGCCAGATTCTCCACTTTCATGTTCTTTAAAGTCCCTTTGATTTTCTTTGTCAAGGGTAAATTATGTGACTGTGTTTTTGTGAGGGCAATTGCTGGTGGAACAAAGGTACTTTATTTTTAGATGATACTTCCTTGGTTAAAACTTTCAACATTTAGCATACTCACAGAAATTATTCATGGAAATATAAAAATGAATGCTATATTGTATCTGGTGAAAGTTTTTCAACTATGGGCAAGTTATTACAAATTCTTTATGATGATGAATTTTGCTCATTTAATGGAATGAATATATCCTATGTGAATTCCATTTTTTCTTGGACTTCATTGATCAAATCAGAGATATGTCTCCCACTTACCCAGTTTCACCAAGGAGGTTGGAATTATTTGAGAAAGACATTAATATGTGGCATGAGATCTACAAGCTAAAGGAAATGTGAGTTGCATATTTACAATAATATACCACTCAATACTTCTTAACTTTTTAAAATTAAAATCATAGGAATAATGTCTTATCATTTGAATTCTGCATCCATTTATTCAACAAGCACTAAATGAGTATCAACTAGGTTCTTGGCAATAAAGCTTGAAAAATAACTAACATAATCCTTACCCTAGAAATGCTCACAGACTAGCAGATCCAAAGCACTAGAATGTGGTTTAGTCAGTCTCAGTGAGCACTTTTATTGATCTATGTGTCAAACAAAATGCTACCAAATAAAGCTCTCCCCCTCAAAAAAAAAAAAAAAATCTTGGGAGAACATCGCTAAATGACATAGGATGACAACAACACTCAATATCTGAAGTAAAAACTGCAAGTTCAGTTTGTTGTCCTTCTAAATAAATAAGAGTTTTGCTGCTTAAACAGTCTTTCTGGGCAAAGCAGGCTGTTGGTATTATATAGGGTTTTGGAGAAGAGTGGTAACTAGCCCCCAAGATGGAACCAATGATCCATGATTTTGTGGAAATATGCATACTGTATCTGGGTTGGTCTTTGTTTTGTTATCAAGAGAATACAAGAAAAGTGATGGTATGTTACCTCTGAGGCTAAGTCGTAAAAGATTTTGTGGAAGATTTTGTGGCTCCTGCATTGCTCTCTTTTAGATAAGCTTCTATGAGGAAAACTAGCTGCCATGTGATAAAGGTCTTCAGCAGATCTGTTGAGAGGTCTTTGTGCTAATGAATTGAAGGCATATACCAATAACCAGTGAGGAGCTGACATCTGTATGAGAAATGAACATGGTAGTGGAGTGTCTACCCTATCAGTTCTTCAGATGACTGCAACCCCATGAGAGACTGTGGCCTAACCCACCTAGAAAATCCATTCTGATTCCTAACTCTCAGAAACTATGTGAGACAAATGCTGTTTTAGGTTTCTAATTTGGGGATAATTTGTTATGCAACATGCAAGTTAGTGATTAGTGGCTTTTAGCAGTGGAAGTGAAATGACATAAGATTTAGAGTATGGTTCCTCAGGGAAGATGAAGTTGCTGATTGATTGGCCTTCAAATGTGCATTACTAGAAGCAGACTTTTGTTTATTAGTTAACTTTCAAAAGTAAGACCTCTCACCTATTGGTTGGTTTTCAGAAGTATCTTTTGTGAATTGAGCTATCACTGATTGATTAAAAATAGGGTTTAAAACTTGTTCTGGGCATTACTTATCACTATGGTTAAAGAACTATAATTGATTGGTTAAAAAGGTTTAAAAATAAGTTGCAGTATTAACTTACTACCATAGGTGTAAAACTGTTAGGCTTTTCTTAAGAGTATGAGGAAATGTTGTTAAATAAGCACATAAAGAAAAAAAATCAAGGTTTCATGTTAATTGATATAACAGAAGAAATTAAGTATAATTGTGAGCCTAAGAAAAGGGAATGACAACATCTGGCAGCATGAGAGATGACTTTATAAAGATGATATATGAATTGTTCTTACAGCGCAGGTTACAGTTTATAAGTAAAGAACAGAAAAAAGTGTTATAGGCAAAGGGAAGAGCATGGGAGCTAGTTGTAGGGACTAACTTTGTCCTAAGAAATACCCCCCTCCTTTTTTAAAAGTATTCCTAAAGACTCTTTAAAACAGTGTTTTTGGGATCCCTGGGTGGCGCAGCGGTTTGGCGCCTGCCTTTGGCCCAGGGCGCGATCCTGGAGACCTGGGATCGAATCCCACGTCGGGCTCCCGTGCATGGAGCCTGCTTCTCCCTCTGCCTGTGTCTCTGCCTCTCTCTCTCTCTCTCTGTGACTATCATAAATAAATGGAGAAAGAAAAAAAAACAGTGTTTTTATAAAGTCTGATGAATTGGTGACATAGTATACAATACCAAGTATAACAAAATAACCTTTTAGAAATATATGCCCTTACACTGCTTAGATTTTGTTAATATAGTTTATGACTACATTATGCATGTATACATATAACAATTTCTCCTCATATGTTAATGAATATTTAGGTAATAAATACACATTTAAATATATAAGTAATATATAAAGCTCATAAAAACAAAAGACCAGGACAAGATGGCTTCATAGATGAATTCTACCAAACATTTAAAGAAAAGTTAGTAACTACCCTCAAATTATTGATGAATACTTCCAAATTCATTTTATGAGGCAAACATTATCCTGATAACAAAACCAGACAAAGATACCAGAGAGAGAGAGAGAGAGAGAGAGAGAGAGAGAAAGTAAAGAAAGAAAAACAAAGAAAGAGAAGTGCAAAAAAAAATTAAGGATGCCTGGGTGGCTCAGTGGTTGAACGTCTGCCTTTAGCTCAGATCATGATTTTGGGGTCCTAGGACCGAGGCCTGCATCGGGCTCCCTGCAGGGAGCCTGCTTCTCCCTCTGCCTATTCCTCTGCCTCTCTCTCTCTCTCTCTGTGTCTCTCATGAATAAGTAAATGAAATCTTTAAAAAAAATTATAGACCAATATCCGTGACAAACATAGAAGCAAAGATCCTCAATGTAATATTAGCAAACCAAATTCAACAATAGACTAAATGGATCATACAGCATGATCCAGTGGGATTTATTCTAGGGATGCAAGGATGGTTCAATTTCCACAGATCAATCAATATGATACAATACATTGACAAAACAAAAGGTGAAAATTACATTGTCTCAATAGATACAGAATAAGAATTTTACAAAATTCAAAACACATGTAAGATAAAAACTCTCATAACACATATAGGACTGTACCTTAACATAAGAAGGTCATATAGGATAGACTCACAGCTAACCATTTACCCAATGGTAAAAAGCTGTTTTCCTAAGATATCACATAGGATATCATATAGTCTATCATATAGGATAGAATCACAGCTAACCATTTACCCAATGGTAAAAAGCTGTTTTCCTAAGATCAGGAGCTTTGCAAGGATATCTACACTTGCCACCTTATTTCAACATAATATTGGAAGTCCTTGCCAGAGCGAGTAGACAAGAAAAAGAAATTAAAGGCGTCAAAATTGGAAAAGATGAAGTAAAACTATTTGCAGATGATATGATACTATATAGAGAAAAATGTAAAGACTCAACCAAAAAACTATTTGATTAATAAATCAATTCACTAAAGTTGCAGGATACAAAATTTGCATCCAGAAATCAGTTGCATTTCTATACACTATTAACAAGCTATCAGAAAAAGTAATTAAGAAAACAATCCCATTTATAATTGCATCCAAAAGAATACAATACCTAGGAATAATATTAACCAAGGAGGTAGAAGATCTGTACTCAGAAAATTCCAAGATGTTGATAAAAGAAATCAAATAAAACACAAATAGGTGGAAAGATATTCAGTACTTATGGATTGGAAGAATTAATACTGATAATGATAAAATGACCATACTACTCAAAGCAATCTTCAAATTCAATGCAATCCCCATCAAAATACCAGTGTATTTTTTACAGAAGTAGAACAAAGAGTCCCAATATTTGTGTTGAACCACAAAAGACCCCAAATAGACAACACAATACTGAGAAAGAAGAACAAAGCTGAAGGTAAAAAGCCTTCAAAATTTCAAAAAGGACTACGAATCTATAATAATCAAAACAGTATGGTTTTGCCATGAAAACAGACAGATAAATCAATGGAATAAAATAGAGGACCCAGAAATAA
Source organism: Canis aureus (assembly GCF_053574225.1). Taxonomy (NCBI): domain Eukaryota; kingdom Metazoa; phylum Chordata; class Mammalia; order Carnivora; family Canidae; genus Canis; species Canis aureus. The sequence continues at coordinate 54,178,531 of NC_135623.1, read as the reverse complement.
CAACCTGATTAAAAAATGGACAGAAGGCTTGAATAGACATTTTTCCAAAAAAAGACATACACCTGGACAACGGGCACATGAAAAGATGCTCAACATCAAAAGATGTTCAATAAAATATTATGATTATTCTTTCAGAATTCAAGTGTATAAAAATTTATCTTAAAGAAATAATGTATATAGATGTATGTATAATAGTAATTACAACCTTGTAATTACAACACATGTTGAGGCAATATAAAGTCCCAGTAATAGTCAAATGATTAAATATACTCTAGTTCATGAATAAGATGGAATTCTATATGACCATTAAAATTATGTTACTGAGTATTTACTTATAGGGAAATTTAAAAAATACACATTTTTGTAATAGCATGATGTGTATATTATATTCACATGGTTGCATCAACGGAATGTGAGAATAAGCAAATTTAATCTTATGTTAATCCACGGACTCTAACTATTCTAATATGCCTGCATTTTCTATTTTTTCTGTATATTCTACATGTTTTACTTGACATTTCTTGTTTAACAATAATAAAAATATTATTAGGAAATTGGAAAATATAATTTTGAACTTCATGTTTAAGCTATATTCTTTATGTTAAAAATCGAAAAGTTTAATCTATGTTTACATTGTTTTTCATTGATAAATTTATCTTTATACTATTTTGATTTTGTTGTGTTGAACTATAGTGAAAAGAATATCTATCATATAAAAATAAAATATAGCATTTCAAACAATGAAGAAATGAATTAAACCATTTTCTAATTTTATTTTACAAAACCATTTAAGATAGTTTTGCATTTAAAACTACATTTTAGATATGGAAATATAATACCTATTTGAAATATCTCTTCCTCTGAGAGTTCTATAACCCTTTGAGAACACACTCTATTTAATTATTCTTATTCCCACACTAGAATTCTTTGCACATAGTAGGTATGTATGCAGTATTTGTCATATGATTGCATATATAAAGTATTATCATAGCATTTAAGCTCTTGTTTTTCATGTTATAGGTAAATACTTTTTTTCCATCAATATATTAAATTTGCTTTTGTTTACTCTCTCTGTATTCCTTCAGAGATTACTGTAACACGATATGGCTATACCATAGTGCAGCACAGTTCTTTAATATTTAAAAATTTTATTAATAAATAAAGTATAATTTAACCATAATGGGGGCAAAAGTCCAAGGCAATAAGAGCATATTCAGTCATTCCACAAATCTTTATTGAGTGCCTTGTGTTCAATACTCTGTGATAGACATGAGGAGAATTCAAAAGTAAATATAACAGCTTTCCTCTTGTGTTTATGAGTTAGGCTGGGGAAATGATACAGATACATAGTTAACCACAGTAGAAGATATAAAGTGATGAGAGATGTAAACAGGTGCATGTTGTGTTCTTACTTGTTCTGCTAAGCAGTCTTGAAAGGTTGGGCATAATAAGAGTTTTACAAGAGAGAGACACCCTGATGCTTGAGAGAAGTGTGAGGATGCCTTTTAAGTTATTTCACGCTCACAGGAAAAGAGTGCCCTCAAGTAAAACATTGATAGTGTGTAACTAGCCCCTCCAAAATAATTTAAATAGTGTACTTGTTTACTAAGGAGTAAGCATTGCTTCACTATGGAGTGATCAATCATAGTGTCCTATTCATTGATATTTTTACATATGAACTTAATATAAAGATGAATTACAGATAATTTGCAAAATTGTGAAAAAGAAAATATTATTGAAATAATACTTTCTTTAATATAACTATATTTTTTGGCACCTTTTCTTCTAGTAGTTTGTAAAACCACTTGTAACTAAAATATTTAAGCCCTGGAAGGGACATTACATGTCATTTCACCAATTTCCTTTTCATTTTTACAGGCAACCAGTTAGAAGGTATTGGAAAAGAATCATTTAAATTGAGCAGAGGGCAGAGGCTAAGTGGCTTGTTCAAGGTCATAACCTTAATCACAACTATGATGATGATTCAAGTTCACAGTTTCATCAGGCCCATTGCTATCCACCCTCCACCACCACATACACATGCTCCCAAATTGTCCTGGCTTTTTATGAAAAGTAATTTTTCTGGACAAAGTAAGCATTACTACATCTGTCTTTGTACTAGTCTTTATTTTTCTGTTTTCCTCAAGCTTAAAAATTGGCAGCTAGTTTTGTCCTTTGAATATTTTCTAAAGCAAAAACTGAAAGCAATACTGCTCACTGCCCTTTTCAGAATGGAGGTGAGGCAAAGGCCTGGGGTTGAGGTAACCTGGCGCTGCAAAAGCTCTTGTTGCCTGTGGACACGTTGGGTTCCAACCTTTCTGAAAGGCTCTGACCATGCAGTTTTGGCTTGTCAAGTCTTGTTTTGCATGGCTATTATTAGCTCAGTTCCTTTCCTTTTCCAACTACACGTATTAAACAGTAGGAAATAGTGCTTCATCATGAATCGCACATGAAACAGAAACAGATCCTTATTAGATGTAAACTTTGTTTAAGCTGAAAATTATTTAATATCCCTAGGGTAGAGTAATGACTTTTCCCCCAAAGACTGAAGTATAATGAGGTAAAAATGTTTTCACAATACTTTGGAATTTTTATAATTGTCCTCTGTATTGTTTGACTGTCAGTTAAATTAGAACATTTGATAATTGTAGGGAGCTGATAAGACTTTCTATTAAAGGTATGTCATTATGTTAATCTCAGTTCAAATATAGTTTGCCTGAACCTTGTTTTGATTATATAATATTAGACTAAATTAACCCATTAAATAAGCTTACCCTGGAACATTTTAAATGCCTTTAATGTTAACATTAGTTTAAACAAGTATGAAATCATGTACTGAAACTATTGTTGTCTTTCCTTCTTAAAGTCTTTAAAATTTGCAGCAGATATTTCTACATAAATACAGATAGTTTAGATTTAAAAACAACTGATGAATACAACTTATTTAGCTTATAACTATATATTTTGGGAAAGTAGTGAGTGATAAATTAAAAAAATGTGGAGGCTCCCAGGTTTCATTTGGTATGCAAACACCTGCATACTATAGTTATTTAATTAATACATTGACATTTACTTATACAAACCACTTATAATTTTATTTTAAAAAAGATCTTTGTGGCATGCTGCAAATAATAGAGTTCTTTCAACAATTTTAACTGTACTTCCTTTATTCATGCATGGAAAGGACTCAGTGACCATGAGTACCATATAGATGCTTTTAAACATTCACATCGTATTTATATACTGTCCACTCTGTGGTGGTCTGTCTTGCTTTCTTTTTTTCAGAGTAAGCTTGACAAATGTCTGTGAAAAAAAAAAAAAAAAGAATGATTCCATCCTATCATATTTAAAGGAAAGACTCAAAACTTCATTTATTCATTCATTCAATGAATATTCTGGAGTGCATACTGGGGTACTCTGTGCTAGGAACCTGCAGCAATGAGAAACATAACAGAATCATGGAACAGGCTGAACATGAGTGGATTTCTTTCTAGTCAACATCTAGGTGGACTCCTAGGACTTCAGAACTAAAATATATGCAAAGCACATCTTGTTTTGGCATCATAAAACATTTGTGCTTTTCATGGTTACACATATTAACCTCCACCTTACAGTCTGTCTACTGGGCACTTATAAGATATTTAAAAAAAAAAGATTTTATTTACTTATTCATGAGAGACACACAGAGAGAGGCAGAGACACAGGCAGAGGGAGAAGCAGGCTCCATGCGAGGAGCCCGATGCGGGACTCAATCCCAGGACCCCGAGATCATTTGAGCCAAGGGCAGATGCTCAACCATGGAGCCACCCAGACATCCCTATAAGAAATTTTAAGAGTAAAATTTAAAGGCAGAAGAGGGAAAAGTGTGGAAGAGATGGGTGGGAGAGGAATTTTATAGTGGATGCTGGTGCCTACTTATTTGCAAAAACATCACTGGACATTGTCATAGGTATAGGCAGGAGCCAAGAGAACTATTTCTATCTTTAAAGAACGTGCTTATATAATGTACAACATATGCATGTTGGTAGTAAAACAGTCCTCCCACATAGTAGGATATACTTAAATGCATCCTTCCACATTTACTGTTTAAGGATAGCATGGTGTTTGTGATTTTTTGTTTCTGGCTCCGAGGTTAATCACAACTCTTCAAAGCAAATCAACATCTGTGCTCTAGACACTATATCATTGGGAAGCAAAAATTATATTTCACGAGTATTGAATATTTCCTATATACAAACCACTGTGCTAAAAGATTTACCTAAATTTATGTAAGCAATGTTATTTAATTCTCAGAGTAATTCAATGGACCACATGCCTAAGGACAATGAATCACAAAGAGGCAATATACCTAAAATGCGTAACTAGAAGGTGGTAGAGTTATGACATGAAATCAGCTTATGGCTCCTGACTTTTCAGCCCTTGGTTTCAATATACTTAAAGTGATGTAGGATATTAAACATGTAACCTAAAAAAATAGATCAGAATAAAAGATTCAAACAATAGCTTAAAAACAAAGCCAAGGAATGCTCGGGTAGATCTGTCAGTTCAGCATCCAACTCTTGGTGTGGCTCAGGTCATGATCTCAGGGTCCTGGAATCAATCAAGCCTTACATCCGACCCTGTGCTCCACACAGAGTCTGCTTGCGATTCTGTCTCCTTCTCTCTCTGCCTCCATCCCCCACTCCTCTTACTCACTCTCTCTCTCACAAACATACATACATACATACATACATACATACGTACATACCAAAAAAGGTCAACACGTGATTATTTGGATGGTAATCCTTATATATTGCAAATAGATACAATATTTTTATTGGCAGTGTAAGTCTTGCTAATCAAAAAAATCTTTTTTGATGGGAGGACAAAATTAGTTCTTATAGGCCAATACCAATGACCAAAGTTACATTATATTGATTTTTTAAAAGAATAATGCAATATTTGCTCATACCAAGAACTATTTAAAAAAATATATACTTAGTCCCCCTTTATCCATGGAGGATACATTTCAAGATCCCCAGTGGATGCTTGAAACTGCAGATAATACCAAACTCTAAATACTGTATTTTTCCTCTACATATGTATCTGTGATGAAATTTAATTTATACGTTAGACTCAGTAAGAGATTAACAACTAATAACTAATAACAAAATAAAATGATTATAATAGTATACTATAATAAAAGCTATGTGAATGTGGTCTGTTTCTGTTGCTCTCAAAATAACTTATTTTACTGTACACCTTGTGATGATGTGAAATGCTAAAATGTGTTAACTGGTGAGAGGAAATGAGATGAATGATGTAGGCATTCTTTTTTTTTTTTTAGTTGATGTAGGCATTCTTATGTAGTATTAGGCTACTATTGACCTTCTGAGATATGTCAGAAGGATCATCTGTTTCTAGACCATAGTTAACTGCAAGTAACTGAAACTACACAACATGAAGCTGCAGAATAGGGATGACTACTGTAATTGTAATGATAGGGTATATATAAATTATACATGCACACAGGAACTTTAAAATCAGTTTTGGGGATTATAAAAATAATGCATTCTCATTGTGGAAAATTTAGAAAATGCATTTAGAAATACTGTTAATTTTTGCATATTTTTATTAATTGTATAATGACTTATAAGACATTTTACTAATTGCATATATTAATAAAGTTAAACACATCTGTATATATTGATTTTTATCATAATTAAGCCAGGAATATTCACATGTCTGAATGGAAGATGATAATGAAGAAAGCAATTGAAAGATACTGTTAGCTATGGACAGTGTGGTAATCTTTCTTGATTGAATAACTGAGTGATTTGGGTCATTCAACTTGAGTTTAAAAGAGGCAGAAGAGCATCAGTCACAATTCTTTATAAAGAAAATGGCCTGTTTCTCTATGCTCCTCTGCTTATGTTCAAGGAAAAAATTAGTAATATGGCAGTGTATCCAATAGTGTAAATAGTTGAGCCATTTAGCAAAGTTCTAGAAGCTAAGAGAACTCATCATTGCCTTTACTAGGCTCAAATGTATATAGGTAATGACTCTCACTCATCACAAACCTAAATTACTATTGATACACTCCCACAATCTTAAAGTTTGTATTTCTGCAAGCTTCAATGTGCCTTCAATACAAAACAAAGTAAAAAAAGGAACTAGGAAATGCTTTCTTAGCATTTGGCATCTAAAGATATACCCAGAAGCTTAGAATAGTCTGGCCTAATGGGTGAGTCACCAGAAAGGAGACCATAAAATGCACCTTCCTCCTGTAGAGCAGAGATGGGATGACTCAACTGTACATGTTAAGTACTAGATTGTGGATATGGAGCCTAACAGGTTTTATGTGCCAATCTGTGACACATCTATCAAAAGTATCCACTGTGATGTATGATGAATTATGTTTCTAATTTAGTTACATTAGAAGATTGCTAAATTAAATTCCAGTGGACTGAAGCTAACAGGATCAGCAACACCCAGAAATATCTCCAGGCAGGACCAGTTCCAGTGGAACCAAAGTGCCCAGAACAAGAAGGTGGCTGATGCCCAAGCCCACTGGCGTGTAAGCAGTGTGGCAGTCCTGTGCTGGCACCAGAGGATAACCCGTGTGCAAGGAGAGAAGCACAGAGTTATGCAGGGAGTCTTCCTCCAAATTTTAGGGAGAAACCTAAAAGATTGTAGCAATAATCAACCCGACAAGAAATTCCATCTAAATTGTGGATTAAAGGATGTGGCCTAAGAAGCATATTTCCTGACAGAGGAAGCAGCAAAAACAGGAACACTCCTAAGGAAAAGTCAGATCAGGCTCCATGAGTGTTCTGACAGTGTTATTCAACAAGACCCTTGATTCTGAGCCCTGAACTGAATGAAGAAAAACCTATAATACACAACTTTTCCATTCTCGAGTTTAGTTTTGATTATTCTTTCCATCTGCTAAAGTCTATCTGAAATAATTTGAAAATTCTTTAAGTCCTCACATAAACCTGGGAAAGTCTTTCTGTCTCTGTCATAAAACTAGGATACATATGAAACACCTAGGTCAAAATCTTTTCCTGCAAAAGCCTAAAGCAATTCCTGTCATCTTTTATGTTTAGACAACTTTTTATTCCGGAGATTTTCAACATACACAGTCATGGAGAGAATTGCCTAGTGAACCTCATCACCCATCTTCATCACTTCCCAGGATCTTTGCAGTGTTTCAGAACATTCCTTGCTCCCTTTCCACTTCTTTCCTTCTTGTTCAAGTTACATTCTTTGAGTCTGGACCACTGAAAGTCTCTTAACAATCTTCCTCTTGCCCACCCAATGGTCTGTTGTCCACACAAAGTTAAAATGATCTGTAACTGTGTAAATCAGATCATGCTGTTCCCCTGCCTAAAATCTCCTATGCCTTCTCTTTAAATTAAAAATTCCAGGAGCAGGCGTCTGCGTGGCTCAGTGGTTGAGCATCTGCCTTTGGTTCAGGTTGTGATCCTGGGATTGTGGGATCGAGTCCTGCGTTAGGCTCCCCGGAGGGAACCTGCTTCTCCTTCTGTGTGTCTATCATGAATAAATAAATACAATCTTTAAAAAAAAATCTCAGGATGCCTGGGTGGCTCAGTGGTTGGGCCTCTGCCTTCAGCTCGGGACATGATCCTGGGATCCAGAATCGAGTCCCGCATCGGGTTCCCTGTGGGGAGGCTGCTTCTCCCTCTGCCTATGTCTCTGCCTCTCTCTTTTTGTGTCTCTCATGAATAAATAAATAAAATCTTTTTTAAAAAATCTTAAAAAAAACCCTAAAACTCCATGATGCTTATCAAGGCCTAGGAGGCCTTTCTGATCTGTCCCTGGCCTGACTCTCTCATCTCATAACACCACTCACCTAGGCTCACCAGCCTTCTTGCTTTTGTTCAACTCCATCAAAATCAAACCATTGCCTGTTTCGTGAAGCTCTGTCCCCAGATTTTGCAAGCCTGGTTTTTCTTGATAATGAAGTCTCAGTTCAGAGGTCACTTCCTTAAGGAAGTCTTCCTAACTACCCAATCAAAAATATCCTGCTTCATACCCTCTAGTCTCTCTCAAGTGCAAATTGCTTTGTTTTCATCATGGCTTTTATCACTGTCTAATATTATATTATCTGTTTATGATGCAACTCTAACGTCCAGAACTATTGCTCCCTGACAGCTGGAACCTTGCCCCTCTGTTCAAAGCTGTAGCCTACAGTTCTAGCCAAGTGGTTAGCTCTAGCTACATGTTAGAATCACCTGGACAGCACTGAATCATACAGTCTGGAGTGGGGCCCAAGCATCACTTATTTTATTCAGACCTTCCAGATGATTCTAATGCATACAAGAGATTGAGAATCACTGCCTCATGAAAACACCTGGCATGCATAAGATACTAAATAACCTTTCATTTAAACCGAGAAGCCTCCACTCTTACTTTATAGATGCCATGGACCAAAATATCCAAGAACTTTATTTTGAATATAACAGTAGATAATTTGTCAGGAATTTGTTTTCCTCTGAGAGTTCAGGATTTTCATTTTGCAGTATTTATTGCTAGACAGAGACACACACAGAGAGAGAGAGAGCAATTATGTTTCCTGTTTTTTCATCCCTGGATGAGGAAATATCTGTCTGGTGCTAGTGCTAACCACTTGTTTATGGGTCAGACCCCGCCAGTCATCTGACTAGGAGGCTTATAAACTAACTCTCCTAGCAGGTTCTTACCCAGTCCAGTAATCTTACTTCCCAGATCTCTGACTGATAGAGGGGTTTGTTTGAAGCTACCCTTGCAGGATTTACTGCTACTTTACCTATGACCTTATGCATTCCAGAATGGAATATGCTAGCATCATTTCCTTTTCTGACCCCTCCTGTACCTGGTCTGGTTGCAATATGTCAGTAGACATAGTATGAACATGACTGGTAAGTTGGGGAATGTAGAAAAACACTTTAACTTGTCCTCAAAAATCAGGAGCCACAAAGCAGCATAACAGCCATTCAGTGTTCTGGCAAGGACAGACCTCATGTTCCTGCTCTCCTCTTGGTGAATATTTACAGTTGTGTGATTTACAGAGAACATTATAAAACACACTGTTGACTGTGATTTTACTGAGGCAGGTAATAGGTGATAGACAGATATAGATAAGTAGACTTTTTTTTTTTTTTTCATTTTGCAGAGCAGAAAACTGAGGTTTAGGGAATTATCCCCAAGATTCTAGTCAGTTTATGGTAGTCTCCTTTTCATAGAGCGGTATCATCAATTACAAAGAATGATGAGCGAGATATGGTGATTGAGCTTTCTTCACAAACCAATGACTGCAGTATAATTTTTCTAGGTAACCTCAAAACTTCAAGTGTTCAAGGCTGTCCTTTTCTGCATGCATTTTTAAATATGATGAAAATGTGGCATGATGGCTTTTTAATTGAAGTATCCATTTCTTTTAATAACATAATTGGCAGTTTTAGAAGTTGTGTAAAATGAGTTTATTTTCAACCAGATACAAGTACTATGAAATATAAATGGAAAAAAACTAGAATTATAAAATAAAACATACATCTTGTTGAATCCATATTATAAAATACATTTTTATTAAATCTGATGCATGTAATTTTCTCCATGAATCCACCAAACTGAGGGTTTTTTCTTGCTTTAATAATTCTGATATTTGCAGGTTTTTTTCCCTATGTGGCTTACTGCCCTGTGAGAATCCATTACCATGTTTCATCTATTTTATTAAATCTTACATTTGAAACCTCAGGTTGTTAATCTGTAAATGTGAGAGTGAAACTATTGATGGTAGAAGGAGAAGTCCTCATTTAATACTTTTGTTATTTTTAAATATTTAATATTTTAATTTTAATATTTAATGTTTAATACTATTGTTATTTTTTCACTTATATAGATTAGTGACAAGTGTTAATTATGTAATTGAAAATTATCTATAAAATATAGGAAATACTCATGAGGACTTTTAAAAAGGGGGGAGAAAATGAAAAGTATTCAATTTTGATCATAAGGAACATAATGGACAAACTCTGAATGTGTCAATGATTACTTATTTCATGAATGTATGACTCTATGCCATTTGACAGACTTTATCTCATTTTCCAACACTACTTTTCTCTTATATTGAGACTAAAATGAAAGTACCATGAATCAGAGACTAAGATTTAGACCCCAGCATTATTATATACCATAGAAAAACTATCATAGTGAAAGCAAAGACCTTACTCTTCAAATAAATTGAGGTATCAGTTTTGAGCAAAATCATCCTTTAGGAAGAAGATACAGTAATATCAATTGAATCCTTTAGTGATATTTAGAATTTATTGGAGCTCCATATCCTTAAGTAGTAGGAATGAAATGAGAATGCCTTGAATTTAATCATTAATTGTTCCTCAGTCCTCTCTTAGAAAAACATTCATTATAAGATATGACTTGATAAGGTAGGACAGGGATTTTAAAATATGAGAAAAATCAAAAGAATTACTTTGTGTGGCATTCATCATCTTCAAAAATGTGCATATTTTAAATCACTGGATTTCAGTCAAGATTTTGCATTTATACTAGAACTAGAAATGTTTTTATAACATGCCTAGAGGAAAATTCTTTTTTATGGCTTCACTGAACACTCATTAATTTTGTAACAGAAGAGGGGAGTTGATAGCAATTTTGCACCTATCTGCAGATGTATGAAATGTTTAGTCATTTTAAGGTAAGAAATTCTCACATGTCAACATTTCACTGAATTTAAGAAACTGCTTCATTTCTGTAAGGAGAATGTAATGTTTAATAATCATAGAAATCAAAATTCTTTGTTGCTTAATGAAGCTGATTGAAAAAAATAAGCATGTGAATAAGTTACATTTTTATTTAAAAGTATTTCAAAAACAGAAATACAGAAACGTATATAATGAGCACTCATCTATTCACTATCCAGATAAAATTTTCTTTTTAGATTTATTTATTTTAGAGAGAGGGTGGAGGGTCAGAGGGAGAGAAAGAGACAGAGAGGGAGAGAGTCCCAACAGGACTCCACACTGAGCACAGAGCCAGACTTGGGGCTCCATCTCACCTGAGATCACAACCTGAGTTGAAACCAGGAGCCACCGCTGCTTAACCAACTCTGCCACCCAGGCACCCCATATCCAGATAGAATTTTTAAAACTTTGTTTATATACTTCTGTTTATTTTTTATTTTTATTTTCCCTTAATAAGATCATGATATAAAACATGCAGAAAAAGAGTTCCCTGAGGAACTGTGTATATATGGTTCTGAGTAGCCTTGGCTGAGGGATAGCTAGAACCTCAGAGTGGGCCCAGCACTCCCAATCTCCACCTTCACTCCCCTAAGCAAGGAAGCTGATCCATCATACCCTTTGCTGTGCCACAGTTCAACTCAGGTTCCCATCAGCTCTTTGGCACCGTCACTGTAGGTGGCCCCTGATCTCTTTCAATCCACTCTTCACACTTCTCCCTGAGTTGGTCTCTCAAAAATGCAAAGCCAATAGCAACATTCCCTTGTTTCCAAGTCTCTCTTGAATGTTCATTGCCTAAAAGAGTAATTTCTAAAGTGGGGTGCATAGACAAAGAATGAGCCATTGGGGTGGGAGAAGAAGATTTCAGGATCTCCATTTGATTTCATTTTTTATATCTTCTGGCATTTATACTTTTCATGTGTGCTTTATAATAACATAAGTGAGTTCACCAATACATAGGTAAATATGCATATCTTGGATTCTGGTACAATAGAGGTACACAATAAAAGATTTTAGAGAACACAAGCTTCGAAAACAAAATGCAAGCTCCTTCACAGTTTGGTTCAGATACGTTTCCCCACCCCATTACCTGCTGGTCTTCTACCTCCCTGGCACTCTGAACCTTTTTACTTTCCCTGGACCTGCCTTAGCATTGGTTCCCTTACACAGAAAAGACTTGCTCTCTTGATTGGAAACTCCTTTCACATACATTAACTAAATCCATTGGCACTATGGTATGAAACATTAAAATTTCTACAATCATTCCATCTCCTGAGTTCCCATAGCCCTTTTTTAGACATTTTGAAAACACTTAGCATAGTACATTATAATTTGGGTCGTACGTATGTGTCTCCCAAATTCTACTTTGAGCTACATAAGGTGGGAGCCACTTCTCACTAATGTTTGCATCCATAGTACTTGCACACTGTGGCACATCACAGGTGCTCCATAAATACTTCTGGATAGGTGAATAGAAATGTGAGTGTGCATTACAGAGATATTACTACTGCTTATAACCAACACTAGCTTTAAGTTCAAGCCATATACGCTGACTCCAAGAAGATGATAGAATGCAGATATGAGTTAGGTTCCCTTGAGAGAGCTCTAAGTATCTATAGTTGGATTTCACATGCTCAATAAATAAAAACATAATTTAAATGCTCTAGTGAATAAAACTTCACTAGGCTTGTTATTTTTAAGTCTTGAGGAATTTTTTAGGCCTGGGATAATCCAGGTTCACAGTTTCCTTTTTTGCCGTAGAGCCCAAAGACATAACTTTTAGACATCCCACCCACTGTGGGCACCTTCATTGTGTTCCTATTCTATTCCCTAAGAGTGGTTGCAGAGTGAGGGACTGAAATATATATATATTTTTTTTCTAAATTTTATATGTATTAAGATATATAAATGATATGTATGAAAATATAAGAATATGAAATTATAAAGGAAGGTTATGTATCTTATATTGTTATATATAACAATAGAAATAGATAATTTAGTTAGTTATGATCTTAGGTTCTGGCGTAGAGGAGTAGAATAATTTGGGTTCCATCTCACCTCTATCAGGTGTGTGTCTTGGGACAAATTATTAGTTGTGTGTCTTGGGACAAATTATTTACTTCCCTCAGCACCAGTTTCCTTATACATAAAATAAAAATTTTGAAGAGTATTTGTGGATTGAGTCATGCAAGGAGTTACATAATATAGTATAGTGCCTGGAAAAAAAAAAACAATCTTGTAATTGTTGGTGACTTTCATTATTGTACTTCCTAGTAAGCTTAACTACTTTCTTAAACTGAGTAACATGGATTTTCAAAATTTTTAAATTCTAGTTAGTTAACATACAGTGTAATATTAATTTCAGGTATAGAATATAGTGATTCAGCACTCTCCTACATCACAGTGCTCATCATGACAAGTGCCCTCCTCAATCCCCATCACCTATTTCACCCATTCACTACCCTTCCCCTCCTGCACTGTTGGTGAGAATGCAAACTGGTGCAGTCACTGTGGAAAACTGTATGGAGGTTCCTCGAAAAAATAAAACTAGAACTACCTTAATGGATCTTAAGGTGAACTAGAACATACTAGTGTAGTGGAAAAACATCTCACTAATTCTTTTCCTTTTTCTTCTCTTTTTCTCTGTGGAACGTTTAATCAATAAATTTTATCTTTTTATATAGTCAAAACAATATTTCTTACTTAAGCCTCTGTTAAGGCTGCCAAACAAATTTAAATCCCAAAATACAGATTAGTTAATACATACAGATCACCTAAAAGAAGGCTTGACGCATACTGAGCACTCAAAAAATGTTAGCTACAATTGACTTTTTTGCTGACAGATTTTAACCTATTTTCCATGAACACAATATGTGTAAAAATAAAAACATATTTTAAACTGTTAAACAATTATGTTTTCTCCAACAGAACTGTAATGAATAGAATCTGTATTTTGTTTAAAAATACACTAAAATATTAATCATTTAAAAATGACAGTTGAAAAACATATTGTAGGAAAAAACTGCTACAAAAGAGTATTGAAAGCAAAATATTGAGGGTACATAAATTTTATAAATTTAATGGGACATTGCAATAGAAGTGCTACTGTGTAATTGGTGATTTTAATGAGCTTCAATTTCTTTGAAAAGACTATTATTATAAACAGGAAGTGCATATCCATGGTAACGGGGAGGATACCTCTTAGTTTTTTGAAACATACAAAGATAATTAATTAAGTTTTCTTTATTTCTTTTTTCCCCATGCTCTAAAACAACAGTAAAGGAGGGTTTCGCTCACTTATTCACAGGATATTATACACAGTTCCAATATAAAAATTAAGTATAGTGAGGTGAAATCAATCAAGACTGGTGCATTGGGAAATTGGAAATAGGTCCTTGGTCTACAGAGACTACTGGCCAGGAAGATCAGGTCCTTAAGACAGTCAATTAAAGCCACAAAATTTCATCTTCATCAGATATTGCCTGGTAAAGATAAAAGTCTGACTTTTGCTAATTTTAGCCTAAATGTCATTGAAAATAGCTCTACCAAGGCAGAGATACCCGAGCAATTTGCCTACTAAAAAAAAAAAAATTGTGATAATGTGAATGCTACTGTTAATCTTCTTGGTCTGGAATTCGAGAATATAAAAGTACAAATTTTCTGTCACCAACCATATACATATATGTATATATATTTACATTTATATATGTAAAATTACATATATAAATTGAATGTTCCTACATTATGATATATATCATATTACATGATGTATAATAGGGAAATATTATATCTGGAAGAAATGTCTGAAAATATTATATCTATCATCTAGATAGGTATGTGCTTACAGAGCAATTTCTCCACAGGAGGGAAAGCTTATTTTAATAATTTAGGACCACATTCTATGCTAGATAAATATAGTACTATAACATGTAATAGTTAAAATTGTGATTTCAAGGAGTGGTAGGGTGCAAATGTGAGCATTTTAGCTCTGTAGAGCTGGTTCTCTTGGAGTGCCTGGGTATGGGGCAGGATGCAGTGGGAACAGGACCAGCCAGCAGGGGAGGTATAGTCCGATGGAAGACTGTTGCTACTGCCTCCTTGCCCTCTGGGTGTTACCTCTCCATTACAGAGATGTGCACTCCTTCAGCATGAGGGGAGGGTCTTCATAAATGGGGAAAGACGGTCCCCAGGGAAGAACAGAACATTTTCAGGATCCCAGACATTAAGCAACACTCAGAGCTGTTCACAAACCCTTTTAACACACTACTCTTTCTTTTATGTATTAAAAACAGTTACACTCTGTGCCACCACACAAATCTCTAATTGACTTCAAAAAGGGATTTGGTGAAGAAACTTTTAAAAAGTTTCCTGCCATCTTTTGTTTTGTTGTTTGTCAGTTCGGCCTTCACAAAATAGAACAAAAGCAGCCCATGAGTTTTACTTTGTGAGATGCCAGAATGATAATTGCTGGACTATTTGCCACATCCTATGACTCAGTGTGCAGCCGTAGGCAGTGCCAGAATGTCTGAGTGGAGCCATTCTGGTGTAGGCCATGAATTTCTGGGCTGAGGGATGACTGGCATGGGTGACAGTCTGACCCCTGCCAGGCCTTTCAGTGCTTCATTCACACACCCATCCTAGAGTCATTTGTAATGTGCTGGGAGGCCCCATCTCCACTGACCTTTTGTGAATCTTCTCGGTAAATATTTTCTGATCTGGCTTCTCACCCACTGAATCTTTTCCAACGGCCCTGGAATTGGCTCAGGATCTTTGTTGGTATGGGAGCACATCTTCGTATTCCAGAATGGCATGGAGCAATATTTCTGTCATCTTCAGGAGGGTTGTTGATCACTTCATATAACTTTACCTCATTTGGAAAATAAAAGCAGCACAGGAAGTACTTTTGTTAAAGGTTGTGTTGTGTGCACATATCTGACCGAAGTGTTGAATAGCTAGGTTGAGCAAGGTGAGGTTTTTCTAAAACAGCATGAAACAAAGCAAAACAAAACAGAACAAAAAACAAAACAAAACAAAAAAACAACCTTCTACACCCCCCTGCCTTTTTTTTGTATTGCATACTTCCTGGTTAGCCTGAGGCCATCAGTTGGGGCACACAGTCTGTTCTTAAATAACAACAGATGCATTTCTCTAAACGTTTCTTTTTTTTTCTTTTTTAAGATTTTTATTTATTCATGAGAGACACAGAGAGAGGGCAGAGACTTAGGCAGAGGGAGAAGCAGGTTCCCTGAGGGGAGACTGATGTAGGACTCAATCCCAGGACCCTGGGATCACAACCAGAGCCAAAGGCAGATGTTCAACCGCTGAGCCACCCAGGTGTCCTGTATTTGGAATTTAATGTAACCTTAAGTTTAAACAAATTTCTTAGCTCTTAAGACTCCCCTTCTGTTGTTATAGCACCAAAGAAATAGGAATTGAGTGACTGTTAAAGTTGTTTCTTAAGATGACATCGCTTCTATTGGGAATTTCTTTTTTTAAATTTTATTTATTTATGAGAGAGAGATGGGGGGGGGGAGAGAGAGAGAGAAAGAGAGAGCACAGCCTTAGGGAGGGACAGAGGGAGAGGGAGAGGCAGATGTGGAGCTCGATCCCAGGACCCAGAGATCATGCCCTGAGCCAAAGGCAGACACTTAACTGACTGAGCCACTCAGGTGCTCCTAAGGGAATTTCTTATATGATAGGGAACAAATGTATTCAAAAGCAAGAGATGCAATTCTTTTGTTTATTCAAGTATGGATGGCGTAGTATATCAGTTCAGGAGAGGTTCTTACAGCTTTTAGAAGGACATATCTTATACCTCTTATCAGCATTTATTCTTCATCAATTATTTTGTAACCATTCTACTTGTCATGCTTTAAACATAATAATCATCTGTTGCACACATTCATTATTCATTTTCTTTATTACTCCATATGTCACAATGAGTTGGTCCAATTTTAAATAGAAAAATACCTGCTTTTCCTGACATTGTTGAGAGTTAACTGTTTCATGCAGTTTAATTTTGTAGATAATTGAAATCTACCATCATAGAAGCATCAATTATTAAATCATAGTCATTTTAATGGAAACCAATGAAAATGTTACAACTTCCATAATTCCAGGTGTTCATAAACAGAATAGTCTGAACATAATTCAGCTTGTATGTATGTGATTATTGTGACTCTGGTTCATTAAAGATTCTGCTTTTGCTGAAGGCCATTTGTTTTCAACAAGCTCTTAGAAGGGAGATGACAAGCCTTAATATGGCCTGTAACGTCCTCACCTTCTTTGGCAGCCTTCATCATACGTTGTATTTTCAGATATTCTCATTGCTCTATCTGTATTGTTTTTTTTTTTTTTAAATCTCTTGCTCTTATCATACTCCCTCCTGCCACAGAACCTTGGTCCTTCTTTACTAGATAATCCTATCCATCCTTCAGATCTCAATTCAAGTGTCACTTTCTCAAAGAAGTCTTTTCTTACGTAGCTGACTAGTAATATGGGCTCAGATCTATATGCCTGCATTTGTTACTATACTGAACTTATATTAATTATCTCCTTCTAGACAGTGAGTTCCACAGGGGCAGAAAATGTGTCTATTTTGTTCCCGTTACATACTTCAGTGCCTGGCTCAAGGTAGACCCTGCTTCTAGAGAGGTGAAAAAAACTGAGATATTACTGTGATTTGAGACCCTCCAAAGGGCCACAGTACATAAAAAGATAAATAGTGTATTTGTGTCATGACATTTTCATGGCAGGGGTGGGGAATGGCAGATTCCTTACAGAGTGAGGATGAAAAAAAGATTGAGAAGGTAGACCACTTAAGGTAGGTGATCAATAAAGATATATTGGAAGAATAGATGATGATGGCAAGGAACAATTTCTGCCTGCACCTCATTTTCTCCAGAGTTGTTTCAGAGGTGTATTCCAAACAAAGTGACTGATTTCGAGTTTTCATGAGGCTTTTTCAGATTTTATTTCCTATTTCCTCCTTCAGTGTCTGGAGGTCAGCTATTTCTGATTTTTGTCAGGTTACTTATCTCCATCTCTTAATTTCTTTTGGGCTAAGAAAACAGAGGACAAAGCTAGAGAAGTGTTTAAAATAAAATCTAAGTGGCTGTAGAATGAAGGCCTAAAAAAGTTCCTTTTTGACTAATTCGCTGATCAATAAATGTGTCAGGCACTTCCCTGGGAACTGTTTTTTGAGTAGTGCTTTTATGCAATCTTGCTATCATTTTTTTTTTTTTTTTTTTTTTGCTGCTTAGAAGTATCTTTCTCCCCCTTCTGCTGCATTCCTCCTATGACCTGATGTTCCTTCTGAACATGTAGCTCTGCCAGACAGAAACCCCTAAGTGAATGATGTGTCATTTTATCCCAAAACATACTCTCCTGTCTCAAGGCAGATTATATTTATATATTTCCTGAATTATTGCTTCTTCTTCTTCTTTTTTTAAAAGATATTACTTATTTGTTCATGAGAGACACACAGAGACAGAGACACAGGCAGACAGAGAAGCAGGCTCCCTGCAGGGAGCCTGATGCAGGACTCTATTTCAGGACCCTGGGATCATAACCTGAGCCAAAGGCAGATATTCAAGCACTGAACCACTCAGATGCCCTGAATTATTGCTTCTTCATAATAGGAAACATTAGCAAAATATTTCAATTTGTTAGGTTATTCAAATTATTCTTCTATATAAAGTATAGATGGATGTCTTTCTGTTAAGTATATTTCTCTGCTTTTTCTATAGAAGAACACATTGTGTTAATTTGTTAATTAATATTTTTTCATAAAAGTCTGCTATGAAAAGCTCTATATTTGTGTACATATTTCCTGTACCATTCTTTCTTCTTATCCTTGAAGACTGTATTCTTTTATTTCTTTTATATTATCCAAACTCCTTCCCTTCTATGGTTGCCCACTGTATTGATTTTTGTGCCATATCTGATTTAATTTTTTACCTGAGATTTCACCAGCTGCTAGACCTCATTTTGTACCCCAAGAAATAAACACTACCTTCTCTATACACATTTCTTATGTTCTCTTCCACCTCTATATTCATAAATAGGAACTTCTTATAACATCTCCGCCTCCTTTGTATTTCAGTGTTTTTGGTATTTAAGTATTCAGTTTTTAAGATTATTCAAACCTCTATTTGAGGTCTTTCCTTTAATAAGCAGTCAAGAGCCCAGAAACTCTTCTCTGAGTTTCCATCTTTTTAATATTTTCAAGCACAGCTTAGAAATAAAGGACAAAGGCCAAGTATTCAGAATCTGGAAAGGTCTTAATAAGTCCATGCTTTGATGGTGGTCATTTGCACTACTATACTAAAAACTTTCTGCGTTGGTTGGTCAATGGAGATGTGGCAGCTGGAGTTGCCTCAGCATACCCAGTTATGTCCATAACTCCAGATAAACCTCGAGTGAATTTGATCAATGGTGCAAGGTGTTTCAAAGGACTACTGTCAGTCCACTGCTATGAAGAGGTGAGAGTTCTTTGTGGGAAGGAACTGTATCTTACCTTATGTCCATCATTATATCCTTTTAGCTTGACACAATGCCTAACAAATATTAGGCACTTAAAATGCTTGCTGAATACTTTGCGATTAACAAAAAATACTCATTTGGCTGTTTGTCCATATTTGACTCATTTCTCATATCAGCACCATTTACTTCCTAACTAACTCATCTTTAATTCTGCTCTAATGTTGTGAATATTTAAAAAATGAAAAAATTGAAAATGTTTAATTACTTTTCCGTAATGTATTATCTGTGACATCAGCTACGTAATCAATATTTTACCTCTAATTGAATTTGCACACATAAGGACATTATAAATGATGTCGTACGCACTCAATTTTGTCTTCTGACTCCTGAAAGCTTTCTTTCTCCTCCATCTATCTGTCCCATTATGCTCCTGATCTGATGATGCTGCTGCTGTCTGCAATGCCGTGCATATTTCTACGTTGTGTAAAAAGACCTGTGCAGGAGCTGATCACTAATTAGCAATGCATTTCCCATAGTGAAAAATTGGCCTAAAGTTTCAAAAAAAAAAAAAAAATAGAGTTGCTGAAGCTGAAAATTAGTCTGCCAGTTCAGACCCATAGCAAATTGTTATTGCTCTCAAACTTAGGATCTTTACAATAGATAATTGAAGATTCTCTTAACTAAAACATTGTAAATGGCATAACTATGATGATCCTATTTGGAATTCAGCCCTTGTTTTCATGGATTTACTGTTTTGAAAAATGTTTGATAAATTTATAGCAGAAGAGAAAATACTTCTGCCAACTACGTAAGTGCTTTGGACATAATTTGTATTCCTGCTGTTACATGCAGAAACTTGTGCCAGAGGAAAAAAAAAGTGAAAAGAAATTTTGTTTGGAAAGAAACCAGCAGTCTGGAAAGGTAGTTTTGATCTATAAATATCTCTCTTAAGAAGAGCTAAACACCAACTAAATTCGGTCTCAAGAAATAAAAATGCGTAAGATAATCAAAATATTCCATTCACTTAAAAATGCTTATACTGGATATATTTTTTGATGAATTTTCAAATAAGAATGTCCTCTGAGAATTGTGATAAATTATTTCATAATGAAAAATGAAAAAAACAGTACATTTTATGTATCACGAAATGCAAGTAACCGTGTTGAAATGGAAATAGCGCGCGAGAGAGTTGAAAGACCTTGATTAACGTCCTGGCTTGGCCAGTTTCTAGGCATTTGTCATTGGAAAACCTAGCTTTCCTCATTTATAAAATGGAGAGAACTACTCAAAAGTTAAGAGGATTAGAGAAAACTATGTTTGTGAAAATACCTTATAAATTGTGAGGCACCATACAGATAGGGGCATAATTCTTTTCAATTGTACAACACGGGATACTCCGAATCAAGAAAGATCCTAGTAAGTAGCTAAGAAATATGTTATAGCCACATAGTTCCACGTGTTGATTGAAGCATTGTCAGATGTTTTCTAATTTTCATGTATGGTGTCTAGATCCCCATACGGTTATTTCATGAAAAAAAAAAAGGAGCATTTTTTATTGAATTTGAGGAGCTAGCATTGGCTGGTGGCTTGCTCCTCTGTAAGCCAAGCCTCTCCTCCCTCACCTTCATAGACCAAAAAGCCAATGACAGCCCAGTGTTTAATACTGGATATATATTTAAAGAAACATTTCAGAACCAATAGATACCTATGAAAAGGATGCATAGAACCTGTAAACGCAAATTTCTGAGACGCACTGCCCTGATGTTCAGTTGAACACCACTGACCGTAAACTCCCTTATATATTTTGTGCCCTTATACTTCTCTCTCTGTTTCTTCTGCCTTGATCTGCTACAAAGGTCTGGGCAGAAGATCATGAGGAATAACTGTTTTCACAGAACCCCACAGTAAGAATGGTATTTTTCTGCTAGGCAATATAGAAAAAGGAAAGCTGAGAGAGGAGGGACCCACAGACCTGAATATTGGTTTGGCCTTAATGACATTCACGGAGTGAGTCCTGAATTTCAAAGATGTATTCCTATTCTTTCAGCACCTGCATACGTGTGCCCGTCAGCAGTCATAGCAACGACAAACACAGATGATTATTCGACTTGAATTATGTGTACAGTCATCATGAAAAATCACAAATTGTTAATGCATCAGCCTCCCCCCTTCCATAGAAATATTTTAAGTCCATTTCCACATGATCTAATTCAACATTTATAATTTTGCATTAAAATATAATTAATGTTCAATCAAAATCACATGGGCAAAATACTCTTAATATCCTGGAAACTATCAAGCTTTATAAAAGTAACCTTTAAATATGCTAAGTTTTCATGATGTAATTGTTGGAAAGTTTGTCATTTTCATTAGCAGGGCTGAAAATTAATCATCTAGAAATAATTTTATCACATAACTCTGTTAACCTGTTTTGCAGGCAAAATGCTTACCTATTGAAATATAATGTTTAAGACCTATATTTTAATACATAACATTTATTGTATCATAGATCTACAGCATTGTTTCTGTCCTATTAAAAATGTTTCTGGGGATGCCTGGGTGGCTCAGTGGTTGAGCATCTGCCTTCCGTTCAGGGCAAGATCCCAGGGTTCCAGGATCCTGTCCGCAACAGGCTCCCTGTGGGGAGCCTGCTTCTCCCTCTGCCTGTGTCTCTGCCTCTCTTTCTGTGTCTCTCAAGAATAAATAAATAAATAAATAAATAAATAAATAAATAAATAAATCTTAAAAAATTCTATATGATGTTTGCTAGTTTATATGGGGTCACAATCAGAGTATTGCATAAATAGTGATAAAATCCTAACTACAAGTATCTGGATGAAGGGTTCTTAATTAAATGCTCATGATCAAACTCAAAGGAATCCTTGAATCTCCTGAAATTGTGCGCAAAATTTTGGTCTATGTATACAGGAGTATTTATTGTAAGGAGTTGGATCTCAAAGTAGTCCATAACTCATTAAAAGACAAAAGCCATTTTGAATCATACATGAGTTTTGGAATTATATTCACCCACATATTTGACAAAAGCAAACATTTCCCTCTTTCTTGGTTTCATTTGAATACTGTACATTGACAGAATATTTTGTATGCATCCACCTGAAGATATTTATCTCATTCTACTTGTATTCTTTCTTTCTTTTTTTTGGAGGGTTATGTTTTCATATCTCTACTAGTTGCAGCAATACTGAGGGTGGGTGTATCTTATTCATATATATTTGACACAACTGAAAACACCTAAGTAGGTAGGCATTCAATTATTTATTGTTCATTTATTGAGCCCTCAGGTAGTATTCTAGGAGTTGGTGTTAAAAGACAAACCAATCAACACTTCTAACATGTGAAGATTTCTAGAGCAAAGTTTGCAGCAACAGCACAGAACAAGGCATATTGGTTTCTCTTTGTAAATGTGATCTACCACAAGAATTAATTTGTAAAGCTTTCCATGAGAAGATTTGTGGGAAGATATCTTTTTTTTCCAAAATGATGATTTTAAAAAAAATATCAGATGCTCCTTCCCTTCATCGTTTGGTCATGCCTGCTTTGCCATGTATTATACTTTTAGATATTCATCAATCTTAATACTCTTCCATTGATGTATCACTTATTTGTCACCCAGTGATAAACTAATTTAGTTGTTTTTGCTTCAAACATACCTTAAGGGACTTCTGGGTGACTCAGCAGTTGAGGTCTGCCTTCGGCTCAGGGCGTGCGTGGTCCCAGGGTCCCGGGGTCTAGTCCTACATCTGGCTCCCTACATTGGAGCCTGCTTCTCCCTCTGCCTGTGTCTCTGCCTCTCTCTCTGTCTGTCTTTCATGAATAAATAAATAAAATCTTTTTATAAAAATGTATCTTAATATACAGAAAGGCTGGTAGTATTAATGTTCTGCATCGTTCTTTTTCTGAATACTCTGATATTCTCAACTACAAATGATCAAAATTGGAATTTAAAGTAAAAGCATTATGTTTTCAAAAAAGTCTGTTAAGGTTTTCATTTTGATTCTTATCTATATCTGTTAAGAATGCATTTGGCTGAAAAAAGCAGAAGCCAGACAAAAAGTAGCTTCCAAAAAATATAAATTCGTCTCATATAACATGAAATCTGTAGACAATATAGAATAAGTGCCACAGCTCTACAGTGCCATAAGGGACTCAGGTTTTGTTCTTCTTCTTCTTCTTCTTCTTTTTTTTTTTTTTTCCTATTTTCCATTCTTCCATCTTTAACTTATAAGACTTTGTCTTCAAGCTTTTTGTCTTAAGGTCTTAAGATAATGCATGTACCATTAGGGACTATACAGTTGAGTTCTAGGCAGAAAGATGAAGGAAGGAGCAAAACAGACAAACAGACAACCTTATTTTAAGTTTCCCAGTGGTATTTTGTCTATTAATAGGATAAGAGGCTCCAGGATGCTCACCTACTCTCAATGACCATACTAATGTTCCCTGACATCACTAGCTGTAGTGGAGGCCTGAGAGTTGAGTAGTAAGGTTTTCAGCCTCTAAAGTGAAAGGTGTTGCTACTGCTTTTTAATAGCCAATCCAAGATCTGTTGTCATATTTCATTAAATTAGTAAATATTTTAGAGTAAATTTACATGTATATGTGTGTATTTATATATGCCTTTCTCCTAAAACAACACAGTGTTTTTCTCCACTAATTCCAGGATTCTTATATAATCTCTCTAATAGGACAGCAGTTAGCTTTTAAGGAGAGCTTGCTACTTTATGAGCATTGTGCTAAGCACTTTGCATATTTTAACCCATACACACAGTAAACTCATGAGGTTTAGAGAATTGAAGATGACCAGTATACACTGATATACAGAGATCACAAGAATACAATTTAAATGAACAAAAGAAGATGTAGACTTGCATACAGCCTGCTTCCTTTCACATTATAATATATATATAGTCAATGGTACTGTAATAGAGTTGCGTGGTGACAGATGGGAGCTACACTTGTGGTGAGCATAGCATAACGTATAAACCTGTGGAATTACTATGTTGTATACCTGAAATTAATATAGCATTGTGTATCAACTATACTGATATATATATAATATATATATATAATATATATAATATATATATACTGATTTTTTTTGGTAAATAGTTGGACAGCTAAACCAAAAACTAATTAACTATAAAATAGAGATTGTGGGCAAAGTATTTGCAGGACAACTATGACAATTTGATCATGGACTGGACATCCCATGAGATTTTGGGAGTTTTGGGTGAGATAATTGCATTATTATTAGGTAGTATCTGCAACTTTAAAATAATTCGGCAAATTGCTTATGTGTAAATGTGAGTGTATGAAAGATACTCAACCATTAGAAAAAACTAAGAATTGTTGAATCAAATTGACTGTCTGGTGATGTAGACATTCCTTGTAGTATTCTTTTAATTTTCATGTTAAAAATATCCATAATTAAAAGTAAAAAATTAAAATGTAAATATTAGATATGATTGACTTGGTTTAGTTGTTGACCTTTATCTGTTAAAAATATCAAAAATTTAACAAAAAACACCCCAGTTTTTGCTAGTATACTACTTGTTTTATATTTCTGGCATGGTAAGTTTGGCAATTGTCCAATAGGGAGAATGAAATAAGACTGAGAAAGCTAATTAGGGAAAAAGTAAAATGTGTGTTTTATTTGTATAGAGAGAGCTGAAGAATAACATATTAGTGTTTGCAGGAATGCAAGAATTTTTTATAAGATGCAAAATGTCTAGTCATTTTCCCCTTCGGGGAATAGAGAACAGGTCTTTATACTAATTATAAAAACTTGCATTTGCATAGCACTTTATTGTTCCCCCAATACTTTTCTGTCTCCTGATAGAAATTGTTGTAGGAAATCGAATGAGCTAGTTGGAATAATTTAAGATTCACCCTCATTCTTTGGCAAAGAACAGACAACCCCATGACAGGTGGGTTGTACAATTCTCCAGTGGTTAAAGAGAAGCAATGTATATCCCCTAGGGATACCTTTCAGTTTTTGCTTTTATATTTCCCAAGCTTTGTTATACAAAACAAGCTATTCTTAAATAAAACATTATATCCAGGGTACCCATATGTAAACCATTCTCCAAAGAGCAGCACTTAATTAGAACCTGAAGTCTACTCACAGACTGGTCTTTTTGCCTGAAAGTTAGATTCAGCAAATGATATTTCTATAATAGAAATAGTTATCCTTACTGCAAATGTGAATCTCTACCATTCTTGTAAAGTGGCACTTGCTGAGTTTTAAAACACATACAACACCCCTAATACTTTGGATTCCAAGGCAGGTTAGTCCTTTTACTGCTGGCAGTGAAAATAAGATTTTCTTCCTAGTTGCCATGTGTTTCCTAGAGGAACGTGTGATCAAAACAAATGTTAGCTATAGATATGTTTATATGTTTTGCTTTGTGACATCTTTCCCATTTGAATTGGCCTTTTTAAGATTCTTAAATTTCACTGGGGCAGCTTTAGATACTTAATTGTGGACATGTGCTCTTCCTTTTCTCTCAGTAGGTTTTATTTGATTGGATTTCTTTCTAAGATTTTTCTGTGTCATTTGAATTGTAGGCCAACAAAAAACAAAATAAGCTTGTCAGGAGACAGTGATATGGACCTCAAGGCAGTGTAGTTACAAGTTCTCTAGAAGAGAGATTTCATTTAAGTCCTTTTTTTTTTTTTTGACATAACTATGAATAGTTAGGTAAAAGTATCCAAATTAGTCCTTTCTCAAGGTGAGGAGTTTAGATATACAAAACCATGTAGAGTAGATATTTCAAATTCAGTCTTCAGAGGGTGTAATGTATTTGCTGCTGTGGAAGCCAGAGGTCAGGAGCTTCAGATTAGTTTGCAAATAATGGGACTGGATCTAGTTGAGTGGAACCTGGGCATCCAATCTGCAGGGACTCCCACCTTGGCATGCACCCTGGAGGCCATGGAACCTGAACTCCTTGCAAGAGATGCCAAGACATCTGTTTGTTCTAGGAAAAAACAGAGATGACCCACCAAAGCTTTTCATAAAATAAGTAGTTAAGGACCCAGAAGATGTGACTGAACAAACAAGGAAGTACATAATTGAGGCTGAGAACAACAAAGAACCAAAACATTGCTTAGAAACCGATAATACAGGGAACATTAAAAAACACCCAAGGGATCCTTCAATGGCTCAGTAGTTGAGCATCTGCCTTCGGCTCAGGTTGTGATCCCAGGGTTCTGGGATCGAGTCCCACATCGGGCTCCCTGTGGGGATCCTGCTTCTCCTTCTGCCTCTGTCTCTGCCTCTTTCTGTGTCTCTCATGAATTTGTTTAGATTTTTTGTTTTTTCCAATTTCTTTAGCTCATCAACTCTTCTTGCATCTCTGACTTCTTTCTGTAATTCTTCTCTTTCCAGAAATATACCCTTTAGAATGTCCTTTAGGACCTATGTTGATGGTAAATGTTTTCATTTTTATTTATCTGAAATTATCTTTATTTCTACTTTGGTTATGGATGATAGGTAAGCTATATACTTAATTCTTGGTCCATAGTGATTTCCTATCAGCATCTCTACCATTCTCTGCTGCCATTTATATTGTCACTTATTTTTATGTAACTATGTTGTCCTGTTCTTTTAAAGTCTTTTCTTGGTCTTTGATTTCTTACAGTTTCACTAAGAAGTATTTAGATGTAGATAAATTATTTGTCTTGTTTGGGATGCCAGAATCTTGAATTTCCATATTTTCTTATGTTCTTAAAAATTCTCACCCACTGTTCTTTAGAACATTTCATCTTTTCCATTATACATTTTCCTTTTAAAGCTCCTTTAGGTTTATATTGGAACTTCTCATTCTTTCCTTGCATCTCATAACTTATCTTTCATGTTTTGCTTAGTTTCTCAATTTCTTCTTCTAGTTCACTGATTCTCCTTCAACAATGTCCACTTGCAATTCAACCAACATGGAAGTCTATAATTGCAATGAATTTATTTCTCCTCTCTAGCAATCCACTTAGGTCTTTTCCACATCACTTGATATTTTAATAATATTTTATTATTTGTTCATATTTTCAATTCAATCTTATTTCGTTTAACTTTAATTAATTTTCATTATATCTCATATATTTGTAAAATTTGAAGTTCTTGGGAGTCAAAATCTGCAGTGTGTTGTTCCGCTTTCTCTGATAGCTGCCTATTTCTTGGGTCATTATGTAAATTTTGGATTATAAGTCTATAAATCCCTTAGAAAAGATTTGCCATGGCTTCTTTCCAGTTTCTGGGACACCCTTTTCATGGGGCAACTATAAATTCATTCCTGAGTTTGGAGTTTCTGGAACCATATAGTTAGCATAAATTATAATTTTAAACCCATGAGAAAAGAGCTATAGTTATAAATTCTCAATGAAGTTTTTTTTTCTGCCAAGTGTGCAGGTTATATCAGACATATTTCTATGTCCTTTCTTTTTCCCCATGGACAGATTTTTGTCTATTCCATCCTTTCACTGTGGTAGAACTATATATGGAGATAATATATAGAACATGTTATGGAGATGATTCCAACTCTTCGCCTTATGCAAATCAAGGCCTGTCTCCTGTCTTCTGTGCACAGCTGCGGATATTGGTTACACATGACAAAGACTAACAAATTACCATTTAGTAGCTATAGCTTTTTCTTCAGGCTTTCATTCTTGTTTATATCTCCTATTGATATTTGCCCTAAATCCATTTTTATTACTTTAATAGGAGGTCATAGAATCTCTAGGTTGCATGGGGCCTTCTTCTATCTACCCTCTCCTCTTCTCCAGAATTTCAGGTTTTGTAGAATATACTTGTAAAATATTCTTAGAACTATGCATCAGTTATCAAGCATGAACTTCTTTTAAAGGTGATCCATCCCTCATTTTGGGATCACTTTTTGACTGCATTTAATTTTTGCATGATTTTTGCCATTTTAATGTTTAGATTTGATAGTCTTTATTCTTCCCACTGCATCACCCTTAAAAAAATAAATATCATGGTGGTGGTTTATATATGTAAGTCAGTTGGAATATTTTAAAGAATCTATTTTGTAAGAGAAAGGTTGAATTAAGCTATATAGCATTATGTATGTCAGGAATTGGTTTATTTCCTCCATTTACTAATGGAAATCTTACATGTACAGTAAAACTCCACTATTTTTTAAAAAAGATTTTACTTATTTATTCATGAGAGACACACACAGAGAGAGGCAGAGACATAGGCAGAGAGAGAGAGAAGTAGGCTCCATTCAGGGAGCCAGACCTGGGACTCAGTCCTGGGACTCCAAGATCATGCCCTGGACCAAAGGCAGGTGCTCAACCACTGAGCTACCCAGGCATCCCAAACTCCACTGATTTTTATTAGTTGGGAATAAAGTAGTTATCAGGATGAACAGGAAATATATATATTTTCAAAGGTTTATTTATTTTTTTGAGAGAGAAAGAAAGCGAGAGCATGAGCAGGAGGGGCAGAGGGAGAGGGAGAGAAAATCTCAGACTCTGAGGTGAGTGTGGAGCCCAATTAGGGGCATAATCTCACAACCCAGAGATTACAATCTGAGCAAAAACCAAGAGTTGGCCCCTTAGCCAACTGTGCCAGCCCAGGCACCTCTTAGCAAAAAATAATAATAGAATCAATGCTTTTAAGTTAGCAAAACAAGCTGATAGCTAATAAGAGATTGTCAAGAACATTGGCCTAACATCTATAACATATTCGCCTGCTGACAGAGCCCCAAACTGCAAGAAGCAAAAAGTGACAGAATTGAAGGGTGATAAAGATAATTCAACAATAATAATTGTGGAAGCTTTAATTTTCCACTTTCAGTAATGAATGGAACAAGTAGGCAGATCAACATGGAAATGAAAACTTGAGGCTAAAAGCCAAATAAACTTTATGGACTTCTGTAGAACACAACACTCAACAGCAGCAGATTACTCATTCTTTTCTGGGGCAATGAGAACATTCTCCAGGATAGAGAATATGCTAGGGCATAAAACAAGACTTAATGAATTCATAAGTATTAAAATCATACAAAGTATGTTCTTTGACCACAATGTAATTAAATTAGAAATCAACATTGAGAAAATTTGGGAAATTCACAGTATGTGGAAAATAAACAACACCTCCTAACAACATTGGTACAGCCAATGTACCAAAGAAGAAATCACAAGTGAAATTTTAGAAAATACTTTGAGATGACTTAAAATGAAAGCAACATACTAAAACTAATGGGCAACTAAAGTAGTGTTTAGAGGGAGACCTATAGCTGCTAATGTCTATATTTAAAAAGAAGAAAGATCTCAAAAAATCAACAATTTACCTTTCCACACTAAGAATCTAAAAATAAAATTCAGATTAAGAGATTTAGGAGTCATAACCAAGCACAATGTATGAATCTTATTTGGATCCTGATTCTAATAACTCATATGTAAAAAAAAGACATTTTTTGAAGAAAGTTATAAATTTTTAAGTATAACTTTTGAATCAGATAATGCCAAGGAACTCTTACATTTTTTGATTAGATATAATAGTGGCATTATAGTGTACAAAGAAGTGTGCATATTGTTAAGGTACCCATTAAAAGTGTGAACTGAAGTGTGACTTGAGGTTTAGGATTTCCCTAAAATACTTTAGTTACAAACAAGAAATGTGAAATAAAATACTTACAAATTATTAAATCAATGTGATAAGTATATGGACTTAAAGATTCTTTCTATTTGTGTGAATATGTTTTTAACCCCTAATTTTATTTTAAAGAGTGTGTGCCATGTGGGATCACCTTCCCCACAATATTCTCTCTCTTTGCATCCACTGAAGTATGGCACACTCACAGTTCCCAATTATTCAGTGCAGGGGTTGACATCACAGTGCAAATCCTATATGGTGGTAATAAATTACAAGCGCACAGACTTACATTTCTCATCTTGTTTTGTACAAGATAGAGCATTAACCAATCCATTCATGCAGGACCTTTTAAGGCTTATTAATTTTTTTTCAAAAAGTGATGGAAAGCCAGTAAAGGTTTTAAATAGGAGAATGACATGATAATATTAGAGAACTGAAAAGATCACTGTGCTTCTTGGAAAATGGATTAGAGGGTAAGCAAAAGGAATGAGAGTAATCCAGTTCGGTAACTCATATATTTATTCAAATATATTTGTTGAGCATTTAGTGTGTTCCAAACATGTTTCTAAGTGCTCAAGTAATGCAACAGTAGAAGTAGTTGATGACTGCACTTTGAATTACAGTAGACAGAAAAACTAGAAAAACTTGAATTTATTTGAAAGTCATTCTCCTCTTCCAGTTATAGGAGACAGAAGGAGAACACCTTTACAAAGAAAACTTATGCTCTGCTTTTGGGCAGGAAGTGGGAGAGCAGAGTTCTTCCTGCATCTGTTGCTTCTCAATTGCCTTCAGCTCAAAACCATCCTTTTGCCAGACTGATATATTTTGGGACAGCATATTCAGATCCCCTTTATTCACATAATGCAATAATAACTACTAATATGGATCCATATTACTATTACTTTACTTTTCTGGATTGAGCTCCTTATCTGTAAAATGAAAAAAAATTGAGCGAAGTTAATCTCTAATGTTCTTCTGAGGTCTCAAATTTTATTAGAAGACACACTTTTCATCATTTGTCCTACATGATCTTCACATTCATAGAAACTATAACTTTTAAGAATTTCTAATATAGGACATATTCTAGAATGTTTTACAAAGAATGTGAGTATTAATCATGTACAGTGTTAGCCCATCCCCTCAGTAGAGTTGGCCAAAAAGATCGAGCTGTTTAAATTTAATACTCAATTTTATAGCTGGACAGTTAACATTTTTCTGAAATCATCTACTCAGTTTGTGACATAACTTTAATTGTACATTTAAAAAACTGAATTGTGTCAAATGTGGTTTATTAAATATGCCAAAACATTGACCATCTGATCTCAGTATCACATTTATGTAGTATAAAATTCTGGCGTCTAATTTGGAGTCTGTATTTTCCTTGGAGGGCCATAGAGGAATTCATTATCCACATATGATTTGAAACATTACTTAATGACCAGAGATTCTCTAAATTTCCTAGATTTATGAGCAAGTCAAAATATATTGACTATGCATTTTGTCTCCAGTTCCTATCACCTACATCATTATTTAAAGTGACTACATATGGCAATGGAAGCAATTACGAATCTAACCAGACTTCAAAATCTTAGAGCATGAGGCCACAAGAAATTCAAAACAAACACATGTTATTCTTTCAGCTTGGGGATGAGTGGGGAAACTCCACAAACTGTAAATGCTGATATTGTCTCATTAAGATATATGTTGGGGAATATTTCAGGGTATTGATGCCTCAGTATAATTTTCCTTTTTTTTCTGCTCAAGAATATGATCAATACTGTCAAAATAAGACTAAAAATAAAGCTCAATTTCCAACTTTTCATTCTGATATAAACTAGATGCACCAACCATTATTAAAATTGATGAGCTTAAATATGTGTCATCCTAACTGATGTATCCAAGCCTCAGGGTGATTCTGCCTTTGGCATCACTGAAACTTAATGTGAACAATATCACTCAAAACAATTTAATAATAGGTCCTTTATTGTTGGTTCATTAGCATCCAGAGACAGTTTTGCAAGGGATTATCCCCTTCTATTCTGCAGGATATTTTTCCTTTCTTCTCACTGACATTGTGTTTTTATCTGAGAAGATTGCTATGAGTGATCAGATGCCAGATACAACATGGGCTTTTTATCTAAGTTCTGTTAAAAAAAAAAAAAAAAAAGACCTGGGAAAGTACCCATTCTGCCACTAGAAAAACTTTATAGTGTAAATTAGAATTATAATATGCCATGGTGTCATATTACAGAACTCAATGCCAATTTCATTGTAATCAGTTTACCAGGCATCCATGGAAACAACTTTTTTCCTGACTAAATTACTATACATCCACAAATTTTGGAAACGAAATCTACACAGATGCAGAATCTAAATAGAACAAAACAAAGAGTTGGCAATATTCCATTGAATTAGGGCAGTGGAGGCAAATAGTTTGTGTAATTCAGCTATTCTCCCAGTTTCAGCCACACAAGTATTTTTATTATCTGAATTTGCTCATTCATTTATTCAAGGGTTTATTGAGCATCTACTATATATAAGGCACCCTTCTAGGCACCGGAGATGCAACTGTGATCTAAATAGTCAAAAATTTCTGCTAGCAGGGAGTTTATATTCTGGTGGAGAGAAACAAAGTAAGCAAAATGAATTAAACATAAACTGTGTTATGTGCTTATAAATTATATGGCAAAAGGGATTAGAAAGGGGATAAGATGTCCTAGGGGAAGGTGGTACTTCAGTTTAAATCTAATGGCCAAGAAAATCTCATTCATAAGGTGATATATGAGCAAACACGTGAGGCTAGTGAGGAACTGAACTGACCAGATAATTGAGGAGAAATTCTAAGAAGCAAATGGAACAATAAAGGCAAAGAACCTGAAAGGAAGGTGTCTAGAATGTTTTAGGAAATCAGAGGAGAACGTGTAGTTGGAAGGAAATAAATAAGGAGGTGAATATTGGAGGTGATGTTACAGAACTAAGAGGGAGAGGTCATTATATGTTTCTTTTTTGGCTTTTAGCCTGAAGGAAATGGGAAGCTTAATGTAGTGTTGATCTGAAGAGTGGGGTGATTTACTCTGGCTGCTGTGTAGAAAATAGACTTGGAGGAGAGTGGAGGCGGAGAGAGACAGAAGCAAGGACTATTAGGCGCTATTGCAATAATCTAGGCAGGAGAGAATAATGGCTTGGAAGAGCTGGTTGACAATAGAGATGATGAGAAGTACTCAGATTTTGAATGTATTCAGCAGATAGAGACAGCAGGACGTGCTATAGGATTGGATATAGTTATGTGAGAGAAAAGTCAAAATCTAATGGTTTTTTAGCTTGAACAACTAAAAAACGATGGAGACATTTTCTGAGCTGAAGAAGTTGAAATGTGAATGAATCAGCTTTGGGTGAAATTCAGGAGTTCACTTTTACATGTAAATTTTGAGATGATTATTAAACATCTAAGTGGTGATTGCAAGAGGTCAATTTAATAACTTATCTGGATGTTAATGAAATTTTTTTCTCAACTAAATCTTAAAGAGCAATTTTTAATAAGCAGAATGTCTAAGCTAAAAGAATGTTTATTTAAAGAATAGAACAGAAGCACGTAAAACCCAACTGCAGGGAGAATAGCCATGCTACATGGGATTATGGGGTATGAAATGTCATGTTGCCATCTCTTTCCTGGACCACGAGATTTCTTGGCACTATTTCTCTTTACATATTTGCCTTATTCTCCCTGTTGCTTTGTGATTTCTTCTACTCTATAACATATTGCTCTTCACAGCAGTAATGTCAGATGGAATACATAAATATGACTCTCCAACTTGGCTATGAAGAGCTGCTAACTGGCCTCCAAAGTCTAGGATAAAAAAATTTGATTGGCAGCTTGTCTTAAGTGTCTTCTCCTGGATCTAATATTTGCACTGAGAGGGACTTAGAGGTAGCCATACCATATGATCCCAATCCAGATAATAATTACTAGTAAAATCTTCCTGAAATTAATTACATTTGTTTCCCCTATCTTCATTTATTACTCCAACCTTGTTCATTCATCTGTATAAATAGATTAAACATCTCAAGACCACCAAATCTAGTTGCTGGTCAGGATTTGGAACTTTGCATGTATAGAGATATTTTAAACTGAAGCAATAGATTTAGAAAATGATCTTAAAGAAAACCAAAACAATCTCCCCACCCCCCACACATGTAAACTAAAAGGACATTTTAATTACTCAGCATTTTCTTGGTCTTCATTTTCTTGCGGCTCTCTAGGATATCACAGGCACTTGTGTGCTGCTAAGCTAGTTCTGGATGGGGTGAGGATTTGTACCATTTGCTGGCTTTCGTGAGTGAAATATTCCCAATATGACCATTTTCAGGCTACTAATGGGATGTCACTGAATGTGGAATTGGGAAGAGATATGTAGAATCTGTTCTTACTAGTCCAGCACATCACTGAAAGAGTTCATTCCCTGCCCCCCAGCCCCCGATATGTAGTGGACCTTAGAGCTCCTTTTCATACCTAATCTGGAGTTTAGGGAGCTATTGAGGTTGGTGATATAAGTTTGATTGCCATTAACAAATTTATGATATTTAAAGACAGGGAATTGGATAAAGACATAAAGGGGGTTGAAGATAGAGAGTGTTCAAAGCAAAGAATATGATACCAAGTCAAAGGTAAGGAGGAAGAATCTTAAAAGGCTGAGAAGAAGCAGTTCATTAAGATAGGAGAAAACTAGACAGCTGACTCATCTAGAAACTCTGTGAACATCATTCCAAAGGAGATTGGAAAGATAGGAAGGGGCCACACCTTTCAGGGCATTATAGATAATGTTAAGAAATTTTTTGTTTATCATAAGTTAGTTATTGCTTTCTGTCTTGAATTGGAGATACTATAATGTTACAAAAAATTTTTACATGTCTTACTTGTAGCATCTAAATAAAATTTAAATTTCCTTTCAGAAAGTCAAATGATTCAATACTGTCAAACTGGCCAATGTGCCCAAACATCTTGAAAATATACTTTTTAGTTAGATGGTTTAAAATAATGACCTTTTTTTAAGTTTGAAAACTAGAAGTTTTCTATATTCTGGATAAAAAGAACACATTATATAATATTCTAAATTTTAATTTGACTAGTAGTTTAATGTGCTAATTCATATGTTTAAAAAACAGACTGGCATAAGCTTGTATGAATGGTGGCATTATTACATTACATCGCAGAGGTATTTTCCCCTGCCTATTTTTCCTTTGTTTATAGCAAACACAACCTGAAAACCTTAACTAAGTTCTTGAATAGATATACAAGATTTAAAGCCTACTTAAAAAAGCAGAAAGATTTGTTTGTTGCTTTTTATGTACATCTCAAACTCAATTAGATAAAAGTTAGTAGCTGAAAATGGACCAACAAAATATTTTTAGTTCCCTTTTTATTGCAGGAAAGTGCATTTTTCATCTCTCTTACCACATAAATATTAATCTGGTTTCATGTTAGAGTCATAGAATAATCTTAAAAACCGAAGGGCCAGTGAGTGCCATTTGTGAATAACATCAACAATTCGATGGTCCCGATCATCTGTCATTGCACATTGTCATCTCAGCTGGGCAACCCTGGCAATATTGCAGCAGGCTATTGTTTATTGAGAAAGCTAATATTAGGAGAAGATGTGATAAGAATGCCTTTAAAAAAACTAATTGAGTGCTATCTGTTTTTGGCAATAGCATCTTGTATCTCTCTGTGGTTTATCGCTTTAGAGTCCTTTATTCAGTCTTTTTATAAAATCCCATTATTTAAAAATCGAGGGCAGTGTGATGGCATGTAAGGAGCTTTATATATTAGTCTGATACTCAGTGATAACCCTTTGTCCTTTACTGCTCAACAAATTCAACTTTATTGAAAAACATGAGAAAACCTGCAGAAAACATTTGAGATATGAGTCATAATCCCAGCATTCACTTCAAACATTATCCAAATTTTTATAGTAATTTTTAGAAAGGAAAAAGCCAAGTCAAAATGTTGAAAACATTATTAAGGGTGGGGAGATTTCTATTAAGTTATGCCCTTTTTCAATGTTTTTCAGCTGATTCCTCTTATTACCCAGTTACAAAAATCCTCAAACAGGGCAGATAACTAGAGAGATACATAATAAAGAAAATACAGTAAAATATTAATAGTAGAACCTAACTGGTTTTAATTGTGTAATTCTTTCACATTTTTAGTATGTTTGCGAATGTTCAGAAATAAATCATTGGAAACAAAACACTCAACTATTCCCCTACTGGCCTTATCACTGAAAATACAATAGACATTTGTTTGTCTCATTGAATGATTATTTATAATAAATGAAAATTAAAATAATCCTGTGGCATCAAATAACTAAGGAAGAAGTTCCATGCTTCCAATCTGAATTTGAAGAAACATAAACTGGGAGGAAAAATCAATGAATTAGAATACGTAGGAAAAACACAATGGAATAGCCAGAAAATGGTAATAGGAATTTTATTTAAATTTTTGTCAAAGAAAAAAAATTGTCAAAGATCTGGAAGAAACCAGAGTTCAAAAAGTCCCAGTTCTTTTCACAGAAGTGTATGAACCTGATTAGCTTTCAAACTAGTGTTTAAAACAATTTGAGAAAGGGAATTGTATTTACTTAATACTTGTTTTTTCTCCAAAACACTGTTGGAACAAACACTCCATTTGCCATCTAGAAACAAAAAGTCCCAGTGACAGGGACTTTCTTTTTTGTTAGGATACGTTTCTGCTTTGGCTATGGCATTTTGGGACTTGGGTATAGTTTCTGATCTGTCTTCTCCTTCCCTTCTGCAGAGAAGGAGGATGAGAGCAGAAGTATCAGATGGGTTGTAGGCGCCCATGTATGTAGTAGCACAAATACCAGCTGAACATATTTTTGGTCAGGTACAAAGAAACAAATGGCTGTTGGTTTTCCCAAATGTTGTTTACCCTTCTGATATTCTTCCCAACAACCATCACGTATAAATATGTATGGTATTTATTTTAGTGTGCAGCCGAGTACAAATTCAGCAAGGTGCTCTGGTACCAGTATTCTTTGATATGAAGTTATTGAGCTTTTTAACTCAGTGGATTTGGGACTTTCTTAATGACTACTCCTGAGCTAAACTGCTAGGCTAAACTTTATTGCTAATAAAGAATATCCTAGAAAAAAATGGACAGGATTTTCAAAACGGGTTTTTGCACAAAGGATTTTGCGTTAAATTGTGGAAGAGGCAAGGGACTTGGCATGATTTCGATCTCTAGTTTTTATACACGTCTTGAAGACATTTATATTTTGTGGCAAATACCAAGCATCAAGTACAGTACCTATAGTGTTTTTTGGGACAATTTTCAGGGCAAGGATGAAGCAGTAACAATAGCAGCAACAAAGGGTGCTGCACCAATGGTGAAAAATGGCAAGAGATGGGAGTTAAGTACCAGGACATATTTCCCAGTTTAAATATACCAGAAAAGAGAAAAACAAATAAAACTTCCTTTCCTCATAAACATTGTGTTTCTTTTTAAAGATTTATTTATTTGAGGGGTGGGGAGGCAGGAAAGGCAGAGGGAGAAAGAAAGAGAGTCCCAAGCCGACTCTGCACTTTGCTCAGAGCCCCATGGGGGCATGGGGGAGGGGGGCTCGATCTCATGACCCGGAGACCACGACCTGAGCCTGAAACCAAGAGTCAGACATTTAACTGACTACGCCATCCAGGCGCCCCAGAAACATCATTGTTTTAAGTGGCTTAAAACAAATCAAAATCGATTTGATTTTGAATGTTCTATTTCCTGAATTTTCTTTTTCTTTCAAAATGATATTAACATTCCTGAACTGGAAGCAGAGGCTATATTAGGCCAACTTTCAAAGGGTTTTTGTAATTGATTTTGAAGTAGTGAATGAACAGGGTTACTAAGGAGAGTAGGATGAGGTGAGGACGAAGGACTGGAATGGACAAAGGACTGGAATGCATGAAAAGACAAAACTGTAAGGTACAGTAGCAGCACAACCTCTAAAATGCATCGGTTCTAAGAACTGCTCTAGAGAGCAGTCATACAGTTCACACAATGAATATTGTACCAGTCAAGGCTCCGCAGAGGAAATGAAAGCACTCCATATATTTTAAGAAGAAATAGATTTGATACGATAAATTAAGTCCGTAGAAATCATTGGAGGGTAAAGGGGTGGATTTTAGTTTGGACTTCTAGGAATGGCTCTCAGAGCAATGAAGGCCTGACCCACCAGTGCCGCTGGAGCTATGACTTCAAGAACATCCAGTAGCTATTCCAGAAACCAGGTTGTGAAATTAGGAATATTGCTGCTGTCATTCTAAATTCTTCTGGTCACTCAGGAATCTACATAATAATCTTTGGAACACTGCAGTGGAACCAACTCACCTTTTCTTTTTTTTTTTTTTAACTTTATCTGCTAGCAGAAGGTGAAAAAACAGAAAAAAAAATCTCCACAACCCTTTTTACCTTCCAAATCCCGTGAAAGTGTAGCTAATTGGTAGAAGATAACACCCAGAGTATTAGTTTCAAGGACATGTCAGAAATAAAGTTTTTATTTCCGGTTGCTCTAAATCTAGAAGGAAGGTTGAAGGGAGAAGTCAGTTTCCAATATCCATGGCAGAGTCAATATCCAAGAACAGAAAGTATTTATAAATACTTGTGTGTAATTACTTTATATTTAAATTCCTGGAGCTAAGATCATAATGTATGTAAAATATTTGTATAAAATATAAGTATGTATCAATAAAATATGTATGTAGATAGCATTCAGACAAAAGGCAAAAATACAGAGTCCATTGACTAGCTAGATTTAAATCCTGATCTCATCATTTAGTAATTAGGTGATCCTGTACATTTATTTAACTGCTGTGGCTTTCTCATCTGTGAAATAGGAATTATAATGGTAGCATCTCATAGGGTTGGTATCAAGAATAAATGAAAAAATACATGTAAAGTGCTTACCTAGGTGTCTGACTCAATGCTCTTACTGCTGGTGCTATTGTTCTTGCATATCAAAGTCAGTCCCCTCACGTCCACTGCTTGGTTTTGAAGTGCAGAAGTAGGATTTACTAACCTTGTGACTGTGGGAAATTTATTTAAAATTTCTGTGCCTCAGTTTCCACCTGTATAAAATTGAAGTTGTACTGGTGCCTGTCCCATGGAGTTGTGATAAGAAATAAATTAAATAGTACACATAAAGTGCTTAGAACAGTGTCTGACACAAAATAAGATCCAGGATATTTTTGAAAACATCTTACATTTAGTTATTGAATTTGCTTTTACATTATCAGTCTAGTCAACATTTTCTTTCTGAGGATTTACCACAAGGACTTTGTTTTTGCAGTCCTTCTGAGAAGAAACAGAATAAACCTACTCTGCTTATTGTATCTTATAGACACAGATTGCATTATAGTCTTGGGTATGAAACTGTCTAGACTGGTACACAATATTCATATGCTATCCAGATATGATCTGATGGATAATATGTGTAATTTTTTCACTAGCAATACAGGAGATGCTGATTTATAAAAATTCTAGGTGCAACACCACTAATTTTCTTTCTCAAAACCAGGGAACTGTGACAATAGAATAAATCAAGGAAAAAAGATGATTTGAGGGTATGATTACAGATTGATTTATTAAAGTTAGGTTTGTGTATAAGAAAAACAATTGAAGTCATAACTGGAAAATTTAAGCAACAACAACTACTTTGGAAGGCTAGTTGGTTCCGTGGAAATTTGTGATCAGAAAAACCAACCTGCATTCAAATCTCCATTCTGCCACTTATCTGTCTGTGTGACTTATTAACCTTTCTGGCTCTGTTCTCCATTCTAATCTGGAGCCTCGTTACAGAGTTCCTGGCAAAATTACATTTAAATTTATATTATATAATAATATTCTCCATGCCCATAGGTTTAGCAGGCACATCATCTGGAGTTCCTTTTATTCTAAGATTCATGGAACATTCTATATCAAATAATTTTTTTTGTTCCTAAAGCTTATCAGTAACAGATTCTATGACCTGATGACCAATAGTACAACTTCAGTTTAGAAAATCAAATATAATGCAATGTAAAGATAAATTAAAGAAATACAGTTAGACTTACAAATAATTGAAACATATTTATCTGAAAATTTATGTAGTATTCAATTGTATTTTGATTGTGAGCTTTGAGCTCTGTTAACTCTGTAATTACCTCAATGGATTGAAGCCCAAACTTTGTTATTTAGTACCTTCTTGATCTTGAACAAGTTACTCAACCTATTAGCTTCAACTTCCTCATTTGTGAATGAGGACGATTAAAGTTCTTACCATAGCATCAAATAAACACCTAGTGCCCAGCAAGTCTCAATAAATGTTAGAAATTACTGCTAGCATCATCATCATTATCATCATTAAGCATCTGTTACATATTTCAAACTCCAGTCGAGGGTTTAACTACTAAAGTGTCTGACATGGAAGGGGAGGTTAGTGAATTATTCCTTTGGTAAATAAGCCAAATTATCTCCCTATTTATAACTTGAGTTGTAGACTACTCATTTATATTATTTTGATTAATAAACTTACATTTATTTTAAAAATATTTTTTGGATTTGAAAGCAATGCAGTATAGTGGTTAATGATAATAAATTTAGTATTTATTATGCATTTTACTCATTTAACTCATTTACTATGTGTGTTTTGTTCATGCATTAATTCATTTAACCATCACAACAATTATAAATAGCAATATGGTCATTATCCTTACTTAAAAAAATGTAAAAAATGAAGCATAGAGAAATTCTTTCAAGGCCACACTGATGGTATGCTAAAGATTGATGATTTGAACCTAGACACTATAACCCAGAGTTGGTTTCTAGGTAATGCTGACTTGAGTTTTCAATTCACAGTCCACCTCTTAATTGGGCAAGTTACTTTGTCCCTCTAAGCCTGGGTTTCCATATCTATACAACCATTAAAACATTAGCAATTACAATGTTAAGAGTATTTTATTCTCCCAAATTCAAGATGGGGGAGGGAATAGACTGATTATTGCCTAAAAAATCAATCATAGTAGATGAAAAATGCCATCTGGAGACATACATGAAGGAGGTAGAGTTGTAAGGTACGGGCAAAATATCAGAAGCATATATACATTAACAGCATGGGAATAGAAGAAGAGAAATAGGGAAAGATCATGACCATGGGGACACTTATTGATGTTTGGTTGAAAGAGAGATAGAAGGATAGATTTTTTTTTTTTTTTTTTTTTTTTTTTAGGAATTGCCATATGTGGTTAAATTTTGAAGATAGTGACCAAAAAGATTCATAGGATTGGTGTTGGGGAGCACTGTCGAGTAGAGAAACACACAAAGAGAATATTTTTTAAAGAATTCATTTATTTATTTGAGAGAGAGAGTGTGTTTGCACATGTATTCGTGAGCTGATGGGAGTTGGAGCAGAGGGAAAGGGAGAGGAAAAAGCAGACTCTGTGCTGAACTCTGAGCATAACACTAAGCTTGATTCTAGGACCCTGGGATCATGACCTGAACCAAATCCAAGAGTTGGGCACTCAATCGACTGAGCCACCCAAGCACCCTGAGAGAGTACATTTTTAAAGGGAGTTTCAAACGGATGTGTAAAAGTGTCCACTGTAAAAAAGATGTTTAAAGATTACTTTAAAATAATTTTAAGAAGCTACCTTTGGGACATTTTATTATGAGACTGAGTAAAATTTGGAATTCTTCATCATTACCTTAGATTATGCCAGAAATGTAACCACATGGATCCCTGGCTTATATTTGAGTTACACTGTGGGCTCTGTAACCCAGAATTTTCAATCCATCTTGCTACTCAACATTAAAATTACTTTGTACTTGGGCCAAAAGTACATTTCACCATTTTTATTTTTCTGATAAAAAAAAATAGCATAAAGGAGAGGGATGTCAAGAAAACCAAATTTGTGCCAATTATAATTTTGTTTAGAATGCCATGCTCAAGACAAGATATGCCTGAGAGAGAAGCAAATCTATTCAGCACCATATAAATTTACTAAATTGAGGAAGTCTAAAGAAGTACTTTATTAAATTTCCAATGGGACATGAGTTTTAACTAAGTCTCAATGAAGACCTAGTTTCTGAAGGACTTAAAAACTCTTCTTTTGAGGGGCATCTGAGTGGCTCAGTTGGTCAAACATCTGACTCTTGATCTCAGCTCAGGTTTTGATCTCAGGGTCATGAGTTTGAGCCCTGCATTGCTCCACACTGGGTGTGGAGCCTACTTACAAACAAACAAGCAAAAATACCTTCTGTTCAGAGAATATTCATGTCAGGTAAATGTGGATCTCTGAGAGTGTGAAATTGTGCACACTGCTGTGGAATTTTTAATTAAGGAAAATTTTTGTTATTGTTGCTTTTAATCATTGGTTCAGACTAATTATAATTAATTACAATTAAACAAAAACTTGAGAAATTCATGAGAAGTGTAAATGGAGAAAAAGGCTTGGTCATGGTAGAACATGTTGTTAAATGTCTAGGCATGGCCATCTTTGGAAGCAGAAATGCAAATGTGAATTTGGAAGGCTTAGAACTGGGGGTTTTCATAATCGCAGTGCCACAAAATTCTTTCTGAGGTGGCTTACTGAGGAATAGTTGCTGGATTTTCAGCCTGAAAATTAGCTTCCATGGTTTGTCAGCAACAGTAGAACGAATCTTAGAGAATGAGGAACAACTGGATCATGTTTGTGCAGCAGCTTTATATGGTATAGATATATTGATGAACCTTGGTTTTCATTATAAAATCAGACACCCATCTGAGTTGGTGCTTGTGAAACCAATACAATACAATCGGATAAAAGAAGTGATCCCATCAGCCTCTGGCATGATGGTGCTTGGAAAGCTCAACACTCTTGGAGAGAGGAACACTGCCGGTGTACCTCAGCCCTTTGGAAGTGGAGACCTATCAAATGAGGTCATGGTTGGTGGAGATATGTGTGTTCTGTCCTCATCAGAGGATACGTAGAACCAGCCTTGGTCTTACATTGGAGAGTAATTTTTATTATTTGCTTCTAGTGCAGCCAAGTCAGTGCTACTATTAGCTATTTCTCAGGCATGGGACAAGTGCCTGGACTGCAGTGCATTTTGGTAGTGGGAAGTGGCCCCACATTTGCTTAGATGTGACAGAGTGACATCTAGTGGTAAAATATAACTGTGAGCATATTTACTCTGAACCTACCAAACTCTAAGCCTTTTCACAGCTGTAGACCCAGAGTGGAGATTATATAGTCAATAAATATGCTTACTCAGAATGTGCCATTGCCTAGCTTCAAGGTCTGGGAGAAGGAAATTTGAAGCGCTCCATCAGGAGTCTTGACAAGATTTCCAGAGTTATGCCCATGTAAGAGGGAGAGGTGGTAAGAGAGTGGGAAGATTGGGCTGTTCTGTTAGACCTCTTGGTTTATCATCTGATTTATATAAGAAGAACAAACAGAGTGAAGAATTTATATTCCTCAGAATTTAATGGGTGTATGTATGTGCGTGGGGGAGGTAGCATTGTGTACTGAAAACGAATTAGGAATGAAGGAAGAATTATATTTTCAGTGATTTTCACATCAGAATGTAGGCACATCAGTGGTAAATACAGAGTATGTCTGTAGGAAAAAGTTAGAGGAAATACTATAGTGGTCCATTGGAAAAGGGTTGTTTGCTTGCTAGGAGTGGCGTTCAGACGGAATGCACACAATACTAACAACAACAACAACAAAATACCCAATAAATAAATAACTATATGATAGGGCAGATGGTGAAAAAAATCTCCATCTCAGTCAGTGGAGGAGGACAAAAAAAAAAAAAAGAAAAGAAGGACATAATAACAGACACAATTTAAGAAATTATGATACATTTAAATCTGAATCAAGTGCTTTATGTGTATTTTCTCATTAAATTTCTATACTATTTCTTTGAAGTAGGTACTGTAGGTACTGCTATCTTCATTTTGATGAAGAAATGCAAACTCATCTTTCTTAAGATCACAAGGTGCTAAGTTAAAATTGCCAGTATTTGAATTTTAGTTTTTCTGATCCCAAAGTTCATGCTCTTAGCTCTGTACTAAAAATGTCACAAGAATTTTTATCACTTCTTGGTGAGATATTGACCATCCTGCTTTGAAAAGTTTGTCCATTGAATGTCCTTATCTAAATCCTGTTAAGATCAATTGGATTGCAATTAGAGTGTAATAGATTATAACACATGGTTTGAACCTTCTTTGCTCTTTTTCCATTGTGCACATATATTGGGAAACTTTAATTTTATTGTGATTGTTTCTTCTCAGAGGCAATTCAGCGATTTGAATCTTCACTCTGCTGTTGTCCTAATGTAGACTAAAATGAATAAAGAAACACTTGAGTATTTTCCTCATAGATTATTATAGTGATACCATACCACTTTCATTTTTTGTTTTGTTTTGTTGGATGCTTGGAGTTTATTTTCAACTTGGTGCAAGGCCCATGGCTACAGGGTGTCAGGAAGGCTTGTGTGTGGCTTGGATAGTAAAGAGTGGGGTTCTTTCAACTTCTTTTTTGATGATTTGCTGATTTAATATAAAAGACCCCAACTGCTTCTGCTTGCTACAGCCAGGAGGGGAGGGCCTCTGATGAGCCTAGTGTCTCCTGAAGACTGGTGGCTGGTGGTGGCCACTCAGGTTTGGAGCATTCCTTTTGGTAAGGAGATGGAAAACAAATTATGGTCAAGGAACGTACTGAGTTATGGAAAACATCTAGGGTAAAATAAATTTGTACATGTTTTTTTC
Source organism: Canis aureus (assembly GCF_053574225.1). Lineage (NCBI taxonomy): Eukaryota > Metazoa > Chordata > Mammalia > Carnivora > Canidae > Canis > Canis aureus. Next base: position 54,133,883 of record NC_135623.1, on the reverse strand, counting down.
TAGGTTTTAAGATGTGTTTTCTGGGTGGGCCTCCTCCTTATTGTTAATCTTGTGTTATTCAGAACATTAAGATCTTGCCTTTATTCCCCACCATTACTCCTCCAGAAAAAAATGATCTACCTCGGCTTGGAGAAATTTCTTTTTTTTTTTTTTTAAAGATTTATTTATTTATTTATTTATTTATTTATTTATTTATTTATGAGAGAGATTGAGAGAGAGAGAGAGGCAAAGACACAGGAGGAGGGAGAAGCAGTCTCCATGCCGGGAGCTGGACATGGGACTCGATCCCGGGACTCCAGGATCTCACCCTGGGCCAAAGGCAGGCTCTAAACCGCTGAGCCACCCAGGGATCCTGAGAAATTTCTTATTTGTGCCTTTTACACAGATTGTATAGTCTTTGGCTTTTATCACTTTGTCTTTTTCTATCACCTTTAAAAAATATGGCAAAGAATTTCCAATTGAAAAGTCTAAAATTGCTCTTGTATTTTCATCTCTCATGTCTTTGCTTTGAAGCTATATCAACTTACCACTGGGCAGAGGGTGAGATTCAGGTAAGCAGTCCTGGCCACTATTATATGAGCCTGGCTGAAGGGTTTCTTATTATTGGGCCGGAAGATCCAAAGAAAGTTTCTAACAAGGTGGAAGTGGTTGGCATACCTTATCTTAGTCATTATAAGCTTGAATACTTGGAAAAAGGGAAGTTGTCCCAGCCATCTGTTAAAGGATAACACACTAAGTCCAAACACATTCTGTTCCAAATATAAGGATGACACCATACTAAGAAGTCAGAATTCTATTCCTATAGTTTATTATATAAACACATTTAGGGAAAAATTATATGGTATTATCAATAGATAGTAAAATAAGCAATTGAGAAAATTTAACAACCAGTGTAAATCAATCAATCAACTAATCAGTCAGTCAGTTAATCAAGCTTTAAGGAAATCTGGAGAACTGTGTATTCAAGCTAGGAGCAGGAAAGATATTCAATAAAGACTCTAAAGCAGAAGATTTTGTTTTTTAAAAATTAAAAAAAATATATGAGAAAAACAAATCTATTTTAGAAACTGATTTGGAATGGAATTGCATTTTACAAGACAAAGGTTTAATATGATGAGCTGTTTAAAATTGAGCAAAAGAGGAAAATTTGGGGTGCCTGGCTGGGTCTGTCCTCGAGCAACCCACTTTTGATTTTTGAATGGGATCATGATCTCATGGATCATGGGATTGTGATCTCAATGATCATGGGATTGAGCCTCAGATCTGGCTCTGTGCTCAGTGTAGAGTCTGCCTCAAGATTCTTTCTGTCTGCCCCCTACCCACGCACGTGTCGTTGCCGGTGCATGCTCTCTCTTTCCCTCAAATAAATAAATAAATGATAAAAAAGAGGATAATCTAATAACAAAATAGACAAAAGATGTAGAGAAACCATTCACAAAAAAAAAAAAAAAATTCAACAGCCATTTAACATATGCGAAGTTGCTCAAAGTCTCTAGTAAATGAGTAAGTAGATCAGTAGCTTTTAGACTGGCCACAATTAAAACAATGTGAAATAAAATAATAACTGCTATTGCTGGCTAGATTGTGAGCAAAGAAGTAATGTCACATGTTGCTGGTAGAAATATGAATTTCATAGTATTTTAGAGAGCATGTGAGCAATATCAATTAAAATTAAAAATATTCATACTTTTGACTATGCTACATCTTGAGGAATCTATCACATGGAAATGAAAGCACTACTAAATAAACAAGCATGCTTATTTTAAGCATTTTTTATTTGGGAAAATTGAAAAACAAAGTATACACTAAACCATAAAGCAATGTTATGGTGCATTCGTATCACAGAATACTACACACCACTTAAAATAATGAATTAGAGCTATACTAGTTAGCTTGGAGAGATTTCCATGAATTCTTCTTGAATGAAGAAAGCAAAATATGGATAAGACAATGTCATTTTTGTAAAACAAAAATATTATCAAAATTATTGAACACATTAATCTGCAAGACACTCTTTTAGAGATAATGCAGGGACACAAAGAAGTGAATTACCGATATTTTGAAGCTACAGGACAAGCATATAAAAAGGCAAGCAACAGGGGTGCCTGGGTGGTACACTCGGTTAAGCAATGGACTTTTGGTTTCTGCTCAGATCATGATCCCAGTGTCATGAGATTAAGCCTCACATCTGGTTCTATGGTCAGCGCAGAGCCTGCTTGGGATTCTCTTTCCCTCTCCCTCTACCTCTCCCCCAACCTAAATCAATCAATCAATCAATCATCAATCAGTCAATCTTTTAAAAAATTTAGTATGCTGCTTTAAAAATGAGTGATTTAAATAGTGCTATGGTTTTCACTGAGTTATATAGTTATATATATTCATATGTGGATCAAAAATTGGCTGTCGCCCAATAAGACATGTTAGTATTATGAGTCTTAGTGTCCTATAATGATGTGATAGCATCCAGCATTGGTAGAAAGATAAATTAACATAATATAAGTAAAGCACTCAGCACGGTGCCTGACAAAGAATAAATGTACATTAAATGGAAACTATTATTTTGGTTCTCATTATTATTGTTTTTTAAATGCTGAGGTTATGCATATCTTGAGAGAGTATCACACAGGTGCAGTGCCCTTCTCATCACACCATATTAGCAGGAACATGCTGCAATATGCCTTATTAACCTGGTGATATAAACCTTGATCAACTGGCCAAGGTAGTGTTTGTCAGGTTTCTCCACTCACTGTTAGTGACTTTCCCCTCACCCATTTTCTGCAGTCTATTGTCTGAAATCCCATAACTAAATCCAGGTCACACTCAAGGAGGTCTGGGAGGGAAATGAAACATTTTCTCTGGGAAATGGGGATAGCTACATAACTTAGGAAGAATTGTTATGTAATGAAGTTTTTTTCCTCCCCCATCTATATATTCAATCATTTATTTACATATACTCATGATATTTGTTTTATACTTTGAGTTATAATCTAATACTACATTCCTTTGTTTTTGTTGTTCAAGTTGTTCCAGTTTTAGACATTGGGTGCACTTTCAAGTTCATTTCCAGTCCTTTTGAAATACCCCTATCCTTTTGTTATCTGAGCTCTTTCTTACTTTCTGGCATTACAAGATTCTTCAGACTCATCTTGTATTGCCCCTGCCCTGACCTTAGAACTAGACATTTCTCCAAAGACACAGTTCCTTTATTTTGGGGGAGGAGTGTGGAGAGAGAAGAGTGAGGGGCAGAGGGAGAGGGAAAGAGAAAGTCTTAAGTGGGCTCCATCTCAGGACCCTGAGATCATGACCTGAGCTAAAATCAAGAGTCTGCTGCTTAACTGACCAAGCCACCCAGGCACCCCACCCCTTGGTTCTTTTTATTGAAGAAGAGTCTTTAGAAACCCAAATCTGGGCACTGAATGTGTTCATTGTTGCTAAGGTTTCCAGCCTCCATCAGTAGGCAGATCTAGGAAATATAGATGTGAGTACTAAGCCAAGTTTGTAAACATAATTATTTCTGTATGTATCCATCTGCATCTACCCATTTGCATTTTGTCATTAGCCTCCAGTTCCCAGTCAAAACATTGTTTTCTCAAGTTACTTAGGGCAGCTCCTTTTCCCTCTCCCCCTTCAGTGGGTTGATATCATTTTCTGTGAAACTCCTATTTTCTGATTGCACAGTAAGTAGAGTTTCATACTCAAGTCTTTCACATAAAAAAGATTTTCCTATTAGTAATCAGACTGCTTTCCTTAGTATTCTATGAGCTACGTCTCTAACTTTCATGTTTTTCTGCTGTGCTTATTGCTTATATTAACCATCAAATTGTGTCCTCGATTCTTATTTACTCTGTGCCAGGCCCCCACTTTAGAGGGCTACTGTCCCATCTTTCACCTTGTGAGAGACCTCCTCTGTGTGATCTCTGCTCTTTGCTGGCCTCCTTAGGTCTAACTCTTGCCTGTTGGACCTTGGGAATCATTCATTGGCATCTGGCCTTAGTCTCTGCCATAGAAGTGCATATGCTTGGTCACTTCCCTGTCCTGACCTTGCCTCCTTTGGCCAGCCAGTCTTCTCCGAAGTCCCCTGCCCACGTGGGAACCTCAGCAATCTCAGTAGCCCTCCTACACCATGGTGGGCTGCTATTTGTTCTGTAAGGCTGTCCAACCAACACCCAGACCCTCCCCACAGCCACTGTTGCACCACCATATTGGCCACTTGGTTTCTTCAAAAGGATAGCAGCCCCTTCAACAAAACTCCTTTACTCCTAAATCTTTCCACAAATTATGTGCTTTGTGTCATTGAGATTTCCCTTTTTCCATTTCCTCAGGGCAAGGTACAAGGGGATAGGGTGCCTGGCCCTTTTTCAGAAAAGCATCAGTAGCTTCTCTTTTGTTTCCCCCAGTTTGCTAGTCCAATTCCTATTCTCTGGACATTGGAAAAGGTTCCATGTGCTAATATCTTCAGATTCTGGTGTCGTGGATATCCCAAATGCTGTACATTTTGAGCAAAGTTGTATTCTTCCAAGTAGAAGCCTTTATTTTGAAAGTATTGTTTTTACTCTGTGTTTTAAAACCTCCTCCTTGATGGGGCACCTGAGTGGCTCACTGGTTGAGCTTCTGCCTTTGGCTCAGGTCATGATTCCAGGGTCCTGGGATCTAGTCCCGCATCGGGCTCCCTCTAGGGACCCTGCTTCTCCTTCTGCCTATGTCTCTGCCTCTCTGTGTCTCGTGAATAAATTTTAAAAACCCTTTAAAAATAAAAAATAAAAATAAAAATAAAAACTCCTCCTTGAAATGTCACTGTCCTTTTGGTTCTAGGATTATTCTGCTGTTGGGCAGTGCATATGTGGAGAGTTGCAAAGTTCCTCACTTCATTTGAAATAGATGTTTGGTAAATAGCTATACGTTTTCCACCTATAGATTACAAAGAGGGACTTGACTGTTCAAATATTTAAGAATGCAATATTTATTAGCTATTTACAACTGTTTCCTTGTTTCAGAATAGGTAAGTATCAGAAACAATAAGTGTCAGTAAACGTGATTTACTTTCAGTCACCCTCCAGGAAGCCATTACTGTTGCCTGAATGGCAGAGGCGGGAGCTAGGAGCAGTGAATAGTGGGAAGCAAACCTTTGATATTTCAAAATCATATCCAACTACGTGCATGCACACATATGTATATGTGGTTACTATATGTGAAGTAACATGTACAAATGTATTCACACACAGAATTTTCTATCTGCTTTTATGCAACCTTTAGGTTCTTTGAAGGCAGTCCACCTACTGTGGTTATTTCTGGGACATCTCACGTGTGCTCATACACATGCCACCATAGGCGGCAACAGCATTCCCCATCCTGCCATCACTCTGAAGTGCAGGAAGCCTGGTGAAGGTGTCTACCTGCTGTCCTTCCATCAGCACCTGTTCAGGCCCTGCTGTACTGGTTCTAACCTGCTGAAGGAGAAAGTTTCTCTCCTGGACTGGGTACCACTGTCCCCTCCCTCTTAGCACCAAGGTCCTGTGCACCCTAGGATGTGGTGCAAGAAAACCTTTTTTCAGCTCTGCCATTTTCTCCCTGGGGTCTTGCTCTCACAAATCTATAGGCCAGAGTCTCCCTGGGTGGGAGGATAGGGAACAGGGGAGTGGAGAGTCAAAGCAAAATCATCTTAGCAAGAAGCAAGGCAGAGTGTGTGAAAACCCCCATCCCAGGCAGCTTCTACTGTCTTATTTGATAAAGAAGAAAATAGCTAACTCTTCTTCAATTAAGAGTTTTTCCCCAAGAGGATTTCTTGGTCTTTCTTTGCAAAAAGATGTATGGAGGATTTGTTCTGACAGTCTTGTGGACACACTCCTGTTTGAATCCTACGGTGCACAAAATGTAGTTTCACACTTGGACCTGTGTTGTATACTGACATCAAATATAACTAGTCAAGTAAGTCCTGAATTATTTGTCATCTAGGACTCTATTTTTGCTATATGTTATTGACTATGATAGTCATCTGGTGGGCAGGGCCATGATACCAACTTGCTTTCATTTTTTTTTCTAACTAGATCTCTACGAGTAACATAATAATTGCAGGGGGTTTTGTTTATTGTTTTTGGTTTGTTTGCAGTTAGGAAATGGAGACTCAGAAAGGTCTCACCTGGTGCCCTCTATGTCACATCCAAGCACTTAGCATGACCCTGTGGAAATAGGGCTCCACGGATACTCAATGACCTAAATGTATATTTTACTTTTAACACAATTCATTTTCTTTCCAAGTTGCTCTATGAAGATTCATTTTGAAGCATTCATGAGAAGTAGCCAATAGTGTAGAATAATACATAACCTTGAAGAGGTCGGAGAGATTGTATGAGAAATAATGAAATAGACTTGTGAGCATGAGAGTCTAGAGGTGGTTGAAGAGAAAAGAGAGGACAAAGCATACTTTGAATCTGTGATAAAATTTTAGTATTCTTGTCTGAAAATCCAGTCCACAAAATGCATGTTTTTAGCATACTATCTTTTTAATATGAATATTTTTCCAATTTGAAATCGTTTCTTTAAATTGTTGAAGTGTAAACAAAGATATCTGACTTCTGATTATTTATTCATTATCTACATTAAAAAATGACTTCATAAAAAATAAATAAATAAAAAAAATGACTTCATACCATATATTTCAATATAGAAACTTGAAAATCTCTAACATTGTTATTTTTACATATATAATATCTACTGTTGAGAATATGGGTGAACAGAGCTAAAGCTAAATTATCATTTCACTCGCTATTAATATTCTATTATTATAGGCATTTTAATATGCACATAATTTTTTTAAAGCCTGGGATCACATTGTAGATACTACTTTATAATCAGCTTTTCCATTTAAAACAACATTGTGACATATAGGTGTTTAAAAACTTTGTTTTTTGTGAGATATTTTAAAAGCCTTGTTTGAAGTTGTTTTCTTCTATAGAGGTTTTTCTCTTATTCTTGGAGCCCAACAAACTCTAGATTTGTCAAGATATTTTTGGACACACAGGTGACATGAGTTGGAACATCAAACCAGGGCCAGGTTTGGGGTTCTTTATCTGCTCAGCCTCAGAGATAAGAAAGGCTGTTTGCAGTTTTTCCTTGAAGCGTTCTTTTCCTTTTCCTTCACTTCACCTCCCCGCCTCTCCCCTACCCTTCCTTTCCCTTCTCTTCCATTCCCTACCCTTCCCTGTTTTTCCCTCCCCTTCCCCATTCCTCCTCTGCCCTGCTCTCCCCTTCTTTTCCCTCCCCTTCCCTCTACTCTCTCTCTTAACCTCACCCTGCCTAGTCTGATACTGTATCCCTCTGGGGTCCAAGCTGAACTTGGTTGTGGTCTCCCACTGAACTTTCTATTTTGGGTGGACCCTGTGCTTTATCCCCTGTCCCCACTCCCCTCATAAGGCTGAAGGAATCTCAGGTATCCAGGGTTCTACAGAAAACCTCAGACCAAAAGAAAACAAACCAAAACAAAACAAAACTGATTTTGGCTCTCAAATATCTACTACAGTTACTGATTCTACTTTGTTTTTTGGCGTCCTTCTCTGCCAGCTTAGCAATGCAGCTGAAATATATATAATAATTGATTCAGGATTTGACTCTTTTTAATCAAAAGGATTGTTCTCTGCCACATGAAAAAATGAAGGTCAAGAATATTTACTTTGAAATATTAAAAATATATCACATATACTTACATTTTTATTCTCTTTAAAATTAAATGATTCTTTATTTAATTGAAATATTTGTGAAGTAATGGGTTGTACAATTTAGGATTCTGCTCCCAATCCAACTTCTGATCACCAATATTCTTCTGATTATCAGTGTTGAGTTTTTTTCTTTCTCCCACACCAACAAGTAATTAATGGACACCAGCTGGGTGTCCCATAAGGTAATTCAATTCTGACATTATCTATCTGGAGATAGCATCAAATCCCAGAGGTTAAGGGCTCAGTCCCAAGAGACTGCCCCCTACTTCAGATGCAAATTGCAAGAAGTATGTTCCCAGGTTACCCACTTTTGTTCAACTTGGCTAGAAATCAGTTTCCCACAACCCTTTCCTTAGGTTTGATTAATTTAGTAGAGCAGCTCACAGGCCCTGGGGAATCACTTGTGCTTATCAGTTTATTTTTTTTATTATTTTTTTAATGAATTTTTTTTTAGAATTTTTTAAAATTTTTTATTTATTTATGATAGTCACAGAGAGAGAGAGAGAGAGAGAGGCAGAGACACAGGCAGAGGGAGAAGCAGGCTCCATGCACCGGGAGCCTGATGTGGGACTCGATCCTGGGTCTCCAGGATCACGCCCTGGGCCAAAGGCAGGCGCCAAACCGCTGCACCACCCAGGGATCACTGCTTACCAGTTTATTAAAGGATAGATAAGGGACACAGTTGAACAGCCAGATGAAGAGATACATAGGATGAGATCTGAGAGGATTGTGAATGTAGGAGCCTCTGTCCCTACAGAGTTGGGGTACAGTCACTCTCTGGTGTGGACATGTTCATCAACCTAGGAGCCCTCAAGGTGCCCTACTATTGGGATTTTTATGGAGGCTTCTCAAGTAAGCATGATCTATCATTAACTTCATTTTCAGACCCTCTTTCTTCCTTCTTCCAGAAGGGGTTACTGAAAGTTCCAAGTTTCTAATCACAGCTTATTCTTTCCAGTGACAACTCCTCATTCAGGAGCTCATCTAGAGTCACCTCATTAGAACAAAAGATGCTTCTAGTGATCTTATCACTTGAGAATTTACAAGACTTTTAGGAGTTTTGTGTCAGGGATGGGGCCAAAGACCGAATATTAGACCAAGAAATGCTCCTAGTGCTCTTACCGCTTACAAAATTACAAGGGTTTTAGGAGCTCTGTGTCAAGAACCAGGGACAGAGACCCATATATGTTTTTTCTATCATCTCACACAATTATTAGTGAAATAACTTTATAAAGCTTATCTATTATAATATCATGATATAAATAATAATAAGGGGCAGCCCGGGTGGCTCAGCGGTTCAGCGCTGCCTTCAGCCCGGGGCGTGATCCTGGAGACCCGAGATCGAGTCCCACATCAGATTCCCTGCATGGAGCCTGTTTCTCCCTCTGCTTGTGTCTCTGCCTCTCTCTCTCTCTCTTTGTGTGTGTATCTCATGAATAAATAAATAAAATATTTAAAAATAAATAAATAATAATACAGCAAGTATATTTTAAATATTTATGAAGTGTCAGGCATATCTTTTTTAAACTAATAGACTTTAAAAAATAAACTAATAGACTTTATTTTTTTGAGGAATTTTAGGTTTTCAAAAATAGTGATGGACTGTAAAGCAAGTTCCCATATCCTCCCTCACCTGCAACCCTCCTTTTCCCATTCCCTATTATTAACAGCCTGCATTAGTATGGTATATTTGTTATAACTGATGAGTCAATATTAATACATTATTATTACACATATATCTTTTTTTTGATCCTTTTAACAACCAAACAAGATAGATATTATCCCCATTTCAAAAATAAGGAAACTAAGATTAAGTATTAAATCTGGACTCACTGACAAATGTATAAGAAGAAGAGCTTAGACTATTATATTCACTTTTTTTTTTTCTATTTTACCTACTTTGAGAAATCCTGTTTAAAATACCTTCTGTCTGAAGAAATGTGTGTTTGGTATTGTATATAATTTTTAAAAAATCACAGTAGGAAATCATTTTATCCTAAGATTTGATCTTTAGAATTAACGTGCTTATCTTGTGTAACTACTAGATAAGAACACCAGTTTGTGGTTGCCAATGATCACAGTTGCAATGATAATTACTAATTATTTTATAAATACTCTGAATGCAGTATAATTTAGTTTTGTTGTTATAAGCCTTGCTATTTGTCTAATGGCAATATAGTTAAACATAAAAACAGCAACAATGCCCTGATTTTTCTTTTACAACACATCAGGTCATTAAATTCCTTTTAGGTATGTGGATTGTTCTTCTTATAACTTAAACTATTTTTTAGTTATGTTTTTGTTTCATAATAATGGTGGGTCAGGCAAAAATGGACTTCCCTATCTGTAAATTAGCACTGTGTATAATTGGTGGACACAGTAAATCTATGGCTTTTATTTCTCACTTGGAAAGTCATTTTATACCTAAAGATGGATCTAGTATAAGCAATCTGTACAAACAGTGGTTTATATCGATTTGAATATCAGTATCAGAACTGAGTATATTGTATTGCCAAAAAAAAATCAATACTGTTGCTCTTATGGTCAAATACATGTTTCATCTAATTTATTTCAAATATGCTGTATATTGGGCAGCCCAGGTGGCTCAGCAGTTTAGCGCCGCCTTCAACCCAGGGTGTGATCCTGGAGACCCAGGATCAAGTCCCACATCAGGTTCCCTGCATGGAGCCTGCTTCTCCCTCTGCCTGCATCTGTTCCTATCTCTCTCTCTCTCTTAAATAAATAAAATCTTAAAAAAAAAACCCAATATGCTGTATATTGATGGAATCCAGGTTCTGCTATCCTTTCTCTCAGCTGTTTGTCTCAGAGTAACTCTTGCTGAGAATCCTGGCATGATATATAGGGTACTGTAATACACCTGAAAGAAATGTGTCCAAGTCATACCTTTTCAATGTTCTAGCACAACTATTATTTATTTCCTGTGATTTTTATGATTTCAAAAACATGGCACATTGTTATGTTAATTAAAAATTTATTAATACAATTATATATTTGTTTTATAGTGAATGGACATCCAATACTCAAAAGAGCTAACATCCAGGTTGTTGGAAAGTTAGTATGCAGATCTATAAGAGAAAGGAAAATGAGACAACATTTATCGTGAGAAGGAGAATAATGTTTCAATACAATTTTAATATCTTAAGAATTGAACCTATCTACCCAAAGAGATACATTAACATCAGCCATGGATTAATTATCACCAGGAAAAAATGACAAGCATCTTTGGACATCAAAAGAAGGATTCCAACAACTCAATTTATAATTCCTAAATATCTTTGGATGAGCCATTCATTGGATCTTCTTCATTAAAAGCTACCGTTTTATCATACTGAAGTTGAAACCACATAGTGTCAAGTATTCCTTTCATTGGACTTTAATTTCTTTTGTTCCATTACCAATCAATGCCACGAAGAAACTTTAAGACTTTGATTTCTAAAAATGCACTTACAGTTTTTGGAAATGACTCCTCAAAATGTTTTTTCAACTATATGACTTTATTAGTGTATTCATAGTATTATTTTTCCCTATTCTCATTCCCTACTCAAGTGAAAAACCGGAAGTCTGTCTATAGTGTTCCTAAGTTACCTGCCTTAGTTAAGAAAAGATTTGAAGCAAAGCAACTAACACTAGTTTCCTAAGAATCTTGAATTTAATTTTATCTACCTATCCATCACTTATCCATCAATCCCTCCATCCCCCACCCCCTCCTTCTATGAGTGGGTTTGAAGAAACAATTGAAGGATAGCTGAAGGAACAGAACCTATAACTAACATGGAGACTAGACATGAACAGAGGCAGGAGCTACATGTGCTTCATTTTTTCAGTTCTAGCTGCTGATCTATTACTTCTGTAATCGACTCTGGTTTAAGAACAAAATCTCTCTCAGGCTACTTTATGCAATTTACTGTAGAATCCATATGGAAGTTATTAGAATAAAATCTTTAGAAAAACCAGTTACAAGAATCATGTTAAGTCAGGGCTCCACCAAAACCAGAACCAAGCTCGATTAAAAAACATGCTGATCCTCTAACGAGAAAATGTTTGCAGTAAAACATTTGACAGGGGGGAAAAAAAGCAGTTATGAGCTCAAATGTAGACATTAGTGTATTTGTGAAATTAAATTATCCGTATTTACTCTGTTGGTAATTGAGAGGGTTTCATTTTAAAGAAAAACATTTTTTCTTTATTTCAATACTGAAAAAAAGCTGAAAAGTGCAGAATAAAGAAAAAAAAAGGAAAAAAATCACACATGAGTTGATTCCAGCATGGTAACAGATCATCAGCCTGCTCCTTTTTATAGCATTATTAGGATAATAATTTGGCTAGCCTTCTGCTACCACTATTCAAAAAAAATTGGGGAACAAAGGCATGGAATTACAATGAAGGCACCTAGGATACAGGATTTCCTAATGAGTGTTACATAATGAGTGTCACTATTTCAAATGGCAAATATATTTATAAGAGAAAGCAATTAATACAAAAATATCAAAGTTACCTTATAAAAATAAAATATAGAAATTAAGTTATGATTATGACAATTGGGGTCAGGATATAGAAGTTTAGTTTTCCTTTAATAAAATGTGATGATCGTTTTTCTCTCATATTTCCTACATATGACTCTCATTCTTGATTTTTAGCAAAAGGAGGTAGGGCTACTGAATGTCTTTTAGAGGTACGATCCTACATTAAAGTTCGGTGACAATATGTCACTCTAGAGCTGCAGAAGACAGTGTAAGGTCAGGGAAAAGAAGCCTTCACTTTTCAATAGTCAGTTTCCATATAAAAATTGGCACTTGGTGCTCATCAGAGAACAAGAAATATTGGATATGCTCTAAATGTCCATTGTGTTTTTGAGCCAACTACCTGATGGAAGTCATCACTTATATGTAAATGAACTGTCAATGGCTTGCCACTGTTGGCAGTCACTGGACTGTGAAGGGTATGTCTTAATAAGAACCGAAGCTCTTCACAGACTTTGATTTACTGGAAATAAAATAGAAAAGTCCTCTGAGACTACAAAGGACACTTGTTTCAGATAAAACGTCTAGACAGTAGCAATATATTTAGGGCTTTTATTATAGCAAAACTGCAAATGAGGATGGAGTGGTGAGAAAGTCCCCGTGACCCAGCTGAGTTCTAAAACACGGTTTCTGACTAGAGTAATACAATCTTTAAAATAGCTAAGCCAAATTAAATCAAAGTGCATTAAGAAAAAAAAATCCAGAAACAATGAAAAGTCAAGATTCAGGTTTGTTATGTCTTTTAAGTTGTCTATGTCTTATGTTTTACACGTTCTTAGGAGTCTATATTTTTCTCAATAAGTTCAGCTACTAGAATAATAATGCAGCTCTGATCCTACAGCATGGACTACCTCAGGAAAGTCAGGTTTCAGGGGATTCTTCTTGGTCTATCCATTCCTTTCCCCAGCTTCCACTCCAAAACACATACCTGCAATACTGAATTTTCCATAACTATTCCTATTTTTATTAATGCTGTTAATAACAAGCATTTATTAAGTTTGCAAAATGCTTTGGTATTTGCAGTATACTTTTGCCTAAGTATGAAATGTGGAAACTTGATCAGTGTGAAAAAATGCTTAAAGAGGGCAATGTAGTTGATATAAACTTAAGCCCTTCGTGAAGTGGATCATCTCCATTCAGAGAACCATAAAATGGGGTGGAAGGGGAGAGGTGTTTACAGGACAAAGAATAAAGAACAAGGAAGAGAAAAATAAGGCATATTGTCTGGGGCCACATAGTCAACCTTGTTGGGGGTGAGAAAGGACAAGGAATTAAGTATAAAGCCCAGAGTTGGCTTTGCATTTGGGGACTGGCTGACAGCATACACTGCGTTTCTCTGCTCTAGTGGAGCGTTTACAGGGACACGAAAGTTATCTAAGTTTCAGTTTGCTGACATGGCACCCCAGGCAGGAGTGGCTCCATCTTGGGCCTAGAAATTTATTTCAACAGTAGGTAGACCAAATTTTTATATTAACTACTTTCTCCCAAAGCACACTGTGTTCAAAGAAGTGTATCAGTCAGGGTAGGTTATCAGCTTTGAAAAACAATCCTAAAAATCCCATTGGCTTAAAGTAATAATATCTTTTTTGCTTCCTTCACTGGCCAGCCTGTCAGCAGGGACTCTGCCCCATGAAGTCTTCCAGAGATTCAGGCTTTTTCCATCTTAATAGCTTTGCCACTCTTTAGGGCCTCTACTGCAGTCTTACACCCAGCCAGTAGACAAGAAAGAAAATGGAGAAAGCATACCCTCTTCTTAACTTCTTCAGTTTGAACTTTGAACACCTCACTTCTCACATTCTTTTGGAGATAACTTGTTACCTGGCCCCATTGAAATTCAAGGGGGCTAGGAAATCCAGTCTATTCTATATCCAAAAAGAAGGATTTTTTTTAAAGTAATTTTTTTTAAAGATTTTATTTATTTATTCATGAGAGACACACAGAGAGAAAAAGAGAGAGAGAGAGAGAGAGAGAGAGGCAGAGACTCAGGCAGAGGGAGATGCAGGCTCCATGCAGGGAGCCCGACGTGGGACGTGGGACTCGATCCCAGGTCTCCAGGATCATGCCCTGGGCTGCAGGCGGTGACAAACCGCTGCGCCACCAGGGCTGCCCAAGAAAAGGGATTAAATTGCATTCCTCATTATTTTAGGGAACAAGAAAAATTTCAAATGGCTTAATGTGAATTGTCATCATTCTCGTCTAACATTCTATTATAAAGATATGCAAATAATCTAGTTTTTTGTTGTTGTTGTTTCCCAATATTGATCTTGCAATTTATCAAGAATCCTGCAAGCATCTAGCATCAATTTAAAAGGAAAACTTTTTTTTTCATTCCTCAGGTATGTGTTTTTCTTTCCTGAAGTTGAAGAATTTGGAGTTTTAATTTGTTTGGGTTTTGTTACTCAAATAAAAATCATGTCAAGTAAATAGTTTTCAGTAATTTATTGATAGGAACCTTTCTTTTTATATAAAAGATCACTCACTTCCAGTCTGGAGAAACAAGCTACCAGAAACTAATACTTGCAGAGCAATGGAGGGAGACACAGAATTGTACCATTTCCAAACTTTCCTATAGAAATAATCAAGAAAAGAAAACCAATAAAATGGTGTGGGACTGACTTATCATTTCAGAAGTAATTTATTTTATTCCAATGGTAAGAATATTGAAGAAATAAAAATTTGCATTCTGGGGTGTCTGGGTATCTCAGTCAGTTAGGCATCCAACTCTTGATTTTGCTTGGGGTCTGATCTTGGGTTGAGAGATCAGCCCACTTTGGCCTCTGCACGGGGCCTGGAGCCTCCTTGGGATTCTCTATCTCCCTTTCCCTCTTCTGCTGCCCTTCACACTCCTCCTCACCTGATCACATTCTCTGTCTCTGTCTCTCTCTCTAAAATAGGGGAAATAATGAAAATTCTAATTCTAAAAGATTTCTAAACAGCTGAGGGAAAGGGAGAGAGAAAATGTAAAGAACCAAAATCCTGAATAGATTTGCTGAAAATCGAAAGTCCTAGCTGAAGCCTCCTCCCTTCAAAATTGTTATCTCTTTCTGGAATAAATACTTAAACATTCTAGTTTTGGAGTTCTTAAATATATTTCACATTAGACTCTCCAATTTGTATTTCCTCCAATTTTTTCGAGCAGTCTCTGCACATTTGATTAGTATTCTACATTGTGAAATATACGTTTCCAACATAACAGTAATAGTAGTAATCATCATCATCATCATCATCATGCAAAAGCTACATTTTAAGCCTTCCCATACAAAATTTTGCTTTGAAAATGAGTTGGGTAGGGGCAAAGAGCAAGTAGCAAGCACTTACTTATCCTGCTAGAATAACTCACAGCAGTGACCTGGCCTGGTGGGACTGAGGCCAGTGACTGTAGGGTAGCTTCCTGGTTCAGACTTCCTGATTTTGGCAAGCCTGTTCCTGGGGTGATACAAAGAGTGACTCACGAAACTGCTGAAATCTGTTTCTTCTGCAATAGCAACAATTTTTTGAGTTGTCTATCTCTCTTAATAAATCTCGTTCTGATTAATATAGCTCCTATT
Source organism: Canis aureus (assembly GCF_053574225.1). NCBI lineage: Eukaryota > Metazoa > Chordata > Mammalia > Carnivora > Canidae > Canis > Canis aureus. The sequence continues at coordinate 54,118,082 of NC_135623.1, read as the reverse complement.
GTCCTGTCATCTGAAATTGAGAACCCTGACCCATATATTTTCTTTCCTTCCTTCCTTCCTTCCTTCCCTCCCTCCCTCCCTCCCTCCCTCCCTCCCTCCCTCCCTCCCTTCCTTCCTTCCTTCCTTCCTTCCTTCCTTCCTTCCTTCCTTCCTTCCTTCTTTCCCTCTTAATAATGCTAGTCAAATATAAAGGTATTTAAAACTTAAGATGAGTTTTTCAAAATGAACATTTTGGATGTACTACATAGGCATAAATGCCAGACATGCAATCTCCTAGCATGTCACATTGTCCCAAGCAATCCCAGTTCCACTTTTCCCCTGCATATAACTGCAGCTTCATCTTAGTTGAAAACATATTTGATATCTTAAATAGTATTTCTATAAGTAATTCTCTATAGAAGAAAAGCCAAGGATATCAGAAAGGTAACTTTATTTTTGATAGCAGGATGATAATTTGATGAAACTCCAGAAGCTTGACAGTTGCTTATGATCCACGAAAATGGAAAGTGATGGAATAGGAGGAGATTTATCAATTTAATCTTTCTGCGTTTTGACATGTATATTAAAGACTAAACTATTTGTAAATGTAGTACTGTTTCGATGATGATGTAATAGTTGGTCTGGAAGTAGAATATAGTTAGATGACTAATGGAACAGAAATTTTGGGACTCTGTAATAAGTAAAATATGGTTTTAAGAAAGACTGATGTTGCCTTATACAACTATAGGTCCTATAGATTTTCATCATAAACCAAGATATCAGGCTAATCTGTAAAAGAATCTGAAAATACGTCTTTGAAACATCATTGGTACTTCAGAATCTTAAATAGCTGATATTCTTGATAAAAATATGAGTTTATTTATAACACTCCCTTATACTGAAAGGAAAACATCACCAAATCAAAAAATCCTGTGAAGATAAAATCTAACTATTTTATGGAATTGAGTAGCTGGATGGGGCACCTGGGTGGCTCAGTGGTTGGGCATCTACCTTCGGCTTAGGGCCTGATCACAGGGTCCTGGGATTGAGTCCTGCATCAGGCTCCCTGTGGGAAGCCTGTCTCTCCCTCTCTCTATATCTCTGCCTCTATTTCTGTGTCTCTCATGAATAAATAAATTAAATCTTAAAAAAATAATAATAATTGAGTAGCTGGAGTGGGCATTACTTAAATGGTCTAGAGCTCTCATTTTTAAAAATAAAAGTTTAAGTGAGGTCACAGGGCAATTTAATGTCTGAGCCAGTCTTCTTTATCCTATTCCTTCTTACCACCCCAGAAGACAAAATGAAGATAATTTTCTAGAAAGAATGCAGCCTCAAACCAGGCAACATCTCAAATGACAGATGCTGCCTTCTGACTTCTCTGGTCTTCCCTCCTCTCCCACATAAAAAATCTCACTGCTGTCCTTGCTTGCTTCCTTCTTTTCTTCACGCTTTAGAATAGGTTAGCTAATTTGATCAATTAAATTGGTTCAAGGTGTTAATGGATCCTAATGGCTTCATGCATTACCTTGTTTGCATTTTAACTAGGCCTGTCAACTGCCTGTGAGTGTCTAATGCTGGGAGCTTCAGATGTGCAAAACAGTGGAGGGGCGTCCTGATTACATTTATGTCAAGGTTTACTACTAACTTCATTGAACACAAAAAACCCCTATTAGAAGTTTTATTTTGTGTGTCTGTTAGGACTGGTATTAAGTGAGCCACCCTCCTATTACACATCGTGACTAGATGATTCTATCACTACAGCATATTATTTCAGGTTTTAATAGAGGGAAAGTCCTCGTTTAATCTTGACTCCAAGACTAGCCGACACAAAGTCTAGGAGTCAAAGGTGAAAGAATTGCATTTCTTAAAAAACTCATATTTCTTATGTAAGATTGTTTGCCAGTTACCTTCTCTTCAAAACACCTTTGGGATTTGTCCCTTTTCACATTCTCATTCATTCTGCTAGGTCAGGACGTCATCACTTCTAATCTAGATTTCTTGATATGTCTCTGAATTTTCTGCAATAAATGGTGTCCTGTTCTCCAATCCGTCTAGCAATGCATGGCCCTCCTACTCGGGTCTGTCTTATATATACACCCCTGCTCCTGACTCTTCAGACTCTCAGCTGAAGTTCAAGCCTTACCCTTGTGTTCTGTGCTACTTGTAATACCTTACTGCCTTGTCTCCGAGACCACCCAAAGAAAGTCTCCTCCATTAGTTCATGGCACCTCTCCCATTGTCTCCTTGTCTGCTCAAAATTTAGCCAGTCATCTAGAGCTCCCTTTTCAACCTTTCCTAGAAAATCATCATCCTTAGGGCGTTTATTCCTTTCTACCAGTATGAATTTGCACCATGTATTTTTGTTCTTGCTAATGTTATTTTGCACTAATTTATACTGGTCTCAATGAATTGTCTCATGTGCCTAACTTTTAACTCACCAGAAAAAAAAAAAAAAAGACTCTTGAGAGCAAAGATTATACCACATCCCCAAATCTAGCACAAGTTTTTGAGAAAGGTTCATTGAATTAAGAGAATTTACACCAGGCTGCCCAATCAACCTGAACAGGCTAGCAAGGGTTTTACTGAGATGTGAAAGGCTTCAGACTTTGATCCTACACCAAACGCTGGCAAATACATAGACAGGAGCCAACTACAAAAAGGCTGATGAAAAAAATGTGTTATCTAAATTGAGACAATTGTGATAGTAACAGGGGCACCAAAAATAACTAAAATTATTTATTTTCCCACAAACTAATTTTGTTAGACCAAAAGATAATTCTATTAAAGACTATTTTCTAAAGACTATTTTCAAAATTAAAATTCTTTCTTAAAAATAACATACGTCTGCATGCCTTAATGCAACATACCAAAACACCTTTTAATTGATTATTTGAACCTTAAAGAGAAGATATGCCCCATGATTGTTCTTAGTATTGATACCAGAGCCCTCAGGTGCAAGAGTATCTGGCACCAGAGATTCCAAAAACATGAGGTTCAACCATTTGCCACTGACAAAATCTAAAGGCAGAAAGATGAGTGGTGGTGAAACAAAAAAGGGATTTATTCAACTTATTTCCATGAGGCCAATGCCAAGAAGACAGCAAACTAGTGTCCTAAGAGCTAGGTGCTGTGAATATGGCTAAGTTTATATAGGAAAAATGAGGAACAAAGATGGATGCGTATATGCAGCCGGGCAGCAAAGGTTAGGTTGATCATTGTCTCGGGGTCAATCACACAGGGTCTTGATGGCTTCAGGGCAGCTCTTATTGCTTGAGGGGGCAGTTTCAGTTCCCATGGCTGGATGTTTTGTCCTCTGGGTCCCTCCTAGAGTTAACAGGTAAGCTGGAGGGGAAAACAAAGCAATTAAGAAGAATAAATTGAAGGCAAAATGGTGTCAGTCAGGGCAATGACTGGATCCTCATTCAGAATTAATTCACATTTTAAAATCACATACTTTAAGGAATTAGCGGTAGCTCTTTAATACAATGCCACTGGTATTTCTCTCAAATGTGGTCTCATTCTTTTTATTATTTTTTCCATAAAACTGCCTGGAATAGACTTCTAAGTTGCATTTTACAGTTAAGAAATTTAAAATGGACACCTTCCATTGAAACTTCTCTGTGGATTATATTATTTTTAATTGAGAGAACACTAAAAATGCCAAGGTATCTGGTAAGCTCAGAGCAAATTCTGCTAAATGGAGAACATTCTCAAGCATAAAATTTTTTGTATTAGCATATATAAATATTTCAACCCCAATATTTTCGCAGATATTCAGTTAGCCTCCAGTTAGAGTCCATTCTTTAACATCTGTACATGAAGAAAGTGTATCAAATATGTTAATATGATTTTTGAATGTTTTATCAACTTTAGATGGTGTAAAATCATAGGCATTTTTGTCAGTTTCATTGCATTCAACAACATAACTTCTTCAATTATATGTTAGAATTCCAATAACGTGATGTTCCTACCAGTTGAGATACTCCAAAGCAAAACTATAGAATTTCAGCATTAAATCTTATATATCATTTAAGCTACTCTTGCTTTTATATGAATAAATGTCAGTGTCTTCTTGTTTACTATTGTTTTCTGATATAGTGCAATTCAATAAAATCTTTCAAAGACAGCATCTTTTGATAACTCCCTTTGTTGAATGTCTTTAGTAAAGATTTCATATTGATTTTGAAGAAAATGAAGAAAATCTAGATGACTCACAGAGTTGATTTACAAAGTAGTTCTTTAAAACAAAACATTTCTGAAATCAGGTTGATGATGGGCAGCAGTGAGAGAAAATACATACTGTTATGCTGAAGTATGGCTTTTTTCAATCTTGTTTTTGTCCGCAAACTTTGTAGTATAGTTAACCCTAACTCAGGTCACTGTGTGTGTGTGTGTGTGTGTGTGTGAAATTCCACAACTGCAGCTTCTATTTCAGAATGGGGCAACTTATTGGTATGTAGTCTGAATTGTGTGTGTACTACAACCTATTCTTAGAATATTTCTGCCCCAAATATTTCTTAATTTTGTAAGGGCATTGTTTTTACCATAATCCCATTCTTCATAAAATTTATATTGATGTTATCACTGCAAATATAAAAACTGTATTTTCAATATTGGACTTTTTAACTTAATTTACTAAAGCACTTAAAAAAATACTAGATGCCTCACCTTTGAGAGAATGGAATTCCAGAAAAAACCCATTTCACTGTAATTCCATGAAACATGAAAAAAATCATACTAGCATTACAACTGCCTTAAATGATATTCCCCTTTATAGGATATGATTATATTAATATAATACACTTTGTGTATTGTCTTTTTCTGCTGATAGAGTTAGCACATTAATAGATATCACTTAACTTGGAGATAATATGAAAGAAACATTGGATTTGAAAATAAGCAAAAATCCATTTAGTAATGAATTCAAACAAATGTCCTACTTCATGGTGTTATACTTAAAGGCATCTTCTGAGTCTGTACATTTTAAGTTAATCATCTTTGGGTATAATCTTAAAATAACTCCTAGAAAATTTTTTGAGAAATAAATTCAGTCCTTAATTTGTAGATGAATGTTAAAGATTTCTTGAGTTGATGGCTATGAAAATATGTTTGTTGCAAAATTAAAATGTTACTATAAAGATATGGGTTAACAATTCCGAAATGATTTTACAGGTATACTCAGGCATGAACAAAGAGGTAAATGCATTGCATATCATGGGAGTGAAGCTTCTCACTTGCCTAGAAGTTACAAATAAGCAAAGTGTAATGTTTTAGAATGACAAATTCTAAATTCTAGAACAAACTCTAATAATATTGAATTTTAACCCTAAGGCTAAAAAAACCCTCTGTGAGTCCATAATAATATATGTGATTGAATAAAAAATGGGAGAGAAAATATGCTACCAAAATAAGTGTAAGTTATAAAGCTACACTCCACTTTTTATTGGTGACTGGTCTCCATTTCCTGTACATACTTCACTTCACACCTAACCTGTAGCTTGCTGTATTTCTTACTTGACTCCACCAACTCAAGGTCTGGAAATTCAGTACATCTTGGAAACTCTGACAGGGGTTCGAGCACAACTGTCTGGTATACCATGTAGCTGGCAGAGGCGGTGGCATCAGATATATGCCCCACCAGATTGTGGGAAACCTTCCACAGCGGAAACACATACCAAATCATCACGTTGTATACTTTAAATACATTACAATTCCATTTGTCAATCATACCTCAATAAAGCAGGAAAATAATATTAAAAGCCAGGATATTGTTAAAACTAATGAACTGAGTTTAATTTACATTTCTGTAAGACTAATGGTAGGAGCTTCCACTCTGATGAGCATCCCTAGTAAATAAAAATATACTCAACCTCCCCACCCCCAAACCTTTCCCTACTGTAACTGGATACCCAAAGAAGTTGCTGTCTCTAACAGCCATTGTTGGCACACACTTTGCTTTATTGGGGAATACTCTGCATGTTGTCCTTGAATGAAGATGTAAATTGTATTACTTATGAAAAAACGTTTGGAAAAGAGAGATGGGGCACTGAAGACTGACTTCCGGAACTAACCCCATATTGAATGAGACTATTTGCTGCACATACACATCACATACTGGCAGATGATAGCTATGACAGAAACCAGAAGTGCACAGGGGAGGTTTACCAATCTCATTCTGGCTTATTTTTAATATAATTATTGAAATTAATTCTTTGGTAAAAAAATGAAAAATCTGGGGAAAATGCTAACTGATTTGGAAGCTAGGACAATAGGTATAAGTCAGCACTGTTTCGAGTAAACTAGAATGTGTGGTCACCTTAATTATAGAATGGAGATTGAATCAATTCCAAGGATGAATTGTTTGTCCTTTTGAAAATCCTCATGCTCTTAGCCAGGAGCATGCACTTTTCAATTTGCCATAGTCCTCCTTACTGTGTCTATTTGTTCTCCAAGTTAATTTCATCAATTATTTGGGTAAAATTGACATCTTTATAATATCCTCATTCATGATCATGGTACAGTTCATCACTAGTTCAGGTGAGATGAAGCAATGATGCTTAAAATAGCCATCAGCTGGTGACTGCGTGGTGACAGCTGGATGGTGGCAAATATGTCACAGAACCACATCACATGAGGTCACTGAGCCTGTGATGGAACAAGACCAAAACAAGGCAATTATGTAATGACACAGATGAAAATAAGGACACCGCGCAAACCACAAAGATAACCTAACACCCCCTCCCAGGTCGGTGTGAATGTTACTTATTTGACAGTTACAAAATTACTTGTTTTTCACACCTTTTAGATAAAGTTGAGATCGCCAGTAAACCACAATCCCTAAGCCATTACCTCTGCTTTTTGACATCATCCAGTCCAGAGAAAACCTTCACTTCCTTAGGCTTCCTCCCAAATCACCAATTCAAGCCCAAATCCTGTGTAAGCCATCATATGCATCCCCTCCTCACTTCCCCATAGCATGCAGTTTTCCTTGCTTGAGCCAAGTAATCAGGAGAATTGACGGTCAATTTGAAATCAGGTTGTTCTAAAGGTCTCTTTATTTGTGTCTTTGATGCGGGACTTCCATTACCTTAAATAATAGTCTGAGGAACACCTGGGTGGCTCAGTCAGTTAAGCGCTGACTCCTGATTTTGGCTCAGGTCATGATTTCAGAATCATGGGGTCAAGCCCTGTCTTTGGGGATCTCCTTGCAGCAGGGAGTCTGCTTGAGGATTCTCTGTCTCCCTCTGTCCCTTCTCCTTCTGCTCTCTTTCTCACAAATAAATACATAAATCATAAAAAATTAATAGTTTGAATTTGGGGATTGTTATAAGCTGAATTGTGTGCCTGCAAATATTTGGTGAAATCTTAACCCCCTTAATCTTAACTTCTTATTTTCAAAGTACCCAAGATGTGATCTCACTTGGAAATAGAGTCATAATAGATGTAATTAATTAACAAAAAAGTCATACAGAAAGAGTGGGACAGTAATCCAGTATGATTGTTCTTATAAGAAGACAACCATGTGAAGACACAGTTAGGGGAAGCACCACGTGAACATGGAGGCAGAGATTAGAGGTACGCAGCACAAACCACGGAGCAGCCTGATTACCAGGAGCTGGACAAAGAATCCTCCCCTTGAGAGTTTAAAGGCAGTGTGGCCTTGCCAACACCTTGATTTCAGACTACTAGGCTCTGGATCCTTGGGAATTTCTGTTATTTTAAGCCACTTAGTTTATGCTACTCTGTTAAGGTGGCTGCAGGAAATAAATACAAGCTTACATATTTTTGTTAGGTGTTTTCTTAGGTACATTATAATTTTGTGGCTATTATAATCAGTATCATTTTGTTATAATTTTAATTGGTTATTGGTTCTTTATTTTACATATTTAATATATTAAAACATGCCCATTCCTTTTGATTTTATATATTGACCTTCTGTCTAACCACCTTGCTGAACTTTATTGTGAGCTCTAAATTGTTTGTTTAGAAATCACATATCCTCTTTATTGATAAATATGCTGTATACAAATAAACAATTTTTGCAATAATTGTTTTATTTATTCTTTACTCATTTATTTTTCTGTGAGCCATTCCTTGACTGTGAACTTTGGCACAATGATGAATAATAATAAATGATGAGTGATAATGGGCAATGCTACTGTATTCATGAAGAATGAGCATATTAAGTTTTACTATATATATGTACATATTTTTCCTTAGTTTTTCATTTGTCATGTTAATGTCAATGTGTGAATTACATTGCAGTATTTTCTTTTTCCTTTTTTTTTTAGAGAGAGAGCATGCATGTACACAAGACGTGGAGAGGGGCAAAGGGGAGGAGAGAGAGAGAGTGTGTGTGTGTGAGTGAGAGAGAGAGAAAGAGAGAGAGAGAGAGCATTGCAAGCAGGCTCCATGCCCAGTACAGAGCCTGACATGGGGCTCGATGTCATGACCCTGAGATCATGACCTGAGCCCAAATCAAAAGCGGGGCACTCAACTAACCAAGTCACCCAGGCACTCCTGCAGTATTTTCTGATGTTGAATCATTCTTGAGTTCCTATGAGAAATCCTCCTTGGCTACAAGGTATTTTTTAACACTGCTGGATTTGATTCACAAAAATTATATTTAGGACTTTTTCATCTATATTACCACATGCGATTATTTATAATTTTGGTTTTTCTTAAGTTCTCCATCAGGTCTTATTTTCAAAGTTACATTAGCTTCCTGACGCCAATTTGTTAATCTCTCCCTAATTCTATTATGTAAAACTTTTTATATAAGATAGGATTTGAAATTAATAAAATGATTCTGTAAGGTTACCTCAGCTTACTAAAGGCTTTTTTGAGCGAGGTATTGTAGACCTCAGTTTCATTTTTTTAAAATAGGCATTGAGGTTTGTCTTTTTTTTTTTTTTTTTTGTAAGTTACTTTTGGTAATTGACATTGACAAATTTTCAATGTCCTTGAAAAAAATTGTCCTCAGAATTTGCTACTATTTGTAAAGTACCTATTGCATTTATAGCTATGTTCTTCTTTTCCTTTCTATATTAATATTTACTTGTACCAGGTCTTAATAGTACCTACCATAGAGAGTTCCTATGAGGATTAAACAAATTAATGTAAAGTGTTCACATCAACCTTGCTAGAGGTTGTTTATTAGTCTTTTTACCAACATCCTATTACTTTTGTGATTATGTATATTTTTTCTATTTCATTATTTTCTGCTCCTGTCTCTTTTATTTCCTTATTTCTACCTTCTTTAGGGATAATCTGTTTGTTTCTTTTTTATAGCTTTTGTAGCTAATTTGTTTTTAATACCTCTCATTTTTGGAATAATTACATTTGTCTAAAATTTCTATCTAACCAATGTTTAGCTGTGTCTATTAGATTTGATATGTAATATTTCTGTTATTCATTGCAAATATTTTGTAATTTTAATTTTTAATCTTTAATTTAATGATATTTAGATTATTGTAGTATTCAAAGGTATGATATAATTTTTAAAAATCTCCCACTTCACATTTTAGACTGTTGAGTTTGGAATTATTTCTAATATTTTGTGTTTTCCATTTATCATACTTTTTAAAAATTATTTATTTATTTGAGATAGAGAGAGAGAGAGAGTGAGAGAGAGGCAGGCAGAGAGGCAGAGATACTGGCAGAGGGAGAAGCAGGCTCCATGTAGGGAGCCCGACGTGGGACTCTATCCTGGGTCTCCAGGATCACGCCCTGGGCTGCAGGCAGCGCTAAACCGCTGTGCCACTGGGGCTGCCCTTATCATACTTTTCCTTTCCTGATTTTTCTCCTGTCTGCCTTCTGTTAGATTGATCAATTTGTTTTATTACTAGTTTATTAATATATTAGCATATATACTCCAATACATTTTTATATGTCTAGAGTTTTCATTACTTCTATTCTCCTGAATGAGAAATTTAACTCTTCATTGTGCAGAATTTAGTTTTAGAATTCTAGATTTGTAGATATTTTGACCAAAAAACCAGTAATTTTCATGGTATATATTTTGTCAACATCTGTAATATTTTTCTTTCTGGATTAACATTTATTCTGGTTAAATTGTACCCATTAGTAGTTTCTCCAATAGAATCCTATGGGTGATAAATTCTCTATGTGCTGAATATCTGAAAATGTCTTCAACTTCTCTCTCCTTTGAGTGGTACTTCAGCTGGGTCTAGAATGTGAAATTGGTATTTATTTTCCTTCAGTACTTGGAAGATTTTATTCTATAATCTTCTACCTTTTATTTATTTTTATGAGATCATTGCTGTAGATCTGTCATTCCTTTGTAGATAATATTTTTATTTTTCTCAAAGGCTCATCAGATTCTTTATTTGTTCTCAGTATTCAATACTTTCATTGAGATATGGTCTTAGAGTAATTATTTTCATTTATCTGGCTTGGCTTTATGTGTACATTTTTCATATTTCTTCAAAGGTGGAAAAAATCTTGGCCACATTGAACAGACATTGCCTCTCTGTCATCCCCTCTATTCTCTCCTTTGGGAAACTTATGAGACCTCAATTTATTAGTGTCTCATGTACCCTTTGTGTCTCTTACTTTCTCTGTTGTGCTTTTACTTTTCTTATCTCCCAAAGCTGTATTCTGAAAGAATTCCTCAGGTCTATATTCCAATTTAGTAATTATAACTGCCCCTCCATTCTAGGGTATTATTTTATCCATGGAATTAAAAAAAATTAATAGGGATGCCTGGGTGGCTCAGTGCTTGAGCATCTGCCTTCAGCCTAGGGAGTGATCCCGGAGTCCTGGGATCTAGTCCCATATCAGGCTCCCTGCATGGAGCCTGCTTCTCTTTCTGCCTGTGTCTCTGTCTGTCTCTCTCTGTGTCTTGTGAATAAATAAGTAAAATATTTTAAAAAATTAATAAACATATTTCAATTGCAAATTTATGCAACAGGTTCTTTTATATATCTGTTTATTCTCCCCCCGCAACTTATTACTGATTCACACCAGCCTAATTTTGTTTCATAAAGTATTTTTAAAAATATGTTTGCTATATTTTCCTATTGTCTCACTAACAAGTAATTTTTAAAAAATGTTTCTGCTAGTTAATCCATCTCCTTATTACTGAGTTTGTTGATTGTTACATAGTATCAGCTCTCTATACATTCCTGTGTGTTGTGTTATGCAGACTCTTCTTAGTAGGAGTTGTTTCTGTTTATTGTTCCTTTTTCTTTTTCTCCCTCTTTCTTAGTCATTGGTTATTTTCTGATTGCCTACCGTGACCTCCATTTCATCAGGTACAGAATTTGGACTAACAGTGACAGCAAAATATAAATGATCTTGGAGCAGTCACAGATCCAATTGTTTACCTGATTCTTAGTTAGCTCCAGTCTGGGTTGTTGGATTGGTGTGTGTGCCTTCCCCCAACACATGACTCTTGAAGCTCTTCAGTCTCCTAGTACAGGCTTGTCCACCCTACTCTAGCTCCTGCTACCCCTCCAAAGTCAAATTTTAGTGACCTCTTCATCCTTCAGGGCTTAGAGCCCAGCAGGCTTATAACCTCAGCCCTTGATTTCTCTGAGTAGCTATTCAACAGCTGGTACAGGAAGATGTTAATCTGTTTTTCACATATTCTATCATTCCTGTGTGCTTTGATTAGATGGGGTAGTTTATAGTATGGACTTACAGTGCTATCTGGTCTAGACTCCAACACACAAATAAATGCTTAAAATTTATTTCTAGAATTTTCTCTTTAAAATATTTGTATGTAAGAAGAGTTAGTTTGAAAAATAACAACATAAATCTTTTATCTTGCTCTATATCAGAGAGCTGTGAGAAAAGAACAACCACCAAATAAAAACTAAACAAAGCAAAAACAAAATCCAAAAAACAAAACCTGACACATCAGAATTTAAGCTATTAGAATTTTTTGATAAAGTTTCTGTGTTGGAGCATTCCAGGGATTCCTCCTCCCAAAGAGAGTCAGAAACTCTGAGCAAAAAGGAATATTGGAAAAGTAAAATAATAATAATGTCGAATGCCTACTATGCATTGGGTCCTTGCAGAAAGGTGGTCTTAGTTCTCAAAATTATCTTATTAATATATTATTATCTTCATGACATGGTGAAGAAATTAATTGAGGCTTAGACCATACAATTAGTCCAGACTGAGACAGTGGAAACATTTAGGAATATTCGAATCTCAGCCTAATCTGTGCCTAAATTTCTGTCAAATTATCTTCCCACATGGAAAATGGGATTCCCCACACATTAAAACATAAGAGTGAAAAAATTTTTTTTAAATCCCTTAGGCTAAAGTATCTTTTCTCCTTCACTGTAGTTAATCCTCTCACATTCTCCAGTAATAACCTTTTCTATCCCAAACCTTTTCTTCCAATTTCTCATATTATTGAGAACACATGCATTAACCTGAAGGAAAGAAAATTGGTTCCCTGGCAAATTTGAAGTTTCAAGAAAACCAAACAAAAAGAAAATCCAAAGGGAGTGGTGAGACCAAAAGTTTCAATTTCCTTTGATCACACTTCTGACTCTTTTTAGGCCCTTTAGCATATGGACTTAGGTTTATTTGGGGGATTGTTGAAATCCCTAAAAGATGGGTGCCATCAGGGTAGAGTTATCCACAGGGACAAAGCTGAGAGAAAAACAAATGTCTTACTTCCTAGGAACTGAAAATGTCAACAGGATAAGCTTAAAAATCAATCTGCTAGTTCACAGAAAGGATCAGAAAAAGTGTAAAGTGATCACAGATGCTCAATTTTTGGAGCAGACATGGTGTGGTATAAAAGAAGTACTTCTACTAACCATCAAAATTCAGTTTTTCCCTAAATAAAGGAAGCAATTTTTTTTGGGGGGGGGGGGCAAGGCTATCCCCTTCATCCTTCAAGGAAAAACAGAAGCATTCACTTGTCTGACACAAAGGTAAAAAGAATACATACCAGTAGTAACAATAATGAATATATATGGAGTGTTTGCCCCATGTCAGACAGCATTCTTAGATGTTTATATGACACTATCTCATTTAAACCTCACAGTAATCTATGCCAGGTAAATATTATTATTCTCATTTTGTGGATAAATAGCTAATGTCTAGGGAAGCTAGTAAATAGAGTCTGAACTTCAAATCCTCTTGTTAACATCTGGGCTTTTTGAGTTATCTTGGCTGACCTAGATTAAAGTTTCTCACCTCGGGATGCCTGGGTGGCTCAGCGGTTGAGTGTCTGCCTTTGGCTCAGGGCATGATCCTGCGGTCCCGAGATCGAGTCCCACATCGGGCTCCCTGTGTGGAGCCTGCTTCTCCCTCTGCCTCTCTCTTTTTCTCTGTGTCTCTCATGAACAAATAAATAAAATATTAAAAAACAAAAAGTTTCTCGCCTCAATACTTTTCACGTTTTGGGCTAGATAATTCTTTATAATGGAGGGTTGTTCTGTGTATAGGATGTTTAGCATCATCTCTGTCTTCTACCTAATAGGTGTCAGTAGTTGTGGTTGTAATAAACAAAAATGTCTCCAAATATTGTTCAAGATCCTTTGGGGAGCTAAATTACCCCTTGCTGAGAACTGCTGCTCTGTATCAATCCATTAGAAGAAAAGCAGAAGTAGATAAAGATTAAACCTATCCAGAATTATTGGCAGATTTGAGGCTTACATATATTATACATTCTGCTTGGCTTAGAGTGTGAAGTGCTTCAATCATATCTAACAAGAATCCACAGGCACTTGTTAAAGGCACTCAAAAGAAAGCAACTTTGCAACGAGAATATTTGGTAGGTTGCTTGTAGAGGTCACAGTTATAAAGAGCCAGGGCTCTTTACTCGGTATGTTGAGAGAAATAATATGATATAGTAGTAAAAGAACAGGCTTTGGAGTTTGATGAATGGGGTTTGAATGTAAGTAGACCTTTTTTTTATAGTCCTATTTGAATGGTCTTGGGAAAAATTACTTATGCCTGCCAAGATTCCATTTCTTCATCTATAAAAGTGGAAATTTTTACTCTTTCCACAAGGTTTTTGGAGTCTTACATGTAAACATGAGTGTATATGATGTAGAGTACAGTACAGTATAATAATTGTCATAAGTGACACCAAATAATATGTAAAGATTGTTATATCTATGGTAAAAGAAAATCAAGAACATGACTCTGAATGTCATGATTCCAACAATGTATACTGATATTCTCATTAGATAGTATGTAACACAACCCAACTAACAAAATCCAAACCAGAGCTGCTATTGCGTATAAGGAAAATTCGCCAAGTTCTTCTATGTGAGAAATGATTCTGTAAGCAAAGTTCACAAGGAACAATTTGTGAGTTTGAGAACAAAAAGCAATAATGTGGTGTCACCAGGAATTTGGAAAACAGGCATCAAGGTTAGCTTTTGAGAGTTAAAGTGTAAGATCACAGACCATGGTTGGGCAAAATCATTTTATAGACCAAATGACTGTCAGGCCAGCAAGACAAAAATATAACCTGACTAAATGTATCAGCCAGTCTAGAGAACATTGTGCCATGCATTCAGGAAGTGGGGCAGAAATTTGGGGGCCCCAAGAAGCACAGAAGAAGGAAAATAATTTTGGTAGTGCCACGCAAGTCTGTCCTGGGGTAGAAGACTTGGCACCAGCAAACACCAGGAATTTTGGATATGTTAGCAAGACTATCTCTAAAAAGGGTTTTATAAGTCTATCTTAGCAGAATAACATCAACGTTTTCATTAATTCAACACATTTTTATTTTCTAATATGTGTGAGACACTCTTCAATAGGCAAGAAAACATAACATTGAAAAATAAAGATAAGTAAGATAAGTCTCTGCTTTCAGAATTTACATTCTAGTGGGGAAGACAGATGTTTTGAAAAAATGAGCAAATAAATATATCATGTGGTGAAATGTGCTAAGGAAAAAGCAAATGAATAGATACAGGAGTACTATTTTTTTAAAGATTTTATTTATTTATCCATGAGAGACAGAGAGAGAGAGAGAGAGAGAGAGAGAGGCAGAGACACAGACAGAGGGAGAAGCAGGCTCCATGCAGGGATTCCGATGTGG
This sequence comes from Canis aureus, assembly GCF_053574225.1. NCBI lineage: Eukaryota > Metazoa > Chordata > Mammalia > Carnivora > Canidae > Canis > Canis aureus. The sequence continues at coordinate 54,103,057 of NC_135623.1, read as the reverse complement.
GACTCGATCCCGGGTCTCCAGGATTAGGCCCTGGGCTGAAGGCGGCGCTAAACCACTGAGCCACCTGGGCTGCCCAAGAGTACTATTTTTGATGAGTTGTCAGCAATAGCCTATTTGGTGGCATCTGAGTGAATACTTGAAGGATGGAAAAAAGTAAAACCATGCAAACATCTGAAAGAAAGCATATAGGCAGAGGAGACAGCACATGCAAAGGTCCTGAGGCATGATCTGTCTTGGAAAGGTGGAGGAAGAGCAAGGAGACAAGAATGGATGAAATGTACTGAGGAAAGACAGGAGTGAAAGGCATGAGTCAAACAGATAATCACCAGGCACATTATGCAGAACCTTACAGGCCATAATTATGTTATTGAATTTCAATTTGAACAAATATGATTCCATTAAGAAGCTTTTGAACACAGGAATGCCAGAATATACACTTTAAAATGAACTCTGTCGTAATTGAAGAACAGATAGTGGAAAGCAGGTAAAAGTGGAAGCACAGAGAATATTCAGGAGCCTACTGCAATAATCTAGGTGGCAAATAATGACTACCTGGATTTGTATGAGAGCAATTAAAGTGATGCTAAGCAGACAGGTAGTAGATGTTCTCTGAAGCCGGAGGCTAAATAGGGTTTGCTGATAGGTAGATGTGGGATGTGAAGAAAACAAAGGAGTCAAGAAGAACTCCAAGAATTTTAGTTTGAGCTTTGGTTAGGAGAATTGTACTTGCTTGAGATGGGATAAACTCAAGGGGAGTGGTGCACAGGTTTGGAGAGTAGTTTAAATTCGATGCCTATTAGATATTAGAGAATGAAGTAGGGTATTGGAAATGCAAATCTAGAGTTCAGGAGGCAGGGTTGGGCTAGCAATATAAATTTAAGGTCTTCAGTGTAAAGATGATGGTTAAACTATTGGATTAGATGAGACTACCCAGAATGAGTACACAGAAGAGAAACCAGAGCTGTGGACTAACCCTAAATTACCACAGTGTGGCTAGGCCAAGACAATAGAAAAAAAAAATCTTACCAAAAGGGACTCAAATGATGGAACAATTTCAACAGCCAAACAAATTATGAAAATGGTGGATTGGATAAACCCACTGAAAAAAAAATAAACCCACTGAATGAACTCATTAAATACAGTATGAATTATGATTCCATACTGATATAAAAATGATTAACTAAAGAGATGGGGGGAAATAGGAAGCTTTGCCTGAAAGCAAATTGCTTGCCAACTCATAAATGTAGTTGAAGCTAGAAAGTCACCATTTTGCAACCATGATAGTAATAATTGATTAAGGCAAGAATCAGCAACAAATGCTAAGACTAGAAGTTGAAAGTTAATGAGAAGCAGATTATATTCAGAGTTTCAAAGTATCTCCTTATTAATTACTTATTAATGGTAAAGAGAAAAGTAGTAACTCTATAGGGAGAAACTTGGAGGATATCACTCTAGCCGAATAATCAGAGAGAATATTCTCACTAATGGAACAAGCCAATGCTGTGTATCTCCTCATGAGATGTGCTGAAGATGACACAGTCCATTTACATAACAATCCTACCAAACATGCAAACCTAAATGTAATCATGAGGAAAACTCATTCTGTAAAGTAATTGACATTCTTCAAAAAGTCAATGTCATGAAAGGCAAATATGTCTAAGGAAGAGTTCCCGATTAAAGAAGGTATAACAGATAAGTACAGTCATGGTCCTGGATTGCATCCCAGACCAGAAAAGAAATTACTATAAAGAATATTATTGGAAAAACTGGTGAATTTGATTAATTCTAATGTAGAATACCGAATAGTATTGTATCAATATTACAATTCCTGATTTTAAATATTATACTATAATTATGTTAAAATATATCTTGGTTCTGAGGTCTTACAAGAGAAGTAAAGAAATTAAGAGACTTGTGGTCTCTCATCTATACTCAAATGGTTCAGAGGAAAAAAATAAATGGGAGAGAATATGATAAAGTGTGGCAGTATGTTGGCAATTGGTGAATCTGGGTGACAGGTGTACAGAAGTTCTTTATATTATTCCACAACTTTTCTGAAAATATAAAATTATTTCAAAATAGAAGTTTAAAAAGTCCTTGAGAATCAGCATGGTGTTGGAAAACCAAGGGAGTATGGTGCCAGGAGTGTTATGGCTGGGAAAACAGTGCAGGAATGCTTGAAGAGGAGGATGTCGTCATTATGTTTTACATAGTTTTTATACCCTTGAAAGATCAAGTTAGAGTAGACTAGAATTGACTGTTGGATTTGGCAACATGGAGGCCTAACTGGAGTGGGTTCAAGAAAGAATGAGAGGATGAGGAGAGAGCAAGCTGTGACAATTCTAGAAACTCCTCTAAAGGCTCTGATGGGAGCAGAGAGCAGAGCCATTGGGGCAATAGGTCAATGGAAATATGCAGTCAAGGAAACCTATTGCTAAAGATTGGATTCATATGGTATATTTCCACTAGTCTAACTACTGTTGGTCTGATTTCTGCTTTCTAAGAAAACTTCTAATATGCATTTGGCTTGCATGTAGGTCTACATGTAGGATTTTGAATATTTTAGCTTCATTGCAGAGATTATCATTGTAAATTAATAAATTGGCATCTCAATTTTATACATGAACTGCTTCATATGAGTCTGTCCTCGAAAGATGGATAAAATCATGTTTCTGTCATATAGAGTGATTTGGAGACAAGGAGGGGGATACATCTAATTTTGTAGAGTTCTTCCAGAACTGAATTGAAACTTTCAAAGATACAGTAAGTCAGCTACACAAATTATGGACTATTAGAGTCATCTCAACTTGTTCTGCAATGTTGTAAAGACAACTTTCAAAGAAAAAAGCCCTACCAGCTACCACAATTATATCTCAGCAATTGTGAATCTCAAACATTTTATGCATAACAAGTACATGTCTGAGGATGAAAGTTAGATGGTCATCCCTTGCACCATTCAGAAATCAGGCATAATGAATGTCTCCCCAGAAAGCCTCTGTGGGACAGTCTGCCTCCCATTTCCTTTGGCAGCGCCAGTTTTACCTTAAGGCTAAAGCTACTTTTCCACTATAGCCCCATGGTACTTGCAACATTTTGCAAAACCTCATTTAAAACTTTTTGGTCAGTAAAAATTTCAACAGAATTCAGCAGTATTTTGTTTTGTTTTATTCAACCAAGAGAAACGTTTATCGCCACCATGATAGGTTTATTGTGTGTAATTTTAATGTTCTTGTCCCACTGAATTATTGATTTTAGGATGAAAACCATAAGTCATCTAAAAGAAAAATGTAAGTAAACTTAATGGAATAATTTACATAATTGCTACTGTTCATTGAGAACTTACCAGGTGCAGAGATGTACTGGAAATGATATCATTGTTCTTCACAACATTCTTATGGGTTAGGCTGTTATTATAATAACATTACAAGAAATGAGGCAACTGTAGCTTAACTTAAAGTACCCAAAGTAGGGTTTGAATTCATGGGCTGGCTCCAAAGCCTCTGCTTTTTCCACTGTGCTCATTGCTTCCTGGCCATAATAGTTTGCCTATCCGTAGCCTTATCTAATCTGATTTACATTCTTACTCTTGCTTCTTATGAATGTCCATTGAGATTTTCATATTCAGGGAGAGATAATTCTAAGATTCTAATACTTAAATTTTCAAAAGTTCTTTAAACCTGAATCTGAAGAAATTTGAGAACAAAATAATTGAAAGTGTTCAGTCAGAGGAATCTATTAAAAAGGAAATCAAAAGTAAGACAAAATAGCCACGCTGAGTGATATTCTCCACTGACCATTTGCCTTCTCAGCAATATTGAATTAATAGGGCTATGCTGTAGGTGCAGATTGTTGGACAGTATTTGCAGCATCTACCCGATTTTCAGGAAACAGTCTATAATTAGAAAGCATTAGCATTCTGTACACCATGGCCAGCACATCAAATCCTAACGTACATTTTCAATAAGGAAAATAAAAGCTAGAAATATAGTTACTAAAAATGGATGGTGGCCTAAAATAATATTCATTTTCCTCCTTGTTAATAGTATCTAAGCTTCGTAGTCACAGTATATTAACTCAGGCATTTTCAGCTTTTCTTCTGGGACTAACAGAGGCTCAACAGATTCTCTGCTTTAATTAGCAAATTTTTATATTTATAAAAAAGAGATATTTTAACTTTTTGATCTTACAATGAACTCTTACTGGGAGGAAACAAAGCCATTTGCAGACTTCTCTAAGCAATGTTTTTTACTCAACAGATATTTTCTAATGTAGGGTTACCAGAAAGCATCACGGTGATTAAATAAAATAATATATTTATAACTGGACTAAAGAAAATTCAACTAGAATAAAATGAAATTGTATATTTCTGTTGGCATTTGGTCAAATTTGTTTCTACTTAAATTTAAGTGATAAACGGAGGTCAAATCTTATAAATGAGGTTTTTATACAAGAACACAATATAGATTAAATTAAAACAATAGCGCTATTTCTATATGACTTTTAAGGTACAAACAAGATAGACTAAGGCAGAGTTTTTTTGGAAGATTCTGAAAACTATTATGATTCTGTTCAGTGTTTTATTTACTTATTTATTTAAATTTTTTTCTATCTTATTTTAATTAAGTTGAACCATGTGCAATTGCCATTTTTATAGGCCAAAACTGACAAATATCAGCAATCTCAAAATAATATTTTTCAAAATAATGCATATACTTTTTTTTTTTAACATAGAACTACAGACTTATTAGTCCTTGGGACTACTCCCACTGCATCCCTGATTCCAGCTTCGCAGAGGCAACCACTTTCAAATAGTTTACTGTTTCTTCTGATTGCTTTTTTAAAAAATTAATTACAGTGTAGTTAAACTACAATATTATATTAGTTTCAGATGTACAACATAGTGACTCTACATATATTCATATTTTCATATATTACTTAGTGCTCATCAAGGCAAGTGTACTCTTTTTTCAGTTTTAAGTTTTTATTTAAATTCCAGTTAGTTAACATATAGTGTAATATTAGTTTCAGGAGTAGAATTTAGTGGTTCGTTACTTATGTATAACACCCAGCGCTCCTCACAAGTGCCCTACGTAATCCCTATCACCCATTAAGCCCATCCCACACCCACTTCCCATCTGTTAATGCTCAGTTTGTCCTAGTCCATAGTTAAGAGTTTATTTCTTGGCTTGGCTTTCTCTCTCTCTCTCTCTCTCTCTCTTTCTCTTTTTTCCTCCTCTGCTCATTTGTTTTATTTTTTATATTATATATATGAGTGAAATCATATGCTATTTGTTTTTCTTTGGCTTATTTCACTTAGCATAATATGCTCTAGGTCCACTCATATTGTTGCCAATGGTAACATATAGAATATATAATATTTTATTGTGTGTGTATATATACATTGTGTATATATATATACATTATACATATATATACATATATACACATACACACATATATATATATTCTTTATCCATTCTTCAGTCAATGGATGGACATGGGCTGCTGCCATAATTTGCTTATTGCAAATAATGCTGCTATAAACATAGATGTGTATTATATCCCTTTGATCAGTGTTTTTGTATTCTTTCAGTAAGTATCCAGTACATACTTGGTTACTAGCTTATAGGTAGTTCTACTTTTAATTTTTTGAGGAGCTTCCATACTGTTTTCTACAGTGGCTATACCAGGTTACATTCCCACCAACAGTGAAAGAGGGCTCCAATTCTCCACATCCTCACCAACACTTGTTTCTTGAGTTTTTTTTTTTTTATTTTACCCATTCTGACAGGGAATAAAAAATGATAAATATAAATATCAGTTAGTCTGGGAACTAACTGCAGTGGGACGTAATGTAGCTTATTCTGTGAATCCCTAATAGAAGTCCTTTTATTGGAAACGGTGACAAGGCTTCCCATTGGAGAATCAGTGACAAAACTGAGTGGCCTTAGATCTAAGCCCAATGCTTTACACCTCATTAATGAGTCTGTGAGTCTGATGACTGACCACTCTGTGCAACTACTAGAGCCTCTCGTCTGAGGGATGTGGTAGCCTCCTACCTTGTCTTGCTGCCTCTGCCCTCATCACCCTAAAGCCCATGCTCCACATAGCTCCCACAGTGATCCCCTTAAAATGTGAGTCACACCATATCACTGTTCTGCTCAATGTCCTCTAATGGCTGCATCTTCCCTAGGAGTAAAGGATCGAATACTCCTTGGTCCTTCCATGATTCTGCCTCCATTCTCCAACACGTGACCTTGTCATGTACTGTTCCTTCTTTCATTCCACTCAAGGTCTGCAGATCTCCTTACTATGCAAGGGTCCTGGTGAATGGATTTCCCAACCTCTACATATACTTTCTAGATATACTGTTTTGCAGATACATGATAAGGTAGCAGCCCTGTCTTACATAATTACAGTGGAGACCACTGGCAGTCCAGTAACTTTCCTCTTCACTTACTTGGTCTATTGGCATGAGGAGCTGAAAATGATTTAGTAGAGTCTTTAATGTGTTGCCTGTGGAAATATCCTCCTTCTGAGAACCAGACTCAATCTCTGCTAGTGGGTCATGGAGAGTGATGACAGGAGCTTCTCTTATTTCCACTCTCTGTTTCCCAGCCCATATGCTCTATATTTCAAAGATGCAGTACCATGTAATGGCTACATTAAAATATAGGCTACATCTTGAAGGACAGGACCCTAACCTTCCAGGATGTTATCTGTGGGCTGGCATTTTAGCTGTACCTTTAGAAGACTATTTCAAAATGTTTGCATTTGGCTGTTTCAGGGTGATGTGGTCATCACATCATAAAATAAGGGATTCCATACTCATGTTCCCACTATCACACATTGTTCCCCACAGAATTGGTCTAAGCTAAAGTTTCTCTTTGATAATAAATCAGATAATTTGTGAATCCTTAGATAGTAGGGCTGGCTAAGACAGTGAAGGTAAGAAGAAAAACTCATACTCAGAAACTTAATTTTAATAATTCTGAATCTCTACCCCTTCCGAGAAGAAAGTGGTTCAAAGTAGTCAACTTTTCACCAAGTGATTCTTTGGTTTCTTTGAGGGATATTGAAGGCTTGTGTTTGTCTTGGTCACTGAAAGGTGGGCTATTCAGCTGCTCAGTAACCAGGTTAGTCTGGTGAAGGGCAGTCCATGCTACTGGGTCTATTCATAGTGTCCAGTTCTGCCACTATGGTTACTCTGTTCATAAGTCCATTGTGCTGGGGCAGCCCAGGTGGCTTAGTGGTTTAGCACTGCCTTCAGCCCCGGGCCTGATCCTGGAGTCCCAGGAGAGAGTCCCACGTCAGACTCCCTGCGTGGAGCCTGCTTCTCCCTCTCTCTCTCTCTCTCTCTCTCTCTCTCTCTCTGTCATTAATGAATAAATAAATAAAAAATCTTAGAAAAATAAGTCCATTGTACAAAAACGGAAGTGGCCCACAGCAAAGGCTGGATGACTTCTATAGGAAAAGTCATTTTGCCTACCTGATTGCTTAGTACCTTCTCTTTAGAGAAGTTTAGGAGGCATCATTGTGAAACACAAAGAACTGCAGATTCTATGTGTATTCCCCTAGGTTCATTTACAAACTTCTTCCTTAGACTTTCTTGTCTCTGATTTTCCAATCTTTTTCCTCACAGGGCTTCTGATGAATGAACCCATCAAGCCATTTGCTGCAGTTCAAGTATATCCACAACTCACACAGCTGAAGACCAAGTATACTTCTTGAAGCTCTGCCCACTGGAATACTGTTTCTTACCATTGTTATTCAGGGCCACTGCTGAGTAGGGTTCTGTGTAGTGCATTTGTGGTCCAATTTTGGTTCTCACAGCCATATTAAGCCAATCTATCTGTGAAACAAACTAGGGTTTTCTTTCCTTCCCTTCCCATCAACTAGTCATAGGGAATCCTCGACAAAGCCATGGGTATGAGTTAAGAGAAAGAGTTAAGTGCAACTGAGGTAAGTTACATGAGAGTGGGCACCTGTTCATGTAACTGATTTTTTTCTTCCCTCTGTGCTTAAATCCAACCCCAAATATGATGTTTTCATTGCATAATGGATTGTTGCTGTGCCCATCAATCTGATGGGTCTGGCTCATATGTGAAGCTCCAATTCCACAGTCACTCTACTGAGGCATAATACATGCTAAGGTCACTTTTTAAACATTGGATAGTTCTTCTATATAGGCATTATGGCTTTGACCCAGAAATCTTGGGGAGTACATTGTGACTTTGCTATCAGGGCTTGCTGGCAGATCCGCAATGGCATCCTTACCCACCATGGATACTCCCTCTAATAATGTGGAATCTTCTGTGTCATGTGGCCAAGGAGAAGAGTTGTATATAGTGCAGCTTGTATCTGCTGCAGAAATTTCTTTTTCTCTGGGCCCCATATAGATTATCTAGATTCTGAATCACTTGATAAATGGTTCAGGGGAACATTCCCAAGTGTTTTATGAGCTATATCCAAAATCACGTTTGCACAGCAACTACATTTGTGGCCACTATTTAGTTATGTTTGCAGCTGTTAGCTATTTGCCATGATCCATCTGTTTTTTCAAAGCACCACACTGTTGAATTCAATGGGGGATATGATAGGGACCACTACTTCTGCATTATTTAAAATCTTTGAAGGAGGCAATGATCTCTGACACTTCACTGAAGGTCTGTTTTGCTTCTCATTTATGATGTCAGCTGGGGCTTGGGCTGTTTCAGAGTCTTTTACCTGGCTGCTTTTCTACCTGCTGCTATGGTTCTTAATTTACAGATTAGGGAACCGATGTGAGGGTTCTGAAAACTGTTAATTATATCCATTCTGATTGTGCACTCAGATGCCAGGGAAATGAACCCCTGAGCAGGTTCATGGACTCCATGTTTCACCTTACCTCCCTAGACCCAGCTCTGATAAGGAGTCCTGAGGATCTCTTGAATCCTCTTGTTACCAGTATTAGCTCATACCCTTTATTTAACAATCCTTGAAATATATGGGTACAATTCCTCTGGTAAATGTCTGTATGTCTTTTGTGTGTGTGTGTGAGTGTGTGTGTGTGTGTGTGTGTGTGTGTGTGTTGGGGGGTGGTAAGAATTGGAGAATAGATACTGTACATACTTATTCCAGCAGGGCAAAATAATTCCTGAAGGAGACCCTGCCTCCCCTTTAGTCAATGTTCATTGGGTCTGATTCATGTCTGGTAGCTAGTACAATTCTATTCTGTTGGCTGACACAGACTTTGCTCACCTGCTCTTGATATATCTTGGCTTTGAAAGTTAAGCAACACCCTTGTTAGAGGCCCTTTGCCTCTCAAAACACTATGGTCTACTTGTCATAACTGTAGGTATGTGTAGGTATCTCCTACACATAAGGGCAGTTATATCCACTTTGCCTTCAATGATTAAATAATATTACTTGGCCTCCCTTATCCCAGAGTCCTATCACCATCATTGGTACCTTAAGTATCAATTACTTAGCTGTCCTACAAGGGATAGTCTCCACTGGATTTCTTAATTATATCGGTGCCGCCTCCTCCCCCAACTAACCTATTTCTTATCATTTGAGTAAAGGGATACTCTCTTCAGCTGTTCTGTAGAAAGCAGTCATCTCTGTATCTTCTAGGATAAGTCCACTCTAGCATACACTCCTCTTTAAGCCTTTTGGTCTCTTCCTTAATACTCTGCCAGAGAGGTTCTGATAACCTTACCTCAATTACCATCATTTGTTCTTTCTTGGAAGAATCAAACCACTAGGCTATTAGAACTGGCTATAAATGACCATGTCTGGTCATTAATGTTGAGTCATGATAAAGTGCCCCACATCAGTGAACTCTCCACTAATCAATCTTCTAATCTGCACCCATTGGGCCATCATTCACTATATCTGTTCTCAGGCATATTCTCCTATTTTTTTTCCAGTATGTTTTGGGCGGATCCCAAAGCTACTTTGGTGATAATCCTTTCCCACCCAAATCAGGGACTACTCCTCACCCCCCAGCCCTGGTAATGCTGAGCCTTAATTCTAGTTATTGGTCCAGAAGTACCCCAGGGGAGGGGGTAGATTTTCAAGGGGCCAAGCATCATCATGTGAGGCAACTCCATCAGGTGAGGCATTTGCATGTCCTGTAATGAAGGGAGACTGGTGTTCCCTAGTAAAGAAATGAGAATCCTTTTCTGCCAGTTCAGTGACTTCAGAAGTCTGCAGGTTCATGCTTCTCAAATATATTCATACAATGTTCTAATTTCAGCAACTCTACCAGGTACTGTAATTCTGACTTTTGCATGAGAAACTTGTAGGGGATGGAGTTGCAATCTATTGCATTTAGTAACAGTCCACATACTTTAAACTTCTGATAATCACCATAGACTCCCTATCTTTTGAGGTTAGGGGTATTGGATAAGTCAGTGCATTTTCTTATATCTGTACCCATTCCAATTCACCTGACATGAGAGCCTTGTGATTATGGTGCAACAGCAATATCAGGAATTACATCCATGTCATGACCGGCAATGGTATTCTTAATTGCCATCTGGTTGATAAATGACGGAATTTCAGAATACCGTGATTGAGACACTGTTTTCTAAGACAAATTCTTGTACCAGCCATCTGAGTTTTAGTTCCTCAGGAGCAGATCCTGAGCAAGGAACTGAGTGGAAGTAGTTGATTTTGCAGGTGATTTCAGAAAACACAAATGGAGGGGAGGGGAGGTGAATCAGAGAGGGAAGCAATGAAGGGTGAGTTAACAAGTGTGTTGCCACCATGAATGGCCAGACCTTAATTCCACTGGGGAACATTGGGACAGTGTGTAGAGCAAACCTCAGATTGCAAAAAAGGCACAAGCAGACTGGGGTATTTACCCACCAGTTTCCTATATAGCATCAGCTGACAGACTTTTTTTGGGTGGATGTTACCTCTTTGACACCTTGGAGTTGCCCTACATACAGGCCCAGGGGCAGGGGCAAGGGAAGCTCACAGGGAGAGAATTGCAGGTCTCTGATGATTACTATTATTGAGGCACTTTTGTGTCTTTTCTTCTTCTTTTTTTTTAAAGAATTCATGAGAGACACACAGAGAGAGGCAGAGTCACAGGGAGAGGGAGAAGGAGGCTCCATGCAAGGAGCCCAATGTGGGACTCTATCCCGGATCCTGGGATCATGCCCTGAGCCAAAGGCAGATGCCCAACCACTGAGCAACCCAGGTGTCCCTGTGTCTTGGCTTCTATGATCACATACTCTACTGGATTGAAATACTAGACTGCCAAGTTCATTCTTCTAAATTAGGCTTCTCTACATGTTCTTTATACCATTTGCCTATTAGATATTACACAGAGGGTTTACATGCATCTGAAATTCAGCATATCCAAAACTCAACTCCCACCTTCCCACCTTCTAAAGTGGTTCCTCTTTCTGGATTCCTTGAATATATGATTGGCACCTTCCTACTGGAAGGTGGCCTTAATAAAAAAAAAATTAGGGTTACTCTAGCCTTGCCTCTTTCACGTTCTCTCTCTCTCTCTCTCTCTCTCTCTCCACATTTATCACTCAGAAATGCCATCACGTCTTCTATCTTTTAAATTTGTCTTTTTCCCCCTCCATCCACAGTGCCCTAATGCAGACCATCATTATTCTTACCTGAATTACTGTTACAAAAGCCTAATTGATCTCTCTGCTTTTCACTCAATCCATTCTCCACAGTGCAGTCCCTGTAATATTTCCAAGGGTAAGTTTGATGAATTGTTCCTATACTTAAAACTTGAAATAATTCCTCATTGATGTTAAAATGAAGACCAATCCCATTAAGGTAGTGATCCAGGTCCTTTGGATCTGGCCCCTGCTTCTCTCTATCCTCAATTTTTGTCACTTCCACTCTTAAAGACTACACTCTGGCATGGTACACTTTTTTCAGATCCTTCCTCTTCTGGATCTTCACACATGGTTTCTCTGCCTGTTATGCTCCCTTTCCCCTTTCCACTCTTCCTTAACCTTGTAACTGCCAATAATTCTTTAGGTCCCAACCTAGATAGACACTTCCTCCTGGAGGCCTTTATTCCTTGATTGCCTTAAGTTGATTGGCCAGTTATGTGCTCCTACTAGTAATCGTCACCTCCTTGTCAGAATTTATCATATTTCATTGCAATTATCCTTAACTGATTTCCTCTTAAACTATACTGTATGATCTGTGGGGCAGCAATTTTTCTTTCTTATGCATTTTTAAATTCTTAGCATCTAGCCATAGTTTCTGGAACATATTAGGTACTTAATAAATGTCTGCTTATAGACAGATTATTTATCACCTTTAGCTCTTTAAAACATATTGTAGGGACGCCTGGGTGGCTCAGCGGTTTGGCGCCTGCCTTCGGCCCAGGGCATGATCCTGGAGACCCGGGATCGAGTCCCACGTCAGGCTCCCTGCATGGAGCCTGCTTCTCCCTCTGCCTGTGTCTCTGCCTCTCTCTCTGTGTGTGTGTGTCTCTCATGAATAAATAAATAAAATCTTTTAAAAAAATAAAACATATTGTATTTCATAGATATTTTACTTGATCAACTCTGTTTCTTCAGTGCCTCGTATGGTGCTCAATAGGTAGAAGTCATTTGATAACTGTTACTTAAGAAATAAAGGTCTTATGGTATTGATTAGTAATGATAACAAGTACATTACCAATATCAGATGAAAATACCTAATGAGAATCACTAGTACAATCATGTTTATGCTCAGGATGTAGAAGTCATTTTTAATTTACTAATATTATCCCTCTTCATGATTACATATGCAATAGTACCAAGCAAATGTTTATTCTAAATGAATTGAGAATGAAGGAATACTTGTTAAATAGTATCTGTGAATATTCCCCTCATTATTTGGGGGTAATAAATAATTCACATACTCAAACTTGAAAAAAATTGACAAATACCCATAAAAGTAATGAAAATCATTACTATTCCAAGATTCAGTGGTGTATTTTAAGATAAGACTTGAAGAGGCATCCTCAGGGAATTATCTTAGCAGGGAAGCCAAAGAATTTCCCCTATAAACTTTTCGCTCCACAGAACTAAATGTTAAATAGCTTCATGGTTGGAAAATGCATTCTCCCTTCCACTAGCTAAATATTTCTCTGTGGCTCAGATTATCATTTCCTAAATCTGTTGTGACACGCTCCTTCGGGGTGCAGCTCTAAGACATTTCTGCTGCTTTCCTTCATCTTTGTGAGGAATGTCTAATAACTTCCCACCAAATCCTTTATGTCTTTGTTTTCCATCCTGGAAAACATATGGTCTATTTTATCCAAATAGAGTTCTTGTCAGGAGACTGAGAGACCAGGATATCCTGTTTTAAATAGTGTTATCTGGAGGCAAATGCCACCTTTTGAAAGTATCTATTATTCTGTGTCGTGTCATGGAGATATTCATAAAGTTTGATAGGATATGGTAATACAAGTTTGCTCTTCTTCACCATTCTGTGGTCACCTCAGTCTTTCTCTCTCCAAAAGAAAGAAAAACAAATTGACCCTTTGGAAGAAGTTCTAAAATAGTACTGAACAAAAAAAAAAAATATTTCAACATGATTGATAAAGTCTTAAGACTTGGAGATTGGTGATTGGAATGGTTGAGAGGAGTCAGCGCTCCTGAGCTAGAATTTAATAAAGTGGGCACATATTGGAAAGATATATTTTTGACATTTTGCATAAGACAAAAATTCAGCAAGCTTGACTGAGCAAGACTGTCTGCTGTTAGATACAGTATAGTTTATTCATTAATACTAGCTTGAATTCTGGACACGGTCCAAGCTTGATGGGGATCTATATGAAAACCTGATTTACATTTGTCGAGTTTTTCATGCATTTCTGAAAAGCTGCTGGATCTGGTATCAATGGAAGTCCTGTATATTAAAAGAAAACACAACCAACTATCTTCCATTGAGTTGGCCCATCCTGATTATCTTGATATTATTGTCCAATTGTATCAGATTCTCTGTGAAAAGCAGAACAGTATCCTTTTGTATATTGAAATTATTAAATTAATTTTCTTCAAGCAATCTAATGAAAGTATAGGATTTCTGTGGGTTCCACATGGGGCATTTTAAAATGAGATCACCTTATCTGAAAGCTGCTTGGAGTAACATACTATGTAGAGAAAATGATTTTATATGAAAATGTAAATGTCAATATGCTGGCAAAAAAATAAATAAAAGGTTTCACATTGTGACATTTTAAAGAAAATTTTAGTTTAGTTTTAAATTCGTATTTGATTTTAAATTCCCATAACTTGCAGCTTTTTAAATTGCCATGACTGCATTGTTATTTCTTACATTCAGAATTCTACTGCCCTCCAAAAGCACCTGGGCATATATCCAACAGTTTGTGGATTACCTTGAATTCAGTAAGTTAATATTTTTAGAGAGCTTCAGAGAGTCTAATTCACTTCCTGATGTAATATAATATCAATTGCTAATGAGAGATAATTACTGTTTTAAACTGTGCTGTGATGTTAGCTTTTTCTTTTCTGTTGCTGTTGTTCTTTTTTTTAAAGATACCTTTGAAGATACCAATACCTTTTCTTCTTTTTCACAGTGAAACTGGTATGTGTCCATTGATACACATTAAGCTTTAAATTCTACTAATTCACATAGTTGTGAGCAATGTAGTCATAAGTCAAATTTCCATATGACCCTTCCACCTCAAATAAAACATAAATGTCATTGTGTTTTTATGCTAATGTAAATTGAGATGTGATAAACTCTTCCTTTTTTTTCCATTTTCTTTTTCTAATTTTAACAGCAACACCTGCTCACTTATTCACATATTCACATATCTCTGGCATCACATTTAAAGTGCATATGTTACAGATTGAAATTCAGTATAGAATAGGGGAGGAGAAATAGGTGATAGAGATTGAAAAGGTATCTTATTTATTAAGAAAGTTATATCAGCACCTCAGTTCTCTTTCTTTAATGTAAAACCATCGCTAATGAGCATAATTTTTTTCTTCTAAGGTTACATCGACTAATTCTTAACAATGCTCAGATAATTCAGTATATGTTATTGGTTAATAACACGAGTAGAAACATTTTTGATCATTTAAAGATACTCATGCTAAAGGTTTCTATTTTCAATAATTCTAGTTTCTATAATTAGCTTGTCATAGGGAAACTTTTTGTTAGCACATTGATTATATAGGATTATAATAGATTTAAGTTTTGGATGTCTTCTAAAATCATCTATTAATCCTAAGAGATTCACATCGGCATTTATCAGCTGTATTTAATAAATTTGTTGCAACTGGAAGATACTAAATTCAAAATTTTCCTCTATTTCCAAATTTACTCTATAGGAAAGATTGAGGAAAATATCTCACATCAACAATGTAGGTTAAAACTATCATGTTATTTACTTTCAAGGGAGATAGAAGAATGGATGAATGTTTCAGAACTCTTTACTATAAAGTATCTGAGAATCATGCTTGGTTCAGAATATTTATTTGAATTGAAACAGGACAAAGATGAGATATTTATTTACTTCTATAGCATACGTCTATGCCAATGAAAAACTATAGTGTAATCTACAAAAAGAAATTCTGAGGGAAAAAGTAATTTTTGTATTGTCTTATTTTTTGACTGTAAAGAGATGATTCATTCCTTTAAAATTCCTATCAGAAAGATGTTCAAAGTCTCAAACAGCTATCCTTGTTGATCAGTTGAAATTCATCCCATAATTGCAATAAAAATCAATGACACATTTATTTCGTGTGCAGCTTACATGGTCGGCACATACCCTGAACTTCTTTCCTCACATAATATTTTGGAGTATTACAGCACAGTCTAGGAATGCTATTCATTTCAATAGGAGCATCCTAACAAGCTTGACCTCAAAATGATCCTGAAGTTTACAAGCTAAATTAAGTAGAAAGTCCAATCTTGGGAATAGTTCAAAAATTATCTGGAGGATATAGAGAAAGGAAGATTGTCGTTTCTTAGACAATACGAGGCACACATAAAGTTAGGTTTCCGTTGTGGTCACAATTATTGCTATTTGACTTTGGAATGACAATATATGACTGAATTTCAGTGTAGGAGATACTTGAGAGTATATCTCAGTAGAGTTGGAATTCAATTTCATTTTACTTCATTCTGTGTTGTTTAGGCTAACAATAAAAGAGTAACTGAGAGTTGCTTTTTTTCCTCCTGACATCAAATATATGATGTTTCTCAGTAGCACTTCTATAACTCTCTGACACCAACACAGTGTCAAAAAGTCAATTCAATTCTGACACTAGTTACCTGGAATTAGAGCCCATAGCCTAAGGGCTCAGCCCCTCAAGACTGCCTCCACTTCAGATGTCAGCCACAAGTCCTGGGCCACCTGTACTTCTGACCAGACTGGCTATAAGTCAGAGGTTCCCATGACCCTTCTCAGGTTCAATAACTTGCCAAAACAGCTCACAGAACTCAGGAAGACACTCTGCTTACATTTACCAGTTTATTAAAAAGAATACGAATAAACCAGAGGATGAGGTACAAAGAGTGATGTCTGGAAGGCTCTAGAGCATAGGACCTTGTGGATCCAGGGTGTACCACCAGCCCCACATATGGAAGCATTCAGCAACCCAAAAGCCTTCTGATCCCTGTCACACAGGGTTTTTTATGGAGATTTCATTAGGTAAGCATGGTTGATTAAGTCATTGGCCATTGATGATAAACTAAATCTCCAATCCCTCTCCTGTTTCCCGAGGCTGGGGAATGGATTTGCAAGTTCCAAACTTCAATCAAGGATTAGTGTTTCTGGTAACTAGTGCCCATCCTGAGGCTGTCTAGAGGCCTGCCAAGGGCAGACTCATTAGAACATGTGACAATTCTGTTACTCTTATTGCTCAGGAAATTCCAAGGGTTTTAGTATTTGGGAACAAAGGAGCTGGGAACTGAGACCACATATCTTTCTATGATATCACAATACCTATTATAAACCAAATGGGTCAATCATGGGTAAAAGAGAATTAGTTGAAAATACTTTTAGCTTTCTATATGATTATGACTTTAAGTCACTAATATTGAATAAGTGATCTTGTTTATGGCAGACACTGGATATTTTTAAATGCCAAAGCCTCTGGCCTCAGGCAGTTTCCACTCTCTCAAAATGAGACTAAATTGACAGATGTTTCCTCTGTGTCATTTTGTCACTTTGACTCCTATGACATTAGCCATTACCCTTTGCTTCCTATAAGGCTTTATGGATCTAGTCCCAAGTCTCTGCAAATCTCACAGGCCTCTTCTGTGTCCCCTGAAATTATCCTTCCAGAATTATCAGTTTTTCCTCATATCTCAACTGTTTCTTTGTGTGCTTCCTTCTCCTTATGCCTCACCAAAAACCTGCCTCGACCCCGAGGACTTAGCTTCTGCAGGTGACATCTCAAGTGGTAGCACTTTATTCTCTCACTTCCTTTTGGTCATGAGGGGTGGGGTTTCCTTTCCTATTGCTCCTCTTTGTCATTTCCAAACCATTAACCTTCCACTGTCACTAACATCTATATTACTCCTCTCCTAGCTCTTACCTTTCATACTCAGGTCAACTTATCCTCATTCATCACACATATGAACAAACAGTTGCATTCTTCTCTGAATAAAGTTCAGACAGTATCCTGTGAGGTTTCAACATACTGCTGGGACTGGTCACCAGACCAGTAAAATTTTCAGTCCACTGATGCTGCTGTCTCTCATTCAAATCATTGCAATCTCTCCTTCTTCCCTTTCTTTTCCCACCATGGTCCCTGGTTCTGATAACACTCATACTTTACATGTCCTGTTCTTCTGGTTTCATTTGTTTATTTACACTTGAGGATTTACTAAAGTTACACAACAGTTACATCTTCTATTTAGATCACATCATCCATGAATAAAGTTGCAGGAGAGATGTGTTTCTTTTGCTAAGTGCATTTGTCTGATATTAATATTGTGGCCCTTGCTTTTTTTGTGCTTACATTTGCCTACAGTATTTTACACCCTCCGAAAGTGCTCTTAGACTCACTGTAATCACTGTAGGATTTTACTGATTAATATAGACTGTTTGGAGAATGTAATAAAGATAAACTTTTTAAAAAATATTTTATTTATTTATTCATGAGAGAGAGAGAGAGAGAGAGAGAGAGGCAGAGACACAGGCAGAGGGAGAAGCAGGCTTCATGCAGGGAGCCTGATGTGGGATTCAGTCTCAGGACTCCAGGATCATGCCGTGGGCCTAAGGCAGGCACTAAACTGCTGAGCCACCCAGGGATCCCAAGAAAGAGAAATTTTTAAAAGGCTTAATACTTGGCCTTGTCCATCAAAGTGTTTAGCGATTTTAATATGAGAACAAAATAGCTTACTCTTTTCATACTTACCTTAAAAGATGAAGTTATATAGTGATAGTCTTCTATATTGCTTTCTCAGAAGCAATTTCCACTAAGGAACACAGGGTCTAGGGCTGAATTTCTTTTGTCTTTCATGCCTGAGTATAACTCAGTTGGATGATTAAAAAGAAGCCCTGGTTAAAATAAATTATCATTGGAAGGGAGAGACCTAGAGATTAGGTCTAGTCCTCACGGAAAAAATAAGAGTAGCAGAAAGAATCTAGTTCTAGGGGGAAAAGATGGTCAAGCATCAGGGGAAGGACTTGATTTGGGCCCTGCAGCCCTCCTTTTATCCCTTCTCCACACTGTTCTCCCAAATCCTCTTTCCATGGGCTTCTTTGGGAAGGAATTCTAATTGTAGAAGGGACCCAAACTGGCCTCACAAAAAAATGGAAAGAGACAATAAGTATAATATGCTCAGTCTCATTGGTAATGCAAATACTTGGAATAAAAACAGTAAGATGCACTGGAAATGTTTTAAACAATGAAGAATGTTTTTGAAGGAATATACTTTTGCTTGCAGGTGAAACTTCATGTAATATATAACTCTCTAGAGGCATTCTAAGGCAGAAATCATCTAGATTTTGGATTTATAAAAAAAAATCAAAATAGTATTACAGCAACAAAAGTGCTCTTCTTTTGATATTAATGACACATCAGTATTCTGACATAATGAAATACCAGAAACCAGCATCACCTTACCTGCTGCATGCCATAGGGGAGAGTTTGTCCCAAACCATAGATTTAAACAGTGTGGTCTCTTTAACAGTGTCTCTAGATATTGTGACCATGTCAGAATTTTGAGCAAACTAACAACTGCACCTTTTTATCATCCCACTCTGATTTTACCTTGTACCTCCCTCTCGAATGATAACCAATAGTGCTTCAAAATTATTACAATAAAGCTTGAGTGATAGTCTTTTCCAGTGGATATATCTTTAAATGTTTAATTATAACAAAAGCGTAGTATTTAATCAGTATCTTTATAATATGCAGTACATGTTTATACCAACAAGAGTGATAAAAATAAACATGTGGAACACAGAATGGAGAATCATGTGGCAAAATTCAAATTTGGTCTAAACAAGGAAGGAAAATGTCTTTAGTACTCAAATACACACACACACACACACACACACAGTACACACATTCTAGAAGCTTTCTGATCAAGGAGGGCAGAAGCTGCAAAAACTGCCAAACCTGGAAGGACCAGATACTGGAACAATAGCCCAAACCTGGAAAGGGAAGATTTCCCCTAGAAGGATTGAGGGTAACTCTTCCTCAGACAAGCAGAACTGGGGGAAGGAGACCTCCAAGTCAGAATTGATTGGTTACTATTAAAATGTTCTACAACACAAAGGAAGTAAACTGACTCCTTTTCTATTTCTATTCTAAGCCCATAATGCTGATCTAAAAAAAGTACAAAAAAGAAAACTAAAGACCAATCTTACTTAGAAATATTGATGCAATTCCTAAATAAAATATTAGCAAATAGAATCCAGCAGTACATTAAAAGAATAATTCACCATAGCCAATTGGGATTAAGTCCAGAAATCCAAACTGATTCAATATTTAAAAATGCATTACTAATATTCAGCATATTAATAAGTCAAAGGAGAAAAAAACAAATGATGGTTTCAACATATGCTGATATGACATTTGAAAAATTTCTTTACCCATTCCTGATTCAAGAAGAAAAACTCTTAGAGAAATAGGAATAAATAGAAGTTTCCTTCACATGAAAAAATATGTATGCCAACTACAAGTGTCATGATAAAGAACGAAGCAGCTGATATATTACAATTAAAGTCAGAAATATAACAGTGATACCCACTATAATTGGTAGTGTTTAAGATTAATGAAGAAACATGTAAAACATTGCTACAAAGGGGAACACATTATTTCATCCATTCTATTCCACAAATGTTGATTGAAAGCCTATTAGGTGTCAGCCATATAATATGGCTCTTAGGATATACTGCCATGGAAAGATGGATGGGCTGCATTCTTGGAGTTTAGATTCAAGGAAGGTAGATTATTTGCAAATTATATTATGACTGCATGCCAGGAGGGGAAAAACCCCCGTATGGACTCTATTTTAGAAGTTTAGTTGAGAACTAGTTAAAAATTACTTTACAAATGTCAATAAGCAGGTATCAAAGATGTTTGAATAAATATATTCCAGGTAAAGAAATAATAACAAAAAACCTCTAGAAATATTAGAAAAATATACAGCACTTCTTTTAAAAAATGATAAACTATAAGAGTGAGAAATGTCTTTTAAAGGGGAGACTATCTTTATTCTTGCATAGGAAGATTTAAGGATATAAATTCTTCTTAATCTATAAAGCAAATGAAATCCCAGTGTGAATCATAACATAGCTTCCTTTAAACTTCATAAATTTCATCTAGATGTATAAATATCTGAGACTTAGATGAGAAATTTGGAAAGAATAGTCAGGAGGAAATATTCATATCAGATTTTAAAGTTTTTATAAAGCTACAATAATTAAAATAATGTGGTACCCATAAAAGAATAGATAATCCAGTGGTGCAGACTAATGAATAAATAGGCTAAAACCTTTATTAGAATACACTATGTGAGAAAGATGCCATTGCAAATCCCTGAGATATGATTATTCAGTCACTGATGTTTGAACAGTAACATAGCTATTAAAAATAGAATTGGATCCCTACCTCAAAGCTTAACACCCAAGTGAATTCCAGATGAGTTAAAGGTTTAAATGTCTTTTTAAAAATGCAATCATAGAAATATTGGGATGAGATGCAAACGAATATTATGATAATCTTGGAAGAATTTCCTGAGCCTGACACAAAATCTGGAAGTCACAATGAAAGGAACTGATTCACACTTAATACATCCTAATTTAAATCTTGTAAATGAACAGAAAGACTCCCAAAATATTAACAAAATCTATTCACAGGATGTAGTACATAAAATTTAAGCTAACATCCTTCAAGTAGAAAGAGCTCACTCTTACATATCAGTATGATATAGAAATAAAAAAACATTTTTCTAAAGAGGCAAAGAATATGTACAGGCAACTTACAGAACAGGAAATATAAAGACACAGTATCAAATAAAATGTGTTCAACTTCATGGAACAAAGACAAATTAAAATAACCGGGAGATGTAACTTTTTACCTCTTTGACTGGCAAAAGACAAAATGACTGGTACTATCCAGTGTGGGTGAGAATGAAGGCATTAGGTACTCTTATACAGCACTGCTGGGTTCAGTGCAACTTTCTGGAGCAATTTGTCAACATATGTCAATATTTTTTAAAAAGGTTTTATTTATTTATTCATGAGACACAGAGAGAGAGGGAGAGACACAGGCAGAAGGAGAAGCCCGATGTGGGACTCGATCCCAGGACCCCGGGATCATGCCCTGAGCTAAGGCAGACGCTCAACCGCTGAGCCACCAAGGCTCCCCAACATATGTCAACATTTTAATCACTAGTACCCTTTTAACTATGGATTCCAATTTTAGGAATAAGAATTGTAGGAGAAAACAGCATATAACACATGCTTGCGTACATGGGCATAGTATTTATGTTCTTTTAAAAGCGTAAGTGTGGGAAAACCTAAATTTTCGTCTTTAGGGATTGGTTAGATAAGTTTTACTACAATTCAGGTACTAGAATATTATGCAGTGATTAAAAATAATGAAGTAGGTCTATATATTCTGTTTTATAAAAGGTCCATGGTGAATTACTAAGTAGGGTAATAGGATGTTCTCTGTTGTATAATCTAACTACTGTAATTCAACTAGGTATGGGATGTATATTTCTAAACTCACAAACATTTGCATAAGGCTATACATCAGATTGTTAAAAGTTCTTTTCTCTAGAGAATTAAATTCAGAAAACGAGAGCAGAGGGAAAGGAGAATATCATATGTTCTGTATATTATTCTGTATTGTCTCAAATGTTGTTTTACATAAGAAGCAGGCATTACTTTTATAATAAAAAGTAGCTAAAAAGCTTTAAAAGTTCTTTGCTGAAAATCAGTCCGAAAATAGAACTCTATGTTTTCCATGTTTTCTGATTCTCTTTGAGAAAAAGTTCTTTCATTTATACTGGCATACTGGATTTCTAGCAAAAGTTAACTTTATGAACAAGTTAATAATCTACGTTTTGAATTATTTATATGCACTTTGAAGCTTTAAGGCAGAGAGGGCAAGCTCCATATTTTCCTCCCCTTCAGATCATAATCCTCCGTCTGACACCATAGTCTTCTCCATATTGATGAGGTGCAGAGAGCGGAAAGAATGTTAGATTTCAGATGGAAGGTATGCTATGCCTTCTTATCTGTTACCTCCACAAGATAACCATGAAGGGCAAAGAAGTGAATTCAGCTGACAAATGTTTAGCCATTCTAGGGTTTAGTAGTGATGCAGCATAGAAAAATAAATTTATAGGTATTTGTAGGATGGATTCTTGACTGAGGCTTTTTTTTTTCCTGCTTTGGCATAGGTTGAAAGATATGCTTCACCTCCAACCCACCTCCACCCACCAGCCTTAGAGGCTGGTTTGGTCCTTGGGGAAGTCTGGGATTTGATTCTAAGTTCTGAAGAGGGTCCTGATTCCTATGCAGTCTAGAAGTCCATTTCAATTATAATGTCACATGAGAGGAATTTGTTTGTTGCAAGAAAATACAGGATTTATCTTGGCCAGTTCTTGCAGAGTCAGATCCAAAGAGAACTCCTACAGATCCAGTCCTCTGAAGTAATTTTTGTTTCCCTGAAGTTCTGACAAGAGACCTGGAATTGAGTGTCACATCAGATCAGAAATGCAGCTGTGACAGGCCCAGAATTCCATAGGTTCCTTAGAAGGAATGTACCTATACTTCAATCTGTTGTGCTACTAATATTTGCCTGAGGAGCAGTAGGTATATGATTTTCTTTTTCCTAAATTGTGGCTCTAATGTATCAAGTTATGTTTTGTCTGGGTGCTGAGCGGCTCTCAAAATAAAGCAGTTTTTAATATTTTCTAAACATTCTCATTGTTCATTCATCACTATTCTGTCAAATATTTGGCACATTACTTGACCAAAAATCTGGCAGGTGTGAATGGCATTGGTTTGAGTTATTTCCCCTATAATCCCTTGCCAGAGCTCTGATACCATAAGAACCATTACACCATGTCTCATCTGTTCCCTGTATTTCTAAAACTCGTTCTTTAGGAAAATGATCGAGTCCTTCCAAGGCTGGAAAAAGAAGTCAGTGCTGCCCTTCAAACATGATCAGGAAACAATAAAGACACTGGTAGAAAACAAGAAGAACCACAGAGACTTTACCTGGCATGGCTAAGCATTTCACCCTGCATATTCTGTCGTTCAGTTGGAGGCTAACCTGCTGGTGAGACCGCATGCCTCCAGGATGAAGGAGAAAAGGCACATAGGGAGGAAAGAACGGATTCTATTTCAGCAATACATTTTGTTACTGTAGTCACGTAGCAGATGCAGTCCACCTCACCAACGCTTTCCTAGATCCCGATAAGCATTTAAATATTGAAAAGACACCTAAGATCTTCATCTCTGTTAGTCTGAGAGCCTTAAGCCACAGGAAAGTCGTGAAAAACAACACTCTTTTGATCAGATTTCCTTTTTATTTTTTTTTCCCTCTCCTTACCTGAAAACCTCTTACAGTTGATTTAGTGCAGAGATCATTTGACGGATTTATCTTGAAGAAAGAATAACATAGCAAAAGCTTATATATTTTCTTTCTGACTTCTAAAGATCTTGGAAAGCCCTCAAACTTTTATGCTGGGACAAAAGCTGCCAGGAAATGAGAAGAGTCCTCTTATAAAAGTAGCATACTCATATTTAAGGAGTGGGAAGAAGCATGACTCCATCCTCAGGTTAAGGAGATATATGAGTCCATTCAGGCTTCCATAACAAAATACCACTGGTTAGGTGCCTTAAACAACAGATATGTACATCTTCACAGTTCTGGAGCCCAGAAGTCTAAGATCAAGGTGTTGGCAGGTTTGGTTTCTCTTGATGTCTCTCTTTTTGGCTTGAAGATGGTGGCCTTCTCCCTGTGTCCTCTGCACATGCACAGCCCTGCTATCTCCCCCTCTTTCTATAAGGACATCAGTCATATTGGATTAGAGTTCTACTCTATGGACCTCATTTTAACTTATTCACCTCTTTAAAGAGCTTATCTCCAAATATGGTTACATTGAGGTACTGAGGGCCGTCACTTTGACATTCGAAGACTGGGAGCACAATTAAGCCCGTACTAGGCGGTATGAGAGCATGCTCCAATAAAAGGCTGTAAAAACAGAAGGAATATGCAATGATGTATAGAAAGATTCACAGGCCCCAAGGGGAAACCACAATGAGTGACCTGTAGAAGGAAATTCCCTGGTTTCTCCAATGATAATACTGACTCTTCCACTAGCTATGATCCTTGAGAATCCCTTAACTTTCCAGAGTCAGACTTGATCCTTCATCTGAAAAGGATGTTTATTTTAAAACATGACCACTCACAAGAACCACCATGTGAGGTTCAAATAAAATCTATAGGACCATTTTTTTTCTTAATTCAATCTATCAGTGTAAAATATTTTTTGTAACCAGGGATTCTCTAGGAAATTCCTTGGTGGAGGTGAGTGTTAAAGACCACCTTGAAGAGAGGAGAAAGTTGTAGAAGGAAGAACCACATTTTCCATGGGAGGATGGTTCATATTCATAAGTATATTTTTGAAGATTTTACATATTTACTTATTTGAGAGCTAGAGAGACAATAAGTGGTGGGAGGGGCAGAGGGAGAAGGAGAAAGAAAAGGAGAGAATCTCAAGCAGACTCCATGCTGAGGCTCTGCGGGGCTTGACCTCACAACCCTGAGATCAGAGCCTGAGCTGAAACCAAGAGTCAGAGGCTTAACCAACTGAGCCACCCAGGCTCCCCTATTCATAAGTATTTTGTAAGTGAAAGATGATTTAGAAGATCCAATTTTGACCAGGTATAATGGAGCAAATAGCATAAGTTATATTTTTCATCTCTGCCTCAGACCTTATAGTCTTAATTTTTTTGTTCTTTGTTTGCTTTTTCTAATTTGGGGAACTGGACATATAATTGGCTACATGGCCTTAGTCACTTCCATATATTTTACAGTGCCTTAGTATCCACATGCATAGAAGGGAGAGGACAATATCTGCGCAGCCAATTCCCAGACTCAATTCACTAACAGATAAGAAACTTCTTTGAAATGGTTAAAAAGAAGCTATTAAGTTAGAAGTTGATGATATTTTGTATAACAAATCAGTTTTTATCCAGCACCTAGCATGTGATAGGAGCTGAATTAATGATCATTGCCTGACAATGAAACACTAAACTGTTCAGGAGAGTGTAATTCCAAGATGATACTTTTGGAATTCAGTTCTCAATATTGCTGTAGGAAGGAGAAAGGACAGAAGCAGGGTGGCTGACTGAGTTGCATACCAGGTATGACTTGATGAGGGTCTGTCCACAGACCTGTAATCAGTGACATCAGCAGATAAGTACAGAATGGGAGAAGGTGAAACACACACACAGTCTATAAAGCAAGTTTCTTCCTTGTAGAATTAAAAAGTGTGGTTTTACAGGCTTTCCTCAAGTGCTTATGCAATGCACAAAACATTGCTTAGTCTGCAAGATTATTCTATAGAATAATAATCATCTTTACTCTTGGAACTTGTATAGATGTCTGCTCAAGTTTTCTTTTTTTCTCAATTTCACTCTCCATTACTCCTAGTTATACCCTATGTAACTACACAATGGAGATCAAAGTGCTGTTTATTTTCCTTAGCACTCAGCTTTTCCCATCTTTTTTCTTTTTTTTCCCCATCTTTCTGTTACCACCAACAAAAGTGTCCCTCCTTGTATATAGTTAGATATTTTCCCGTACATTTTCTTATTTTTGCCCCCACATCTTTATGATCTCTTTCTTGTGCTGAAAGTTGACAGAGTAGCTTTCTGGATGTCATAAAATGGGTATGGTAGATTATTTGAAAAACTGGTTATATTATGCTCCTTCCTATAAACATACCATTGCCATGTTATTTAGCAGTTTTTTTTTTTTTTCCATTCAGAGATGGGTTCTACTCCCTTACACCTTTAATCTGGGCTGAAGATTGCTCTGGCTAATAGACTGGCCCTGACCAAAGAATATGGCATCAGTGACAGTGTACAAGTCTAGGCTACAAGAGAATTGTGATGATTTGCTTTGTTTCTATTGCAAAATTCTAACTACCCAGTGGGTGGGCTAACATGCTAGGAAGACGTAGTGTTGCAGAAATGAATTGCCCACCTGATGGGACATGCATGAGGCCAGCTGAGCCCAGAAGAACTAATCATTTGAGGGCAGCCCGGGTGGCTCAGCAGTTTAGCACTGCCTTCAGTCCAGGGCCTGATCCGGGAGACCTGGGATCGAGTCCAATGTCAGGCTCCCTGCATGGAGCCTACTTCTCCCTCTGTCTGTGTCTCTGCTCCCCCGCCCTCTCTGTGTGTCTCTCATGAATAAATAAATAAAATCTTAAAAAAAAAAAAAAGTCATTTGAGCTTAGCTTAAATTGATGGCTCACAGAATAATAAGCTAAAAAAATATATTTTGAAGTAGGGTGTTATATAGCAAAAACTATTACAATGGGCTACTTAGAAAGTTTGTGAATTTTCTCCTTTGATGAGAAATATTTGCAGCAATTTGATACAATTTTCAAGTCAGTAATAAAATAGTCTCTCAAGGACATTTCAAATTCTTTAATTTTATAATATATATTAACATTTAGACTATTCTTTTTTTCCAGATATATTCTTTATTAATGACATTTGGAACATTCCAATATTCTTAAATATGCCAAAGCAAAAAGTCCAGAAGGTGTACTATTTTCATTTAACTTCACTCTTCTAACATTTCCTGTGATTTCAAATATGAAAAGGACCTAGCAGTAAGAAGAATCCAGAAAATGTTAATTTTCTTGATGCTGTCAAGGAGAGAACATTGGCTTGGTGCCATTGCTGCTTTGGGGTCATAGCCAACCTGGGAATGAACAGCTGTTGTTATTCAGAAAAATTCAGAAAATATTTGGGAAGACATTAATTTAGGGGAAAAAATTAAGAGGAAAATGGGAAAACAACAAGCTAAATAAGAATAGCATTTTTAGGCTGTAAAAATATCGAATGATTCCAGAAGTATTTAATATATCTTCCAATACGGTACAGAGTGGGGCAAAATATTCAAGATTTGTAATGTCCCTAGCAAGGCACTTGAGAGGCAATGTGGTATAGTGAAAGTGTATGGGATTTGGGGTCAGAGAAGATTTTAGTTTTTTTGGGCTACGGCAATTTCCATGTGTTCTCATTCATATAGAAACAAATGACTTTCCATTCTGTTTAGGAATCTACAACACATACCAGTTTAAAACACATTAATTATTTGTGTATAAAGATTCATTGAGTATTTCTTTCTCCTATTCTGTAAAGCAGTTGTTCCCAGAGCATGGTCTGAGATCCTAGAGGCCCCAGAGACAAGAAACTATTAAGAATCTAGCTGTCTTCCATTAAGCTGTACATGAAGAAATTTGGAAATATATCCTTTTAAGATTTTATTTATCTGAGAGTAGGAGAGAGAGAGAGCACAAGCAGAGGGAGAGGCAGAATGAAAGAGAGAAGCAAACTTCTCACCTAGGAAGGAGCCCAATGTGGGGCTTGATCATAGGATCCCAGGACCTATAACCTTAGCTGAAGGCAGACACTTAACTGACTGAGCTACACAGGTGCGCTGAGATTTAGAAATATTTAAAACAATTCTATTCTTCTTATTATTTTCTTTGATTTGGAAAATAATTTGTATTAAAAGTATTATTTGTGTTAATATATAATGTATTTGTTGTTATTTTAAAATAAGTTAATAAATATTGATATGTGTTCCTCATTTTAATTTTAAATATTGTAAATACTAAACATAGCCCATATAAATGAAAATCCTTTGACATTCTTAATGCTTTTTAAGAACACAAATGGGACTCCAGACAAAAAAACAGACCCACACTGTCCAGAAAGTTGGGTTAGGTATTATTATACCCATTTAACAGATTTGGAACAGAAGAATTAACAATGAATTTATTTGAAGGTGATTTATTGGATGGCGATCTAGAATGAAGAACTTCTGACTCAAAATTGCTTTCACATTTTAAGTTTACTTTTTCCTAATGTGCTTTTCATATTTATAAATATTTTTTATTGCTCAAACTAAAACATATACTAGTATATTTAAAAATATACTCTTATAGAGTGTACAAGTCTCTGAATTTTAACATAAGTATAGATTTATAGAACCATCATCCTTGAAGGGTACCGGAATATGCCATCCCAAAATATGGCTCTTTGGCATATGGATTACTTTGAGCTAATGGCCATTGAGAACCAGTAGGTTCAGGAAAACTCTAAAAATAGGGCACAACTTTTCCTTTTATTAAGGAAATTTACCTTTATACAGGAAATTTTCTTTTGTAGAAGATATCTCTCCCTCCCATAGCAGGAAGAGGAGGACTCTCATCAATAGAAGACTTACCACAATTGGAGAAAGACAATATAGTCTCACTCATATGGGGAATATAAGAAATAGTGAAAGGGACTATAAGGGAAATGAGGGAAACTGAGTAGGGACCATTAGAGAGGAAGACAAACCATGAAAAACTCCTAACTCTGGGAAACAAACAAAGGGTTGCAGAAGGGGAAGGAGGTGGGGGGATGCGGTAACTAGGTGACGGACACTAAAGAGGGCACTTGCTGGGATGAGCACTGGGCATTATACTATATATTGGCAAATGGAATTTAAATAAACTATAAAAAAATAGAAAACTCATCAAAGGAGAACTCTTACAGATGGAGAAGGCACTGACTAACATCTGCTTAACAAGTCTTACTAAAGAACCCCCATTTACCATACTTTTCCTGACCACCTTCCCATGAATTGCTTCCCTGCTCAGAAGCCCCAAACCCCATTTCCGTTGTTCAGCCTAAAATGGAGTTTAAGCCCCCATTTCTAACCACCCCTTTGGGTTACTCATCACTAGATGTTCCCACATGAACATGTACTATGTACATGTTAATATATTTGTTAATATGTCTTTGGCCAGTCAAATTGATAGGGCTTCACCTGGAGGACCAAAGATGGGTAGAGAAAAAGATTATTTTCCTCTTCTATACCACCATAAGGGTATAGAGTAGTTCTAAACCTGCAAAAATTTTGCAGGTTATCCTTATGTAGTCAAAACCTCTCCCAGGACTGTAGTTTGTGTTTTTGAGAATGTCATATAAATGGAATCATACTACATATAACCTTTGATAGGGACTTTTTTTTTTTTTTTACTCCACATAATGCCTTTGAAATACATCTAAGTATTGTGTATTTAGGGTTCATGCCTCTTTGTTAGGAATAGCATTTCATTATATGAATGTTCCACCACTTGGTTATCTATTTATCAGTTGCAAGACATCTTGGTTGTTTCTAGTTTGGGCCTGTGATAAATAGAAGGACTGTAAGCATCTGTGTATAGGTTTTTGTACGAACATAAATTTTCAGTTGTCTAGGTTAAATGCCCGGGAGTGGGATTTATGACTCAGATTGTAAAGGTATGTTTAATCTTATAAGAAACAGGCAAATAATTTTCCAGGAAGGCTATTTTTGGGGGCGAAGTATTACTTCCATTCTTTTGCCTATTTTTAAATTGAATTGTTTTCCTGTTGAGCTTGGAGAGTTCTTTACATATTCTGAACCCAAATCATATTCCAGATATATAATTAACAAATATTTTCTCCCAGTCTGTAGTTTATCTTTCATTCTCTCAGTAGTGTCTCTTTTATACAAATGAAATATTTTTAATTTTGGTGAAATTCTGTTTTTCAATATTTTCTTTGATATATCAGGTTTTTGGTGTCATGTCTAAGAACTCTGCCTAAATGATTTTGCCTCACATGATTTTCTTCTAAATCTTATCCTAAAAAGACCTTATAGTTTTATGTTTGATATTTAGATTTATAATCTATTACATGCTAATTTTTGTTTAAAGTATAAGGTTTAGGTAGAGTCCTTTTATTTATTTATTTTTCATTCGATATACAATTCTTCTAACACTATTAAAAACACTGTTCTTTCCTCATTGCATTACATTTATAAGTAAGCATACTTATGTTGGTCTGTATATTGTCCACCCCGTCTCATTGATTTATAGGTTTATCCTTTCAATAATAACACATCTTTGATTACTGCCTCTTTATAGTAAGTCTTAAAATTAGGTTGTATGATTCCCATGATTCCCCCAACTTTATCCTTCTTTTTCAAAATTGCTGTGGATATTCTAGCTCCTTTGCCTTTCCACATATACTTTTGAATTAATTTGTCTGTATCTATCAAAAGTCCTACTGAGGTCTTGATTGGAATTGTGTTAAACCTATAGATCAGTTTGGAGAAATTTGGCACCCTTACTATGTTGATTCTTCTTTAAAAAAAAAAAATCGTTTAAGAAATCTCTACATCCAACATGGGACTTGAACTCATGACCCTGAGATCAAGAGTCACATGCTCTTCTGTCTGAACCAGCCAGGTGCCCCTATGTCAATTCTCACTGAAGACCACAGAATGTCTCTCTGTTAATTAGGTCTTTTTTTTTTTTTTATTTCATCAGTGTTTGGTAGTTTTTAGCATAATGATAGATACACTACAGTTTCATTAGGTTATATTTAAGTATTTCATTTATTGAAGCTGCTGTCCCTGGCATTATTTTTAATTACTTGTTTATTAAATATAGAAACACAATTGATCTTTTTGTTTGCCTTCTACCTCATACCTTAGCTAAACTCATTATTTTTAGGAGGTTAAGGAATTCCTTAGGGTTTTAAATGTATACAGTCACATTGCCTGAATATAAAGGCAGTTTTAGTTCTTCATTTTTGATTTGTATGGCTTTCAATTTTTTTCTTGAATTATTGAACTAATTAGGGCTTCCAGTTTAATACTGATTATGACTGATGAGAGTAGAAATATCTTCCTTCTTCTCAATCTTAGTGGGAAAGCAATCTTTCATCTGTAAGTATGAAATTATCTGTAGTTATTTTATAGATGCTTTTCATCAAGTGAAAAGTTCCCATGTATTCCTAATTCACTGAGAGATTTTTACCATAAATGAATCTGGAATTTTTCAAATGTTTTTTCCTCATCAATTAATAATCACATTGCTTTTCTTCCTAGACTGTAATATGGTGGATTGTATCAGTTGCTTTTTGAATATTGAAACTGTCTTGCTCTCCCAGGATAAATTCCATTAGGTTGTGGTATTTATTCTTTTGAAATATTGCTGGATTGAAATTGCTTATATGTTGTTGAGGATCTCTGTATCTATGTTAATAAGAACTATTGGTCTGTAATTACCTTTTCCTGTTGGTCTTCCTCTAATTACACCAGGGAGGGCTGGTCTCTTAAATTGGGTTGAGGCATATTCTAACCTTTTCTATTTTCTTTTAGAGATAATGCAGCATTACAGCATTGGTTTTATTTTTTTCTTAAATATATGGTAAAATTCTCTCGGGAAACTGAGCCCAGAGGTCTCTTTTTTGAAAGGTTTTAAAATATAAATTTAATCTCTTTAATATTTATAGTGTGATTCTGCTTATCTCTTTCTACTTGGTAAGTTTTGGGAGTTAGTAGTTTTCAAAGATCGGTATTTAAGTTTTTAAACTTAGATGCGTAGATTTGTTGTAGTAGTCTTTCCCTGTCCTCTTAATGTCTTCACAGTCTGTAGTGATATAACTTCTTTTACTCCTTTATTGGTAATTTGTCTCTGTGCTTTCTTTGTTAGTTGATAGAGGTATATCAAGTTTATTGATTTTTTTCTAAAGAACCTGCTGTCTTTTCATTGATTTTTTCCTCTCTATGGCTTTTGTTTTCAATTTCATTGATTTCTTCTTTTTATTTTATTCTTTCTGCTTGATATATTGTGTTCTTTTTCTTAAAGTAGAAGCTTATTATTAAGTTGAAGACTTTCTTCCTTTTCAATATAAGCACTGAATGCATAAATGTAAAGCTAAGCACTGATTTAGCTGCCTCTCACAATCGTTGATATGTTCAAATATATTTTTAAGATTCCTCTTTGACCCATGGATTATTTGGAAATATCTTACTTAATATCCAAATGTTTAAAAATTTTTCTGTTAGCTTTCTGTTATCTACTTCTAACCTAATTCAATTATGGTTACACAACCATAATTGGCTTCAATCATTTTGTATTTGTTAAAATTTGTTTTATCACCCAGGATATGATCTATCCTGGTCAATAATCCAGATGCATTTGAAAAAAAAAATGAGTATTCTGCTGTTGTTAGCTGTGTGTTTTATAAATATAAAAAAGGTCCAGTTGGTTGATGGTGTTTTTTCAGTTTTTCTCTATCCTTGATAATTTTCTGTCACTTACAGAGATGGGAATATTGCAATTTCCAACTACAATTGTGAATTTGTCTAATTCTCCCTTTGGTTATGTCACTTTTTACTTCATGAAATTTGAAGCTTGGTCTGGGTGGCATAAATATTTAGAATCAATATGTGTTCTTACTAAATTTACTTATCATTATATAATGTTCACTTTTGTTCCTGATAATTTTATTTGCTCTGAAGTCTGTTTTATCTGATATCAACATAGCCATCGTAACTTTCTTTACATTGATATT